>NC_081412.1:352064834-352781501 GCF_030272615.1 Cryptomeria japonica | reverse complement strand
TGAGGCTCTGGTTCCCGAACTTAAGACACCGGAAGAGAAAATGAACATACTAACCGGTACAGTTCAGAGAACACAAGAGGCATTACAGGATAGCATTAGATTCATCGACAGTTTAAATTTGATTTTGGCAGATATATTCCAGATTGTAACCCACTAGTTACAAAAATCTAGGCAGGAACCACACTCCACTGACAGTGAATGACAACCTTTGTCATTGATGTCAAAGGGGGAGTAGTGTGATGAGAAAAATGATCAGAAGAGGACATCATCAGCTCAGGGGGAGCATACATTTTTGGGCACACAATTTTGGTAAGACAATTTTGGTAGATTCTTTTTGGACATCTTTTTGGACACTTTTGATTTTTCTCATGAGTGTTGCCATCAATGCCAAAGGGGGAGATTGTTGGCAAATGCACACTCCAATGAGAAATTGTAGGTGATTGAAGGTATTGTCATTGATGGAAACCCTACAATCATGTGATACTGGTAGACAGACATAGGCACCGACACCGACAGACTCTACACCGGCATACAGTTCACCAACACCAAAAAGATTGATCACTGGCACGCTGGCCGACATGAATTTTGTGTAAATGTATTTTGTAATTAATTGTAAAATCTTTTGTAAGCCAACATGGAATATTGTAATATGACTCATATATGTATGAGATCATTATAGATCATTTATGATAGGAAAGAATGCGATGTATGAAAATAAGGTAGAAGACCTAATATGCGAATTATTGGATAAGGGTTTATGTATATTGCAGAGCTTAAACCGGTACTGAATCTAGCATAGAAGATGCTGATCTGAAGTAGGACAAGAAATTGGATTAGTATAATCCATTTTTGTAAGTCAGTGTGACTTCTTTTGTAATTGAGCAGTGAGCTCTAGGCACTTGGCCTTCCTGCATGTGCAGGCCCCAATTGTAAGCAGTAATATTCTCTTATTGGCCAGTAAGTGAATATTGTGGGTCACAAATCCCACTGAGGTTTTTCCCACACTGGGTTTCCTCATTAAAATATTGTGTTATGGTGTGCTTTTTATGTTTTGGTTGTTGTTCTTACTTGTTGCATTATTTCTGGTTTATCGGTACACAGTTTTAATATGTTTTTCATGTTATAAGTTAAGAAAATTATTCAACCGGTCAGATACTGATTCACCCCCCCTCTCAGTATCTTTGGGAATCCTAACAGTCTGGGAGAATGCTCCACATTACTCCATGTTTGCAGATGTGGTCTGGCGGTTTAGGATTTAATGTGTTTTATTTTTGGACGTTGCACTCCTATCTTTTCAGGTTCCTGGTGTTGTAGCTGATGTTTATCGTAGAGGCAATGTGTCGGTAATTTGGTGGCTTGTTAGGTCTGGTTCAAAAAATGCTTTGCATTTCTTTGCATTGATGTTTATATTGATACATCTTTGTGGACATGATTATAATATTTTTTTAGCTTTTCAATTCAATTTTTTGGCAATGAAGTATTCTACAAATGTGTTTATCAATGTTCTATCTCATGGTTGTGTTTCCTATCATTTTGGGTATGAAGAGCTCTATATCGGTATGGTTGTGCTATATTATTTTGGCATGTTAGTATGAAATGAATATTTAGGAATGTTGTTGGATTTTCATTAAATGTCTCTATGTAGTCTGCATGGTAGTTGTCTATCTTTTTAAAGCTGCATATTGTCTGTTGTTGATTTTCAAGGTGATTTGTGGTTATCTGATTGATCGAGTCTAATATCTTGCTTGCGCTATACGTTTGGGGGGTTTGTGCCAACATTGGAGGTTGTGATGAGTTATTTTTGGGTATTTATATGTCTCACAATGATTTGTATTGAGTAAATTCATTGATAAGTTATACTTTTGGGCCAACTAGTTATGTGCTACATGTTACCCTATTTTTGACTTTGGAGAATGTGTGGTAGCATTGTTGATGTTTAGCGCCACTATGAATGACGTGTTAATATTTTTTTGGTCCTCTCTATCTTTTGGATTAGATTGCTCTCACCACAATTATGTTTTGAGGTTGACTTGTTGAGGTTATTCCTTATCGCTTGTTCTAGTTGACCTAATTACAATTTTGTAATGACACAAATGGTATATATAGAAGATCAAATCAATTGCAAGCGGGTGGAGTTGTGTGGATTCAAAAAAAATGTTAATGTGAAGTAGTAAGAGTGTGTGGTGAATGTATTAGAGTTGAATTGTCAAATGGTTGCTTGAGGTAGTGTGTCTAGGCAACTACATTCTGAGGGAGATTGTTGGATACAATGATGCTAAAGGATTATTAATTGTAATTCAAAATTATAATTTATATCTCTCCTTGAGGTAGTGAGCCTCAACCTACAAGTCCTCTTTGTATCTTACCCTAAGGAATCCTCGATAGCAAGTCTATTCCAGGAGTAGCGAGCCTTAAAAAAAAATTGTAATCTTTTTCATATATTGTGAGATAGCTCTCACTGTGGTTTTTCCGTTCTTTGGGTTTCCATGTAAATCTGGCGTTCTCTTGTGCATTGGTTTTTATTTCTTTATCTTTCTTTGTTGGTGATAAGATTAAGGTTTTGGAAATTTAATTATGCTAAAAGTTTTAGTTTTCTTCAAGACTGATTCACCCCCCCTCTCAATTTTGGGGTGTGTTCAACATAAGTGTGGTATGACTTGTTGTGAAGCATCAATCCTTCATTAAAATGTTTGGATGCACCTTAAGGCCACAACCCCTTCTCTATTCATGCTACCTTATAAGATGAGTCCTTCATGGAAACCAATATTTGTCAAACTTAACTTGAATTGGGTGAGGTTTCTTCATAGAAGACCTAAAATGTTGTGATTGATGTCACAAAAGCCTACACTCTTGTTGAGCTCTCAACTCAACAACCTTGTGACACATGGGAAGACTTCTCAAATTGTGGGCTTTAAAAATAAGAGTTCAGCCTCTAGAGAGGGTTGGCTCCCTTGAATACTTCACCTAATGTATTGCTTGTTGGGAAAAGGGAAAGAAGAATGCTTACAAAATGACCTATAACTACCAATAAGGTGATGCACCAAGATAAGTTCAAACCTATACTACTATTTTGGCCACATAATTATCCAATAACCAGGTTGATTTTACACAACTCCCATGTGTTCACACACCAATGAATCAATGATTTGCAAGAAGGTTTGAGTTCAAATTTTTTTTGTGTAAAAAGTATAGTGTTTGCAACTGAATCAACATTATGAAACCATCACAACTTACAACCTATAAAAGTAAATTGTTTTCCTACCTAAAGGTGCTGAAAGAGACAAATATTAGAGGAAATGCATAAGACTTCATAAAGACATTCATCAATCAGTATAATTCACACAATGAAGCAACTATAGGGAAGTAAATATTGAATTTATTAATAAAGGGTTTTTGTAGCAGTACATAATCTAAAAATTGAGACTCTTTACATGATTAGACCAAAAAAACCTTATTTTAGGTTACAGCCTTGGCCAGAAATAGAAAAAGAAAACAAAAAATAAACAAAAGAGTTGTGCTTTATAGAATGCAACAACTTGCTACAATTTATGAACATGTGAGAAGAAAAGAAGGGCACTCTATTACATTCCTTGCTAAGTTAAACCTTTTGGGAGGCCAACCTTTTTGTTGCTATTTTTTAGCCTTCAAAAGTGCTCCAAAATGTTGTTTGAATGAACAAAAGTTGTTCCTTTGAGCTTATCTATTAGTCAAGGTTACTTGAATGACTCCTAGATACCTATAAGGTGCTCAAACTAAGTAAAAAGTTGCCCCTAAATCCTCTCAACTACTCAAAAAACTTACCAAATTGTCCTATCTTCTGTCCTTGACTACTGCAACCTTTTTCTATGACAATAAGACATGTGTTTTGTGTGTTTGGGGTTGAAAAAGTGTTGGGTTTGGATGAAAACAAAAATGGCCATTAAAGACCTTCAAAATTACTTCAAAATGTGTCATAGAACCTTAAACTACTACCCACATGCATACATAATCATAGAGGACACTTTGCACATATTATAGTGAAAGTAAGAGTGATAAATTTGCTCCTCTTTACATTTATGGTGAACATAGAAGAAATTTATTTCTTAACTGTGATCTTTTGCTACTACTTAGTCCGTTTGTCTTTTAGTATTTCAAAAATGCTAAATATTTTCCTTTCACTCTAGGAACATTCATCATCTTGAAATTTTGCTAGAATAGAGACAATGAGAATATACCACTACTCACAAGTGGAGGTTCTAATGATTTTCATGCTATCTTCATGCCTACTAAAACCTCTATTGTTGTCATTAGTACTATATACTTTCCACTATCTTCTATGTCACCCTTGGAATTGCGATGACATGTTGTCATCTCCTCTCTAACTCCACATGGCTATATTTTATTTTTCCTCTTCTTGGAGACTATCATTTCTCAATGATCTCTACTTTTAAGCTGAAATAGAGGTAATGTCTTGATCAAAACATTTATTCAATAACCATCTTCTTGGTCATGCATCTCTTCTCTTTAGCATTGCGAATGTTATTTGAGTTTGTGTATCCTCTATCCTATATAGCTGAGTGCACTTTATTTTTCTTTCTAGCCCAAGAATGTCATTTTTATGCAAATTCATTGCGCTTTTAAGACCACTGTCATTGTTATTATCAACATCTAGTGCAAAAGCACCCTCGGGACCTGATGCTTACAAGAGGAAAAGTTTTTGTTTTTGTCTTGTTTTGGGTTGTTTCATGTTAATAAGGTCATTTTTTATCAATTTCCATCATTTGGGGTTATTATTCAAAGTTTTGGGTCATTTGTGTAAAAGTTGCAAAAATTACTCAATTGTTGTCAATGTTGTCATGTAAAAGTTGCAAAATTTTTAGTTATGGGCAGTTGGTGGTCAATTGAGTAGTTGGAAATGCTTGTAAAACCATAAATATGTAATTCAAACTCTAATTTGGGGGTTGGAGAAAGATAGAATAAAGAAGAAACTTGTTCTTGAAGCATTTTTACATTGTTTTTATGAAGTATTACACTATTTGTAGTCTGAAACACTTCATTGTACAACCTGTTATGGCCTCATCTCAAGGAATATAATAGATGGGTGGAAATATATTTATTTATATTTTCTAGTGCCTTTTTTGTTTCATGTTAATAAGGTCATTTTTGACAAATTCCCATCACTTGGGGTCATTTGTGTAAAAGTTGCAAAAATTGCTCAATTGTTGTCAATATTGTCATGTAAAAGTTGCAAAAGTTGCACTTGTTTTAGTTATCCGTTAGTTGGTATTTGGTTGAGTAGTTGTAAATTCTTGTAAAACCATAAATATTTAATGACAACTTGAATTTGGGGGTTGGAGAAAGATGGAATAAAGAAGAAACTTGTTCTTGAAGCATTTTTACATTTTTTTATGAAGTATTACACTATTTGTAGCCTGAAACACTTCATTGTACAACTTGTTATGGCCTCATATCAAGAAATATAATAGATTAATGGAAATTTATTTGTTTCTAGTTTCCAATTCCTTTTTTAAAAATAAATTTCATTGAGTTTTGTGTGAGGCATGGTCATTTTGGTGAAGGATGCCCAGTTTGACAGTTTTTGGTGAAGATGATAGTCTAAAAAAATGTGTTGTATAGCCTAGTACATATTGATATGGACCTAAAAATGCATTAAATAGTTAAATAATTGATTTACCTTTTAAATGACATTGGTTTGATAAAATTTCACTGAGTAATAAGGAAGTTATTGCATTTTTAGTGAAAACAGTCTAGAACCCTACCTAGGGTTTCTAGTGGACATGTTTAATCCATAACCCGCCTTCCCACAATTGGAAAACCATAAAAATTGGTGAGCAGGTCTATAATGATGTTATCTACAATTCCTACAAAGGACAGGGTTTGATTCAATCATTTTGTGAGTTTTTAATGACTGTTATTTTCATATTACAACACGACAGTTTGAAAATCTACAATCTAGTTGTTTGAGGATTTCAATGATTTTATTGTTTATTTATGTAAATATCATTGGTATGGTTGACATGAGATTTTCTTGGTGTGTTGTAAAAGAATCGGTAAGCATGCTATTACAAGAGTTAAATCAAGTTGAGTCAATGAAGGCCTAGTTCACCAATCATAGGTTGATGGGTTATTTGAGTACCCTAGATTGATGTTGGTTGTTTTAAAGTCCACCTCTGCATCAACATCTAATGTGAACTATCCATTTTTTACTTTGAACCTTCTCATTCTTTTTTGTTTCTCTCTTAATCATTCACTTGTCCTATGAGCTTATCTTGGACTATTTTCTACAAAAACCCAAGAAAACAATACAAGAAATGATTGCATATGACATTAATGGAAACAAAATCTTATCCTATGCTATATTTTTAAGAATTTTAGTCTTTTTCCTCAAGCTATAGTCGTATGCATGGATAGGTTGATACCACTTGCCACACCGATTTCTTGATATTCAAGCTTATCTTTGTGCTTTTTCTTCACCTCATAATTTGATTTCTTTTGACTTGGTGAAAGGGTTTTTGTTGCTATTGTTACAAACCTATTCTTGTTATTGCTATATTTTATACTATTGTCAATGTATTTCTCATATGACTGCATTCTTTAAGAAAAAAATTCCTCTTATACCTTTTTCATTGTGTGTTAAATTCTTCACATTGCCATGTACAAGGTTGTCATGCTTTACACTACCATCATGTCTTTTGGTAAGAAGTTATTTGTTCTACTTATGACTTAATAATTGCCTTTACCTTTACTTGTTGTCCTTAAGACTATCTAACTTCTATTTATCTATTGCCTTCTTATCTTTATCATCACTTGAACAATGAGGATACCAATAGGAAATAAATTAGATAAACAGTAGCATACATCCTTCATTGCATAAGCAAAAAATGGGGCTTTCAATATTAACACAAGTTCTCAAGACAACCTTCTATCATATCTCATTCTCATCATGTCATTAATTCTATCATCTTTATAATATCATGATGGAAAAAAACAAACTTTATCATGAGTAAACTTGACAAAAAAAAGGAGTGTGGCATTGGTAAACCATGTTCAGAACTTGGTCTGATTGTCATAAGAGTCTTAGTGACTTTGATAGAGGCTTTGATACACCCTATAAGCCCTTAAATTTGTCTATCTTCACCTAGGACACAAATGAACCTTTCAACCTCTATAATGGGCCCTCATTATTATTCCTATCACTAAGAAACCTACATTTGAAACGCTACCATTATAATGCCCTTATTGACTTCTATAGGATGATCTTTGACTGTGATAATATTTTTCTTTAGTTTTTTCTTTCCATTGTGTTTTATTGTGATCCTTTTTAGCCTCATTGTCTTCTATTCTGCTCCATTTCACCACTGTTTCATATTTGTCTTTCACTACTATAGGATCCTTAAGGTATATTGTTAGTACTTCCTATAAACTAACCCCTTGCTATTCATATTTGGATCTACCCCATACTGTCATTTATTGCTTCAAAATAAATTCTTATGTGTACTTATTCTTTGCATGAGTGTGGAAAGAGCATCATGTACTACCCTCTTCAAGGTTTTATGACTGTCATTTTATACTATAGATATCTTTATTGTCTCTATTGTGTTTTAAACATAAAAAACATATGGATAGATACCAATTAAAAGGATATATTAAGCTTTCTTTTCTTGACTATCATGTTGCTACAAATGCTACTATCTTATGAAGAGTATTTAGTATTCACACTTGTAAATTATTATAGTGACAATGCCTTTTTTGTAAATGTTACTACAAAAGGCCATTGATATCTTTATCCATATGATTCTTTTAAAGCCTCATCCACTCACTCAAATGATGGAGTAGCTATTAAGAATGGCCATGATTAATAAACTTCAACTATCCTATGAATTGTCCATATACCTTCTTGGGTCTTCTCTACATCAACAAGATTTTACCATTGTCATGATGTTCCTTATTGTCTTTACTATCATATAAAATTATTTTCTTCATAGGAACCCTATCATACCTTCACTTTCTATCCATTACCTACATTTTCATCACACTGTTCATAATAATCATTGGTTGGTAGTAGCAAAGATATTAATAAGTACTTTTAAAGAGTTTCATTGTTCATATCATGAGCTTCCTTAAAGATCCTTTGGACCATTTTTTGGGATCTATTTTTAAATTTATTCCTTCACCAAATAAATCTTCTTGTGGTTGTACTATAATTTAATTTCCTCTATTTGGATTGCTCCTTTTGTTTTATATTATGCTTAGACAATTTTCATGGCATTCACTCTCATTTGACAAATATGCATACTCTCTTTACAAGTCCATATTTCATTCATGAAATGTGAGAATTTTGGTAAGTTAGCATAATCCTTCCAAATCACCAATAGGCCAATGGGGTTATTGATAGCTCAAGCCTTACAAATCTTTGAAAACATATGAACTCATTTTTGAATAGCTTCATCTCATATTATATGGATTTTCTTCAAAATTTATCAAATAGACACCTACAAGTATCTTCATGTGCACGTGATATTAAGTTGATAAGTAAGATAATATACAAGGATCTTAAGAGTTGTTTGTTGTACCTTTTAGAATGTGAAGGTGAGATTGAAAAGACCAACAACGTGGGTGTAGTAAACAACTCTTGGAATCTCTCAATTTTCCCAAACAACACACCATTTTTATATGATCAATCAAAATATTGTGAAACCTCTCCCATAACCTCAACAACATGGTCAAAATTTAATATTTAGGTGTATCTCTCTTGTAAAAAGTGAAGACTCTCTCAAACTACTGAGAAAATAGTAAAACCTTATTTTTTAATACTAATGGATGAGATTGGAACAAACAAGTGTTGTTATCTTCCATATCCATGATGGTGAGCTCTTTTAATATCGCAATACAAAAGACCTAAAGTGATTTATTCAAAAACCTTTGATTTATTCCAAACAAGATTTCCCTCTTACTTTTCATCGTGTCTTTTGGAGACTTTAAAGAAGGACATGGGAAATAAATAAAAAGTTGACTCTTGACTATCACAATGTGAACTATGCATAGTCTATATTTATAAAAACAATGGATAAGGTACTAGAAAGTCATTTAGAACCTTGAGAACTTAAAATAAACCATCCCTTTTGACAAATAATGTAAAAAAATGATAACATCTTGGGTAAACTCTACTAATGTTTTTCCTACTATAACACAAAAGACCAATTTCCTTGCATATTTATTGGGTATATAATTCATGAAAGTCCTTGAGAAAATCACAATCAAACTTATGTTTCTATTTATTCCTCAAAATTATAACAAACTAGCTTAAACCACTACTATAGCTGACCCAAAAGACTGAAAGACAATGTGCCTCAACACTTGGAGGAAAAGAAAAACTCAACTCTATGCAACAAAACTTATTTGAACTTAATTGCCTACCATACCTATTCTGATTAAAGACAATACCATTTAAGCAAAACCATTAATAGGTGGATTTAAAAAGTTGCCCCTTCTCAATTTACAATGTTTAACATGTCCATGAATAACTAAGAAGAGATGAAGCACATACAATTGTATAACAAGTTGATGCGCCACTTCTTGAAAGAGATAAAAAAATTCACTTACCTCTCCAAATTGATCATATGTAATGTTGTTCAAGGAGGAATTAATGAGCTAAATGTGTTCTTATTCAGCTGCAAGTGCATTTTCAGCTTCATCTTTAACTGTAGCTTCATGCTTAAGTGTAAGAATGACCTTCAATATCTTGTTGGCTTCCATCCAAGCTAGATTCCTTATAAGACATCCCCTTGAAAAGATAAAAAAATGAGAAATATTCTTGTTGATTTCTTTCCTATAAAATGCTTCTTCAACTTCACTTTGTTGGTTGGAAAGAGTTTTTTCATGTGAATCAAGTGGAAAAATGGTTGTTTTTTTTGCCTGATTATGTTTCTCACAAACTTATGCTTTAGGAAGTGTTAATCTATCATCAAGTTTCAAATGAAAAACCTCTATGATGCTGGAAAAATAATCTTCCCCAAGATCCTCATTGGTTCTCTTATGTATCACACATATTATCTCAACTTCATGCCTATTTTCTTGAAGATTTGAAAGGATATTCGGGTCCATACCTTGAGAAATAGGCTCTTGTTTTTTTATCTTGTTCAATTTGTCAAAAATTCTCATACATATAAAACTTTTCACCTTTTAGACCAAGGTTGTCTTCATTTTCTTCTTGATGGAGTAACACCCTATCAAAGTGGCTTTCATTTTCTTGCTATCCAAAACTTTCCATTGGTATTTGTATGGATACACTCTCTTTATCCTCATCAACAAAACTAAGAAGCTCATTACACAAATCTATTAGCATCTCATTCTTAACACCTATTTCTTATTCATCTTCACTCTATTCAACAAAACCAAGAATCTCATCCAAAAAACTTGTTAGCATCTCATATTCAATACTTTTTTATTGCTTGTTACTGTCTCGTCCCAAATGGTTTTTCTCACAATTCATTTGTAGTAGGTCTGATTTTTTATTTTCCTCATCACGTGCAAGTGAAAATCCAATAAGAGACTCTTCATTTACCTCATAAACCTCCTTAGTTTGCTCACTAGACCAAATTTTTTGGTAAAGAATTGGTCCACCCAGATAAAGGTGGATACTAAGAGGAAAAGAGGGATGACTTGGCAAAAAAAATTGAGATTTTTTTTGGGTTTCCTGAATGGATATGGGTTCTTCTTGAGGAATAATAGGCTGTTCTTGAGGAGTGGTGGACTAGTTTTTTTCAAGTGAAGGTTCTTGCAAAGGGTTAGAACTCCTAAATCTTGGAATTTTAAATTTAGAAGACTTACTTGGAGATTGAATAGGCTCACCTTGCTTGAAACATGGATAATTGTGCTTAGGAACCTCTTCTTCTACAAGATTTTTTGGAAAGAATGGAGTTTATTCGACTTCCACATTTTGTACTCAAGTAAGAAAAAGCTTCATCTGCTCCTCTTTAGTTGTAATCTATATTGCAAGAGCCTCCTCATATTTCTCCCTTTGTATCTTTATGTCTTATTGATATTGGTAAGCTTGATAAGCCTATTCATCCTATTGTAGCTCAAACTCTTGTTGTCTCTTGATATCACCTAAAATTGCTTAGTTCAGTCCATCAACATGTTTTTTTTGTCTCACTAACTTCTATAATACTCATCGTTTGGGGCTAACTAGGATAATAAAAGTGCTAGTTTGACATAAAATTAGTTTCTTGAAGATGATTTTGGGTATATATTGTATTCCAAGAGGTTTGAGTAGGGATGGCGGGTGGTAAGCATATTGAGCATGCTAGTTACATTTTGTAGCAAAAGTATTTGGGTAAAAATAAACTTCATGCTATTTTGATATGGATAATAAAAGGGTTTAGGAGCAACATTTTCGTGGTATAGGTGGTGATAGGACACATTTATATAAAATGAAGACATGTTTATCCATTCATATAAGCCAAAAATTCATAGAAATTATTTCAAAGCAAGAATAACCAGGTTTGGTTTTTGTAAAATAGGTACATACTAGCACTTGTCTACTTGAAACAAGTACATTTTTTCTTAGAGTCATCGGGTGTGTTGTGTTCTTACTTCTAAAGGTGGAAATCATTGATACACACCAAATATCATCAACATATGGAAAATTTGTGGATTGAAATAGTCCAAAGAGTCCCACTAGGCACACCAAAAACTTCTATCACAGAATCCTACACCCTTGTTGACAACTTAATGATGGCCTTGTAGCACATGGGAAGACCTCTCAAAGTGTGGGCTTTGAAAAATAGAGATCAACCTCTAGATAGGGTTGATTCTCTTCAATAATTCACCTAATCTATTGCATGTTGGGAAAATAGAAATAAGAATGCTTAGATAATGACCTATAGCTACTACTAAGGTGATGCACCAAGATAAATTCAAACATACTGTTGTTTTGGACACACAATTATTCAATAGCCAACTTAATTTTATTCACACACCAATGCATCAGTGATTTACAAGAAGGTTTGAGTTTGAAAGGTTTTTGAGAAGGAAAATTATAATTTTTACAGCTAAATCACCATTACAAAACCATCACAACTTACAACCTACAAAAGTATTTTTTTTTCCTACCTAAAGGTGTTGAAAGAGACATATTAGAAAAAATGCATAATAATTCACAAAAACATTCATCAATAACTATAATGGACACAATGAAGCAACTGTGGGGAAGATAAATACTAAATTTTATTGATAAAAGATGCTTTGAAGCACTACATAATTTGAAAATTGAGTCTGTTTACATGATAAGACCAAAAGAACCTTATTTTGGGTTATAGTCTTGGTCAAAAACAATAAGAACTAACTAAAAGGAAACAAAAGAGCCATGCTTTATAGAATGCAACAACTTGCTACAACTTAGGAACATGTGAGAAGAAAAGTAGTGCACTTTATTACATTACTTTCTAACTTAAAATTCTTAGGAATCCAACCTTTTTTCTACTATTTTTCATCCTTAAAAAGTGCCCCAAAATGTTGTTTGAATAAATAAAATTTGTTTCTTTGACCTTCTCTATTAGTCAAGGTTCCTTAAATGGCTTCTAGATGCATGTAAGGTGCTCAAAATGATTTGAAAATTATCCCTAAATCCTCTCAACTACCTGAAAAAGTCACAAAACTACCCCATATTCTCTCCTTGATTGCTGCAACCTCTTTCTATGACAATAAGGCATGTGTTTTGTGTGTTTCTAAGTTGAAAAGTGTTGGGGTTGGATGAAAATAAAAATGCCATTAAAGACTATAATTACTTTCAAATGTGTCATAGCAATGTTGGAAGTATGCATTGATGTGTTGTTGTGGTTGTCATTGATGTCAAACTTGTTACTTAGATTTGGTCTAAAATGTTTGTGGTGCAAATTTATCTTGCTGCGTTGGTGCACTTGTTCTATTGTATGTTTTGAAAGTGCTTGGGTTTGGAATCTGGTGTTGGTATTGAGTATTATTGTTATCATTATTGGTTATAGTTTTGGTATTATAGATATGATAGTTATGTGGCCTAGAAACATCTTTGTGGTCTTTGGGTGTTGTGGTATTGTTCATTTCTAGTTGTGATATTATATTTTTGACCTATCCTTAGGTCCATATATGATTTGTGAAAGAATGGTTGATATGTTATGGGTCTCACTGTAGTGTGTGGAGATCTGAATTTGAGTTATGTGCATTGGAGTTTATGTTTTTTATTGGTGATTGCTTATATTGATGTATAGTGTGTGGATATGGTGTTGGCTAGATTCTAGTGTATTAATCCCTAGGAGATGTGTTTTGGTCCTCTCTTTCTCCTAGAGTGGATCAACATCTATTTTTTTTGTTTGAAAAGTATATTTTGATTCAGGCCGATTTGGTCCAAGCTCTGATGATCTATCTTGTATATAAGGCATATGTGTGTTTGAGTTGTAGAGAGGTTTGAGATGTGTGAGAGTGTAGATGATGTGGTAAAGAGTGAAGATCAAAGGAAGTTTGAGCAGAGAAGAAGAGTTGTATTCAAATGATATGCAAGTTTTGTTGAAGACTGTTGTAGAGAATTGAGATAGAGTGTTGTTAGTTGAGATCAAAGTTGTGTGTTGATCTTGGTTGCTTGAGGTAGAGTTAGAGGACAACTTCATGATTAGGAGATCCTTCTTTTCAGATCATTTTTTTGTATCTTGCCTTGAGTGTAGTTAGCTTTAGGTTTTGCAAGTCCTCTTTATATCTTATCTCACGAGTAGTTAGCCTTGGTGTGCAAGTCTGGAGCAGTGAGCCACCTTTTGTAATCATTTCTATTTATAGTGGATATATTCTTATGGGTTGACTCCCACTGTGGTTTTTCCTTGTTTGGGTTTTCCACGTATAAATCTTGGTGTTCATGTGTTGATATGTATTGTTGGTTAATTGTTTATATGTTGTTATAATTATTTGTTTGGACTGATTCACCCCCCCTCTCAATCCTGCCTTGGGTTCAACAATTGGTATCAAAGCATGGTTCCTCTAGAGTAATATTAACCGCTTGAGGTAGATATGGTATGACATAGGATGTGCATTACAAAGTTTATATCTTTGATGGTACAAATTTTTTCGTACTAGAAGAAGAGAATGGAGTCGCATTTGGAGACATTGCAAAATGGAATTTGGGAGGTCATTTAGACTAGATATAGAGAGCCGCATGGTGGTGCTAAGATTTCAGATGAGACAAAGTCAAAGGAAGATAATGCAAAGGCTAGAGCTATAATTTTTAGTTGTATAAGTGATTCAGTGTTTGGAAGAGTAAAAGGTTTGAAAGAAGAAAACGTTGTGTGGAATAAGTTGTGTTTGGCATATGAAGGAGATCTGAAGATAAAGTAGGCTAGGCTGATGAATTTGAAGTAGAAGTATGAGTACCTGAGAATGTTTGAAGATGGAGTTGAGAACTATATTCACAGAGTGACTGATCTTGCTGATGGCATTAGAGTTGTCGAAGGACATTTGGAGGAATGTGATGTTGCACATAAGATCTTGTTGAGTTTTCCTAAATCCTATAAGCCATAGAGATGTTCTATATAGGAGAGAAATGACTTGAGCAAATATGCTATTGATCAACTTATTGGTAACTTAGCAGAATATGAGATTTCAGAATTGGAGGAAGAGAAAAGAGAAAAAAGAGAAGCAGTGTTCAATGTTTCAAGTTTTGATTATCCAGAATATAGTGGAGACCTAGATGAAGCTGAAGCAAATTTTGTGAGAAGATTGCAGCAAGGCATTGGGAAATATAAAGGTAATTTACCTCTAAAATGTTTTTCTTGTGGTAGAATTGGGCATTATGCTTCTAATTTCACTTACAAAGAAGATTACAAGAGATCGGATGATGATGAGAAGAAGAAAAAGTTTAAAAGACACAATTTCAATAGAAATGAGAAGAAGGGCTTATGTTCTATTGAAGAACATACATCTAGAGAAGAATTTGATGGTGACTGGAATGAAGAATCCTTGTCTTTAGAAATTGAGGATAAGGAGAGTACTTTGGAGAAACTGAAAGAAGAGAAATAAATTAAGATTGCATTGCATGCTAAGATAGAATTGAATACATGGATTATAGACTTTTAATGTTCAAATCATATGACCGGTGATAAAGATAGGTTTATTAATCTCAAGAAATCTGGTGGAGGATCTATGAAGTTTGTTGGAGAAGAAGGTGCAACTATTCAAGGTATTGGAAGTGTTTCTATTGATGGTAAGCATAAGACTGATGATGTTTATTATGTTGAAGGATTAAGACATACTCTATTAAGTGTTAGTCAGATGTGTAGAAACTTTTGTTCAATAGTACCGGATGTGTGGTTAGAAAAGAGAAGATTGGTAAAAGAGTTGCAGAAGGAGTTAGAACAGGTGGAAATGTTTACTACATTAAAGATAAACAAGAAATTAAATATTTTCTGACACAAAGTAATGAATTTTGGTTATGGAACAAGAGAATGGGACATGTCAATTTTGATAACATGATTAAGATTTGCAAATTTGAAGTAGTTAGAGATTTACCTAGACTTGTGAAGCCTAATGATGCTATGTGCAGATACTGTTAATTGGGAAAGAAAACAAAGAGAAGATTCAAGAATAGGGAATATTATACTATGAAACCTTTGGAGTTGATTCATGCAGATTTATGTGAACATACAAGAACAACAGGATTGAATGGACAAAGGTATTTCATGTTACTCATTCATGACTATTCTAGAATGACTTGGGTTACATTTCTAAAGAACAAATCTAAGGCTTTTGATAGATTTAAAGTTTTAAAATCCAAGGTTGAGAATCAAGTAGATGCTAAGATTAAGTCCTTAATATCAGACAAAGGAGTAGAATTTACTTCATGGGAATTTGATATTTTTTTGTGAAATTCATGGGATTATAAGGCACTTTTATGCTATGAGGACTCCTTAGTAGAAAATTATTGTGGAAAGAAAGAATAAGACTATTATTGAAATGACTAGGACTTTATTAAAATATGCGAATCTGGATAATGTGTATTGGAAGGGAGTAGAGGATACTACAATCTATCTTCTTAATGAGTTGCAGATCAGAGTAAATCATACCAAAACACCTTATGAATTGTGTAATGGCAGACCTCCTACAATGAAGTATTTTAATATCTTTGGAAGCAAATTGTAATTCCCGCCAAGAATACCCTAGAGAAACTAACCATCTAACTAGAAACTTTAAGATGATTTATTTTTTAAAAGGTTCCAACAGCACATAAATCTTAAATTAAATACATATATTAAATTATTATAATTACATAATCTTAAACTTGCATAAGTGGAAATTATTTAAGCATTTAAATTTCATTCCCTAGGATAACTTAACGACATTACTTAGATATAACAAGGTAAAGATATGTGTAACATTAATTAGCATTGATACATTATTTTTCCCTATTTAAACTAGTGTTAATTTCATTACCTATACATAGGAAAGTAACCATTTAACTCATTGAATACTTAATAATAAATTATAACATATTTAACACTTCTAACACATTAAGTTCATTTTAATACTCAAATATCAAATATTCCTAAGTTAATAATCCTAATATACAAGCTAAACCATACATCCCTAAAATATAGCTAGTACCATTTCTATATAGAAGAAATCACATAAATCATGATTACATTTCTTAATACATCTCATAAAAATTTACATTACAATTATACATTATCCTTTTGTTGGTTAACAGATTTATCATCCAACTCTATATTCTCACGCCCACAAAGGTGATAAATGTAACCATAGTTGAACCAGTCTAAACAACTATCTACTGACTGGTTCTCTACTCATTTTACAAGGTGGCAACTACCTTCATATAATATTCATTGAATAGAGAATCGACCAAAATTATTTTAACCCGAAAGAAAATAAGGAAAGAGCTTTTAACCAGAAAGCTTTGCAAAGGCATGCATAAAATACAAAACACTTTTTGGATTTTCTAGATTTTGAATCAACTAGATTACCACAACATATCATTCACAGACAATATTCTTGCAATAACAAAAAATTTAAACGTTTCACCATCTCAAATATAATACACCCATTGATAAAAATTCAAAAGAACAAAAAGCATCCACACATCATAATTCAAAGATTATGAATATCTGAAATCCACCAACAATTTTCTATATTTAAAACAATAAAATATAAATATGCTTAAAGAAGTTCTTGCTCTTAAGAGTAAAACAAAGTTTGCCCAAAAGATCCCAAAATCAAACTAAGTCCAACTATTTAAAACATTCAAGTAACAGTTTCTTGAAGACAACCGTTCTTTAAAATAAGTCTTTAGGCCTCCCAGCCAATAATTAAGAAAATAGATAAAACAGTAAAATTATGAAACTCCCACCACCTACTTCGCTCCTGGTTCATTATCACTAATAATGTCCACCTCTTGTCCAAGATGTGTCGCTTCCTGGGCCTTGAGTCTTTGCATGTACTCATGATACCTGTTCATAATGGGCTCCATGTTTGAGTCCTCTAGCATTCCTATGATGCACAATCTTGTTCTCCATTTTGAAATTAACCCGTCGGTAGTGGATATGTTCTTGAGCATTTCATCAATCTTGGACTCAAAGGAAGTGGTATGTATTTGTAGGTGACATAATCATTTAAAGGATTATGAGGAGATGTTTTGAGGATCTCTGACGTTCTTCTGATAATCATCTTTGAACTGGCCCAACATTTCACTTAGTTCCTGTACATTTTCCTCAAATTTGTCCATGAGGTCAACATCCAGAGCACTGAGGTTATTCTTTATTTTCAGCAAACCATTCAAGTAGTGTTTTAGAACATCATTGATGTCAGTGATATAATCATGATATATCTTCTCTTCCCAATCCAAAGCTTCATGCCAAGTAGGATCAACTTCCTTAGGATGTTCTACTAATTTTTCAATTGTTAATGTGGCATGGTTTAATGACATGAGCTCTGCGACCTCCTTTGAAATAACAAATATGCTTTCATGTTCTTTCCTGATCTTCTGCAGCTCGTCTAATAACTCCTTTCTTTTATTCTAAATTTTCACATATAACATTCTAAATTAAGTGATGTAACTGACACCAACCACATACATTTCATCTATCCACTCAGTGACAACTTTAGCATACCCCAAATTACCTTTGACCTTTCTCACAGTATCTGGATCAATTTCATGTACATGCATACTTGAAGCCTCCTGAGTAGAAGGATTTATGATAGGTGAAATGAAATCCTTCAATGACTGCACTTGGGATTGCAGCTCTAGGTTCTTTTTCTTATGTTCTTGGGCCCTATTAATCAATGCATGGACTGAAAAGTCAGCATGATAGACATCCCCTTCTAAAGTAGAAGGTCCCATATCCACATGGATTATCTTATAATTATTTTATGTTATGTCACTTGCATTCATGTCCCTAATAGGGTCAACAATTTCTAGGAGTTGATGACCAAATACAGATTCAGAAATGATTCGAGATATTCACTTAGCCTTTTTAGGCTTGTGAGAACCTTGTAATAGTAGCATGACTGTATCTATCTCACTGGAAACAGGGGTGGACACCTTCTTTTTCTTTTCTATCTCTATTTTTAGCCATGTTGGAGAGGTTGTTCCAAGTCTTGACCCTTTATTAATAGTGCTAGGAGTATTTTGCACAAGAGAGGAGGGAATTTCAAGCAAATAAAAAAAAAATGATCATCAAGTATTTGTTGGTAAATACCTTCAGAATCAACAAGAGGTGATTTCCCTTTGGGTGACATAATTTCGTCATCCTACTCATAGGTCAATTTTAGTCTGGTAGTGGTTTCTTCAGGTCTCTCCCCATCGCCACTTGACTGAGAGCTCCAGTTTGGTAACCTATCTGCAGACTTAGTTGTTGATGTTGGAACTGGGGAAGAGGAATTTGCTCCTTGTTCTCTATGGGATGATGACTTTTGGCTTTGTGAGGAGTTGACATGTTGCTTCCACTTACCATTTAACCAGTCAAATTTCCTCCTTAACACTAGAGCGGTACGAACCATTAGGTCTGAGACCTCTTCTTTAGACCAATCAATTTATGTGGGGGCGGCATCAACAAGAGTATGATACTCTGGATCAATAATGACCTCATGTTCAACCACATCATCGGGAACATTAAAGGAAACACCAAAAGTATGGATTTGTTGTTGAGAGATCCTCATGAAACTTTTGTTAAACACTTCGGCATCATCTAGGCAATCCTCCCAGAAATCTTCGATTTCAGGCCGATGCATGTAACCTTTGGCTCCATACAAATAATGCTTCACATATCCCTTATTGTCAAAACTACTTCTAGTTGACGGAGATAGAAAATGAAATTTCTCCGGAATCGTTCCCACGACCTTAGCAATGCTATTTGTTTTGCAAGAGAAAAAAATTGTGGATAATTGGAAGGAGTATGCTTTCTTTCCCATGTTTAAGTATTTAACATTAACAACAGCCATTTGACGACAAACTTCTAGAAACACAATATAATCAGACGGGAACCAAGGCAATTTTAGCGGGGCCTTCTTAAAACTCCCAATTATAAGGTATGTGAACCTATCGAATTGGGTGTAGAAACTCCCAAATTTTTTCACAAAGGTAGTAGAGTCATGGGAAATGCATAGGCCAAGGTTTCCTTCTAATTTCCTAGCCATACCCATTTAGAATGCATCATTGACACAGGAAAAATATTGCATACCCTTTTGCATGGTGAGTTGGTGGAATTTCCAATAGATAGGTGTGAATGCAGGAAGAAGATGATGCAATTCCAGGCCCGACCAAGTAGACTCTTGACTAGCTAGGACCAAAATCAGGTATGAACACATGAAAAACTAGGGATTGATGGAAATTCCGCAATTGTTCATTTAAGTGATAGATAATGATAGAGACCCAGTCAATAAAACCCCTGGGAGCACAAATCAATAGAATGAAATGACACATCCAAAACTCAAAATAATCACTGCAAGCATTTCCTAAAAAATAATGCAAGAGGGCTATAATTTCTACAACTTTGTCCTTAAAGTGTATCCTTTTTAATTTGGTGGGAAATTGAGACTTACCTCCCTTTTCGGACTTTAACCAGTTCCTAGAAATACTGTTCATACTCCAGTCCCCATGCATTCAGAAATACTCTTTGCCAGCTAGAACAAACATGTTTTCAAAGGATTTTCTCTCAGGAAGGCACAAAGTGCAGGAGACGCTTTCAAAATTAATCTGTGAAACAATCCTACCATATTTTTCTTGGATTTCTTGTGTCTCAAGGTTGTATCTTTTAGAGAATGCAACAATTAAATCTACGCAAAGAACAACAGATGGAAAACCAACTGTGAAAGCCAAGCCACACTGAAAAATTCTCTCCTGCTGCGAAGCTCTCTCTCTTCCTTCAAGCTCTTTCAGAAAAGTTTCTAAGTTCACTTGCTCTATTTCTATGTCTTGCATTCCTGCCCAGTGATTTTGTATCACACTCTGCATGGACACAAGCTAGATTGAACCTTGTGAAAACTCAAAAATGTAGGCTGGTTCCGGGTTCAAAAATCATTCGCTGGCCCATCTATGTCCTCGATTGATGTGACATGCCTTAAATGTTGCATTTACTTTGCCTTTCAAAATGGTCCTTTAATTTGGCTTATTCCTACTGACAAAAGAAACAACATTAGTCTGTACAAAGACTTGACACAAAGGTGGCACCCTTAAACCTAGGTGAAACTTGAAAAGTCACTCAGTCGGGAAAAATATGAACTTAAGAACCTACAGTTGGGACTTATAAAATTTTCACAACCTACGCTAGAGTGACCGAAGCACAAGACGATGGAAGATTGGGTGATCAGAAAATTTCAAAACTTCCTAACCTCGTGACAAGTTTAGAAAGGGACACAACACGCAACATGACTTCAGAAATCATAAAGGCCATGACCGAGAGCTTGAAACATGAAGCAAGAGGGAACACTTAGGAGAAATTTGGAATGGTGACTCCAAATTTTAAAGAGGAGGATAACACCTTTACAAATAGAATATCATGATTCACGAATTACATGTAAATCTAAATTACATATTATAATGATAACTCATGAAAATATAGAATAGAACACCTTTAATTTAAGAATCCATAGCACAAGAACTAAGAAGATGAAGAATCATCCATTGCACACACAAACAATAAATAAAGAACCCCAATGGAAGAAGGCATCAAACCACCCGACCATGTGGAACAAAAAAGGTCCACATCTCGTGCTTCGAAGAATGACATAAGGCCCCACACACACTCTAGACCTAGGCTGACATTGTGTATACAACCATGGAAACATAAACATATAATAGACAATGACAAACTAGAAGACTATACATCCCAAGTCAAAGGCTAATCCACAAGTCACAAAAACATCAAAGTCTTCTCACAACACTGAGGATAAGGTCCTAGGACACACATAGGGGAAAGTGTCATCACATTCCATCAATAAGAGTTTCCCTGGTAGTCTCTCACTAGACCCCAATGCCCAAGTGATACCCATGTGGCACTGAATCATCCTTTCATGAAGACAAGGAAGAATGGCCATGCCATCAGGCATTCCCTATCTCATCCTGAGCTTGAACTAGCAGTCTAGGTCATCAGTTGGGCATATACTTATCTTGTTAATGTGAAAGCTACCCGACCCATAGATTAATTAATTAATATTATCATTGTATTTAAGAAAACTTCCAATGAGATTCCCTGACAGCAACTTAGGGCCCCAACACCCACTTGGAAGTCACTCCCCCTAACATGTTCCTACAACCTAGGTTTCCAACATAACCAAACTCATATAGAAACTCATAGAACTATAACATACTCAACACCTTGGTTCTAAATCAAAGTTTGAATGACAAGATAAAATCTAAATCATAATTTAATTTCATTTTCTCTCAAACATAATCATAAATGTAAAACTATCAAGCCTTAATGAACGAACACTTTTAAGAGATAGAAAATTACCCAAATTTATCACAATCAGACAATTTAATCACTGAAAAGAGACACATCAAAAAGTCAATACCCTAAACAATTCTCTAGTGTGACTTGGTTTGACACAGACTCCAAAAACTAAACCAAAAATGAAAAACTAAAGAATAGCTCATTTGCTAATTCTTTTAGTGCATTTTCTACTTACTCTAGGGCTTTTATTGATTCTTTTAGCACTTTTACTACTTAATTTAGCGCATACACAGAGTATTATGGTGCATTTATTACACAAAATAATGCATTCACAACATAAACTAGTGCCTTTACCAATTCTTATAGCACATTCACCCTCTGTTCTGGCACATTCACAATAGAGGCATGGACACGACATATAATGACTCCAAAAAGACACAAAACCCGAAAAGACACAAATTAAACAAACTATAAAACTGAAATCTCAATCCACCGACATATAAACATGAAGAGCAACCTCAACAAAAAGAAAAATAGAGTTTCATAAGAATCTATATAAAAAATTAATCAGAATGAAAACTGGAATTTTCCCAGAACATCAAAAATCATGCAAGCAGTCAACAACAATCTCAAAGCCAAAAACTCCTATCACAAAACTTGTACAACAAACAAGCCTAAAAAAAAGAACACAAAAATATTCATACACATCCAATCAACGAATTACCAAGGAAAAAGACAGATTTATTCCATAATTTTGAAGACAAAATGCAAATGTTTAACAAACAATCTTTCTTTTGAAAATAAAAGACATAAAAGAAACAAAGATATATAAGATCGCCAACCTAGAAGAAAGAAGTAGACAAAAGATTTGAAAAGAAAGGTGATCTTGCATGATTGATCAATCCACAACAATGAGAAAACTTCCTTCAATGCAAAGATATCTTACGAAGCAATCCCAAACAACTTCTCAATCCATGCTCAAGCATGTACAAGAAAACTTCTTCAAATTCCAAGTTCAAAACTTCATGTTCGAAAACTAAATCTCCCAAATTCTCTAGAAAACTCAAAACTTCTCCAAATTTTCCAAAATCCAGCCCCTTGAACAAAACCACCATGCCAAACTAAAAACCATTCCCAAAAGACCAAAAAAAACCATGCAAGACTCAAAAATCCATCCTTTCCTCTCACAATGGGAATTAAAATGGTAAATTCCCATGCAACACAACTTCACTTCCCGTGCACATGAAAGAAAAAGGGAAACAAATATTAATTACCAAATTCCTCTCCAAAAATATCCAACAAATATAAAATAAACAAAATAATTAAATTTATAAATAAACATAAATACAATAATAATATAATTTCCATAAAATAATAATTAATATAATATTATATGCTCACAATAAGTCTTTCTTTTGAAAACAAAATACATAAAAGAAACTGAGATATATAAGATCGCCAACCTAGAAGAAAGAAGTGGACAAAAGATTTGAAAAGAAAGGTGATCTCGTATGATCGATCAATCCACAACAAGGAACAAACTTCCTTCAATGCAAAGACATAAGAAGAAATCCCAAACAACTCCCCAATCCATGCCCAAGCACGTAAAAGAAAACTTCTTCGAAATCCAAGTTCAAAACTTCATGTTCGAAAACTAAATCTCCCAAATTCTCTAGAAAACTCAAAAATCTCCAACTTTTCTAAAATCAAGCCCCTTGAACAAAACCACCATGCCAAACTAAAAACCATTCCCAAAAGACCAAAAAAACTCATGCAAGACTCAAAAATCCATCCTTTCCTCTCACACTGGGAATCAAAATGGCATATTCCCATGCAACACAACTTCACTTCCCGTGCACATGAAAGAAAAATGGAAACAAATATTAATTACCAAATTCCTCTCCAAAAATATCCAACAAATATAAAATAAACAAAATAATTAAATTTATAAATAAACATAAATACAATAATAATATAATTTTCATAAAATAATAATTAATATAATACTATATGCTCACAATAAATACACACACACACACACACACACACACACACACACACACACACACACACACACACACACACACACATATACACATATATGTATATGTATATATGTATATATAAATGTATACATATATACATGTATATATGTATATGTATATATACATATACATTTATATATACATATAGGTATATATGTATATGTATATATATACACATGTATATACATGTATGTATATATATACATGTATATATATATATGTATATATATGTATATGTATATATATACATATACATATACATGTATATGTGTGTGTGTGTGTGTTTGCACATAGATATACATACATATACATATACCTATATATGCATATATATACATACATATACATACATATATACATATATGTGTAGACACCTAAATTTGGCTAATTAATTTAATCAAATTTAAATCCTATTCTTCCAATTAATTAATTTCCCTATCCATTTCTTCTAATTAATTAATTCCTAATTAATTAATTGTTGGCAATTGACACTCAATTGGTTGGTTTCACTTTGTTTTCATTGATGGCAACATGATATTTTGTTTCGGCTTCATGTTTTGTTTGAGTTGTGTACTGGGAGACACTACACCGACACCGACGAATGGAAGGATTTCTTTGGTTACCGACAAGGTTTAGAATATGGTTATCGGTATTGGAGGGCGACATCTCTTGGATCTGGCATCAACAATTGTTTTCGATATTCATATATTTATGTTATCTAGCTGATATGTAGTTTGATATTGTAATAATCTTTGTAAGCTGACATAAGGCATGAAAAGTTGTATAGGGTATATAGGTCAGTTGGATTAGATCATTTTGACAGAGATATGGTGATGAAAGAGTGGATGTGATATGATGCAAAATATATCAGAGAGATTATGTATGTGAGGATATTTATGTAAGGGTTATTCTGGTAAAGGGTTTAGGGTTTCAGAGAGGAACAGATAGAGCTTAACCGGAACTGTATTCTGGCATAGAATATGCTATCTTTTGCAGTTCAACACTTATCCAAATTGTAGTCTGGATTTATATGTAGTCAGTGAGGCTCCTTTTGTGATTGAGCAGTGTGTTGTCCTCATTTTTGTTTTAAAAAATGATCAACCATTACATAAAAAAATTGTCAAAAAATGAAAATTTTACTCTATGGCACGCTTTCTGAGGCATAATTTTTCCTTACCCCTTGAATGGACTAATCCTTAGTCCATCCTCAAACCATGTTTCAAATTTCATTGCATTCTGGGTTTGTTTGCTATGTCTTTCCTTCAATTTTGGGTTTTTACTCCCTGATTGCAGATGGGAAATTTTCCTTAAGTTGCAAGTTTTAATTTAACTTTGTTTTAGTGTTGTAGGGAAATTTTTAGTTAATTACAAGTGCACTTTATGAAATTAGAACTTGTAACTTACTTTTTATTTCCCCCTTGTTGCTTTTTGGCCTTTTAAGTCATTGTAGGAACTTTTTGGACATATTACACGTGAACTTTAAATTATTAAGTTAAAACAAAACTTGTAATTTTTTAAAAAAAGTTCCACTTAAATGATTTTAAGTTATGGTAGGGGGTTTTCTCCTCCATTACAAGTTTTATAAAGTCACTTTAAGTTGTAATAGGGATTTTATGTAAAGTTTTGATGCCAATAGTTAGTAAGATGAGAGGGGGGGGGGGGGGTGAATGGGTGAATCATACAAACTTAATCTTCAATATATTCAACAAATTCAACCTCGGTAACTTATACTTCAGCAATAGAACCAAAAACTGCTAAACTTGCTAACTCATAAACACATAATCATCATAACACGTATAACACCAGATTTAACGTGGAAACCCAAATAGGGAAAAACCACTGTGGTATTTTAGACCCACTAAGAAATATACCCTTCTAGACTATGCTCGGTTAAAAGCAAATCTCGTTAAAGATTACAAACACATTGCTAGATGTGACCCGGTTAAGGGATTTCCCTCAGACTTGTTAGAGTCTTGCACTTTGTTAGAAGTGACCTTGTCAAAGGATTTCAAACACTCATTTAGAATGTTACCTTGCTAGAGGATTTACAAATAAGACTGTTAAGTCCACTCGGTTAAGAGATTTTCTATCACTTACAAAATAAACAACAGTAATAAAATATATCTGCAACTTCACATCTGAAATGCTAAAGCAGATTCTATTTGCTCAAAACAATCTTGTCATAGGACTTATCTTGTCCCTCTGTTGGGCTCCCTACTCTATTATTCAAATAGGTCTTCAAGCTTCTGTGCTCGGTAATCACTATGTAGCATCCCTGTGCTTACACTTGCCCGCATTTCTTGTTTATCAACAATTCCTTATTTGTAAACAATTTCTAACCGCTGAATCTCCTTGATCACATTTCCCGTGATCAATCATAGCCATCAAATCTGCAATCTCGACTAGGTTCAATGTATTCTTCGATCTGAAAATGTTTTACCTCGCCTTGGAACTTGCATTCCTTCCTAGGAACTTGTGCTAGGTTATTGCGGTTCAATCTTTGCTATAGATCTTTCCTCTTGATTTTCCATTGCCGTAGATCCATAACAAACTTTTTGCATGGCATACCAATCATTTATTCATCTCCAGCTCATCAGCATCCTTCATTAAATAATCCTTTTATCCATCCAATGTTGTCTATCATAACTCGGTTGAAACTCAGTAAATACTAAACTTTACTCGATAGACATTCCGCCTTCATTAACTGATATCTATAACCTTAGGGTTTACCGACTAAGTTCCTTAGGGTTTATCGACTAGGTTCTTTGCTCGGTGACATGGTATAGTATTAAACTTATAATCAACAACATATGTAGGATATCAAAATAATCAAAACAACATGATCTCATCATTGTCTAACTTGGTAATAGTTGCCCATTGAATAACTTTTTATTCCCCTTCATTATCACTTTCTTTCTGTGTCACTTACCGACCTCCTAATACTCTTCAAATCAATCTTCTCAAGATATGGCAACATCATACTGAATCAAAATATCAATTTCATGACATCAATGACAAAATAATGTTATAAAGATAGTTGTCATCCTTCTTCAGTTATATCAATAATCTTCAACAACCTTCTCAATATCCCTAATCAATATCAACAATCTCCTTCTATTGAAATGCCAACATTTTATTTCCCTATTACAAGTTTTATTTTTAAGTTGTTTTTGTGACTTGTAAAAGGAATGTTATTTTCCCTTTACTAGTCTTTTGTTGAGTTGTTTAAAACTTGTAATGGGAGTTTTATTTCCCTATTACAAGTATTCTAAACTTGCAGTTTGCTCTCACGAACCCGATTTTGCCTTTATGCATGAAAAGTGAACATTTTTTAAACTGGCAAATGGGTTTTAGAAACCCTATTTCATGTGTTCTTTGCAATTTTAAACTTGTTGTTCTTTCTCGAAAACCCGACTAGCAATATTGGAGAATTTTGTTGAAGATTTCCAATGATTTTTATGGAGAAATTCAAGGAGGAGGAAGGCGTTTTGATTTCATGCATTTTGAAACTCTCTTCATGCCATTTGTAAGATATTGTCTCTGGTTTTATGGTGCTTTAACAATAAAAATGTGTTTGAGAAATGCCACAATTTGCCTTTGAAATTTGCCATGAATCTATTCTTTCCTAAGTCATTTTTGCTTCCTTCACCTAGGTGTGGGGTTTGGATTGAGATTTGACTATTTATTATGCCATTTTGATAGTTGTTTTTGCTACGCATGGTATTTTGGAAAAATGTGGCTAGGGTTTGAATCTCCTCCTTGTATCTATTTAGGAGGTTCGTTTTCTTCTCTTTCAAGGATTGCTTCTTTCTTCTTGGAGGGCATTTTGATTGATTAAGGTATGGTTCTTTCCTTTCTTCTTTGTTTTTATTTCTTGTTTGTTTGGGTTTCCTCGATCAATTTGTATATATGTTTGATTTGTTAGTTCTTGCCTAAAGTCAGTTTTGTGAGAGATTTTCCCCTTTGAAAAGCAATTTGTAAATTGCATTGATTTTCCCCATTTTCCCTCTTTACTTGCATTCGGGATTTTAAATCCCGATTGCAAGTAGGATGAAAATAATTGATCTTCCCCTTTGGCTGGAATATTTTAATAATCCTTTGGTGAAATTCCAAGTTTCTAAGTTGAAAAATACCCATTTTTTTCAAAATCGGGTTTTTAGAACCAGATTACATGTTGAAACTTCTTCTCATTTTCATAAAGATTATCTTCCCAAAATCTTTTCATTTTCACTCATATTCATTTCCATCATCTGTACATACCATTCCCACCATTTCATCCACTCATTTCACACCTTCATTCATTTTTACCATTTAAAGTGTTCACTTGTAGTCAACCATCCAGAACCCGAAATTGGTCCAAAATGCACTTAAAAAACACTTGAAAATGAGTTTGTAAGGTCCAATTACAAGTGCAAACTTGTGTTTACCCATTACGCATATGAAGTTGCATGTTTGTTCCCCACAAGAGCATTAATGCTCTTATTTTTCCCACACATGTAATGCATCTTCCAAAAACCTGAAATTCACTTGTGAGCCCATTTTTGCATCAGTTTATCCCTTCCCTTGTCATTTCGGTTTGCACACATGACCTACCAAATAAATAGATTAAGGCATGGGCCTTATTTTGCAAGCAGAATTCAAGATTGGAGGGTGATACAAAGAAGAGATACAACAACAATTCATGGTTGAGAGCATAGAATGCTTTCCAGACAAAGATGGTCATGACATGGAAAGAGGAAGGTAGCCATTTCCCTCTTGAAAAGATCGTACTACCCCAAGCAAGAAGATAAGGATGCAAGTTCCCATTCCGATTCAAGATGTCTTTACCAATCCAGAATGCTTCAAGTTCTAGCATCCTGAAATGACATGAAGATCATCACAGACAAAGGATGATGTAGATAGGGTTGTGTCTTTACACACATGGAATAGTTTTAGTTATGCATTTGTAATTTTGTTTTGACAAGTTACATGTAAAAAATAACTTTGTAATTGCAAGTTAACTCATTACTTGCACTTTTGTACTTACATGTAAAGAAACTACGAGTTGTGTTCAATTAGGACTGTAGTTGGAATAAGTCATAGTTAGTTATTGAACAAGTCTTGGTGGTTGAGATAATTTATCAATTTAGTTGGGATCCTCCCACCTTTTTCTCATGAATCCTCTCCTATAAATACTTGAGGGGGTCTATTGTAATTTTGGGGTATCTTTTGGCAATGCAACAAAATTTTGCAAGTTTGTATGTGCACTCTAAGATTTTGAGTTTAGATGTAAATCAAATTGCTTTCAATAAAAGAGGCAAGTTGTGTTGAGACTTTGTGCCAATTCAAGTTGTTATGTGATGACATTTTCTAGAGTTGATTGTGATTTTTGTTCTATTGTGAAAGAGGGATTTCAATTCAATCTTCCAGACTTTGAGCTGCTAATTGTATTTAGAGTTATATGTCTGGTTTTCAGGTTCATTCTTGCAGACTTTGAGTTGCTTATCATATCTGAAACTAGTGTGGAAAGCTAAAGTGGGAATATATCTTGTAGACTTTGTGCTACTTCTATTTTTAAGACTTGTTCATGTAAGGTGAAGTGCATCATGTAGTTAAACTTTGAGTTGCTACATATTGTGCTTAGTTAGCAGAAAATCATCTAAAAAGGTTGATAGGGGAATAGATAGTTGAAGACTTTGAGTTTTCTTTCTATTTTACCATCCTGAGGAAGTGACAGAGGTCTTTGTGCCTTTATGGAAACTTTGCTTCATGTTCCAAAAATCCTATAAAAAAGTCTCATTTCTATATTTGTTGTTATTTATTTACAATTGCTATTACTTTTCTGTGAAGAGAAAAGAGTATAGTTTTTCTTGAAAGAAGAAGAAAGATTGTTGTCCCACCCATATTAGATCAGTTTAGTTTGTAGATAGGGGGAGCCTTCCCTTAATTAGGAGATTTTTACTCACACACCATCGTTGAAGCCACAATTTTATATATTTCCCCAAGTGTACAAAATTTTCAACCAACACAGTGTGCTCTAGATTGTAACCCTTCCTGAAAGTGCATGCCCCTTATATTTTGTAATATCTCTTCATATGGCCAGTGGATTGATATTGTGGGTCACAAATCCCACTGTGGTTTTTCCTTTTTGAGTTTTTTGACGTATAATTATGTGTGTTATGGTTCTCATTTATGTGATTATCTTATTGGCTGCTTTACTTCTTTCAATTTTGGATGTACTGGTATACTAGTTGGTGTATGCATGTTTTAATAAGGTTAAAATTGGACTTCCCGGTATAACACTGATTCACCTGCCCCCTCTCAATGTTATTGAATTCAAACAATTGGTATCAAAGCCTTGTGCCTCGAAGGAAGTTTAACAACTTGAGGGAGATCTTGAATCTGAAATATATGGACATGGGTTTGGAGAAGCAACTTGAGATGGTACTTGAAGATTATGATGTTGAAAGGTTGAAGAACTTGAAGCTACAAGATGAATTGAATTCTGCTAAGGAATTCATTCTTGTCCTATAGGAGAGGCTATCATTTGTTCAAGCTAGGGGGAATGAACTTTTGCAAAGTTAGGATGATGAAGAAAAATATGCACTTAAAGAACAATGTCAGAAGCCGAGTCAGGAGAATATGGTCATGAGAAATGAAATGCAAGATACAACTATGAGAATGTCTAAAGATATTGGGGACTGGAAGAAAAAGGAAGAAAATCTTGTTGTATCCCTGAAGAACAAATTTGAAGAATGTGGTAGGTTGGTTCATGACAATGATATGTTGAGAACTAATTTAGTACAATCCTAGAGTAATGAACAAGAGCTTGAGAGACAAATGATAATTCTGAGAGATGATCTAACTACTGCAAGTGAGTACAAAGAGAAATTTAAGATTAGTTCAGCACAACTATGTTGGCATTCTGATGCAGTTTTGCATGACCGGTGAATAATATGGTTGTCATTGTTGGCAACATCATCTCTTAACTCTTCATTCCATTGGTAGTAAGTAGACTAGGATACTTAGGTCAACCGGCTAAGAAATAAGTAAACAGGATAAACAGTGAGTAGACCGGCAAGAAGTAAGTAGACCGGCAAGGAGTGAGTAGACCAGCAAGTAGTAAGTAGATCGGGCAGCATTGAGTAGATCGGTATAGAAGAGGTCCACCGGCTAAGAAAAGAGAAGACCGGTATACAGGAGGAAACTAGCTAGACAGATTTTGATCGATACACCGGAAAAGTCTTTAACCGACAGATTGGTAACGTTCAATTAACATTCAGTGAAATCGGGAGTCTTCTCCAGTCAACCGATGGACTTATCGGCATGTTAGACTGTCTTGACAGAGATTCCTACAATGATTTCAGAGACGTGATTTAAGGCATGATAACAAAATTTTGAAAGGGATGTTTTGGAGGGAAAGTTGGCGACAGACTAAAGGGTCAATAAATTCACATATCTCATTCTTGAGATGGTTGTTGTTGAGGTGAGTTGAGATAATGTGAAAGTGCACACAGGGTTAGTGTAAGAGATTGTAGAGCCGAGTGACAGAGGACCGGTAGAGTGGAGTTCCATAGAGTGGTGACCCAAGTGACAGAGGACTGACAGTATGGAATTCAAGGATCAGAAAATCGACAGAGGACAGAGTTGAAGGTGTATTCAAGAAATCAGTGTTGTGCAGAACATACACAATCGATGCATGCATAGTGTGATTCTTCAGTGTGATCTGATCAAGCTAATGAGTAGCCACTCTAGCAATAGGGTGGACTTTAACAGGTCCCATTGTAAAAATCCCTTAACCGAGTGTCATCTTAATTGATGATCTTAAGACCTTTTGACAAGGCTACCTCTAACAAGGTAAAGGCACTAACATGCCTTAGACAAAATCCCTTAACCGGGTGGCACCTAATAGTGTCTTTGTAATCTCCTAATAGGGATGGCTCTTCACTGGACATACTCCAGAAGAGTACAAATTTTGTGAGTTACTACTCACACCGTGGTTTTCTCCCATTTGTCTTTCCATGAGATAAATCTTGGTGTCACTATGTTTCCTTCCATGCATGGTTATTCTTCTGCAATAGTTATTTATATAAATGAATGTTAAGATAGTGATAACTTAAGTTAAAAGTTTTAATTGTTGAAAACTAGTACAGTGTTGATTCACCCCTCCCCTCTCAGCACTGGTTGGGACTAACAATTGGTATCAAAGCCATATTTCTCTAGAGTGAAGCTTGACAGCTTGAGGATAAAGATCATGGAAGAATACCGATATCAGAAGCAGATTGATGAAGCAAATGAAATTATTTCTCAGCTGAAAGAGAGACTAAGAAAATCTCTTGCAAAAAGAAAGGAATTAGGTCAACAGCTAAATGAGAGTCAGGACATCATAGATCAACACTCTGAATGGAGTGGATCTGAAGAAGCTGAAGAAGCAGTCTCAGAACTCATGGAAAAGAACAAGAAGTTGACCGAAGAAGTCACACATCTCAAAAGAGAGCATGAAGGTCAGGCCCTAAGAATGATTGAGATATTGGAAACAAGCAGAAGTGTTGATGAAAGAAAAAGGGAAGCAGAAGAAAAACTGTCAATGGTTAAAAGAGCCAAGAGGCTTGTTGAAGATGCTTTGAGAGAAAATAAAAGATGAAGAAATCCGAATTCTCACTCAGGAGAATGAATATATACATAAGCATCCGCATGACAATACAGAAGAAAAAGAGAAGATGATGAAAGAGATTGAACAACTCAAGAGTGAGTTGAAAACTAAAAATGAGAGAAATGAAAAGTTGAGGAAATTCAATGAAAGTTCTGAGAAGGTAAACAAACAGTTGAAGGCTCATAGAAGAGAAAAGGATACAACCAGTCTTGGTTACCCCAGTTCAGGTCCTATGGAAACTAGAGAATCATCTAAATCCAAAAGGATGATGGATGATAAAAGGAACCACTCAGAAGTGAAAGGTATGAAGTTCTCTAAATCCTCCTGTAATCATTGTGGTAAATCAGGCCATAAGATTAAAGACTGTAGAAATAAACCGGTTAGTCAAAAGAAGATTTTCACATTTGATGGTTACTATCATAATTGTCATAAGTATGGCCACATTGCTTATGAATGTAGATCTCAATCTAGTAGTATGACAAATAGAAGAAGTTTCAATGGACATTGCTTCACATGCAATAAGTTTGGACACAAATCTGAAGAATGCAAGCTCAATTCAAATGTATCAAGACAACCATTCAAACTGGTTACTCCTAATAAAAGGAATAATCAGTTCAAAGCCACCTGTTTCACCTGTGGTAATTTTGGTCATGTTGCGGAAAATTGCAGAATGAGAATGGGCTAGAGAAACAATTCAGGACCATGGAGGATAACTGGTATGGAATGCTTCAACTTCCATAAGATCGGTCACTTAGCTAGAGAATGCAGGAGTCGATCCTTCAACCAGTCTGAAGACAAGAACCAGTGTAGCAAGAAGAAATAGCAAAATGACCTGAAAGGAAAGAAGACAATTGAAGAAGTAAGAAATAAAATGAAAAAAACATGGATCAAGAAGGAAGAAGGAAAAGAAGAAGAAGGTCAGTCTGAAACCAAGTCATCATCCATCGGTGATGACAGTTCATCTTCTAAATAGGCATACCAATGCCCATGGGGAGCACATATGGTAAGATAACTTTTGAACTCCCTTAACAATTATAAGGATATGTCTATTTGCATAGTTATAATGCATTAAATCTGGTCTAAAATTTCTTAGTTGAAGGATGTCTTGTGACTTAGTTATTTGTGTATCAGTATCAGTAACAAATAACCGGTAAAGTCAAATCGGTGTACTTTAAGTTGTAAGTTTCAAAACTGACAGTTGTATTATAATGTCGATAAATCTCTATAGATAAATAAGTAAATATTTACACATTTTCATTTATCCCACCTTTTCTTTTGAATCTCTCGATCTCCTGTGTGATCAAAGGCGATTTCAAACTTGCTAAGCTTTGTTTGTACGGAAAATTAAAGTAGAGCAATAGTGGTGTTTGGTATTCCCTCGGAAAAAGTATTCAACTTCATCTGAGAAAAGATTGTTTGTAGGTCATCATGGCAGCGCCGATATCTGATAGTTCTGATACTTAATGTTAAGTACAGATGCCAAGCTAATAAGATGAGAGGGGGGGTGAATCATACAAACTTAATCTTCCATAAAAACATCATATTCAACCTCGGTAACATATACTTCAGTGATATAACCAAAACTGCTAAACATGCAAACTCAAAAGCATATAAACATCATAATACTCATAACACCAGATTTAATGTGGAAACCCAAATAGGGAAAAACCACTGTGGGATTTCGGACCCACTAAGAAATATACTCTTCTAGAGTATTCTCAGTTAAAAGCAAATCCTGTTAAAGATTACAAACACATTGCTAGATGTGACCCAGTTAAGGGATTTCCCTCAGATATGTTAGGATCTTCACCTTGTTAGAAGTGACCTTGTTAAAGAATTTCAAACACTCAATCAAAATGTCACCTTGCTAGAGGGTTTTACAAATAAGACTGTTAAGTCCACTCGGTTAAGAGATTTTCTGTCACTTCACAAAATAACAGTAATAAAGATCTATCTACAACTTCACATTTAAAATGATAAAGCAGATTCTTATTTTCTCAATAAAATTTAGACATAGAACTAATCTTGTCCATCTACTGGGCTCTATACTCTGTTATTCAAAACAGGTCTTCAAGATTCTATGCTCGGTAATCACTATGTAGCATCCTTGTGCATACACTTGCCCGCATGCATTGTTTATCAACAGTTCCCTATTTATAAACAATTCGCCAACCGCTTAATCTCCTTGATCACATTTCCCATGATCAATCACAACCATCAGATCTTGAAACTTAGACCAGGTTCAATGTATCCTTTGATGTGAAGAATGTTTTACCTTGCCTTGGAACTTGCATACATTTCTTGGAACTTGTGCTAGGGTATTGCAGTTCAATCTGAGTTGTAGATCTTCCTGCCGATTTTCCTTTGCCATAGATTCTTTAACAAACTTCATTCACAACATACCAATCATTTAATCATAGCCAGCTCATCAGCTTCCTTCATTAAATAATGCATGTAATCATTTAATGCATTCTGTTATTACTCGGTTGCAACTCGGTAAATACTAAACTTCACTTGGTAGACATTCTGCCTTCAATAACTGATAGCGATAACCTTAGGGTTTAACGACTAGGTTCCTTAGGGTTTACCGACTAGGTTCTTTGCTCGGTAACATAGTATAGTATTAACCTTTCAATCAATAACATATGTATGATATCAAAACAATCTAAACATCATGATCTCATCATTGTCTAACTTGGTAATAGTTGCCCATTGAATAACTTATTCATCCCCTTATTCATCATATTCTTTCTGTGTCTTTTACCAGCATCTTTATACTCATCAAATCATACTTCTCAAGATATGGCAACATCATATTGAATTAGAAAGTCAATTTCTTGACATCAATGAAAAAATAATAATATTAAGACAATAAACATCCTTGATCAGTTATATCCATAATCATCAACAACCTTCTCAATATCCTTATTGAAATGCCAACAATCTCTTATTGTTTGTTAAAATTCCAAATGCCAACAATCTCCCCCTTTGGCATTGATGGCAAAACCAATTGATTTGACCTAATTGATTTGGATTGCTGTGAGATTCTGAAATGCTGAAATGCTCTCCTTCTGTCATCATAATTCTCCCCCATACATTAGTCTTCTCCTCTTCTTCACTCTTCTCCTCTCTTCTTCAGTCTTCTCCCCCTTTGACAACAATGCCAAAAAGTAAAGAAATAAAACATAATTTCTTCCTATATGAAGTGATTTCTTGTTGTGATGTATCAACTTAGTCTCGGTCAGAGCATTTATGTCTTCAATTCCTGTTCCCTGTATTGTTTCTTGTACACCTTTAGAAAACCTCCTAAAGTGTGTAAATTAGCATCAACTCCTAAAAGATATTCTGTAGATTCATCGAATTGATGCTTTCACCGAACTCGATCAGTGAGTAGAAGATAGGGGTAGGACCCCCTAACTTACTTCTGAGATACTCAAAAGTGTCCCTTAGTAGTGGCTTGGTGAAGATATCTGCTATTTGTTCCTTTGTGCTAACATACTCCAACACCACTTTCTTCTCTTGAGCTTCTTCTCTAAGATAATGATATTTGATAGAGATGCGCTTTGTCTTAGAGTGTGTAACAGGATTCTTTGAAATGTTAATGGCACTAGTATTGTCATAGAATATAGTTACTGGCTCGGTAACTTTCTCATTTACACCATCCAACAGTTGTTTGATCCATGCTATGTTGGTACAATTCAGTGCTGCAACAACGTATTCAGCTTCTGCTGTTGACTATGAAACACATCCTTGTTTCTTGCTAAGCCAACTCACTAGTCTTTCTCCTCAGCTCCTCCACTTGTGCTTTTCCTGTCATCAATGTTGCCTGCCCAATCATCATCAGTATAAACTTTTAAATCAAAATCATTTCTTTTCTGATATACTAAGCCATAATCCTCAGTGCCTTTCAAGTATCTGAAAATTCTCTTGATTGTTGTCATGTGTGTTTCTTTAGGATCTGCAAAGAATCTTACAACTATACCTACTGCATGTGCTATATTTGGCCTGTTGTGAACAACATATTATAGCTTTCCAATCATGGATCGGTAAAGTGTCTCATCAATAGATGCAGATTCATCATTCTTTGATAGTTTACAGTTGGTAGTCATAGGAGTACTTACTGGTTTTGAATCCTCCATTCCAAATTTCTTCAAGATTTCCTTTATGTACTTGGATTGAGTAATGAAAATCTCATCTTTCATTTGTAGTATCTATAAACCTATAAAATACTTTATCTCACTGATTAATGACATCTCAAATTCTTTGCTCATTTCATTTCCAAAGTTCTTACATAGAGAGTCATTTCCACAAAATATAATATCATCAACAAATATGGCTGAGATCAGTATTCCATTTTCATCATTCTTCATGTACATATTGTTGTTCTCACTTGTCCTTATAAAACCAATCTTAATCAAATAAGAGTGCAATCTTTCATACCATGCTCTAGGTGCTTATTTCAAACCATATAATGCTTTGTTCAATTTACATACCTGATCTTTATTCTTGTCTTCAACAAATCCTTTAGGTTGTTCAATAAAAACTTCTTCTTCTAATACTCCATTCAGAAATGCAGATTTGACATCCATTTGATATACCTTAAAATTTTTGTAAGCGGCATATGCCAACAATGTTCTTACGCCTTCAAGTCTGGCCACAGGTGCAAAAGTTTCACCATAATCAATTCCTTCTTCTTGGGCATAACCTTTGCAAACTAGTCTTGCTTTATTTCGAATGACCTCTCCTTTTTCATTCAACTTGTTTCTGAAAATCCACTTTGTATCGATTACATTTTTGTCCTTTAGTCTTGGGATTAGTGTCCATGTGTCATTCTTCTTGATTTGATCAATCTCTTCTGTCATAGCATTTATCCAATCTTCACTATTAAATTCCTCTTTCACTATTCTCGGTTCAAATTCAGATATCAGACATGTGTTCTGTCTCAGTTTGTTCCTTGTCATCACTGGATCATCCTTATCTCCTATAATCTAACTTGATCCATGATTCCTTCTGACATACTTGGCTAATCTGACTTGGTGCATGATGTCTTCTGACATACTTGGCTAATACAGGCTCGGTAGGCTCTGTATGATCTTCTTCATCACTCGGTAACTGGATATTCTCTTCATTTCCTTCTGCAGTTTTCTCGGTAAGGCTTATTAGTTGAACATAGACAAATTCATCAAAATCTTCTGGTTCCTTGAAATTTCCTTCATTTCTTTCTGCAAATTCATCAATTTTCACATTTGCACTTTCTACTATTTTGTTAGATGATTTGATCAGACATTTAAATGCTTTACTTCTAGAAGAATAACCAAGAAATTTTCCTTCTTCACTTTTCTGATCAAACTTGTCATTTCTATCATCCTTGTGTACATAACATCTACTTCCAAAGATTTTGAAATAACTTACATTAGGTTTCTTGTCATAGCAGATTTCATATGGTGTCTTCATAGTACCTTTCTTCAGTTGTACTCGGTTCAGGGTGTAAACCACTGTGCTTATTGCTTCTCTCCAAAATGTTTGTGGCACTTTCTTTTCAATCATCAGGGTTCTGGCATAATCCACAATAGATCTATTTCTTCTCTCAACAATTCCATTTTGTTGTGGAGTTCTTGGTGCAGAGACTTGTCTTTTTATACCATGATGATTGCAGAATAAGTTGAACTCATCAGATGTGAACTCTCCTCCTCTATCTGATCTAAGACATTTCAGTTGTCTTCCTGTTTCATTTTCAACTCTTGCCTTGTACCATTTAAACATTTGAAAACCTTTTGATTTTTCTTTTCAAAACATTATTGACATCATCCTTGAGTAATCATCCACAAATAATATGAAATATTTATCGCCATAATAACTTTGAACTTTCATAGGACCACAAAGATCAGTGTGCACAAGATCTAAAATTCCCTTAGAAGTGTAAGACTTACTTGTAAAGCTTGATCTTGTCATTTTACCCATCTGGCATCCTTGGCACATAGCATTCTCAGGTTTTTCAAGACTCGGTAGACCTCTTACTTGGTGCTTCTTGCTTATTTTGATCAAATTATCAAAATTTACATGACAAAACCTTTTTGCCATAACCAGGTATCATCTATCTTTGCATACAAACACTTATTCTAAGTTGAGTCAAGATGAAATGTATTACCTTTTGTTTGTATCCCGGTAGCAGCTAACTTTCCATTCTTGTCATGAACTTTGACAATTCCTTTCTGAAATTCTATTCGGTATCCTGTATTGTTTAGCTGTGCTACACTCAACAAATTTTATTTCAAACCTTCAACCTAATAAACATCATTACATTTTGCACTATCAAGAAGTGTTATGGATCCTTTACCTCTTACTGGACATGGTGCATCATTACCAAATCTTACATAGCCTCCATCATAGTCTTCTAACATAACAAACTTGTGTTTATCACCTGTCATGTGATGTGAGCATCCACTATCTATGATCCAAGAATCATTAGTATTTATGTGAGATATTAGTACTTTATCTTTATACCTTTCTTCATTTGATCCATCTTTGATAGCCGCATAAACTACTTCGTTTGTATCAGTTTCATCTGATTTATCATCATTGGATTCCTCATCGGCTATTAAGCATGTCTTTCTATCTCTTCTTTTGAAGTCTCGGTGTCCTCTGTAATGATTATCTTTCTGTCTATCATCTCAGTAATCTCTCTTTTTAGTAGAATCTTTGTCAGGACAGTTAGAAGCCATATGTCCTATCTTATCACAATTGAAACATTTCAAAGGTAGTTTTCCTTTATACTTACCTTTGCCTCTCGGTAACCTTCTGGCTAATAGTGCTTCAAATTCTTCTTGCTTTCTGATTTCTTCATACAGTTTGTGTACTTCCTCCATGTTCTTGTGAAATCTTTCACTTGCTCCAATATGATCTCCTTCAGAGTACTTATACTTTCTTTCATTGTAATCATTAGATTCATCAAGATGAAAAGAACTAAATGTAGATTCAACTTTATTTACCGATGACCCACTGTTATCAAAGTTACTTAACCCAAATTCATGTAGCTTACCAATAGTAGCATCTAAATAAACTGGCATATTAGGTACAAACGTCAATTCATTGATTGCAGAGACTCGGATTGCATAAGCCGATAGAAGGGTTCTTAACAACTTACTTGTTATATCCTTTTCTTCAATAGTTCCACCTGCTCCTTTGATTTGATTGACAATATCCTTTAGTCTTGTATTGTACTGGGTTATGTTTTCACCTTCATTCATCTTCATAGATTCAAGTTGTCCTCTTAGACTATCCACTTTTGCTCTTTGAACATGTTCATCTCCTCCATACACAGATATGAGCTTGTCACAATTTGCCTTTGCATCATTATAGCCTTCTAGATCATTAAACTCTGAATCGGTCAATGCAGATGTTATTTCAATCATTGCTTGGATATGTTCTTGCTTTGCCTTTATTTCTTCCATTGTCAATGGATAGGTGCTCGGTGTCATGAAATCATTCTCCAGATAATATACAGCATATTCTCTAACTCCTGATAGGTGCAGCTTCATCCTTTTCTGCCATGTAGAGAAACTTGACTTGTTCAGCTTCGGTGCATCCCTCTTATACATCTTTGGATCTTTGCCTCAAGTACCTTTAAACTTTTCTTTTGGAGTCCAAAGCTCTGATACCAATTGATAGTTCTGATACTTAATGTTAAGTACAAATGCCAAGCTAATAAGATGAGAGGGGGGGGGGGGGGTGAATCATACAAACTTAATCTTCCATAAAAACATCAGATTCAACCTCGGTAACATATACTTCAGTGATATAAACAAAACTGCTAAACATGCAAACTCAAAAGCATATAAACATCATAATACTCATAACACCAGATTTAACGTGGAAACCCAAATAGTGAAAACCCACTATGGGATTTCGGACCCACTAAGAAATATACTCTTCTAGAGTATGCTCGATTAAAAGCAAATCCTGTTAAAGATTACAAACATATTGCTAGATGTGACCCGGTTAAGGGATTTTCCTCAGATCTGTTAGGATCTTCACCTTGTTAGAAGTGACCTTGTTAAAGGATTTCAAACACTCAATCAGAATGTCACCTTGCTAGAGGGTTTTACAAATAAGACTGTTAAGTCCACTCGGCTAAGAGATTTTCTATCACTTCACAAAATAACAGTAATAAAGATCTATCTGCAACTTCACATCTAAAATGCTAAAGCAAATTCTTATTTGCTCAATACAATTTAGACATAGAACTAATCTTGTCCATCTGTTGGGCTCTATACTCTGTTATTCAAAATAGGTCTTCAAGCTTCTATGCTCGGTAATCACTATGTAGCATCCTTGTGCATACACTTGCCCGCATGCATTGTTTATCAACAGTTCCCTATTTATAAACAATTCGCCAATCGCTTAATCTCCTTGATCACATTTCCCATGATCAATCACAACCATCAGATCTTGAAACTTAGACCAGGTTCAATGTATCCTTTGATGTGAAGAATGTTTTACCTTGCCTTGGAACTTGCATACATTTCTTGGAACTTGTGCTAGGGTATTGCAGTTCAATCTGAGTTGTAGATCTTCCTGCCGATTTTCCTTTGCCATAGATTCTTTAACAAACTTCATTCACAACATACCAATCATTTAATCATAGCCAGCTCATCAGCTTCCTTCATTAAATAATGCATGTAATCATTTAATGCATTCTATTATTACTCGGTTGCAACTCGGTAAATACTAAACTTCACTCGGTAGACATTCTGCCTTCATTAACCGATAGCGATAACCTTAGGGTTTACCGACTAGGTTTTTTGCTTGGTAACATAGTATAGTATTAACCTTTCAATCAATAACATATGTATGATATCAAAACAATCTAAACATCATGATCTCATCATTCTCTAACTCTGTAATAGTTGCCCATTGAATAAATTATTCATCCCCTTATTCATCATATTCTTTCTATGTCTTTTACCGACATCTTTATACTCATCAAATCATACTTCTCAAGATATGGCAACATCATACTGAATTAGAAAATCAATTTCTTGACATCAATGACAAAATAATAATATTAAGACAGTAAACATCCTTGATCAGTTATATCCATAATCATCAACAACCTTCTCAATATCCTTATTGAAGTGCCAACAATCTCTTATTGTCTGTTAAAATGCCAAATGCCAACAATATCAACTCCTGTGTTGGTTGAAGCCATCAAAGAACCCCAACCTGAGTTCAAGTTGCACTCGATGAAAACCAGTGAAATTGACATGACCGATGCTTTATCATCTGTACCCTCTGGTGTATAGTTGGTAGAAGATATTCACTCCTACATTCATTACAAGCTCAAAGAACTTGGAGACAAGTTCATTCGAAATGAGTTCAAAGGATTCTATGACAATGATCAATGGAAAGCAAAATTTCTACCTCTGAAGACCAAGGGTTTGGCTAATGCCATTGATTTTCCTGATCAATTTCATGATGACTGGGCTAGATATGTGTTGAGTAGGGTTCATGATCATTTTATGTGGCTGGAAGCTCATGCACCGATCAAGATTACAAAGGAGGTGATTCGAAGAGTGACAGGGTTCAGTACAATTGATGAAGCATTAACCCTAAGAACGATTTCATCAACTGAAGTCATCTGGTTAACCAAGTCCCGGTGTGAAAGTAGAGCAATGACAATCACTCATATTGAGGATGCTGAAGTAAGATTTGCCTCTGCAATATTAGGTTACAAGGTTTATCAATCAAGTAGGTTGAATAGTGTGTCGAGCAGTGCCATACATGTTGGATATTGAATTATCAAAGAAGATGCAACCTATGATATATGTGAGATGATTCAAAGTCAATTTTATGGTGAACACGGAAACAATTAACAAGGACAAGAAGCAATCTTTCCAATATGGCTCACTACTCGCATGTATATTTTTCTATGTGCAAAACTTTTTCCCCGGTAAGGGTAATGTATTATGGTCACAAGAGATACCTATCATGGTTTAGATAGGTGAAATGATTAGGGATCTGGGAAATAAATTTGGTGAAACAACGTGGGGATACTTTAAGGAATTTCAAATTAGGATGCACAAGAGGGAAATAATTCCAACCAGAATAGTACAGAAATACAAAGAAAACATTTGTTTCCTTGTAGACATAGATTGTTGTATCATTCAAGCAGTTCAACCCAGAACTTTTTGGGTTCCAACTATGGGCTATGAGGTTGTAGCTTGTCTAAACTGGTAAACTCAAAGGCAAAGAGATTTGGAACATGTGAGGAGGTAAGCTCCAAAATAAAACAGGAACTTCAGGTGCCAATCATGAAGAGAAAAGTAAGAAAAATGATTGATACCCTTGACAAGAAATATGGAAGTGAAGCATCTGGTGCCACTACCTCCACCAGTGCTAGTGAGAAAATAGGGGTCACACCCACTAAAGATGAAAAATTAACAGGTAAAAAGAAGAAAGTGTCAAAGACAAAGCCTAAGGGGACTGCAGCAACCAAACCTGCAACATACTCAAAGGAAAAGAATATAGGTACTCTTGTATCTTCACCAAGTAAAGATCGACCAGTAGGAGTGACTTACACAAGAAAGAAAAAGAGTGATCCAAGCTTAAAAAGGATGAGAAAGAAGGTGATATCACTAACACCCTATCAGATATGGAAATAAAGGAGGTTAGAAGAAGTTGAAGGAACAAAGCCCCAACAATTGATGAGTTGGTGCATGGGACAAAGAATTTGGAGGTCTATCCGGTGTTGGAAGAAGATATTCCCTTAGTAACGAAGAAGACAAAAGGAAAATCGAGGAAGAACTGATCTGGAACTTGTGCAAGTTTTGTAGGACTCCTAGTGAGTTATATGGTATAATCCTATCAGATTTGCAAGATCAAATTGAAGGAAGATGGAAAACAACTCTTGCTACTGAAAAGGAACCTAGAATAAAAGCACTCATGGAAGTGCAACATGACTTAGACCGTAATCAAGCTTCACTAGTAGCTGAAGCATGCATTCAACATTTCAGAGTAAGGAATAGAACTGGGAGAGTGGCAGTAGGTGAAGTTGGAGCAGTGCATGTTGAAGGCGTTGCCTTGTGGAAGAAAATTATGGATCAACAAAAGGACATTGAAGAAGAAATTGAAAATGAAACAAAATAGGATCAAGGTGCAACTGCCCTTGACAAAAGAAAAGCTAAAGAAAGAGACTCCACTGAAGAATTTGACACTTTCACAGTTGAGGATATCATAGAAAATGTTGTGTCAGACATCCCCAATCTAACAAAGGATATCGAAAAACTGGTCCATACTTCACCGGTGAAGGAAGCTGATCAAAATAAGCTTCCTGGTCAAGATGAAGTGACAATTGAAGGCATTCCTTATGAGGATAAACCTCACAGAACCTTATTGACACCAAATCTTATTCTCTCTGAAGAAGGAAAAGAGGAAGAGACAAAAATAGAGGAAGGAAAAGAGGAAGAGAAGAAAGCAAAGGAATGAAAAGAGGAAGAGAAGAAAGTGGAGGAAGGAAAAGAGGAAGAGAAGAAAGCAGAGGAAGGAAAAGAGGAAGAGAAGAAAGTAGATGATAATAAAGTAGTGATGAATACTCCTCCGGCAAAGAGGAAGTTAGACTTAGACAATGAAAGTGAAAAGAAAAAAGGTAAGAATCATCACAACAACTAGCTCATAAGTTGAGACTGTAGAAAAGGAAGAAGGAACAAAAGAGGAAGAAGAAGGTGAATCGGTCATGTATATAAAGAAAATGACTCCCAAGCAATTGATGAAAGTCTCAGAAAAACTGAGAATCCAAGCTAAAAAGGCTAAATTGAGAGGAAAGAAAAAGAAGGCAAGAATTCTCATTCTGCCAAGACAATTCTCTCTGACCTAATCTCGGACATTGCAGTTGATGGTACTACACCTATTATTGATCAGTTGGATACTCTTGTTAAAAAAATTAGTTCAGAAGCAACCAATATGGAGAAGGTTGGAGTAAGGCAATATGAAACGAAGTGAGGAGATAACTTAATGGAACAAATAATAGTTGGTCAAGTTGCTCTTGATGAATACTAAGAGGGGGGGTGAATTAGTATACCAAAAATTACTGAACTTAAACTCTTAAATAGTTTAGCAGTTAACCAATATAACAGATTTACTAACAAACTGATTAAGACAAATGCAAACCAAATAGAAAATAAAGCATTCACCCACAAGAGCACAATCACCATAACACAAGAGATTTTGACATGGAAACCCAAATAGGAAAAACCACAGTGAGATGAAACTCACAAGTAACTATTTGCAGAATAGTAACCAAACTAGTTAAGGTCATACAATGTTCTTCACCAGAACAGATCCTGTTAGGAATCTAGATCTCTGTTAGGAGATAAGTCCTGTTAAAGACTACCTTGTGATAGGATTTCAGATCCACAGTTGTGAACCACCTTGTTAGAGGATTTACAAAGGCTTTGCCAAGCCTACCCGGTTAAGGGTTTCAAACTTGTCGAAGATGTGAGTAATCAACAAGTGAGTGATCTAGATACTAGCATAGTATGCTTGATTAGATCCTTGATAGCTCATTGTTAATGCACATTTAGTATTACTTCAGTATTCAGTATCTCCACACTCTGTTTCTTCACATAGACCTAATCTTCTCTTCTGTGATCGCACATACAGAAACCTCATGCACTTCTAAAACCCTATCAACACCTAAAACCCTATACATGATGTCCTTATAAAGGAATTTGATTTCATGTCGATCCAATAGGATTATATTGCAAGTTCCTAGGTTTAGTGCATCTAGACATATTTGGTAACACGACACAAAATCACCACCAAAGTGTCGGTGGATGATAATTCATCACAGAGTAATACTGGTTTATTACTGAGTACGGGTTCATATATTTTACTAATTACCAGTTTGTAAAAATGAAGACTAGGAAAACGTTAATAACAGCTTTGTTCCTTAGTACCACTTTGGGATCCTCGAATTGCTTTGTGTCTTCATACCACTTGAGAATGGTAAACACTTTCTGCAAAACACCGATAGTCTAAAGACTATAATACATAATACCGGTTGAGCATAACTCATACATAGGGAAGTGATCATAAAACAAGTGTGTGTCCATCAATGGCAATCACAACATCATCAAAATGCCAACAATCTCCCCCTTTGGCATTGATGGCAACACTTAGGAAAATTTTGACATCTAAGTATTTTACAACAAAAATATGCCATAATCAAAATTACTCCCCCTAAGCATATACACCATCCCTTTTTGCAGAAAATACAATGTATACTACTCCACAGTTGTGAACCACCTTGTTAGAGGATTTACAAAGGCTTTTCCAGGTCTACCCGGTTAAGGGTTTCAGACTTGTCGAAGATGTGAGTAATCAACAAGTGAGTGATCTAGATACTAGCACAATATGCTTAATTAGATCCTTGATAGCTCATTGTTAATGCACATTTAGCATTACTTCAGTATTCAATATCTCCACACTCTGTTTCTTCACACAGACCTAATCTTCTCTTTTGTGATCGCACATACAGAAACCTCATGCACTTCTAAGACCCTATCAACACCTAAAACCCTAGACATGATGTCCTTATAAAGGAATCTGATTTCATGTCGATCCAATAGGATTATATTGCAAGTTACTAGGTTCAGTGCATCTAGACATATTTGGTAACACAACACAAAATCACCGCCAAAGTGTCGGTGGATGATAACTCATCACAGAAATACTGGTTGGTAACTCATCACAGAGTAATATTGGTTTATTACCGATTACCGGTTCATACATTTTACTAATTACCGGTTTGTAAAAATGAAGACTGGGAAAATGTTAACAACCGCTTTGTTCCTTCGTACTTCTTTGGGATCCTCAAACCACTTTGTGTCTTCATACCACTTGAGATCGGTAAACACTTTCTGCAAAACACTGATAGTGTAAAGACTATAATACATAATACCAGTTGGAACAAATACCGGTTGAGCATAACTCATACATAGGGAAGTGATCATAAAACAAGTGTGTGTCCATCAATGACAATCACAACATCATCAAAATGCCAATAGCTCTATCCACCAAAATAGAAGAAGTTAAAACTATACTTCAGGAAGTTGGTCAACTACTGGTGAAATCTTCAAGTTTTCCTTCTTTAATCAAAGACTTAGAAGACAAAAGAAATCAGACTCAAAAGGAAATTCAAGATCTGGTAAGCTCTTTTGATCCTCTTATCAGTTCAGCATCAACATTTACTGGAAAAGTCAAAATGCTAAATCATGAAATCAAAAGGTTAAAAGATGAAGAAGACAAAAGAAGTCTTGGTTTGTTAGAGCTCCAATGCTATTTAGCACCAATTTTTGATTTCATGCAACTAAATATTAAAGAAGTAGATTGCCTAATAAATGAACCTGACTGTAAGACAGTTGATGATATGGAGGTCTTTATTACCGTCTTAAATGGCCACTTCACCACCATGAAAATGGTTCAATCTTCATGGGAATCTTCCTTGAAAGTGGCTCAAGAAAACTTCAAAGATATTTTTGCTTTATTTTGACAAATCCTTTTGGATAGTCTTTGCCATTGATGGAAAAAGGGGGAATTTTGGAATTTGGAATCTAGTACAGTGGCCAGAACTGGCACAATTTTGTAGCGGTCTGTAGTATTTACCACCAATGCCAAAGGGGGAGTTTGTTGGCATTCTGATGTAGTTTTGCATGACCGGTGAATAATATGGTTGTCATTGTTGGCAACATCATCTCTTAAGTCTTCAGTCCATCAGTAGTAACTAGACTAGGATACTAAGGTCAACCGGCTAAGCAATAAGTAAACATGATAAACAGCGAGTAGACCAACAAGCAGTAAGTAGACCGACAAGCAGTGAGTAGACCGGAAAGTAGTAAGTAGTTTGGGTAGCAGTGAGTAGATCGGTACAGAAGAGGTCCACCAGCTAAGGAAAGAGCAGACCAGTATATAGGAGGAAACCTAATAGACAATTTTGATCGGTACATCGAAAGAGTCTTTAACTGACGGACTGGTAATGTTCAGTTAAATTGGGAGTCTTCTCCAATCAACCGATGGACTTATCGACATGTTAGACTATCTTGATAGAGATTCCTACAATTATTTCAGAGACATGATTTAGAGCATGATAAATTTTTTTTGAAAGGGATGCTTTGGAGGGAAAGTTGGTGATAGACTAAAGGGTCAATAAATTCACATATCTCATTCTTGAGATGGTTGTTGTTGAGGTGAGTTGAGATAATGTGAAAGTGCATGCAGGGGGAGTTTAAGAGATTATAGAGCTGAGTGACAGAGGATCGGTAGAGTGGAGTTCCACAGAGTGGTGACCCAAGTGACAGAGGACCGACAGTATGGAATTCAAGGATCATAAAATCGGCAGAGGACAGAGTTGAAGGTGTATTCAGGAAATCAGTGTTGTGCAAAACAGACACAACCAGTGCAAAATAGACACAACCGATGGAGACATAAAATGATTCTTCAGTGTGATCTTATCAAGCTAATGAGTAGCCATTCTAGCAATAGGGTGGACTTTAACAGGTCCCATTGTAAAAATCCCTTAACTGGGTGTCATCTTAATTGATGATCTTAAGACCTTTTGACAAGGCTACCTCTAACAGGGTAAAGGCACTAACAAGCCTTAGACAAAATCCCTTAACCGGGTGGCACCTAACAGTGTCTTTTTAATCTCCTAATAAGGATGGCTCTTCACTAGGCGTACTCCAGAAGAGTACAAATTTTGTGAGTTACTACTCACATCGTGGCTTTCTCCCATTTGGGTTTCCACGAGATAAATCTTGGTGTCGCTGTGTTTCCTTTCGTGCATGGTTATTATTTTGCAATAGTTATTTATATAAATGAATGTTAAGATAGTCATAACTTAAGTTAAATGTTTTAATTGTTGAAAAATGGTATAGTGTTGATTCACCCCTCCCCTCTCAACACTGGTTGGGACTAACAAGATAGATGAATTATTGAAGAGACAAAGGCAAATTGGAGATTCTAGTGGACTTAGATTTGAGCAAGGATAGAGTTTCAGTACTACTAATAAAGATCAAAACCATAAGGCACGAGTAAGGCAGTTTAATGCTTATAAATTTAATGGTAGATTTTTTGTTTGCAATAGATTTGGTCACATGGCTAGGCAATGTAGAAACAGAACAAATCAGAACCTTGATTCTGCTCCCGGTAAATGTTCTAAATACAATAAGTATAGTCATAAGATAGAAGATTGCAGAATGAATGTTAAATGTTGTGCATGTGGAAAATTTGGACATATGGCTAATCAATGCAAGTCAAGAAATTATACCGGTTTTAGCAAAGCAATTCAAAGGAACAATGTTACATGTTATGCATGTAATGAGGCTGGACATGTTGGTTCCCAAAACCACAGATTGGAAATCCTAGAGCTTTGCCAACTCTCTTACTAATTTCTCATTTAGCCTTGGCCAACGAACAGGAATGGTCAAAGACCAAATTCCTCTGCACTTTAGGCTCCACTAGACCTAGGTGGGTATACCTTAATCTCCAAAGCACAAAGAGACTTCTTTATAGTGAATTTAAACTTATCAATTTAGTTGTTTGCAAGAATGGCAAAATGTTTCCTGCAACTATGCTTTATTATGTGCTTTTAACTTGCTTTAATCTAAAAACTTGAATGTAATTGATAGTGAATGAATGCTTATAAAAGAATGTTGTTGGAACCTTAAGTAATTATGAAAAAACAATATTGATAGAAATAAGAAGTGTGTTTTCCTGATGAGGACCTTATGAACACCAAATTTATTCACAGGAAACTAACAATAGACCAGTGCCTTATCTGACAATTTTTATGTTACTTAGTGGACGAATATTTGCAATCAACCTGGGAGATAGGTTGAAAAACTTACAAATATGCAAGACTATCAATGCAATGGTTTCATTATGTATTGCAAGAATAACAAAAACAATTTGGTTTCCTACACAACAACATGTGATGGCACACTGCAACAAATCTTAATTAGATTTATCCAAAGAACTTGATTCATCAAAACCATGTAACATAAAATGATTTGAAGATAAAGACAACAAATCTTATATATTAATTTTGGAATAAAAAGGTATACGAAAGCTATAGACTCACAGGTACTTCATGATGTTCTTGCTTGCACAAAATGACTTTTCATTTCTACAGACTTTCTTTACATAACTCTACTAGTCCCAACAAACAATCTGAAAGATAGGAGCCTTTTCAATTGTGTACCCCCCCCTTTTTTTGTATACAAAATGACTCCCTATACATATGCGACTCAAAAGACACAAATGAAAGGACACACCTTTTCATTAATACAAACTAAAAAATGACAAAAATCTAACTAATAACTCCCTAACTACTAGAATAACTAACAATATTACCAAATATATTACAATTGACATAAATTAACTTTGGTCATCTAGGACCAAGCCACATTTCTGAATATGCCGAAGGTAGGCCTCATCCTTGTATGTGCTAGAGTTGAAGATGATATCCCACACAACCATCTCTATAGTCACAAATCTTTCCAACTAGTCCACTGTCTCTACCATGTCCAAGGTGTCATCCCGTGCAATACCTAGGGAAGCATTAAGTAATGATTGACATTCTGTAATCCACACATTTTTGTCCTTAATCTGCCCTATTTCATCTATCACTTTTGGAATACCGCGTTTCACAATCTCCTAGCAATCATCATATTCAACCTTCAAGGCTACATCAAACTTCTCATGCTTTTTCACCAGCCTCTGTATTTTTTCAATAATTGCACTGCATGTCTGACTAGCCTTCTTGTCTTGCAGGAGCATATGTAATCTATCAGAAATTCTCTTATGTGACAACCTGTTATCCATATTTTTCTGGTAGACTATCCAGAAGTCTTCAAGAACTCTATTTAACTTTTCAAATCTCTTTGACAATAAGACACATGTTGTGCCTGCCCTTATGTTCTGCATTTTCTCTTTCAACTTCTTGTTTTCTTTATGCAATTCCTCGCACTTCTTCTTCAATTTTGATTCATCTGCTATTTGGGGTATAGGCTGACCTCTACTTCTCAATATTTCCTCACACAGTGACTTGTATTTCCCTATTTCTTTTGCCAACATCTTCATTTGTGCCTTATTTAATTTGGAATTATCAATTCCCATATATGTTGTGACCATGGGATCCACTTCACCAACCTTTAACTTCATCATGTGACCGAAGGCTGTGTCCATATCTATAATCTTTGGCCTCTTATTCAGAGGATAAAGGGCCCATAAAAGCATAGACTCATCCTCTGGATCATATCTTGATCCAATAAAAATATCACATATGCCCTGAATATCTAACTTGAAATCCTTCTTACTTTAATGCAATAGGCTATCAAAAATAAAGGATGCACTAAGGTCCCAACTTGGAAAAAGAATGATTCCTGCCTCTACAAGAAGTTGCCTTCCCCTTTGAGGGGTCATGCCTTCTAGCTCTGAATTAATCTTCGCCTTCAGCTTTCTGAGCATTTCTGCCTCATTCTCTAGTGTCACATCTGGCATTGCTTCTCTTAATCTCTTTCCTTTAAAATTATATAAGGACTTAAACTCCTTCGACCTAATAAATTCATCCTCTGACACAAAAGATGTATTCTCTTCTAGCCTAACATCCAAATCAGCATTCATCCTTGCAATAATTTGGTCTTGTGCTTCATGTTCCTCTTCCTTATCAGGCATTTTAAATCTTGAGATAGCCTCAATTTCACCTGATTCACTTTCAACTTCTTCTTCTTCCTCCATCTCCTACAGTCTCTGTCTTTTTTCTTCCAATTTCTGATTCAAATCTTGAAAAATTCGTATGGCTTCTTCAAACTCCTTGTTTCTAAAGATATCCAAGGCTTCAATATGCTCATAAAAGTAATCACCAAGATTCTTCTTTTTTCTGCTTTGGTGTATATAGCCCCCTGGGTCATAATTTTTTTTGCTTGTGTGCTCATACAGATTATAATCTTTTATTAACATTATGTCAGTAACTTCATAAGCCTTTGTTGATACAATGGTGAAATCACCAAAATGCAGAGTTCCAGGAAATATGACTTTCTTGTGGGCACCCCCAAAATGATGTGCATTGTAGACACTCATCTGTCTCACAATCTCTAGGTAAGCAATTCGGTCTGGTGCAAGCTTTGGCAGCACATAGGGAGCACCTTCGAATCCAAAAACCCTAACATATGAGAAGTCTTGGCATACATACCAATCACCCCAATTATGATTCACCCTTGTATCTCCATGATCATGGGGTCTAAGAAATCTTTTAATTTCTTCTGAAAATGATCCATCACAAGAAACCCCAAAAGCTCTGTATAATGGTTGAACAAAAAACTCTTCAAATTTGACATAATGGGATCTCATGAACCGAGAGTCCCATAGTGATACCCACAATTGTATTGGTTTCTCTTGCCCATCTTTACCATGAACATTTAATTTCAACTCTTTAGGCCACAACCCTCTAGGTTGTCCATAAAACAAGATAATATGCATCAATAACGAATAAAACTTAAAAGACTTATCGGGGTTATTCTGAAGATTTAAGAAACCCTCCTACATTTTTTCCACAACATAGGCAACATAATCAAATTTCCTTGGTTCATGCATTTGTGTATCTGCAACAAGTACTAAAGGTCCTACTTGAGCCACATCTGGAACCTCAACTCCTCCCACTTGACCACATGCCATGTATGTATATTGCAGATACTATCTAAAAATGGTTATGTCAAATGGGGGCCCATCTTCATCTATCAACTTCCCTTTCTCAACCTTATGTATGGCCAAATTCCACTCGTTGTATATAGTATCCATCTTTGTATATTCTTGTTCCAACTTCTCAAAAGATAGAGGCACATTGGATTCGAAACCAAGACCAAAAACCTCATGAATGGTAGCTACTGAAAGATGGATGAATACATCGCCATTTGGTAATTGGAAGCATCTTTTCATGGAATTATAATCCCTATCTAGGGTTTTCAACAATTGAATATTTACAAAGACATTAGGGACCACTAGCTTACCCAATCTAGTCGTCCATGGGTTTGATATCGGGGTCGGCTTGCTCCTTCGTGAATAATGATATAGGAACAATTTGTGGCCTCTAACCCTAGTCTAGACATCACCAATTTCCTTAAAATCATCTTCTGGTTGGTCACGGATAGGAAAATTAGCCTTAGACCTTCGGGACTTGGCTCCTAGTGAGCTCATCTGGTCACTCATATCCTGATTTAACTTCCGCTTTTGCGCACTTTCCCCACCTTTAGACTTATTTGAGGTGCTCTTAGAAACCTCAGTGACCTTCCTCTTGCCTTTGGAACTAGAACCCTCCATATTTGAATCCTTCAAGATTTCTAAAATTCAAATTTTTGCAGTTTAGTTTCGCTTCAATCTCTCTGTTCACTTCAATCTGTTATGCAAATTTCTTATACAAACTTCCATATATAGATTTAATACGTCAGGACCTTTTACTCAATTGAAATGGTGCTATGATTTCCCTCATGAAAGCACAGACCTATATGTTGCGTGTATTTAATAATGGCGGGTGGATTTATTAAAATCAGATTTTGCAATGGCTAGTCAGTATAACTCCTCTCGATAATTCAATTACTTGGCGCCACTCATCTTTTTGATCGGCATAGGTCTCCCCAATCACTCCATCGGGCATCGGCGTAGCTCCAAATATGTTCTTCTAATGGTTAGAATTTATTCTGATGAGTCCTCCTTCATAGTGCACATCTCATATGTTACATTGGGTCACCTTATCGGGTATCGAAACAACTCATTTTATGTTCCTCCAATGACCCAATGACATTGACTTCATACTTGTGTATCTTTTTACTTCTCTGGTCTTTTGGCATACGTTTCCCTGATGAGATCTCCTTGCTCGCACCCATCTCTGCTTTCTCATTGGGTATGGGGGCACTAGTACATTCGGGTCAAAATTTTGATGGCAAATTGTCGGTAGTCCGACACATTTTTGTCACACTACCGACAAAAAAAGCCGTCGAAAACTTTTTGTCAGAAGTTCTGACTATCCTTGTGGTCATCACAATTCTGACATCAGCCCCATCCTTTTCGACGGCCGCCATTGATACTCATACCTAGAAAGAATACCGTCTCAATCTTGGGCTACCATCGGAATTCTGACATCAAAGCGTAAAAATTCTGACAGAGGAGTGTCGTCGAATGCACAAAATCCTCGTCAGAACTCTCCTGGAGGCCGTCGTAATTTGAACCCCTTGGCGTCAGAATTACGACGGTCCCCAGGAGAGATCCAACAAGGATGTTGTGCATCTGACGACACTCCTCTGTTAGAATTTTTACGCTTTGGTGTCGGAATTCCGACGGTAGGCCGATTTTTCAGAAAAAAAAAATTTATAGAAAAAGATTGGCATTGGTATCTCTATTCTATCTCTCTTCTCTATCCCTCTCTACTATCTCTCTTCTCTCTCCCCTCTCTAGGTCTCTTTCTCCATCCCTCTCTTATTCTCTCCCTCTCTACTTCTCTTTCTCTACCCTCTCCTGGTCATTATCTCTTCCTCTCACCCTCTCTCTCTCTCTCACCTCTAGTCTATGCATATGAGCCTTTCAAACCCACTCGGGGGTAAAATAGCCCTAAGTTGGCCTTATTTTGAGGAAAAATGCAAACGTTTAAAGGATAAAATCAGTAATTTTCTACATTGCTGACCCCAATCTGTGCAAACCTTCTTGTTATTTGCACCTAAATCTGTGCATGAGAGGAGTCCAAACCCACTCAGCAAGAGAAGAGCACCTTAAGTCAGCTAGAAGGAAGGTAAATTCATGAATTTAATAAACAATTATTGGGCTGGCCGACCTATGGAGGTGAAATGAAGGCAAAGGTAAAAAGGAAGCATATAAAACAAAGATCAAATGCTCATCAAATTCAATTTGCAACCAATTAAGGGGAGAAGAATTAGGGAGCAGGTCTATGAATTAGGGTATAAAATCAGATTAAATTTATTTGTGATGCATTATTTGTTTTTCATTTCATTCACAATATGTTCTTTCTTTCTTTCAGGATGTCATGAGGACTTCATTACAAGGAAAAGAACACCTTACCCAGCACGTAGAGCATGCCAACATCATGCTTCAATGCAAGGATGAAGACACTTGATGAAAGGAGACTTCAAGGCATGAAAGAGGACATTGGCATCATGGAGGGTTTTCACATCAATATCAACACCAAGATTCATGAGTTTAGGATGGCAACATGAGGAGCTAAACCTATTCAAAGCTTTCAACAATGCAATACAAAGGAAGGAGCATCTCAAGGCATAAGGACAATGTCAAATGATGATCAAGATATTATGAGGATTCAACAAGGAAGAAATAGAAGTCTATCTTGCATTCCCTTCGAAAATCCAAGAATAGCAATCAGTAGAATAAGGAGAAATCAATAAGGATTGCTTTAAAATGAAGGGATCTACAACATGATAGGCCATATGTAAGACATCAATCACCAATGATCAAGGTATTCAAGTCAGATTTACAAAGGTGATCAAGGTTGGATAGATCAAGAATAAGTGGGTTCTACATCAAGCCTAGGCATTACAAAGTCTATATCAAACATATTCACCAAGGTGAATTACCCCACAAAGAGGTAGATTTTTGAATCTCAAAGAGGATTTCATCAAAGCAAGCCATTCAAGTCAAGTATATGCACCATGAAGTTGAAGCAAGCATCATCGGTATGGAGATGCAATAAAAGGAGGACCAAGCATCATCAAACATATACTTCATTAAGCACACAGTCACATAAAAGGATCAAGAACTATCAGGAAGATGGAAGGACACAAACATGATCAAGTAGATAGTTTCAGAAGAATTAATCAAAAGCTAAGGACTTCATCATCTAGATTATACAATTTGGGAATATGTCCCACCACCTTCATCATGTTGAGAAAACTAGATAACATTGAGTATCAAGAGATATTGCTCAATCACATAAGCTTTGTGATGATCGACTTGGCAAGTTGAGTTGGCATCCAATCATCGTCAACCTAATCAAGTGAAGCCACATTGACATGTCCAAGTTCATCGTACTTGATTCATCTAATGAATGAGCTAGTGACACATTGCAATGCATCAAAGTTTGTTCAAGCATACCTAACCTATTTCCTCATTGGTTAGAATTCAAGGTGGACATGTGTCCTATTCAATGTAATTATTTAATTGGCTAGAATGGAGTTTGTTATAACAAGCCCTAATTAGGGTTTCACTATATTATCTCGACTGTTGATTTGATAGTCAATCTGGGTCATTCTTTATCTCTTTTGTCTTTTATTTTCCAAGCAAGTTAGAGTAGAGTTCAAGAAAAATGTAAGCCCCGTTACGATTCCAGCAAAATCACACCATATTCACTAAGTCTATCCCATGCAATTAAGTTGCATAGTTTGTATTGTAAACCTTGGAGTTGCTTTGATTGATCACTTTGTTTAGCATTCAAAGTTTCTTTGTTCAAGAGATGATAGAATACCTTGGTATTTTATTGTGTTCGCGGTGCATAAAAAAACATCAATAGGTGGTTCTAGATGAAAGATAGTTGTGGGTTTGCATGCATGTTTAGTGCATGATTCAAGGAGGTTGTTTGCAACTTTCTCATTGAGGAGATGTTGGTATGCAATCATTAGTCCCTCATCATCTCTACAATATTTTCTTGATGGATTCCTTGACTAGTGGAATTGTTTGGCAAATTGGATTTGGAGTTGATTTGGTGTCTTTGTCTTGAGATCAATATGGTATTTATTTGTATCTCAGTTTGCAAGTTATTGATGTGATGATGAGTTTTACATGCGTCATTGTTTTAGATCTACAAGTTATGCAGTTGTATGGATTTAATCCACCCATTGGTGATGCAGAACCCTTGTTGCTGAGACAGGATCCTTCACTCAAGAACCCCAAACAAGGACCCTACAACTTCTACAAAGACATCAAGGGTTGGATTGGTTTCAATTTTATTGTTTTCATACCTCTCCCCATACTAAGCCATCTGGACAATGCCAATCCCACAGTGTCTCACAAAAGTCTCTCAGGACTCAAAGGCCACTACACCCAACCAAAGGTGGACACACACTTCCTAAGGCAATGGGGACCTCCAATACCTTTATTTACTGTCCTATAGGGTTAATAGACCTGTTCCAATCATCAAACATGATGTATTGAGAAAAATTAGTACTGTTGCTACAATTAGGCCTGTCACGCCTAGTAGCCCTGCCAATCTGAAAAACTTAAGGTTTCTTGTTAATTTCTCAAAAGACCTCTGCAACTAAGAGTGGATTTTGTTTCATTCAAGTGAGTGCAAAAGGATTCCAAAAGGGTTTGGGCAGATCCAATGTCTAAGGGTTATAAACCCAACTTCACTCCTAGGCCTAATAGCCCTAATTAGGCCACCTTAACAAAGGAAGTATACTCAAAACCTGCTGCCTGGGAAAAGTAAGACCTAAGACATGTGGGGGACATGGATACAACATAAATTACCAAGTTATAGCCCTTGGTTCCACCACTATCATCATTTGTGGGGTCGGATGCATACCCAGCCAAGGTGGTCACATAGAGATGCCCACCTCTAAAACTTCAAACCCTCGCCTTTACCTGTCACTTCCCTGCAAAAGGTCTTGGAAATATTAAAGTACATTGTCACCACTTGCTTCACCCTAAAGGACATACAAATCCCATGAGGTATCAGCAAGAAAAACTCATATTTGGTGTCAAACCCTAGGTAGACTGTCAAATCCAGGGTACCTTCACAAAAAACCACTTTTCTAATGGATCCAGAAGAGTTAGAGGCTTAGAATTGTTGCATTGGAAAGATAAGACACGTGAATTTCATATTCAAGAGGTTTTATGCCCTGGAGAAAGCTGTACTATACAAAATATTGGAAATAGCAGCAAAATGCAGGAAAAAGACAGATTTTTATTGGTTTCTTTGTTGACAAAAATTTCATTTTCCTTCAAGAACCTTGCCAAAGGTTGGAATTTGACCTTTAATGACCCTTCCAATAGTTATCAATTGATTTTGGACACCAACATGGCGGTTTGGAGGAAGTTGCAATTTTGGGTTAAAAGTTGTCATAGTTGCTTGACAACTTTTGACAACTCTTGACATTTTGTCCTCCTAAACACACCTAGACACTAATTGACCCCTAAGACACTTAAAACTCTTCAAATTCACTAAAAATTCCTTCAAGGCATGAATAACCCCAATTGTCATATACCCAACGTGGTTTATAACACACCTACCTAGGGCATAGGCTTACAAGGTGGGGTGACTTATTACATCAACATGAAAATAAACCAAAACTATCCTTAAGTGTTTCAAAACTTGAAAAAAAATCAAGAGGAGTTTGATTCTTCTAGAATCCCATGATTTGAGTTTGAAGATGCCCTGCCTCAATTGGCTATAGTGAGATGACTTGAATGTGGACTGTCTATATCCACAAATCTATGGTCATTTGTGCATTGGTATGTTGCACTGGGATGGGAGGAAGGAATATTAGAGTACCTAGATAGTTATATATTGCCACTCTTAGTGTGGGACACTATTAAGGGATTCTTGAATGGTCATGGAAGGCATACAATTTAGTTTGCAGCAATGAAGTTCCCTCAGAGGGCATGATGCCAAGCTTTTTTTGGGGGAGTTACCTCCCCATTTGATGGGGAAGTTGCAGCTTTTTGGACAAGACTTGGCTTTGATTGTGAAAGTTATGCTTGCATGATTATGAAAGGATATAAGTTTTATGCGTAGGATCTAGATGCTTTCTTTCCTTACCTATGCGGGGAGAAATTTTCCTTCAAATCATGACCAGCCGAGGTAAACCTCTTTGGAATAATAATAACAAGCATTTCTTTAACAAAGTAAATTATATATAAGAGCAGTATATGCATGGATTTACAAAAGTGTCATGCAGAATGTAGATCTATACCTTGTTACTTAAAAACAGAAGTTCTTCTCCGTGTTCATTTTTCCATGATATAACTTTACCTCGGGCAACCTTTTGACTGTCAAGAAGTGATTGCCTCAGATGAAAGTAGTGATAAATGTCACTATCAACAAAAGAACAACCAATAAATGATAAATTTGCAGTGAGATCATAGTGCCTAAATCAGTCTAAAAGCTTATAAGGATCAGAACCAAGCCATATAAGCTTCAAGAACAATTTGAGAGCATCAAATTCATCTACCAGACATTAGAAATTGTCAAATCAATGACACATTCATATCAAGCATCTTTACTTTTTTGAAAAGTAGACCACATTTCAGATCTAGATGACACCATAATGACTTTGATTTCCTCTTGCAAGATATTCCTCCATCATGTATTGCTTCATCAAAGTTCAAATTTTCTTCTTCAAGGGCTCTCAATGATTCTCTATATAGGATTCTTCATGTCTATGAGATCCACTTCATTGGGAGGCCTACTTAAACATTTCACATCTATTTGTGGACTCTCACCTTTCAAACATTTCACATCTTATAATTGAGCTTCGCTTTGTTTCGAGAATAGTTTAATATTCTCTACTTAACAGGGCCAACCACGTGAAGGTGGAAGCTCATTTGGCCCCTCCCCCCCCCCCCCCTTAACATCACTCTAAATTCCCCGTTAACATCTAACATTCATTCATTCTTTCATCCATTATTAAAATATAACATTCATTCATTATCACATAACATTCATTAACACATAAAATTCATTAACTTTCATTAAAACGCAACATTCATCAATAATCATCAACACATATCATTCATGAACATTCATTAGCACATAATTACATTCATTACACATAAAAATAAGTCATTATCAAATAAGGTAGATTACAATCATTTCTTTCTTTGTTTTTTTTTTAAAGCTATGAAAAGACTAAGTGGAACATCGGTTTCTTCATCATTTCCCCCATCTGCGGATGTTATGCCCTCTTCTCATGCTCTTGATGTATGCCTAGTCCTATACAAAGGACGAGGATGCTGAACCAAAGGGGGGTCCTCTGCAATAACAAAGAATTGGGTTAAATTCAAAACATTTTTTTATTATTGTTACAAGTATTTCATTAATTTAAAGAACACAACCGTTACACTCTTTACCTGATGGGGCCACATCATCTTCCACATCATTTTGTCTAGCCTCAACCTCGACATGCTGAGCACCCTCTAGATCCTCTGGAGTTGAAATACGAAATGTTACATTAATCAATACACCAATTGCAATTAAATTTGTTTAAAGGAATAACAATGGTCCTCTTTACCTGATTGGGGAACATCACGTTCCTGATGTTGTCTACCTGGATCATGCTCCACTTGGTCACCACCGACTACATGCTCTAAAATATTAACAATAAAGGTTACATTAATTACTACACTAATTTTCAATTTAAGATGTTTAATTGTATTAATAATTACATAAAAAAATTTGAATAGCAAATGAATACCTCCACTACTAGGATGCACATCTGAACCTTCATGTATAGGTTATGTTCCACGATTATCATGCTGCATTGCAATGTCACGCGCAGTGTTATCATTGCTTTCTTATTTAAAAAAAATATAGTCACTTTATGTTGAAACTTAACATCAAATAGATTATTGGTTAAGTATTCAATTTGAAATAATTTTCATTTAGCTTAATTACCGTTGTGACAGATGCATCAGAATCTCGTGTTTGCCCACTCAATTCTCATAGCCATTCAGCCATGGCTATATAGCCTTTCTGGTAGCCAATTCTCTTGTCATCTTCCATGGGCACTCTATTGAATTCAGAGCCCTGCATTTTTGCTTAGTAATGTGAATTTTGCTTGTATTGTTTGATAAAAAAAAAATTGTTTACAATTTATAAATATTTTGATGTGATACTTAATTTACTAATTCTTACAATTCATGCGACAAGTTTCATATAACCCCCAGAGCCAATTTTGTGTTGCCCATGCTTTTCTTGTCTTGCCTTGGTTGCCTTTGACGTGTCACTCAATCTATGAAAAGTTTGAAATATGTTAGATTATATAAATATAATGAATAATTAGTACATATTCACATTCTTAATAGTATCACATACCTTCTTCTGGCGTGTGGTGGTGTATTTCCTTTTTTCCTTTGAATTCTCTCCTTTGCATCCAAAATCAGGTCCTTCCACTCCCTCTCTAGAATCATGGGGGACGCTCATACTTTATGTTCTTCTCTAAATGTGTCCTGTATTGGTCCCTCACATACTTCAGATATGTGCCAGCTTTTTCCAGGAGCTTAGTCTTGTCGAATGTGTCATTTCCAAACAACCCTACCATACGGTTTGTGAGTTCATCTTTTAACTTTTTTTCTTGGTCATTCCACCTTAAAACCAAAAACAAACCTGTTAGATTTAGAAAGAAACTGAAGCTACCTTTGATATAGTTCAAGAAATGGATAAAAGGAAAACTATTCTAGCAATGATATGAAATCAAAATAGTGGATAAGGGTTAGTTCACGTATGATGTTCCACCTTTTACGTATGGTGGGCCCAAATATCTGCAATGAAATGTTATTAAGATTTTTATAAAAAATATCATTTCCTGCAAAAAAAACATGGGATCATTAGTCCAAAATGAGTGATCAGTAAGTAAATTACAGTTAGACTATATATAATAATATTTTTAAAGTACCTGGAACCTTATGTATCTTCAAGGGAATCATTTCTTCATCGCTCACCACCAATGTGGCCTGCAACGTTCCCATACTAGTAATACGGGAAGATCTAGGAAATGATGGTATGTTATCAACAGTACTCGCCTCTGGCGCATCCTCATGTGCATCTCCTGCCACAGTAAATGAATCCACTAAGAAATGCTACGTGTTGCCGACATTGCAGTCGGCAATACAGTTGGGCTCGACCTCGAACCCATGTCAGCACCTGAAGAGTAATACATTAAATATGTAAAACATTAAAAAAGCAAGTTCACAAGTCCAAAGGAGTGGTTTTAATATATAGAACATGGTCATCACCTAAACTACTCGCAATACCCTGATCATCGCCACCAGGATGATGAGGCCCTATAAATTTCTGTAAAAACAACACATACATATTTTAGTTAATGACATAAAAGAGATAAAAATATAAACCATTATTGAACTTTTGTTATGATTAAAGCTTTCATTACTGCTTACTTGCAAGTTTTCCATTGTCGTCAACAATAGTTGCACGCTCTTTGTTATCTCATCAGTCTGAGGACTTATGGTTGCCAAATCAAGAATCTCTTGCCTAATTTTTCTAATATTCTTATGTACAAATTGCATAGGGTTTGCGGTAAGTGTGATGTCATCAGTGCATAACACTATCGACTGCCCCACATCCCTATGGAGCTGCTGAGGTACTGCAGGTTCCTTTCCCTTATCCCGAACATCTGTCTGTGACAAGAATATAATTAACACTATCAAAATTACTTCAAAACACTCAAGAAAAGATCATAATGTAACAGTTTGATTCTATCTAATTTGTACAATTACAATGAGGTTTATCTGCTCTGTAGAAGTGTCGGGACCTACACCCCTATCTGTGTTATGTGGTGGATCCATGTGGCCCTGTGACAAAGAAAAAATATAAAAACGTTAGTGAAATGAAACCAATAGACTTAGCAAAAAAACTTAATAATACAATGGTTTATTGGATTCATTAATTGGAAGTTGGCTTAAATGGTATATATATAGTACGTACCACCCCCATGATAGTAACTTTGTTTGTATCTATACGATTCAAATTGTAATCGATTAGCAGCTCTTCCCCTGCACTTATTGATTTTATCGCACATACAAACACACAATTTCCCTCACGTGCCTCAAATATGCAATTGGGTTGCTTATTAGTTGACCCAGGTCGTGTATTATTTATAAAACCTGCAATATTCCATGTTACTTTTGGCCTTCCATCAATGTATACAGCCACTCGTTTACTTTGATCATTATCTTTTTGTTGTATATAATTGGTTGACAGTGCATACCTACGCATACTTTGTTTATATCGAACAATCTGCATCCAATCATTATAATTGTAACAAGGTCCAACAAACTCCATCAATTTAGCAACTTTGTTGTAACAGACCTTTATGCTGTCCATGGAAAATAGGCCCAAACCATGTAATGACGAAGGTGCTATGCGATATATCCTCTCATTAACACAAAAATCAGTGTTTATTGGAGGAAGTTCCTTGGGTACACATTGTTTCAGTAGATGTTTGTACCTCAAGGGCACCTCAATGTCGCCTTTGGTCTCATCATCATAAGAACATGACCCCCCTTGAGCAAGAAAAAATTCCATGCGTTTATTGAATTTTCTTCTAATATTTTGACCTCTAGTTGATCTCCCTGTTTGAGATCTACTACATGTCTCACTTTCCTCTTCTATTCCTGCATTTCCCTCACTTGAGGAAGACACATCTAACAAATACCTATTTGGTGATACCTGTGCACCATCAAATGAGAGAGTTAGTTGGTAATAAGAGAGATATTTTGCAAATGAGGGTAATATTGATGAAGAAGTTGGCCATAAAGTTGATGTTGAGATTAAAATTTGAGTAAGTCCAACTGGGGCCTCAAGTGTTGATAACTGTATTAGATTTGCTACTAATGTTGATGTTTGAAAAACTAAGGAAGTTTGTTTTTCTTGTAATTTTTAAAAAATATATTATTTCTATAAGGTGTATTGACTTATACCTGTCGATCCATGAGACTGTGCAGGATCCTCGTCAAAGGGGTTCAGGTTCCTGCACCAACAATTGAGCATCATAAGCATTACATTTGTAATTTGATAAACAATAAATACTGCAGTATCATAAGCATCACATATGTAATTGAGCATCATAAGAATCACATATGTATCATCATAAACATGTAATCCATCACATACGTGTCATAAATCACCATCCATCACATAGCTAATAAGTAGTCCACATTCCATAAATAAACACAAAGTTCAAAAAATGTCACATGTATCATCATAAGCATGTAATCCATCACATATGTATTTTAAATCACCATCTATCACATAGCTAGAGGTGCATCATGAATTAATTAAGTAATGGCATTAGAATTCAAAACATATGAATTAATTATGTAACCATATAAGTCAAATCAATTTCAGTCAAGATATCAATATTAAATAGATAATATAATAATCACATCTCATACATTTCATTCATGTCATTGATCTTCTTCTTCATCCAACTCATCATCATGACCATCATCATCATCATCATCATCATCATCATCATCATCATCATCATCATCATCATCATCATCATCATCATCATCATCATCATCATCATCATCATCATCATCATCATCATCGTCGTCGTCGTCGTCGTCATCGTCATTGTGTTCGTCATCATCATCATCATCACCATCACCGACACCATCACCATCACCATCACCATCATCATCAGCAGTAGCACCATCATCATCATCAACTTCTTCTTTGTGTACATTTCCGTCAAGAACATCATTGAGTAACTGTCGATCGTGATCATCTATATCATCTTCTACTTCTTTGGTATCTTCTTCTTCCATCACATTATACATTATCGGCCTTCCTCTTGGATCATGTCTAACAACAAATGACCAACCTGGTTTATGTGGAACCTCCGAGTAAAATACCTGCTCACATTGACTTGGAAGAACATAGGGCTCATCCCCAACTCGTTCAAATGACCTTGTATTAACCATTGTAAATCCATTATCATGTTCGATAATAGTTCTATCAGGATCATTTATATTCAGTTGTAGCCTATACCATTTGATGATGAATAGAACTAATTTGAAGGAATTAAAGTCACACTCAAGTATATCATCCAAAATGCCATAGTATCGATTTTGAGACACTTGAGGATGTATGCCATTTCTAGATGAAATATTGGTCACCTCAAAGACTGCAGTTATCCCAGAATCACAAGTTTTCTTCGTGTCATCCAACTATTTGATGCGAAATTTATGACCATTGCAGCACATAGCCTTGTGGTGTTTGACTTGCAATATGTCTAACATATTAAAATTATTGCATCATGAGTTGATAAACATACAGGTGATTAATAAAATTATACGTACCTGTTGATCTCTTAAACCATATGCTAAATCAATTTCCCTTTGTGTAACATTGGAATCTCCATTACGATGAGCTTCTTTAACCAATGAAGTGACACCATCCCATGTTAATGTGTGACCAAAATATTGACATCGTTCAATCCACACCGTCATCCAATCAAGATTGTTTGCAATATACAAATGTAGCGCATCCCACTCCCAACCAACTGTACAAATAATTAATAGACCACTTACAATTGATTTATTTAGAAGATGAAGAATTAATTGACTACAATAACATCTTATAATTACCTCTCACTTTCTTCAATCTACCTTTCCCCATCAAGTGCTCCCCTTCAAATTTATTAATGGGGTTGGGATCCCAAATGTGATCTACGTGGATTTTTGCTGCAAACTTAGGAAGATATTCAGTAATGTACACCATAGTTTGGTATACCGTATATCCCTCCACCATAGAACCCTCAGGATGTGCTCTTTGTCGAACCAAAGCCTTCAAAAATTTCAAGTGCCTTTCAACCATCCACATTGACCTAGTGTGTACAGGTCCACACAATTCGATCTCCTCAACTTGGTGTATGAGGTAGTGTTCTTGTGCATTGAAAAAAGTTGAAGGTAGACACTTTTTCATTTCACACATTAGATGAGGGATTTTTCTCTTCCAATATTTTATATCTTCCTTGTGGATTTCTTTAGATGACAACCACCTAATTAAAGAGATTGAAGAAGCAAAAATATATAAACGAGACTTTACAAAATAATATACAAATATATTGCATAACAAGTAAAACAAATGGCAAATATAATATATATACAACAAATTGAACAAACATCACTACTTACCTCATGTATTTTCCAAGCTCATATATGACTTGCTTGATATTATTGTCGAAGTGGTCTAGGAGAGATAGAGGTAGAACGTACTGCAACAATTATAAAATGATCTTTTCATTGTTTTCTAACATAATACAATGAAAAGTACATGCACAGTATACAAATATATAGTAAATACACAAGAACGTGAATTACCTTAATGAAGGTATGCCAATCATGCATTTTCATCGCTGGCCCAAATTCACTCTTCTTTGATATGAGATTGTTTATGTTCGCAGCAAATCCTGTGGGAAATCAAATTTTTCGTATGACTTATTTTATAGAATTGCTTTGCTGCTCCATTAATAACCAAGGAAGGGCACTTATATTAATTTGATCTCCATTGCTATTTGATTGAATGACATTTTTCATTGCATGATTGGATTCCACAATGTCACTACAAATTTTGAAAAAAAATTCTTTGTCACGCCTTCCATCCGATATTTTCCATAATGTCTCTGTTATATTCTTTCCAATATGCATTGTATCAAACAAATGCACAATTTGTAGCTGCTCGTAGTAAGGCAACCTACTAAATTGTCTAGGATAAATTTTTAGTCCTTTTGGAAGGTGGCCATCCATGCCTTGACGACCTTCAGTATCATCAATTACATCATCAGTAAACAAAACACTATAGAAAAATTCAAATTCCAAACATAAACCATTAGATGGAATGACATTACCTTGATGATTAATTCTATTATATTCCAACTTCCATAAATGAGGAGTCATTCTTCGTGGCTTTGATGTAGTCTCTTCTTTCCCATTGAAAAGATGTTTTTCAGTATTCCGGTACTTATGATTTTTGTGAAGGAAGTGCCTATACTCATCAAACACCTGCTTTCCTAAACTTTTTGAATGACGGGATTTCATCCTTGGACCACAAACTGGACATGCAAATTTTCCCTTTGTTTGAAGACCTACAAGATAATGTATAATTCTATTAAATCTGTTAATTTTTATAATTATAATTATCATGCACAACTTGAACACTATAACGTACCACAAAAATGTGTTAGCCCTGGGGCATCATGTATTGTCCATACAAGCATTGCATGGAATTGAAATTGTCTTTGTCCTTTTGGTCTAGAGATGTCATACATGGTCACACCATTCCATAACTCTAGCAACTCGTCGATAAGAGGCTCAATATATACATTCATATCTTTAACTTGGTACTTGCCTAGTGGAATGAACAAAAACATTACATAATTATTATGACCATTTTACTTCAATATTTATAATTAAATGTAGATGACTATTAAATGATAAAATACCTGGAACAATCATTGCCAACATTATGTGCTCCCTCTTTATTGACATCCATGGAGGAATATTATTGTTGATAACAAAAATAGGCCACACCGAGTAAAGAGATCTCAACTCTCCAAATGGATTGACACCATCCGCTGCCAATGAAAACCTAAGATTATGAGGTTCTTCTTTAATGTGTGGCCACTTTTCCTCTATGTCCATAAATGCTGAACCATCCGCAGGCATTCAAATAATGTCATCTCGACTTCTATTGCGTGCATGGTAATCCATAAATTGTGCCAAGCTAGTGCACTTGAATAATCGTTGCATACGTGGAATAATGGGAATATAACGAAGAACCTTGCGAGGCACCTTTTTTGTTATTTGATCTGTTTGATATCTACTGATATGACATTCAAGGCATTCTATTCCAAATTCATGTTGTTTATGATATATAATATGATCATTGGGACAAGCATCTATTGTTTGATACTCCATTCCAATATCTTTCATAATGGCTGATAATTCTCGGTATGAGCGAGGTAGAATATTTGATGGTGGTAAGAAAAACTCACCTATCAATCTACATCAAAAAAAAAGTTTGAGGTGTTAATATAAAGAATATTAATGGTACATGATTCACCATTTATTAACTGTAATGACATGTATGACACACCTTAACATACGAGAGATTGTTATGTTCGATAAACCATTCATAACCTTCAAGTTCACCAACAACAATACAGCAGAGAGAAGAGTTGTTTGGGAGCCTTTGTAAAGGGGCTCATATGCCTTCTCAAGAAGAGGTAAATCATGAACATCAAGGTCATCTTGATGATCATGATCAGTTGTGCCAGTACTAAATGTGTCATGGATCAATGTATTTGTACCATCATCTTCAATTGTGTTTTCTGGTGCATGATCGTCATCTTCCATGGGGTCATTATCTTCAGCTTCGATATTCACACCTCCATGTTCCTCCACTTCCAAAACCATATTCTCAGGGTTTTGTTGATCCATACCATGTGCTCTAGGGTGCTCCACCTATATAAAATTGATATACATAAATAAACTGTGATCATGATCTCATTATCAAGTGTTTTCTTATGTATATAAACTATTAAAACGATATAATGAACAACTTACCAGTGGATGATAATCATGTCCCCCTTCAATGTGACCATGCTGCCTACAATGTTTCTTAGCTGTTTTGATTAGAAGTCTTCTAGTCTTTAAGCCCTTACAAATTTTGCAGGGACAATAAAATTTCCCATCACCTTTTCTTTTCAAGTTAGACCATAATCTAGCAATTGTCTCCTTATTTTGTTCTTCGCTGATATTATCTGACATGGTCTTTCTTCACAGGCAAAAAAATCAGGTTATGGAAACTTCAGTGCAAAAGCTTCACAAAAATTGCAAATCGAACCAAAACCATTGAACTTAATAGAGAATGTATTTAATGTAGTTGATTGTGTGAATTTCTGAGCATTGTGTCTGCAAATTCTTACTAAAAGTTTGCCTCTTGCAGACTTTCTGAGAGACATTTTTGAGTATTCTAAGCAAAGCATTTATTTAAACATACACTTATTCATCCACATTGCAGGGATAACAATACAAGGCTCACATATTGGTCTAAGAGGATGTCGTGGTCTCACAAAGTAACCAAGAACCATATGAAATGATTGCCATCTTGAATCCACACACAACTAGGGAGGATCCATACGATTATGTATGACTTCCCCCTTGTTTGTTTAATGGGATTAGCCAGCTCCAAGACATAGCCATCAATAATCACTAAGAATGTACAAGTGGATTGTAGCTACCCATACAACAAACACTTACCCCTATCCTCAAATTTTCCCAATGTTTGATTCCTTATATACACTCATCCAAGGTTATCTATGTCGATCTTGGTGAGGAATCACATCACAACAAAGAAGGCAACATTTAAAAATAGCAAGAGTTTCACTAAACTACCAAAGATCATAACTATTGAAAGAAAGAAAAAATAGTAACAATAATAAGTCAAATAAATATGTTCAATTCCAATAGCAAATCAAGCATAGCCACAATAACTACACAATAGAGAAAACTCACAATAGTGATTAAACTAATTCAAACAAGATAAAATAAAATTGTTGGCCCATGCAACAAAGATGAGAGATCATGAATAATTGAAGGAAACTTCACAATCCTTAAAAGTGCACATTACATAACTATACGACTAGAAATTGTGGCTAAATAGAGTGAAGATTCATCATGACTCCAATAATAGTCCCTCATGTGTGCATTTGTGGCATGAACACAAAAACTCCCACTCGGCATGGCCATGTACCTAATGGAGAAGACATGCCTAGGCTACATGCCCAAAAAACATGACTATAATAATAGTCCCTCATGCATGCATTTGTGGCCTGCACACTACAAATCCTAACATATCATGGCAATACACCTCATATAGAAGACACACCTAGGGCCACATTGCACATAGCAACGTGCCTCACAAAGATGACATGCCTAGGGCACATGCCACATAGCAATGTGTCTTATGGAAAAATGTACATGCATGTCACACACCAAAGCTATATGTATACATCATGAGGCACATTCAAATGTTATCAAACACAACCTATTGTATCTAACATGAGTTCCTCTCTACATGTGTACAAATCTTCCAACACTAATTGCCACTAAGAAGGAATAATATAAAATGCATCTTCAAATATTTGTGTGTGTGTGTGTGGAATTGTGTCTTTGAACCCAAATCGCTACCATCAACAACATGTAACCATCACCTACACTATCAAAACATAAGTATGGTGTGACATCATATCTATTTGCATAATGTCAAAACACATGCAAACATGAAAATCATCATAGCATGACAAAAATCAAACTCCACATGTTGGAACAAAGATATAAATAAGATAATAGGGTAAGAGGAAACCCATACCAAGAACCACATACCAACTATCGGCAATGCCATCAAGATAAATGTAGGATAGGATACCACTATGAGCCATCCAATGGTCCATTCTATGAGGAGAACTAGGGGATACTATCTTTGAAAGCTGTGGTCAATAGAGATAATCCCTACTAATGCCACAATATGTCACCATAGCTTCTTGAGTTTTCCATTCTTCTACTTAACACCACATTTATTGAGTTCCTCAACAACGAGGTTGGTTCTCAATAGGATGCACAAACATGTAAACACACAAGTATGGTTTCATCATACTTGTATTGTATCATACTTGTACAACAATACAAATTCATTTTTCTAGTTAATTACTTAGTGTAAAAATAACTCCATTACATAACATAGGGTAATAATCACCATAAGTTTTCAAATAAACTGCCCAAACATCAATTGGAGTTACCCTTTCTAAGGTACAAACATAATTTATTTATAACTTCAAAATTAAAATAATCACAATATATCCAAATAAGTTCAATAGTGCATGGAAATAGACAACATGATCCATAATTAAACCCATAAATTACCCTAATTAGATATGCTAATAAAATGGTGTCTCAAATAATAGAGATTATGTTGGACCTATAATAGAGATCTGGACTTTGTTTCATCATACACAAGCATGGTTTCATCATACTTGTATCCAAATACACCATCCACAGATAGGTACTCAGTACCACAATCTCATGGGTACCCTTTTAGCTGAATTTACCCTATATTTAGGTGAATCTACCCTTGTATCATTCCTTGATCTAGTATGTCATTCCACCAATCAATAATTTTTCCATATTCTTGGGAGAATACACTATCCCTTAGGTGAACATGCCATATCCTTAAATGAATCCTCCTTGTGATCATCATCCTAAGTCCTCTTTTTGTTAAGTCTTATCCCTTCATCTTTAGGAAAATCCACCTATCCTTATGTGAATCTACTTTCTCTAAGTCCTCTTTTTGTTCAAGAAGACACAATCAAGCCTTCATCACATTCCATAAAAATAAAATCATTATTCCATATAATTGGAAGGAAATGATATATTGCAAAGATTACTATGAAGGTCTAAAATAGTAAAAGAGATGAGACTAATCTTTTATTTCTACTTACAACAGTGAATTGGTTGAGATATACTCATAGACAAAGTGAATGACATGTATGAGAACAACCTCAATAAAGGTAAAAAGGACAATAAATAGTAGTGATAGATGAAAATGCATTGAATGTGCCAAGAAAAAGACAGTGGAAGCCATGGAGAAATCACTATCAAAACAAAGCCATTAAATAAAACTATGTTGGTGCAGCTTGAGAAGCACAGTAGAACAATGAAAAAAGAACACTATAGGATTCACATTACAATGACATCAGTGAACAATCATCTCTTAGCATGTATCTTCATTGACTTTGGTTGCTATACAAAAATATAGTGATCATATGCAAATACAATTACATGGTTTGAAAAAGGATACATTACCATATGATATAGGCTGAAAAAGATAAAATTTAATATGTACTTGGAAAAGGGTCTTATTAGTAAGACTCATCATTCATATGTTTACTCTAGTCTATGTTTATATTGCATAGAATATCAAATTTGGTGATACTATTTGAATATGTGAGCATATGTTATATGGTTTTGATCATTGGATAAGAGAATTGTTGCCTAGTAGTTTTCTAACGACATTGAATATAGTGTCTAAAAGACTTTGGGCTTGAAACACTTTCTAAAGGCATTAAAAGAATGGGACACTTTATGTCACTAGAAAATGGGAATATATTATACTTAACTTTTTTTTATCATCCCATCGAAATTCATTTACAATATCTCGAGCTCTGGCTATGACACACGATAGTTAGGGTTCTTGCTTCTTGGATGACTATGTAACTGGTAGCCCGTGTCTGATAAATATACAAACTAGTATGTATATTTATTGTATGATTAAGGGTTGTTTTTGTAAAAATCCTCATTACTGTCATGTCTAAATATTGTTAAGCATTTGGTTCAAAAACATTTTATTAACTCATTTCGAGCTTTGCATGTGTAGTGTCTATTGGGTCAAGGGTTTCATGATCTATAACTGTTGTATTTTGTTAAAAATGTTTTTCTATCTGCAACATTTGCCAGCATCCTCCCCGCGTGTGCCAAAATAGGAGCTTTGGAACAAGGTATGGACATCCATCAAAGCATAATCGAAGGGGGTTTTTTTGTTAGAAATTAGTTGCAAATGCTCCAATAACAAAAATCGCAAAATGGGGTAGCATACACAGCATGTGATTAATTCGCAAAAAAAAACCAGTCTCAATATGATTGTAGAAAAAAATTAGTTGCCCTTACCTTGCTTGTGCAGAGATCACTCTGGCGGGGGGGGGGGGGGGTAGGGAGGCAAGACGGTCGTCGGTTGCTTCGAATTGCTTCGATTCAAAATGAAAATGCGTTGTGTTTTTTTATTTATAAAATGGCCAATGTCATCAGAATTTTGACGAACACAGGCATATTTTTTAAAAAAAATCAAATTTGACCCCAACGCTCCTTGTTCGTTGGAATTTGACCCCAAATGTATTAGTGGGGTAACAAAAAATGTCTCCTCCCGATGAGACAATGATATCCCAATGACTTCAACTTCGATCGGTGTAACTTATCCTGATCAAGTCTCCTTCTCCTTGCCCAACTTGTCTTCCTCATTGGGTATCGACATAACCTAAAACACCTCTCCTCGATGGTTTAAGTTACCCCGATGACTTAGTATTCTCCTCCTTTTGGTACCACCTCATCGGAGTAGGTCAAGCCGATAAAACCGCCTTCGCCACCTAGTCCATTGGGTATTGGGATAGCGTAAGATGACACTTTCCAATGACTTGATGACAACGACTCCAAGTATTTCGTGCCATCCGCCATTGGCACAAGTTCTGTTGATAACCTCATCAGGTATCGGGGTAACTTTTTCCCGGTGCTTCCGTTAGTGAACATTATGCCAATGACTTTGCCTTCTTGGTATTCTATCGGTGTAGCTCTTCCCAATGATTACTAACTCACCAAATTTCTTTCTCTCAATCGCACCCTGAGAAAATGCCATCGGACTCATCGGTGTGAGTTTTGTCGATTGACACGCACCCTTTTATCCTTAGGCAATCTTATCGGGGTGACTTACGCCAATAAACATAATTTTATATTTTATCAAGATAAGGCTTTCTTTCACAAATGTAACTTTCCACAACCATGATAATGGACTTCTAAGGCACTAAAAACATCTCTGAATGTACTCATGACCCTTCTTCTATGAAGAACCCTAAAATGTTCTCTTGCTATGCAAATATTGTCATGATGAAGGTTATCGCAATGTCACCATACTTAATGGCATCCCTTAATATGCCCAGGTGATACTTGTTCATGTAGATTCAAGCTACAATTGGATTTCTCTAACACAACAACATATCTCCTACATATGCAATCCAACAGTAAATGCTCTTATGATGAAAATATACATATAAAATATCAATAAATAGCACAAAATATTTTGCAAAAATATGTACTAACAGGACATATTGCTAAATTCTGTAGAAGTAGAAATCCACTAGTTGGTAATGGAGCATCAAATGAGAAAGGGAAAGAAAAGGTTAGTGAAATACGGCCAGATCATATTCAAAGATGGGCCAGGAAGACTGAAGAACAATCAACAGATGGAAATGCACTAGTAGGTAGCACAACCGATAACTAAGGCAGATGCCTAAGGGGTAGGCAAAATTCATGAAGATGCTACATATACTGTGAGAAGAGATTCAAAAGATGATCCAAACATTGGAAATGCTTATTCGACATGGAGGTTTTGTTCAAGATTCAGTATCTTTCACCGACAGTCATTGATGTGAATGGAAAATTAGGGTTATTCTTGGAGGTTGAAAGGTCGAATTCACTTCATTATTGATCACCTTGCTTTCAGAGAAATTCAATGTTATTAAGAGCGACTAAGAGCAATCAGATTTCTTCTTGAGCGATTTCACTGGCGATTGGAAGAATTTGTTAAAGGTTTCACCGGAAGCGATTAACAGGTATTTATCTTCAATCATGGAAGTAGAATCATCATCTATTCCTATCTTTTTTGCAAATCCAACTGTTGTAGAGGTCAAGGACCACCCCAGACCAACTTTCAAGCAGTATCTACATGTGGCTACCCTAGAAGACTTGATTGGAGCATTTTCCTGTGTTCTGGAGGGAGTTGTTTATGTTGAAGATGTTGGGGCATACATACATTGTCACATTGAGGATTTGGGAACATCTGATATAAAGAGAATGTACATGAGCGAGCTTATGGGAGCGAGCTTATGGGAGATTCTGGAAAGATCAAATTGGCATATAAGCACATTGAAGACTTAGGGTGTACTAGCATTTTGGACATTGTAGAATTTGAAGATGAAATCATATGGTATTTTTTAAGCAGAGTAAATGGAGAGTTTATCTGGTTAGATATACATTACAAGATTACCAAGGAAGCCATCAGGGAAATCACTAGTTTACCATAGGTTGGGCAACGTCTAGACAAGAAGGTTTCGAATGATTATCTCAACAAAATCACCGACGCGACATTTGACAGATGATCTATGAGAATCAACATTATTACCAACACATACATCAGATTCGGTAGCATGATCATCGGTTATAAGGTAACTCAGTCAAACCAACTGAATTTTGTTTCCATTTCCTACATTTTCACAGCTTACAAAATGATGAGAGAAAATGAGAAATTAGATCTATGCAGTTGGATGTTAGATGAACTGTTAATAAAGCTAGGAAAGATTAAAGGTGAAAAGAAAGGGACTTTCTGGTATGATAACTTAATTGTCTGCTTAATGTTATTTTTCGTGAATGACACTCCCGGTTTTGGGAAGAGGCAATGGGAACTTGATATCCTGGTAGGGAGACAATTGAAAGAGTCAATTGCTACTTTAGGCAGTCAGAGAGATGATAAAGTATGGGGATATTTTAAGGGATTCTAGAAGTCTATGAAATCTAGGGAAAGGGTTCCTAAGCATATTGTTGAAAAATACTCAACTGACATATGCTTCATGGTGAAGAAAGATGAAACACTTATTGAAGAGGTTAAGCCCTAGAAGATTTGGACTGAGGAAATGGACTATGAAGTTGATGGAAAAATTTTAGAGGCTTGTGCAAAAATATTGATTGATGCAGCTGTTGATGAGGTAGAAAAGCCTTGTGGTATTGCAAAACAAAAAACACAAAAGGTTAAAACAGAGCTCAACCGGAAGAAGAGAGAGAATCAGGAAGGAAAGGCAAGCAATTTTGTTGAGAAGGTTTCACAAGACATCAAAGTATTAATTGATGTTGTCCCGAAGAAAGGCAGGAAGAGGAAGGATCTAGAAGTACACATTGAGCCTGTTACAGCAGAGTCTGAATCTGAGGTTGATACACCCCTAGCTTTCAAGAGGGTTGTAAAGAAGAAAATAGAGGAAACAAAGGTAGAGGCTAAAAAGCAACTGGTTAGGAAGGTTACATTGAAGTTACCGACACATAAGCAACCACCAAAAGTAACCACTTTAGCTCCAACCGATACTGCAAAAAGGAAGAAGAAGAATGACATTGACATGGCTATTCAAACTGGTAATGTAACTATCATACCACCAAAATCTTGTGCAAAGTTAGTAGATGAAATCACTAAGGATGGCATGTTAAAGAACATTTAGAGGATTATGAACAAAGAGAGGTAGAGGAAGAAGTATTATTATATTTGGATATTTATAAGAAAGCCTTAATAGAAATTGAAGATCAAATACCGACAGAATTGTATGATATGTTAGATGTTAGGAGACTGTTAGCAATGCAAGAAGACAAACACATAAAAATTCAAGAATTGTTATCTATTTTTTTTTCTATTACTCCAAAGGAAATGGAAAGGACACTTGAGGTGGCAGATAGAGAAGTCTTTAACAGTAAACATAGAATAACCAGTCTTATGCTAGGAAGGGTAAATGTGATAATAAAGGAGACCCACAAGGGATGGGTTAAGTTCTTAGGAGGGAACAAAGGCTTCTTTACTTCACCAAAATCAAAGAAAGACACTGCACACACCCTGGTTGAAGGGAAAGGAAAGGGTATTATGGGTAATTCACCCTCAATTTTGAAGAACATTAAGATAATGGAAATTAAGTGCCCGGTAGATAAAAGTGTACATTCAAATATTGAGACACCAACTAATACATAAAGTGAAAAGATTGATATTGTATAGGATACTAATGCATAGGATACAAATGTATAGGTTGAGGTTATAGTTCTTAGAGAGGAACCAACAGTTACAGAGACTACGCCAAGTGGCGAAGCCATCAGTGTAAGTAAGGAAGCTATTAAGGATAAATCATCAGAGGAGAAGAAAGGGGAATCCAACAGGGAACTAGTAGTAGGTCCATCATTGTTGTCAATTGACACCTCGTAGGTTGTAAGGAAAAACATAAGTGAGATGAGTCCTACTGAACTCATGATGATGGCTTCACAGAAATTAATGAAGGAGGGATCCACAGATAAAGGGATTATTGATCAGTTTGTCACTGTATTACATAAAATAGTCCCAGAGTGCAATATTGACAGGGAAATGAGCCCATCCGGCAAGCTTAAGACAATTATTAAGCATATTTCAAAGGATTTTCAATCCTTGCAGTAGATTTCAAACCGACAAGCACTGGAGAGGTTCACTCAGGCTAAAAGAGTCACATTTGATCAAGTGATTAAATCTGAGAAGAAGAAGATTGATGAAAAGTTGAAACTGATAGATAATTCTTTGAAACAATGTAAACATATATATAGGGTATGTTGTAACACATATATACTTATAGTTAATGTGCATAAGAAGATAAAGGAATTTTAGGAGAAAATTACAAGCATAGCTAATTATTTCGATGGATTTACTTCATTGACTACATCCATTGATGGTCAAATTTTGGTTTTGGAAGCCCAAATTTCTATTCTTGAGAAAGAAAAAGACAAAATCATAAGAAGAGCCAGAAGTCTTAGAGGCTTGGTGAGTCCTTGGTTGGATTCACTCGGTGTACATAAGAAGGAATGTATGGATGTGGTTGGAAAGCCCACACCGACAGAGCTAAATGAGAAAGAGTCATTTGAACATATACTAAATGGACTTGTATCTATTTCCGACACTTTCAAATGTGGTTGGGATACTTATCTTGAGCTATTGGAGAAGGCATATCCAGAAATTTTCAAATTTGTTAAGCTCCGATAAGATATTTTGGGTTACTCATTGTACAGTTTGGGATCTTTGGCATTTTTTTAATTTTTTGATGGCATTGATGTCAAAGGGGGAGTGATATAGATGTGAAAAATAAATAGAAGGAGTTGTATACATTAAGGGAGAGATGGAGATCTATGGGAATATGGAGTATTTTGCATTAATGAATATTCAGCTCAGGGGGAGCAGGCAGGATGAAACCGACAGATGAAACCTTGACCATTTTTCACATGAGTGTTGCCATCAATGCCAAAGAGGAATATTTTTGGCAATTGACACTCAATTGGTTGGTTTCACTGTGTTGTCATTGATGGAAACATGATATTTTGTTCTGGATTCATGTTTTGGTTTAGTTGTGTACCGACAGACACTACACCGTCACCGGTGGATAGAAGGATTTCTTTGGTTACTGACAATGTAAGCCGACATGGTTTAGAATATGGTTATCGGTATTGGAGGCCAACATCTCTTGGATCCGGCATCAAAAATTGTTTTTGATATTCATATATTTATGTTATCTAGCCGACATGTAATTTGATATTGTAATAATCTTTGTAAGCCGACATAAGGCATGATAAGTTGTATAGGGTATATAGGTCAGTTGGATTAGATCATTTTGACAGAGATATGGTGATGAAAGAGTGGATGTGATATGATGCGAAATATATCAGAGAGATTATGTGTGGGGATATTTATGTAAGGGTTATTCCGGTAAAGGGTTTAGGGTTTCAGAGCGAAACAGACAGAGCTTAACCGAAACTGTATTTTGGCATAGAAGATGCTATCTTTTTCAGTTCAACACTTCTTCGGATTGTAGTCTGGATTTATATGTAGTCAATGAGGCTCCTTTTGTGATTGAGCAGTGTGCTCTAAGCTGTAAGCCATCTTGCAAGTGGAGGCCCCTTATATTTTGTAATATCTCTTCATATGGCCTATGGATTGATATTGTGGGTCACAAATCCCATCGTGGTTTTCCCTCTTTAGGGTTTTCCATGTACAATTTTCTGTGTTATGGTTCTCATTTATGTGATTGTCTTATTGGTTGCTTTACTTCTTTCAATTTTGTATGTACCGATATACTGGTTGGCGTATGCATGTTTTAATAAGGTTAAAATTGGACTTCCCAGTATAACACCAATTCACCCCCCACCCCCCCCCCCCCTCTTAGTCTTATTGTATTCCAACATTAATCTCCCAATCCTATTATTCCTATTAATTAATCCAATTAATTAATTCTCCAACCTGTTTCCTCCTAATTAATTATTTGCCCTTGTTGTCAATCCATTTTGATTAATTACTTTAATTAATCAAATATCCCCTTTCCAAGCCCATGGATTAATTAATTTGGTTCAAATTCCTACTTGAAAACATGGCTCCTACATTTTCTCCCTAACCTCCTTCCAATTCTATCCTATCCAACCCTATCCATCAAAACCTACCCTATCCTAGTCATCCTCCCTAATCAGCCTTATCCTAACCAATTCCTAATTTTGGGGAAAATATCCTATTTTGGGTGGCCTTTTCTAAAATGGACACATGTCACTCTTCCTATTTTTGGGTGGCTTTGCCCAAAATAGACATGTGTCCTCATGGACACATGTCATTCTTTTTCCATCTAGCTGAACCGCTTGTCCATTTTTGGAGGACAAGTGTCTCCTCTTCACCTCCCCTTCCCTTCCTCATCTTGCCTATTTAATCCCTCCATTTTTAGACCAAATTCTCTTCGATCCACTTTTTCATACATCATACTGTTACTCTGCCAAAATCATTACTCAACCTATCCATTATCATTTTCATCCATCAATCCATTATCATTTGCATTTTCTATCATGAAGCAATATCAAACATCTGAAGCTACGTCATGAGAACACATCCAATCGCAGAATAATCAAATCGAAGTGGGCATTTGGTTTGCATTTGTGTTTGCTTGATTAATTAGCTTGCTTTTTAGTCCTTAGTATTCACACACACATTTTTCATCGCACATTTTCTGGAACGCCCGGTGGGACCCACTTCACAGGTAATTTTAGCATTTTTTGTTGTTTGAGTTTGTTTTTGACATATTTGAGCACTTGTAGGCAAAAAAGAGGAATTACACTCAGATTTCCAGCACGACAGAAGTCTATTTTATCAGTCCCGAGTATTCACGAAATAGTGGGAACACACTCTAAAGTAGCCAGAACAAAAACTAAAGCTGTGGGAATACTACCTAAAATAGAGGGTTCACATTCCCATAGCCGAACGAAAGGTATAAATCTCAATTTTAAGTTTAAGGATTTTTGTAAATGATTTTGGCATTTTTTCTACATAGTGGCGGGAACGCACGAAGCAACAGGAATGCTCAAAACAATGGGAACGTGCCCTGGAACCATAGGAACGCAACATAAACCAACGAGTTCATGTTGTTTTAAATAGTGGGTTTGCACTTTGAAACGATGGGTTTGCCCATTATCATTTACATAATTTTCCAAAATATTGTTTTCCTACTAATATGCTAACTTGTATGTTGGATGACTTAACTTTTGCAAGTTTGCACTCTGAAATAGTGGGAATGTGAAACAACAAGAACACACGAAACAACGGGAACATTCCTTGAACCAGCGAGAATGCGACTTGGAACAACGGGTTTGCCCATTATCATTCAAATAATTTTCCAAAATGCTATTTTAGTACTAATTGACTAACTTGTGTGTTTTTGGATGGTATTTTTCTAATGTTTATGTAGCAAATCAAGCGATACGAAGACCCTACACTTTTAAAATATTAACAATTGATTGCAGGATCGCTACAGAGGCATTTTGCGAAGACAATATTTCCTTTATTGCTTTAAATTTCACATTTGTGTCTTTTGTTTAATCTAGGCACACTTGAATTCAACTAAGGAAATGGACATGTTGTGTCTTTTGAGTAATTAGGCACACTTCAATTTGATTAAAGGAAATGAACCCCATGTTTTTCGTGTCTTGCATGTTTGTGCATATATAGAGTGGTACTACTGCTAACACACACTATCCTCTCCCTTTGACTCTCGTGGTCGTAGGTGCAAGATAAAAGTGTTAGCGATGCTCAATTTTTTCTTTCTAAGTAGGAGGGTTTGTCCCTCTGAGTAGCCTATAAGGCCGAGTGAGGGGAGAATGACCCAAGCGATACTTTCTTTTGATCTCCCTGGGTATCATTATGCAAATACCTTTGTGGTCTTCATGCAAGTCAAAATCCCTTGGTGCTTGTGTGGTAGATGTGTAACATCTGTGTTCTACGGGCTAGGATATCTCTTAAATGAATAAGCCACCACATGTATGACTACCTGATTCACCCTGAAAGGTCCCCCACTACGAGCCAACTATTCTTTAGTATCCAAAAGTCCTTCTATGTGTTAACTCAAGTGTTGTCATACACGCATACCGAAGAAACTCCTCATGTACCCCCCAATTCGAGATAGAAATTTCACTGGGAAGTGATTATCCAAGAATTCAAAGCTAGGCATGCCCAAGAAGTGTGTGCCAAGGGTGGTTCCAATAGTGTTAGGCTTTTATCAATCTGGTTGGATGCGGTATTTTATGGTTAGGAGATTTAACACATATTGTCATTTGACTATCCATAGGGGTGTACTTGACTGATTTTTATCTCTTTTATGGTCAAATCTTCATGCTTACTATGTTTGGTGTCAAGTCTTTTGTCAAAATATCTGTCTAGCGGGTTTGAAGTCAGTTCTAGCGGGTTCATGGTCTAGGGTAGCAGGTTTGCAGTCGTATTCTAGCGGGAATGTTTTTAGTTTTCAGCCAAAAGTGATACACTTAGCATAGTCGCTCTCACTCTATCAACCAATGGGTTTGCAATTCAAACCCGTGGGTTTTCTCACTGAAGTATAAAGTTCACTCTTTAGTGTGTGTTACCTTGTTCTAGTGGATTTGAGCCCTGAAATAGTGAGTTTGCACCCTGAACTAGCGGGTTTTCTCTTTATAGTGTTTGTTACCTTGTTCCAGCGGGTTTGCACCCTGAACTAGCGAGTTTGCACCCTGAAGTAGCGGATTTGTGTTTTTAGTACTTTTATGTTGATTCAAGCATTTTTCAGTTAGTTTTGAAGCTTGCCAGTCTTGTCCTAGCATCTTTGCACCTTGTTCTAACAAATTCACGCCTTGTTTTGGCAAATTTGTGGCCTATTATAGAGAGTTTACCTTATCTTGTCACGATTTGTCAGTTTAGTCTCGTTATGTTGTCAAATTCCTGTTTCATTGATTTGCAATCTTACATTTCCCCAGCAATTAGAGTCTACCTTTGGTGATCTCAGTCTTAGACGTTAATGTGTTGTCGTTATACTGTCTGGATCATGTTATAAATCTCTTGAGTTTTTCAATAGATGATATCTATCCTTGCATATTCTGAGTCTTAGATGTTGGTGCACTAGCAAAGTGTTGTCCTTGGTTAGTTAGTCACTCTAGACCGATATCTTTGGCTCTTCGCTTTTGTGTTCCAGTGTGGGTTCTATCTTATGTCATCATTATCATCCACTAGGGTCTCGACTTGCATGGTCACTTTTATCATCTCAATTGGTAGTCATCACCTTAGTTATCATCATCTTGGTTCTTGTTTTGTCACTATCGTACATCATCACCTCTCATCTCACAATTTGTGTCATCATTGCCTTCTTCCCAGGTTATCAATCTGAACATCAGTCATCCAAAACCAAACATCAAAATTCATCCTCTTTCTAGCTTCATCAAATGTCAGTCCCCATCCTAGTCTAAGATGGTCATTCATCCTATTCTGAGCTTTGGTCTATCGTCCATTTCTCATCTTTCATCTCTCCAACTCATCAACTAATCGTCATGTTGCAATTTTATTATGATGAGTTTGGTCGTCCTTCATTTTCTTCCACTTCACTTTATGTTGATGATGAAAAGGGTATGGTTGATCAAACTGATGACACAGATGTCCAAGTCATGTCTCAAACCTACTATGATAAGTATGGTCATCCTTCATTTTATTCCACTTCACCCTATGCCAATGATGACAAGGGTATGGTTGATCAACCTGATGAGACAAATCTCCAAGTCATGTCACAATCTTATCTCACTTCTCCATCTGATTTTAATCTTCCTTCCTATCTCAATCCTTCATCTAATCCTAATCCACCATCATTTTTCACACAAGTTATGACTAGGGGCATGAATTACACAATGCCATTATCATTTGTGCCCCCACTCATCCAATCAGTGCCACAAGTGGCCAGTTCTCCATAATATCAATCGCAAGTAACATCACAACCTGATGTTTCCAAACCACAATTCAGTTATCTATAGGCACCATCTTCACACATTGTTGTGATGAATATTCATGAACAAGCATGTGACACCAATCGCAATCCTTCATCTCACCTCAATCCTCCACCATCTACTTCCTCCTATATCAGTCCACTAGCTTCCCTTCCAACTCCCACATCTATCATTCCTCTCCCACTTCCTACCACCATTGAAGACCTTTCATCCATTGAGATTCTTCCCTTGCAATCCCCATCACATACTACTATAGTCATTCAAACTCAATCCAAGAAACCTCTCATCCTTCCATCCAGGCAACCTACCCTAACTGAAGAACCTCTTGTCCTTCCATCCACTCAATCTCCCCCAACTGAAAAACCTCTTGTCCTTCCATCCACTCCATCTCCCCTAGTTGATGAATCTCCCATCCTTCCATCCACTCCATCTCTCCCAATTGAATAACCTCTCATCCTTCCCTCCACTCTATCTATCACAATTGAAGAACCTCTCATTCTTCCATCCACTCCATCTTCCCCAGCTGAAGAATCTCCCATCCTTCCATCCACTCCATCTCTCCCAATTGAAGAACCTCTCATCCTTCCATCCACTCCATCTCCCCTAATTAAAGAACCTCTCATCCTTCCATCCACTCCATCTACCCAAGTCACTGAATCTCCCATTCTTCCATCCATTCCATCTGAAGAGTCTACCCACTCACCTCTCATAACACCATCCACACCAATCCCCTCATGCAAAGATCTTATTCTAGAGCATGTTCAAAGCATTATCAAGCCAAATCAAGATCCTACCATTCCATCTCATCCATCTCAAGATCCTACCATTCCATCCCCTTCATCTTATGATCCCCTCTCATCCCCTCTTCCAAGTGAAGATCCTCTTGTCCCATATACTCCACCTCTTGATCCTCCATTTCCTCCTATCCAAACCATCCCACCACCATCACTCTATCCCTTTGGTTCGCTTACATTCGTCCATGGAAATTTGTTCACACCAAAATAACATCTCATATGCACCACCCATTCTCCTCCATTTGATAACGGACTCACATCTTGCTACCCAGAGAACAAGTATCCTATTTTAGATAAAATGCTCAAAAAAAATGAACTATAAAGGTAAAGGCTTAGGCCTACATGAGCAAGGTACTTTGGAGCCCATCCATGTTAAAGCACATCTAGGATCTCATGGTCTCGGTTACATATCCCAAGGCACTTCAAATTAAAATATTGGTACAACTAATGCAAAATCCAAGTATAATTTTAAACACACCATTGCATCTCCCCATCATTCTTCCAAATAATTTATCGCCATCCCCCTCCTCCATCATATATAGCTAAAGAAACAATCCATCTTCCTCCTTCCTCCTCTAAATTCATTTTGGGCACTTATATCCCAAAATCCCTTCCTCCATCTTTTCCTACTCTTCCCTCCATACACAAATCCACTATCTCCATCACCCATCATAAACATCATATTCCTTTCATTCCTAGTCAAGATCAACAAAGGCACATGTCCTCACATTCCATCCAACATCCTACCTCCATCACTTCACCCATATTTCCTCCATCTCCTCCATGTTCACACATTCCTTCCAAGGCTACTCGCAGCAATTTGGATGCCAAATTAAAAATGCATAAAGCCAAACATCCACATCAATATAAAGATGATCATGTCCACTCAAAAAGACATGTTCCAACAGTGCAAAAGTTGATACAAAAATGCAATGAATCTCAAAGGCCGCAAAGGCCCACTAAAACGAAAGCAAAAACAATGTGGATTCCAAAGCAAAAAAAATAAAAGCAAAAAGAAGCAGTGCATCCAAAAGAAAAATCTCTAATTGCATCCAAGGTTGCTAGTCCACCAGCTAAACATTATCCCCCTCCATCTCCTAAATCTATTTTGGGTCTCTATGTCCCAAAGCTACCTATCAAAAATCCTCCATCATATTCACATGCTACATCCATCTCTCCTCCGCTCATCCCACATCCTTCACAACATGTGCCAATGTTGGTCCTGACAACATCTTCCCATCACATTCACTTTCCCTCCTTCCATCCAAACACTTGCCACTACCATATCCCTTACATTCCCCATCAAAACCATCTAATCCATGCATTTGCATAATTCCCTCCCTAATAAAGTTGTACCAACATCTAGTGATCACTCCAAGTGGGCTCCTAATACCTTGATATGAAACTTGATCCTTGAGTCCCCCATCTGTCTTATCTTACAAATCCATTTATCCTCATCCATCTCCATCCATATTTTTCCTCCAAAAAAAAAAAACCAAAAATCAGCAAAATAAAAAAAGTAAAGAGAAAAAATTCATCTAGTGGTGAAAACTTGGCTAATAGGCGCCTTGGACAAGTACCGTGATGAAAACCTGACAAACAATTGTCATGCATAATTTCCCCTCATCCTTTTTCCCTTTGCACTTAGGGGCAAGCTCTCCTACCTATCTGGCCATTTCCTTCTCCATTCCATTTGCCTATCATATCTATCATATCCCATCCATTTCACTTCCTCCATCCTCCTTGGATTTTGATGAAAAGAAAAGGCCACCGTGTATACATGATTTGGACACCTCTTGGCTTCCATTTCTCTATCACACTTTTCCTTCATGTTTCGTGTCCACCCATCACCCTATCTTCCATCCACTTTCCTCAACTTCCTATCCCTTTGTCAGTCATCTTATCATATCCAACCATCCACCCATCCTTATCTTCCAGTTCCTCCATCCTTTTATCTATAACCTGATCCATCCATCAATTATTTTCCTCCATTCACCTGTCTATCCACTCATCCTTCCTCTATTCCATGTAATTATTCCACATCCCTTCCCAGTTCCTCCATCCCTTCATCCATATCCATTCATCCACCAACCCTTTTAGTCCTATTCTCCATCCTTTCATCCCTTCACTCACATCATTCCATTGCCTCTTGCATCCCTTGTCATTGGTATTTAGGTCTAGGCTACCTCCACGCAATCCAATGCCATCCATCCAATGAATCCATATACATTTCCATCACATCCACCTTTTCTTTATGTGGTATCCCATAGTACTTGCATTCCAGTTAGGTTATTGTCCTCGTGTGATCTTGTGTCCTCCTTCTCTTCATCCATTTTGGTTCTTGTTTCGTCTTTGGGCAGGAATTCTCTCTCACCGTCCCCCTTCCTTTGGGTGGCAAAAGCGCATTCCCGCCACAACGGGACTACTCTCTTTCCGCCCTCCTCGTGGGTGGGAGCGCATTCTCACCACAGCTAGAACTCTCTCCCACCCCCCCTTCTAGTGGCAGGAGTGCATTCCCACCATGACGGGAATGCTCTCACTGACTTCCCCATGGGAATGCTCTCCTGCACTACCTTCTGATGGTGAGATTGTATTCTCGCCATGAAGGGAACGCTCTCAAACCACGGTGGGAACATACTCCCATCGCCTCTCCTCTTGGGTGAGAATGCATTCCCATTACGGTGGGAATGCAATCACAACCCCATCCCTTTTGCGCCCCGTTTCACTCCAAATGTTACATTTTTCTTTTTTCTTCAAGTCGCAAAGCCACATGTGTTTGTTTCAAAATCCTTCCTTTGCCCATCTATCTAATCAATCCATCTGCTCCTCACATTCTGCTATCGTGTTTGAATCTTATCCCTCTTCCTCATCTATCCATGGTCAAGCTCCAGTCCAATCAATCCATCAATCATCAATCTATCATGGCTTTTCATCTTGACTGGGGCAGCATCATGCTTGTCCCTAGGTCTCCCTCCATCATCCATAGCTCTTGTACATCTTGTATATAGGTGTTGTTGTACAGTTTTCTCTTCTTCTAGTGTGAAACCACTCTGTCGATTTCAAACCCTCCTTTACCCATCCATCTAATCAATTCATCTGCTCCTCTCAATCCATCCTCATGTTCAAATCTTATCCATATACATCCTCTATCCAATCCCAACCAATCTGATTATCCAACTACATCCATGGTCTTGTTCCTAGCCTTGCTGCAGGAACTGATCCTATCAATCAATCCATCATCAATCTCTCATGGTTTTTCATCTTGACTAGGGCATCATCATGCATGTCCCAGGTCTTCTTCCATCATCCATATCTCTTGTGTACCTTGTAAATAATGTCTTGGACATGGTGTCAGTCATGTGTCTCCATCTAGTTTAGGTTGTATATATGTGTCTTTAGGTCTCATCCTTTGCATTGGTTGTGTATGAGATCGTATCCTATTAGCTAGTGCTTTAAAAATCATCTTTGAGCATCTTTGTCATTGTGATCCTATTAGGTATCTTTTGTCATCCCATCATAATCAATCTTTTATCCTAGTGTTGTTCTGAGATCTATCCTTCTCACAAACACCCATCATCTGTCTGAGCAAGATATATCCTTCCTCAATTTAGACATCATCAAATCCTCATTCAATCAATCATCCTTTTGGCAAAAGATATTTGAGGCCCTCGTGTTGGCTTTGATTCTTTTTTATCTTTGTTTATCTTTTTAACCTCCTGAGGGCCATGTTTCGTCTTGGTCACCACGATCTTTTATATCATGGTGCACTAGGAATAACAAGGCTCAGGATGTGATCTTGTTGCTTTTAGTTTTTTGCTTGGTGTGTCTTTTGGATGTGCTCCTTGTTGTACCCTCATGAGATCTTTGTTATCTCATGTTACATTGGGGCATATCTCTTGCTTGGGGTTATTCTAGCACCGTTTCCTACAAGGTCTCTATAACTTTGTGTGGTGCTAGATTAGCCTATGTGTCTATTTATATGTGTCAGTCCATGCATTGGCTGTGAAATTCCACCCTGATTCCTTATACCTTGGTGACTCACAAACACTACTAAATAAAAATAAGTGCTCCATACATCGCATCCTATTTTGTGAGTGCTCACGTTCCATGATCATTTCATCCATATCATCCATTTGCATTTGCATTTCCCTCCTCTTCCCATTTTGTTTCTCTCCTTCTATCATGTCTGCTAGGGCAATGTTTCTTTCGAGACATTGCACGGTTCCTTTTTCCCCGTGCACCCTCTCGAGGGGGCATTCCTAACCATTCCTTCGTCCGCCTGAGGTATTTTCTCACTCCCCTTTTTTCTTCTCTCGCAAGTGTCTTATTATCTTCGCACCGAGGCTATTCTAGTGCCACCGCGAAGAGGGGTAAAATGTAGACACCTAAATTTGGCTAATTAATTTAATCAAATTTAAATCATATTCTTCCAATTAATTAATCTAATTAATTAATTTCCCTATCCCTTTCTTCTAATTAATTAATTCCTAATTAATTAATCTCTCAATCCTATTATTCCTATTAATTAATCCAATTAATTAATTCTCTAACCCATTTCCTCCTAATTAATTAATCTAATTAATTACTTATCCTTGTTGTCCATCCCTCTTGATTAATTAATTAAATATCCCCTTTCCAAGCCCATGTGTTAATTAATTTGGTTCAAATTCCTATTTGAGCACATGGCTCCTAACTTTTCTCCCTAACCTCCTTCCAATCATATACTAACCAACCCTATCCTAGTCATCCTCCCTAACCAACCTTATCCTATCCTTTCTAACCTCCTACACATGTGTGCACATCTTAACCAAGTCCTAATTTTGGGAAAAATATCCTATTTTGGGTGGCCTTTTCCAAAATGGACATGTGTCCTTAGGGACACGTCACTCTTCTTATTATTGGGTGGCTTTGCCCAAAATAGACATGTGTCCCCATGGACACATGTCATTCTTTTTCCATCTAGTTGAATCAATTTTCCTTTTTTGGAGGACAAGTGTCTCCTCTTCACCTCCCCTTCCCTTGCTCATCTTGCTTATTTAATCCCTCCATTTTTAGACCAAATTCTCTATGATCCACTTTTTCATACATCATACTGTTACTCTGCCAAAATCATTACTCAACCTATCCATTATCATTTTCATCCATCAATCCATTATCATTTGCATTTGCATTTTCTATCATGGAGCAATATCGAGCATCCGAAGCTACATCATGAGCACACATTAAATCACGAAATAATCAAATCGAAGCAGGCATTTGGTTTGCATTTGTGTTATTGTTTTCATGCTTGTTTTGATTTTATCATTCTAATCTTGAGGTGTATGATGTATTATGTTTGCTTGATTAATTAGCTTTCTATTTAGTCCTTAGTATTCGCACACACATTTTTCATCGCACATTTTCTGGCACACCCGATGGGACCCACTTCATGGATCATTTTAACATTTTTTGTTGTTTGAGTGTGTTTTTGATAGATTTTGAGCACTTGCAGGCAAAAAAGTGGAATTACACTTGGATTTCCACCATGACGAAAATATATTTTATCAATCCCGAGGTTTCGTGAAATAACAGGAACACACTTTGAAGCAGCGAAAATGCAAACTGAAACCATGGGAATGCTACCTAAAATAGAGGGTTTGCATTCTCGTAGCCTGACGGAAGGTATAAATCTCTATTTTAAGTTTCGAGATTTTTGTAAATGATTTTGGCTTTTTTTCTACATAGTGGCGGGAACGCACGAAGCAGCGGGAATGTGGGAAACAACATAAATGTGCCCCGAAACCGTGGGAATGCAACATTAACCAACGGGTCCACATTTTAGCTATTTTCATAAAATTTATAGTTCTGGCTAATCAAAATTTACAAGTTAAGTTGTAATTTGAAATAGCGGTTTTACACTATGAAATGACAGGTTCGCCCATTATCATTTACATAATTTTCTAGAATGTTGTTTTCCTACTAATTTGGTAACTTGTATGTTGGATGACTTAATTTTTGCAAGTTTGCACTCTGAAACAACGGGTTTGCACTGTGAAACTGTAGGTTTGCCCATTATCATTTACATAATTTTTAAGAATGCTATTTTAGTACTAATCAACTAACTTGTGTGTTTTTGGATGGTATTTTTCTAACGTTTGTGCAGCAAACCAAGCGATAAGAAGACCCCATGCTTTTAAAACATTAACAATTGATTGCAAGACCTCTAAAGAGGGGTTTTGCAAGACAATATTTCCTTTATTGCTTTCATTTTTGAATTTGTATCTTTTGTTTAATCTAGGCACACTTCAATTCAACTAAGGAAATGGAGGACATGTTGTGTCTTTTGAGTAATTAGGCACACTTCAATTTGATTAAAGGAAATGAACCCCATGTCTTTCGTGTCTTGCACGTTTGTGCATCTGTAGAGTGGTCCTACTACTAACACACACTATCCTCTCCCTCTGGCTCTCGTGGTTGTAGGTGCAAGAGAAAAGTGTTAGCGATTCTTGATTTTTGCTTTCTAAGTAGGAGGGTATGTCCCCCTGAGTAGCCTATAAGGTCGGGTGAGGGGAGAATGACCCAAGCAGTACTTTCTTTCGATCTTCTATATAAATATTTGTGATTTTAATGAAAGCTATAAATCAACTGGCAATGTTGTGTTATACCAATGGTTTCCCTCAGTATCATTATGCAAATACCTTTGTGGTCTTGACGCAAGTCAAAATCCCCTGGTGCTTGTGTGGTAGATGTGTAAAATTTGTGTTCTACAGGCTAGGATATCTCTTAAATGAGCTATCCATTGCATTTATGACTACCTTATTCACCCTAAAAGATCCCCCACTACGAGCCAACTATTCTTTAGTATCCAAAAATCCTTCTATGTGTTAACTCAGGTGTTGTGGTATGTGCATACCAAAGAAACTCCTCATGTACCCCCCAATACGAGATACAAAATTCATTGGGAAGTGATTACCCATGAATTTGAAGCTTGGCATGCTCTATCATCCATGTTGCATCATCTTATATTGTCGAAGACTTCAGTCAGGTCCCATTGAACCCTTACCTTCTATATGTCGCAACCCTTGAGGGTCAACTCCCAATGCTGAAGAATGCACACAGACTCAAAAGAAAGTTGTTTTTCCTCTACTTGCAAGTCATTCAAATCCAAAACATGGGTCATATCAGGGAAATAGGGCCTAAACATGGAACACATCATGGATGCGAGACAAGCTGGGCGACAAGGCAAGATGATAAACTATAGGACTAATCCTTTCTAAAATCTCAAACAAAGCAACAAAATGAGGTGCTAGCTTAGAGCCTTTTCTGTAATGGATAGGAGTCTTTCGCATGAGAACTCTCAAAAACACCCTATGTCCTATGGAAATTGTCGATCCACATGATGAGCATCTGCATATTTTTGTTGCCTATATTGTGCCACCACCAAATGCTCTTAAATACAAGTCGCCTTTTGCTCCATCTCCTAAAGCATCTTTGGTCCCAAAAGAAATCAATCCTCCAATTGATCCCAACTCAGAGGCATATGACAAGACTGACCATACAAATTCTGAAAAGGATACATACCAATAGAACTATGATACCCATTATTGTAGGCAAACTCCACCAAATACAAGTAATCCTCCCACCATGACTGCTGGTCCATGACATACATCTGGATCATATCCTCAAGAGCCTAATTAACCCTCTTCATTTGTCCATCTATCTTAGGATTGTATGCTAAACTGAAGTTCAACCAAGCTCCCAAGGCATATTGAAGCGAATTCCATAATGCAAAAGTGAATACAAGATCTTGGTCTAATATAATTCGATAGGGAATCCCATGCAACCTCTTGACATCCTCCATGAAAAATCAAGCCATTGTCGCTACTGTGTAGGAAGATCGAATCGGTGAGAAGTGTGCCACCTTCATCAACCTATCAACTATGACCATGATAGCATCATGTTTATGAGAAGAGACCAACAAACCAACAATCAAGTCCATTGAAATGATGTCCCATTTCCACTCTAAAACTAGGTTTGACTGCATCAACTCAGTAGGATGTTGATGTTCAGCCTTCACTCTGGCACTCCAAACACCGAGACACAAAATCTGCTATATCACATCTCATATAGGACCAATGGTAAAACTGTCAAAGGTTCATGTGCATCTTCTTGGCACCTGGATGTGTCAAGTAAGATGCATGATGTACCTCTATCAAGATCAAGGTGTGAAGCCCCTCTAAGGATAGAACATAAATATGACCTAAACGTTCAAGAAGACCATATGAATCCAAAGAATATCCTACATATCTCCCCTCTAGAGATCTCCCAATGTTAATCTCCACTCTCACCTCCTAGTACCATGCATCCAAAGGAAGTGCTCTGAGTATCCATCTCCTTAAATCCACACTGAGAGTCATCACTAACAAATCATGTCTCCTACAACTCAACACATCTACCATAATTACCCTTCCCTTGAATGTACTTGACATCAAAGTAAAACTCGTAGAGAAACTCCATCTATCATTGTTGTCTAACATTCAAGTTTGACTACATAAAGATGAACTGCAAGCTCCAATGATCACTATGCAACTCAAACCGATGCCCAAGAATAAAATGTCTCCACCTCACCAGAGGATGAACAATTGTCGCTAACTCCAAGTTGTGAGTGGGATATTTCAGCTCATGATCCTTGAGTTTTCATGACTCATAGGCGATCGCATGTCCATCTTGCATAAGAATTGCTCCCAAACCATCTAGAGAAGCATTAGCACACAACAAAATCTCTTGTTAGAGCTAGCACTACTAAAGTAGGTGCACTAGTTAGACACTCCTTAAGAGTCCAAAAATCTACCTCACACTGCTCTGGCCAAACAAATTTCTTCCCTTTCCTCTAAAGAGAAGAAATAGGATGACCTATCCTTAAAAATCCCTAGATAAATTGTCGGTAGTATCCTACAAGGCCCATGAAACTATGAACCTTGACCACATTAGTAGGTGTTAGCCAATCTGATGCAGAGGTGGGAGGATGCTTAGAAAGTCCTACAAATGAGTTTTACAAATCAACAAAGTTGATGTACAATTAGGGAGATCTTTCTCCCAACTGACCTAACCAATTAGGCCTCCAAGAACTAGGCAAATCTGATCAAACTTAGTGTGGGAACACAATTCACTTAGTTATCCAAGGGAAGACCTTCCTAACACTTTAGTACCATGGTTCAAACCCTTCCTGTGCATTGGCTATGTTATTTGACATGTGGAATGATGACATGCTTCATAACCTGTCTTGTCGCCTAGTAGCCCTTTAAATAGTCTTTAGATCACAACTTACTATGAAATGATGATGGATACCCAAACCCTGTATTTTAGGACACCTAATGATGATCCTTGAAGCATACACAAAAACTACTATAGATTTTTTGGGGGCACATGGAGCAAAAATGGGACTATCATTGTTTTTAGGGCTCAATTATCCCTCTTTTCTAAAGTAACACTTCCAAAATTGCACTCAAATTTAAATACAACACTTCCAAAAGTTGGCATTCAACTCCAAACCAAATCTTCAATGGGTTTTGGGTGCCCAAAGTTTCCAATCTAACACAGGTTCATTAGTTTGTAGTGCACAGTCCAAAACTAGGCCTGTTACATAGGGGATGTCAGGACTAAATCCTGAAATTGCTCCCACCAACCATGATCTCTTGCCCTGCAAATAAAAAAACCTTAAAGTGGACATCTAACCCTAACATTCCACCTATTTGAGTATCTAGCCATGGTGGAATGGAAGAAATTCACATTTTTTTGTCCAAACCTTAGGTAGTAAGGGTTTATAGACTGTTTCTACAAAAACACTTGTATCTCCATCAATACTGGATGAAAATGGACCAAATCACCACCAAATGAAACTAGAATCTCTACTTTCCACCCATGTGAGTCTTCAACCCAGAAAGTATTGTATGAATGATTACAAATTATTGCAACATGAAGGAAACATGAAAATTGTAGGAAAATCTAAATTGTTTGTATTGAATCACTTCAAAACTTCATCAGCCACCATGCCTTGACCCAAAGGGATAATTTTAAACATGTCTAAGTAAATTACAAATGGTTCCCAACCAATTTTCAAATGGGTGACCGTTGGGCATGTACATTGCAACATTTCATTATTACAAAGTTACAAAGTTGCCAAGCAACTTTTGTAACTTTGCCTCACATTTGATAAAAAAATGTATATGTAACCAATATGACTTCCTATCATCAAAAAATACCTAAATAAGGTCAAATAGGACTTGGTTTAATATTACATAAAATGAATTCATCATGTTACATTTTTTATGCTTTTGGCAAGAATTTGGCAATATTTGCTCATATAGGCCTGCTGATCCAAATGACTCAAACCTTGCAACTAAGACATGCCAAAATGGCCCATGGGACCTTATTTGAATACATTAATCATGAACCAAAACTAAAACTCAAATTTTCCTCATGGAGGCATGATCCTATTAGGTGCTCCTACACCACAATCCACAATTGCCTGAATCTTAAACTAGGGATCGACAACAATACCCTCTCTAGAGATAACATGACCAAGGTACTTCACCTCAATCTGGAAGAATTATCACTTAGAAATATTGGCATGCAATTGATTATCTCAAAGAGCCTGCAAAATCTATCTCAAATGCTCCTAATGTTCCTCCATATTCCTCGAATAAATAAATATATCATTTGGGAACACAAGGAAAAATCTATCAAGGTAGGTCCCGAACACCCCATTCATCAGACTCATGAAAACTAACAATGCATTGGTAAGTCCAAATGGAACCACCGTAAGCTCATAGTTCCCATAGCAAGTGCAGAAAGTTATTGGATGAATGTCTAGCTCATGAATTCAAAGCTAATGGTACCCTGACTTAAGGTCTATCTTAGGAAAGACCTTAGCACCCTTAATTGGATCGAAGAGATCATCGATCCTTGACAATAGATAATAGTTCTTCACCATCACCTTATTTAACTATCAGTAATCTATGCACAAACAAAGGGATCCATCCTTCTTCTTAACAAATAGGAACAGTTATCCCCATGAGGAAACACTAGGATAAGTAAACCCCTTAGCTAAAAACTCCTATAGTTGCAGCCAAAGCTCACTATGTAGACACTTAAAAAAAGTTCATTAAAATATCCTCTTATTTAATCTCAAATTTCCAATCATTATCAAGTGGATCCATATAACATAATATTATTATTCTCCATTATATCACAATATTAATTTTCTCTATTATTCCATTAAATCTATTAAATCAAAATATATTCTAATATTCATCCATTTAATAATAGATATTCTATTTTATTCATTTTAAATAAAATCCATTTAACAACATTATTATTTATTAAATCCATTTTTCATCCATTTACTAAATCTCTTTCATATCAACTTCATCCTCTATTTATCATCTTCCACTCTTGTCAATTACGCTTGTCTAATCCATGTGGGAAAAACACTAAAATCTCCAATCCAATATTTTATCCCACATTCGCCCTACAACCTAGATCCACCCTTGAGGACTTCTATTTAAGCTCAGCCCCTCTCTCATTTGAGGCTATCTACAAATCTAGCATTTAGTTTATCTTTTGCATTTTGCATTCTTTCCATCTCGCATTTTTCTTTCTCTTTCAATCATCTTGCATTTAAATCTTAGTTTCCTCATAGCGTTTTGTGCATGTTCTTTTGAGAGCAATATTGTGAAAATACAAAATCTTGAGGAATATGAGGGCAATGGAGTGAGTTTTGTATTTGGATGCATGTGTTTTTAGATTACATATTTTTATTTGCATGTGTGTGTGATTTGTAGGTACTTCATTATTGGATGTTGGAAGAAGCTAAATATATGATTTAGTTTCATATTTCCTCCATCTACACACTCAACTCCTGAGTGGTCATCCGATAAGATTCTCTAGAAATCGGCTCTGCTCTAGGAACTAGATTGATCTGGAAATCAATGTCACACTCAAGTAGAATACTTGGAATCTTTCTAGGAAAAACATCTGAAAAAGCTTGAAGGATAGGATGACAGAGAAAGGGATCATTTTGACTCTCTCCCTCATCCAAGTCATTCACTATCACTGTGAACAACTAACACCCTAGCTCCATACACCGCTTCAACTGCATAGCAAAAATCATACGGAAAGAAATGGATAATTGCACACCCAAAACCTCCACACTCTCTCCATAATCACCAATAAACTACACCATCTTTTGATGGAAATCTATACTAGCCTGGTGTGCCTCAAGCCAATCCATGCCCAACACAACACTATAGGACCCCAACAAAAGAGCACATAGATCAACAGTGGTGGTGAAGACTCCTAGGTCGAACACATAGCCGCGAACAAGAGAATCTGTAGCTACCTTGGATCTAGTAGCTAACCTGAGCTGCCACTTATCGACTTTCTTTGCCACTAAGAGCCCGCATTGCTCCACTAAAGAAAGAGAGATAAAGGAATATGAAGCTCCAAAATCAAATAATATAGAGAATGAAATAACACCTATCTCACTTGAAGTCTTCACAAATATACCCTGATGCTTAGCTTGATGGTTATCAACCATCGCAAAAATATGATAGGATCTCCCTACATCTCCTACAGTAGGCTCTGAAGCTACCTTTCTCTAGCCAGACATTTGTGTTGATCTTTGAGGGAAATGTACTGCAATGTGGCCCTGCTGTCCATAGGTGAAGCAATTGCTCCTATTGAAACCTTTGCCCATCGTAGGTGCATTAGTTTGCTAGAAATTGCCTCTACTAGAGTTCTATTGAGAACTCTACACTGGTTGAGTAGTATGAAAGCGCTTATGATGTTGCTAGTTATGATCCTTCCTTGCTTGAGAACCACCACCACAAGCAAAGTTCTGACCCTAAAAATTCTTCTTTGGCTGATTTTATCCACCCTTGAACAATGGAGGGTGACTCGCAGTGGATATTGTTTCCTATGACTAAGTGCCTCTCGTAATAGAACCTGAAACTAGAGCACTACCAATCTGCACTCCCGACTATCCACCAAGAGCCATAGATAGATTCTCCTTAACTAATCTGGCCTTCTCCATAACTGCATCCATCATCAGGTTCAAAAAATTGAATTCCTCTATTGATACGGGCATTAAGGCCCCTAACAAAGTGCTACACAAGCATGGCCTCATCATCTACTATCCATACATACTACTTAATTTCAAAGAACGTATGCTCATATTGTTCAACTGACATGGCCAATTGTTGTAGGTCATGGAACTTATTTGCCTTCATCTATCTCCAATGATTCGATAGGAAGAAAGCACACAACCTCTCCAGGAACATCTCTCATGAAATTGATGCAATATCTAGATGAAGCTTCTTCTCCTCTAGATGCCACCAAGTGGAGGTAAACCCACAAAGATGCATGATGGTGCACCTAGCCTTGGTGTTATTTCTATACAGATGCATAGAAAAACACTTGCCCAAATATAAAAGCCATGTCTTTTCCTTTGTCCCACTGCTAGATCCATCAAATTTAGGAGGTCGAGACCTAAGAAGGTCCTTCATCTGTCTTTCTAGTATGGCATCATGATCTAGAACTGCAATATCCCTCCTTCAGGGTGATCTCTCTCTCTCTCTCTCTCTCTCTCTCTCTCTCTCTCTCTCTCTCTCTCTCTCTCAATATACACCTCTATATTGATGCTTATAATGATGAGACACTCCCTGCTAGTTGTCTTCTTGCCTTGGTCCCAAACAAGCAAGCAACTCTTGAAGAAAATTAACCAATTGAGGAACTTTATCATTACCTAGTTGGTTCTCACCCTGAGCTTCCTCCTCCTATCGATCATGTTGTTCCTCCTCCTATCGATCATGTTGTTGATTCTCTTGAAGATCCTCTTTTGAAACCTCAAGACATGGATTTTATTGATTACCCATACAATTACCTTGCCCACGACCTCTATCCCTTGGAGGCATCTTATCTACACAAGGCACATAACAACTATCAAATAAAATCTAGGTCAAACTACTATAATGGATAAACTTGAAAAGATGACTTCAAAGGTTTAACCTAAGCTACACTAACACACACAATGGGCTCATATGAAACCAAAGTACCCAGTGTATAAACATGTGTTATGATAATAGATGTAATGCTTGCCATGAATACCCTAGAGAAACTAACCATCTAACTAGAAACTTAGAGATAAATTTGTTTTTTAAAAAGTTACAACAACACATAAAGCTTAAATTAAATACATAGACTAAATTATTATGATTACATAATCTTAAGTGCACAAGTGAAAATTATTTAAGCATTTAAATTTCATTCCCTAGAGTAACTTAATGACATTACTTAGATATAACAAGGTAAAGATATGTGTAACATTAATTAGCATTGATACATTATTTTCGCCTACTGAAACTAGTGTTCATTTCATTACCTATACATTGGAAAGTAACCATTTAACTCATTGAATACTTAACCATCAATTATAACATATTTAAGACTTCTAACACATTAAGTTCATTTTAATACCGAAACATCAAATGTTCCTAAGTTAATAATCCTAATATACAAGATGAATCATACATCCCTAAAATATAGTTGGTACCATTTCTATATGGAAGAAATCACATAAATCATCATTACATTTCTTGATACATCTCCTACAAAGTTACATTACAATCATACATTTTCCTTTACAAATAGAATATCATGATTCACCAATTACATGAATAGATCCAAATTACATATTACAATGCTAACTCATGATTATATAGAATAGAACACATCTGTTCCAAGAATCCATAACACAAGAATTGAGAATACAAAGAATCATCCATCGTTGACACGAACAACTAATGAAGAACCCTAATGGAAGAAGGCATCAAACCACCCGATCATGTGGAACCAAAAAGGTCCACCCCCCATGCTCTAGAGAATGACATAAGGCCCCACACAAACTCTAGACCCAGGTCGACGTGTATACAACCATGGAAACATAAACATACACATAGACAATAAAAAATTGGAAGACTATACATCCCAATTCAAAGGCTAATCCACAAGTCCTAGACACATCAAAGACTTCTCACAACACTGAGGATAAGGTCCTAGGACACACATAGGGGAAAGTGTCATCACATGCCATCATAAAAGGGTTTCCTTGGTATAAGTCTCTCACTAGACCCCAATGCCCAAGTGACACCCATGCGACACTGACTCATCCTTTCATGAAGACAAGGAAGAACGACCATGCCATCAGGACTTCCCTATCTCATTCTCAGCTTGAACTAACACTTTAGGCCATGAGTGGGGCATATAATTATCTTGTTAATGTGAAAGCTACCCAACCTCTTGATTAATTAATTAATATTATCACTGGATTTAAGAAAAATTCTATTGAGATTCCTTGGCAACCACTTAGGGCCATGACACCCACTTGGAAGTCACTCTCCTAACATGTTCCTAGAACCTAGGGTTCCAACCTAACCAAACTCATAGAGAAACTCATAGAACTATAACATACTTAACACTTTGGTTCTAAATCAAAATCTAAACCACAACATTAAATCTGAATCACAATTCAATTCCAATTTCTCTCAAACATAATCATAAATGTAAGAATATCAAGCCTCAATGAATGAACACTTTTAAGAGATAGGAAATTAACCAAATTTATCACAATTAGACAATTTAATCACTGAAAAGAGACATAGTAGAAAGTCAAGACCCTAAGCAAGCCTCTAGTCTGACCTGGTTTGACTCCAACAACTAAACCATAAATGGAAACAACAAAATAGCGCATTTGCTAATTCTTTTAGCACATTTGCTACTTAATCTAGTGCTTTTACTAATTCTTTTAGTGCTTTTACTACTTATTTTAGTGCATACACAAAGTATTTTGGTGCATTTATTACATAGAATAGTGCATTAACAACATAAACTAGTGCCTTTACGAATTCTTATAGTGCATTCACCCTCTATTTTGAGGGATTCAAAACAAAGGCATGAACACGACATGGGACCCAAAAAGACACAAATTTAAAAAGCGATAAAACAGAAATCTCAATCCACCAACATATAAACATCAACATCATCCTCAACAACAAGCAAACCAGAGTTTCATAAGAATCTATATAATAATTTAATCAAAATAAAAATTTGAATCTTCCCAAAACATCAAAACCTCATGCAAGCACTCAACAACAATCTCAAAAGCCAAAAATTCCTATCACAAAACTTCTACAACAAACCAACCTCAAAAGAAGCACACAAAAATATTCATACACATCCAATGAATGAATTACCAAGGAAAAGACTTAGATTTATTCCAAAATTTTGAAGACAACATGCAAATGTTTAACAAGTTATCTTTCTTTCAAAAACAAAATACATAAAATAAATAGAGATTTATAAGATCACCAACCTAGAAGAAAGAAGTAGACAAAATATTTGAAAAGAAAGGTGACCTCACATGATCAATCAATCCACAACAATGAACAAACTTCCTTCAATGCAAAGACAACTTACGAAGCAATCCCAAATAAATCGTCAATCCACGCTCAAGCATGCAAAAGAAAACTTCTTCAAAATCCAAGTTCAAAACTTCATGTTCGAAAACCAAATCTCCCAAATTCTCCAGAAAACTCAAAACTTCTCCAACTTTTCAAAAATCTAGCCCCTTGAACAAAAGTACCATGCCAAACCAAAAAACCATTCCCAAAAGACTAAAAAACTCATGCAAGACTCAAAAATCTATCCTTTCCTCTTACAAGAGGAATTAAAATGACAACTTCCTATGCAACACAACTTCACTTCCCATGCACATGAAAGAAAAAGGGAAACAAATATTAATTACCAAATTCCTCTCCAAAAATATCCCACAAATATAAAATAAACAAAATAATTAAATTTATAAATAAACATAAATATAATAATAATATAATTTTCATAAAATAATAATTAATATATTATTATATGCTCACAATAACTAAGTATATAATATATATATAACGTTATTTATTAACTGCACAAAAGGGATATGTAATATCATTAATTAATTAATCACCACAACTCTATAAAATCAACCCAACACAAAGATTAAATAAAATACAACATACTTAAACCACATAACACCTAACAAGGTTACTTAAGCTTAAACACTAGAACTGAAAAAGACACCGACTAGGTTTAGTGTTCGATAAGAACTTATGTCACCTCTGATCAACTGCCATTGGGATTAGAGGCACGCTCAAACCTATGAGACTAGGTGGAGTCAATGCCTACTACCTGCATCTTGTATAACACCAAACATTTGTATACAACTATATATATATAACATAAGATAAACAAATAGGTGAAAGAGAATCGTAACATCACACCCCTCATAAATGAGTGATGTGACATCATCCCTTTCACGTCCATTGTAAGAAGACAACATGGAAATGACATAGCATCATCAATAACATCATCACATTTAATGTAAAAAAAAAATATGGATTAGCACGTGGCAAAACATCATAACCAATAAATATAAGCCACATCACATGATAATGAGTAAACATAAATAGCCCAAACACAACCCTAACATCATCATAGTCCAAAGTATATCATCGTCCAACATAGAAACATAATGATCAAATTCACCATAGAATATCTCAACAAAAAAGAGTCTAAAAAATTCCATAAGTGACCATTAAATGCATCAAAAGGAAAGTGTGTCACAGAAGGGTACTACATCCTCCTTGCTAGGTCTAGGCTTACTCCTGGAAGCTTGAGAACAAATAGGGAAAGAGCTGTCTCATCCATGTTGCATCCTCCCATGTTGCCAAAGACTCATTGTTCGGGTCCCATTGGACCCTTACCTACTCTATGTCATGACACCTGAGCGTCATCCATCAATGTTGAAGAATGCACATGGGCTCCAAAGAAAGTTACCCGTCCTCTACCTACAAGGCATTCCACTCCAAAACATGGGTCACATTAGGGAAATAGGGCCTCAAAACTAAAAGATGGAGCACATCATGGATGTGAGACAAGTTGAGCAACAAGGCAAGATGATAAGCTATCGAATCAATCCTCTAAAATCTTGAATGAACCAACAAAATGAGGTGATAGCTTAGAGCCTTTGTCATAACGAATAGGACTCTTTTGTGGGTGAACTCTCAAAAAAAATTTACCTTCTACAGAGAACTGTCGATCCACATGGTGAGCATCTGCATATTTCTTCTATATATCTTGTGTTGCCACCAAATGCTTTTAAATTCAAGTCAGCTACTGCTCCATCAGTGACTGAGCCAAAGACTTATGAGGAAGCAATAAAAGATGAAATTTGGATAAAAGAAATGGAAGAAGAACTAAATCAGATTCAAAAGAAGACTTGGGAGATGGTACCTAGACCAATGGACAAGAATGTAATTGTAACTAAGTGGGTATTCAGAAATAAGTTGAATGAGTAAGGAAAAGTGACAAGGAATAAAGAAAGATTGGTATGTAAAGGATATTCTTAAGTAGAAGGTATAGAGTTTGAAGATAATTTTGCTCCTGTAGCAAGAATGGAAGCTATTCACATGTTTCAAGCATTTTCTGCCTACAAGAACTTTAAAGTTTATCAAATGGATGTTAAATCAGCATTTTTGAATGGAAATATAGAAGAGGAGGTTTACATTGAGAAACCAAATGGATTCAAATTGACAGAAGATTTGGATATGGTATGCAGACTAAAGAAACTTTGTATGGACTTAAACAGGCACCTAGAGCTTGGTATGCAAGGTTGGACATGTATTTACTTCAACATAATTTCAGGAAAGGTACAGTAGACCGTAATCTTTATTTCAAGATTGAAGGAGATAAGTTATTGATTGTTATATTTTATATTGATGATATTATATTTGGAGGAGATGATAGCTTGTGCAGAGAATTTTCTAAAGAAATGTAGAATGAATTTAAGATGTCAATGATTGGTGAGTTATCTTTCTTTCTTGGGTTGCAAGTTAATAATTCAAAAGATAGAATTTTTTATTTCTCAAAGCAAGTATGTGAAGGAAATGTTGAAGAAGTTTATTTTTAATTATTGCAAACCAGTTACTACCCCTCTAACTATTGGATGCAAGTTGAGTAAAGATGACGAGTATTTAGAATTTGAAGAGAAGAAGTATAGGTCGGTGATTGGTGGATTGTTATATTTGACTATGTCTAGACCAGATATGATGCAGGTTGTTTGTTTGGTAGCTAGATTTTAGGCAAATCTGAAAGTGACACATGATCAAGTAGTGAAAATAATTTTCAGATATTTGAAAGGTATTGTAGATTTTGGACTTTGGTACAAAAAAGGTGGAGATTTCATGTTGAAAGCTTATACTGATGCAGATTGTGTTGGAAGTATTGATGAACGAAAGAGTACTAGTGGTGGTGCATTCTTTTTAGGAAATAGATTGGTTTCACGATTCAATAAGAAACAAGAATCGGTTTCCCTATCTATTGCTGAAACATGGTATATTACAATGACATTTTGTTGTACTCGGGTGATGTGGATGAGATAGACTCGTAAGGATATCAAGGTAGCATATGATGAATCAATTCCTATTTTGTGTGACAATACAAGTGCAATAAACATTTCAAATAATCCTATTATACATTCAAGAACAAATCATATTTCAATCAGATATCATTACTTGAGGGAGAAAGTTGTTGAGAAGGAAGTTCTATTGGAATACATATCTACAAAGGAGTAGGATGTAGATATTTTCACCAAGGCATTGGCAAAGGATACATTTGAGTTTCTTTAGGAGAAGCTTTAGGTCATTTAACCTCCTCCTTCTAGCTAGGTTCATTATGGGGATGCATCTTTCCAAGGGGAGCTTTCATGCCTATATATTTTCCTGGATTAATGTCGTGGCTACTCTCAACGGGAGCAGTGGTATGCAAAGGTGTGTGCAGTGTTGCTGAGACCTTTATCCTTGATGGTAAAGGGGGAGAGATTGAGTTGTTAGTTTGAGGAGAGATTGAGTTGTTAGTTTAGATAAATTGAGTTAGTTATGGAAAAAAGGGAGAGATTGAGTTGATAGTTCTAGCAGAGGTTTTGAGATGAAGATTTGGAGAGATATTGAGTAGTATTATTCTTCTTGGGTTTTGGTTTCAGGTGGAGGTATTATCAAGTACTTATCAAATGATTCAAGTGTTTCCATCAATGATGAAGGGGGAGATTATTGGAAGTATGCATTGATATGTTGTTGTGGTTGTCATTGGTGTCAAACTTTTTATTCCGATTTGGTTCAGAATGTTTGTAGTGCAGAGTTACCTTGCTATGTTGTTGGTACAATTATTCTATTGGTTGTTCAAGAAATGCATGGGCCTCAAATTTGGTGTGGGTATTGAGTATTATTGTTATCATTGATAGTTATAGTTTTGGTATCATAGATGTGATGGTTATGTGGTCCAGAAACATCTGTGTTCTCTAGGTGTTGTGGTATTGTTCATTATTAGTTGTCATATTCTATGTTTGACCTATCCTTAAGTTCAGATATGATTTGTGGAAGCATGGTTAATATGTTATGGTTCTCATCGTAGTGTGTGAAGATTTGGATTTGATTTATGTGTATTGGAGCTTATATTTTTGATCGGTGATTGATTATATTGATCTGCAGTGTGTGGATATATTGTTGGTTAGGTTTTGGTGATTGCGGATTGGTGTATTAATCCTTGGGAGATATGTTTTGGCCCTCTCTTTTTCTTGGAGTGGATTAGTGTGTGTGTTTTAAGTTCAAAAAGTATATTTTGATTCAGGCCGACTTGGTCCAAGCTTTGATGATCTATCTTGTATATAAGGATTATACATGTTTGAGTTGTAAAGAGGTGTGAGATTTGTGAGAGTGTAGATGATGTGGTAAAGAGAAAAGACAAAAGGATGTTTGAGTAGAGAAGAAGAGTTTTGTTCAAATGATATGTAAGTTACGTTGAAGACTATTACAAAAAATTCAGACAGAGTGTTGGCAATTGAGATTAGAGTTGTGTGTTGATGTTGGTCACTTGATGTTGAGTTCAAGTACAACTTCGTGATCAAGAGATCCTTCTTTTTAGACCATTTTTTGTATCTTTCCCTAAGTCCAGTTAGCTTTAAGTTTTGCAAGTCCTCTTTGTATCTTGTCCCATGAATAATTAGCCTTGGTGTGTAATTTCGAAGAAGTGAGCTCCCTTTTGTAATCATTTCTATTTATAGTGGATATACTCTTGTGGGTTGACTCCCACCGTGGTTTTTCCCTATTTGGGTTTTCCACATATAAGTGTTGGTGTTCATGTGTTGATATGTATTATTGGTTAATTACTTATATGTTTCTGTAATTATTTGTTTGGACTGATTCACCCCCCCCCCCCCCTCTTAGTCCTGCCTTGAGTTCAATAAAAAACCTTAAACTATTACCCACATGCAAACATATTCATAAAGGACACTTTTTACATATTATAATGACATCTGGAGTGATAAATATGCCCTTCTTTGCATTTATAGTGAACTTAGAAGAAAACTATTTCTTAATTGTGATACTTTGCTAGTACATTGTCCATTATATTTTGGATATGTCTTGACTATCATTTTGTATTTCAAAAATGCTAAATATTTGCCTTTCACTCTAGGAACATGCATCATCTTGCAAGCTTTCTAGAATAGAGATAATGATAACATACCCCTACTCACAAATGGAGGTACTCACGATTTTCATGTTCACTTCATGCCTACTAAAACCTATATTGTTGTCATCACCACTATACTTTCCACTATCTTCCTTGTCACCCTTGAAATGTGATGTTATGTTGTCATATTCTCTCTAACTCCACATAACTATATTTCATGTATTCTCTACTTGGTGAGTGTCGTTTCTTGATGATCTTTGTTATTAAGTTGAAATAGGGGTGATGTCCTCATCAAAATATTCATCCAATCACCATCTTCTTGGCCATGCATTTCTTCTCTTTAGCATTGTGATTTTTATTTGATTTTGTGTGCGCTCCGTCGTACATAGCTGACTGTACTTTGTTCTTATTTTTAGCCCAATAATTCCATTGTCATGCAAAGTTACTATGCTTTTAAGACCATTGTCATTATGATTGTCAACATTAGCTATGAATTGTCCATTTTTTACTTGAACCTACTCATGCTTTGTTGCTACTCTCTTAATCGTTCACTTATCCTATGAGCTTGTCTTGGACTATTTTCTACAAAAAACTAAGAAATGAATGCAATAAATGATTTCATATGACATGAATGGAAATAAAATATAATATGTTTATTTATCTTTATGAATTTTAGTCTCTTCATCCTCAAGATATACTCGTGTGCATGCATAGGTCGATACCACTTTCCATACCAATTGCCTAATATTCAAAATTATATCTATGTTTTTTCCTCACCTTGTGATTTGATTTCTTTTGACTTGGTGAAAGGGATTTCATTGTTGTTGTTGCAACCCTATTCTTGTTGTTGCTACATTTTATACTATTGCACAATATGTATTTCATATATGACTGCATTTTTTGAGAAGAAACTTCCTCTTATGCCTTTTTCATTGTGTGTTGACTTCTTCACATTGCCATGTACAAAGTTGTCATGCATAACACTACCGCCATATCTTTTGGGAAGAAGTTGTTTCTTCTAATTATGACCCTTTACCTTTACTTTGTTGTCCTTAAGACTGTCCAACTTCACTTTATCTATTGCCCTCTTATCTTGATTGTCACTTGAATAATGAAGATAAAAATAGTGGAAATAAATAAGATAAAAAGTAGCATGCATCCTTCATTGCATAATTCACAAATGGGGCTTTCATTATTAACAAAAGTTCTCACAACAACCTTTTGTACGAGGGGAAAATCAATGAGATTGACAAATGAGAAGTCTCAACCTTTGTCACCTTGGCGAATCTATACATAACATGCCCCATCCTCCTCCCACCCGGGCAACACACTATTCCCACCTTTCTAATTAGACTAAATAAGGCAACCACTAAACCTTAAATCTAATAACAAAATCCAATCGTAAAATAATAAAGGAATACTTAAGATAAATAAACAAAATAAAACAATCATGAAACAAATAAACCCAATGTTGATTCTCAAGCACTTGACCTCCATTGTCCTTCTTTTCCTTGTGTTTGATGATGGCTCTCAAAGTCACACTTATGAAAAACTTGAAAAATAGATACACATGAATACAAAGTAGTGGTTCTAAGATAGTGAGTGTTGATGTATACACCTAAAAATGGTTTGAAGATAATTAATTAAATAAGAAATTATTTAATTAATCCTCCTCCCCAATTTAATTGAATTCACTAAGCAATTTGATTAAATTTCCCCTCTTCATCTACTTATTAAAAAATCTAAGAATTTATTTAATAGGTTCATTTCATTGCACCCCTTTAATTAATTAATTCCCTCATCCAGAATCATTTCTTCTAAGTCCATATTTAATTAAAACAAATCAAAATCATGAGTTGTTGAGATTAATTAGCCTTTTCCTATTATTTGGATTTTTAAATTCAAATTCTCCTAACTTCTACCACTCCTAAACCTAACCCATTCTACCTACCACCATGTCTCCTTTCATCCAACATCTTCTAGAACCTTGTGACACTTGTCACTAAGTGTTTCCTTTCATCTAACTCCTTCTAAAAGCCTCTTGACACTTGTCACCATAGAGATGACAAATGTTCCCTTTAATCCAACCCCCTTTGCCAACCTCCTCCAATTTAACCATTGATATCTTTAGATCAATCTTGACCGTTGATTCCTGCCACCTCACCCCTAGCCTTGAAAATCCTATAAATAGACCTCATTTTGGAGAAATATGGATCCCATCTCATTCTCATCTTATGCATTGTTATTATAGGCATCTAGCTTCTAGTTTATCATTCTTAGCAATGTTATCATGCTCATTTTGGCTTAAATCCTAGCTTATTTTCTAGATCAATCATGAAATCATGTAGCTTAATCATGTTATTCTTGCTAGATCATGCATTTTCATCATTAAAATCCTCCATCTAAGTGTAGTCAAGTCACTGGAATTTGCATACTAAGATCTGAGAGCAAAATTCATACTCACATTTACTAGGAGGCAATAAGTCAATTAGCTATGGTTTTACATTTCATTGTTTAAATTTACTGACCATTGCTTATAATGATCTATTGAGTGAATTGTGGTTGCACGTATAGGTATAGTTCATAGAGTATGACATTTTGATGCCCACCATGGGGCAGAAATCATCATTTTCGGCCTCTTAATCTTCAGCAAACTTCATCTCTGTCCGAATCTGGTTCAGATATTCGTATGAGTTGCCTTTTCAGATCGTACGAACTTCCTTTTAGTCTAGGACGACACCTCATCCTGACTCATACTAGGTATAATTTTGTGTCATACGAGTCTATTTCTTGCAAATTCTTTACTCATACTGGGTTGATCCTGTATCGTACGAGTCTATTTTGGATACTGTACGAAACCTAAAGTTCTGTCGTACTAACTCACAAATCTTGTCGTACGAGTGTATTTTGTAAAATTTCTTTGCTCGTATATGCTCATTTATATGTCGTACGAGTTTGTCTCTGCACTCGGATGAAGTTAAAAAATTTGTCATACGACCTGTAAATATGTGTTGTACGACTCTCTGCCTTTGTGTTTTTCCACAAACTGCAAGTTAGAATTTTCAAGTTTGTCTATACGTTGGTAATTTGCATTTTTGAAGGCCTTCTGGGCATTTTTAGCCTAGGCATGCTCTTTCAAAATCTTATCTACAACTCTTGGAGACCTTTCCAATGAGTTAAATGGCTCATAATTTTGAGTCCCGAGCAGAAAGTTATGCCTATTTGAAGTTAGGATAAAATTTCATATAGTTTTTTTTTTAAATTTCATAGTTCAGATCACTAATGCTAATCTTGTTCTGTCTGTGAGATTTTTGTCAGCCTAACTCTTTTCTGTAGGATGATTTACGAAGATACGCTTGTCAAAGACATAATTCAAAACACAATCATGACTACTAACGAATTTATTGCAGGTTGCCTATGAATTCAACTAAACTTGGTGTATTCATTTAAATTTCTAGGTACACTTGATTTTGGGCTAAAAATGAACAACCATGTATTTCATGTCTTTGATGATAGGCGAGTATTCTCTCACCTTTCTTAGGTGATTAGAAAGCTAGACTCATCCTTTTACTTTCATTAGTGCATCTCTTTAGCAGGCATTCCCTCCCAAGGAGTTATTAACTCTTATCCCTTAAGGCCAGTGAGAGGGGAACGACTAATGCCAAGTAATCCAACCCACTATAAAATAAATGTGTTTTTGATGAAAATCAAAGCAACGGCAGTGCTCAGGAATATCTCTCCTTTGTACCTTCAGGTATATCAAACCTTGGTTTTCAAGGCTGGGAGACCTCTTAATTGAGTTTATACCCCAACGCGCCAAATGGATCCCTTACTAGTGTCAGTTAAAATAGAAGCTACCTGATTCACCTCCGAAAGGGTGATAATCTTTGTGCAAGAGAGATAGTAACTCTCCCAAGACACTTGCCATATCGTGCCCCATTAGTGTTTGGAGTCAGATAATACGGCGTTGAGAATCCATTGTGTGAGACTCAGCGGCCGTATTCTGATTAGCTATTGGGTGTGTACCTAAGTCAGCAAGCAAAGGTTTTCATTCTCAGCCAACTTCCTTAGGGTTTAGCTTGATTGGAGTCATTTATCACATCATGTTTTTGATGTGTATTCATCCCTAAATGAGAAAATAAGACACCTAAAAACTAGAAAACATCAGCAAAACATCATTAGAATTTAAAGATCAAAATCAGCAGAACAAACACTTTTTACCATTCTCTGCAACCTGTCGTACGAGCTTTAATTCTATGTATCATGAGTCATAATCTTTGTCAGATGAGTTAACTTGCATAAAATCATTTGTCGTACTATCTGCTATCCTGTGTCGTATGAGTCATATGTTTTGTCGTATGATCTATAATCCCAAGTTGTATGAGTTTCTGTTGTTTATATAAAAAATTGTTCTATCGTATGGCTCTGTATCTTGTGTCGTCCTAAGATGAATCTTATGTTGTACAAAACTCTGCATCTGTCAGTCCAGAGCTGTGTCCTGCATGCCTATTTCAGATTTATCATTTCTGCCTGATCAATTTGCAGTAAGCATAAACACTTGTTATCTGTCAATTTGTGCTTAGATTGTCTTCTTGGTTTGCTTAGTCAAGTTATCATCCGTCAAAATTAGACTCTAGAAGATAAACACCCCAATATTTTCAAAGTGCTCACCCCCAACAAGTTCAAGATCTAAATATCTCAAAGTTCATTATCACCCTCTTTGATAAGCTGATCACTCAAACATAGTTTCTCATCAGGATCAATCATCCTTTGTCACGAAATTGAAACGTTTGGTCAGGATAATCTTGTCCCACATCATAGGATATATCATTCCTACTGGACTTGGTTCTTATCAGATCATCACCATTGCACTCCTAAACCGAAGATCAAAAAACTTGCAAACTTTTAAACACTTGAATTCTCTTTTAGTGTCATATCACTCTATTGCCTTAAAATTGACTATTGATCACTTACCACAAACAACCTTTTGGACAATCGAATCCTAAGCAAAATAACACATGCCCGTTCTAACTAGAGCTCAGAAATGAAGGATCGCAGAGACTGAAATCAAAACATTGGAAACAATCAAAGAGCATATAATCATGGAACACGAAGATGAAATACACATTAAAGGAGAAATAACAGAACAAAACATCAGAGACATCAAGAAAGATCCCCAATTCGACAAATTTATGTAGAGATTGTTGGAGGAAGAAAAACAAAAATACTTTCTAATGCTAGCCAAATCTGGTGCTACACTTCCCCAAGATTTTGATGTGAATAAATTGACACAAAAGAAAAATGAACCTCCCCCTAATAATGAACAATATGAGGACATCTTTGGTCTCCGCATGAATGACACATCAATTCCCAATACCACCAGGACCAATGAAGAAACCGGCATACCTAGAAGAGATGAAGTAGAAATCCTGAATAATATTCAATCCAATGAGGATACAAGAAGAGCTAGAGACGAAACAAGAAGAGATCCCAATCCTCCTAGAATGCAAAATCATGGTCATGCAAGAACAAATCATGTTGATAATCCTATCATGACCCTCACACAACAACTGCAAGCAATGCAAACACAAGTCCAAGAGATGCAAAGAGGAAATGTTAGACGATACTCACTTCAAGAAATTTGTCCTTATCCTTTCGACAGAAATCTAAACATGATACCATTTCCCATAGGTTTTTAAACTTTGGAATACAAAAAATATGATGGAATCACTGATCATCGGGATCATATACGAGAATTTTGCACAACGAGCATGGAGTTTGCACATGAGGGTACTTACTTAATGAGACTATTTCCAAAAAGCTTAACTGGACTAGCTATGGAATGGTTCTCCAAACTTACACATGGAATCAAATCATTTTCAAAGTTGGTGGATAAATTTGTTTCACAATACTCCTACAATATACAACATGAAGTAACAATGCTCGATCTATGTAACACTAAACAAAAAAGTGGAGAACCCTTCATGACATTCTTACAACGATGGAGACGTCTAGCATCGCGGTATCCTCATACAGTGCCAGAGTATGAAAAAATGGACATATTCATTGACAACTTAAATGATCAAATGAGTTATTACTTAAAAATGCAAGGAAATCAAAGCTTTGGAAAAATGGTTGATAATGGAATCAGAATGGAAGAAGCCATGATAAAGAAGGGTGAGTTGAAAGTATACAAAGAAGGAGTCCATCCTCCTAACAACAACAATAACAACAATCACAATGACAAGCCAAAGTTTTGGAATAGAAATCGAAATGTCATCAACGATGGAATAGTAGATAACAACAATGTGAAACCAAAACAACCAATTTTCAATTTATCTACTCACTCAACAGCAGCACACCAAAACAACAATCACCAAAGAGAAACTATCAAGATTTTCTTTCGAAGACAATTCACAAACATTGGTGAACCCCTTGGATCAGCATTAAAGACACTTCTCGCAAACAAATTGATCACTTTACCAGAAGAAAGGAACTACGAACCTCAAATCAAACCACATTGGTGGAATGATAATCAGTATTGCAATTTCCATAGAAACAAGGGACATCTCACAGATAATTGTCAAAAGTTGAAACATGTCATACAAGACTTAATTGATAATGGTGTAATAATTGTAGATGGACATACAACAAATGAATGTCATACCGCCTTAAAAAATCCACTTCCAAACTATGAGAAAGGTGAGTCATCAACAACAAACAATGGTAAGGGTAAAGCAAAGGTAAACTACGCTCATACATATGGCAATGTGGTGAATGTGATTGTAGTTAAAGAAAAACAAAATCAAGAACATGCTCAGGCTATCACAAGAAGCAAAGCCAAAGTTGTTTTGTCGGGTCCTACAAAAAACACATCATCCATTACAGAAAAATAATACAATCTAGTGGAACAATTGCAAAAAACACCCACACAAATATCAATCTTGGAACTTTTAAAACTTTCACCCGCACACAAGGAAATTCTTGAATGAGCATTAGTAGATACCACAGTATCCAAAGATCTTGATATTGATCAATTCCAAACCATGGTGGGACACCTCACAACCCCTCATTGCTTATCATGCACTGACGAAGATGACATGTCTCTGCAACACCCTCACAACACTCCCTTGCATATTGAAGTCATCATTCACAAAATGAGAGTCAAGCATTTTCTAATAGACGATGGAGCTGGCCTAAATATTTGCTCATTAAGTCTTGTTCGTGCCTTAGGATATTCAGAAGATGCAGTGGATGTACGGAAAAGGATCACTATAAAAGCCTATGATGAAGAATAATGTTCCTTCAAGGGAATTGTGATACTACCAATCAGAGTGGGACCTCTACAAAAAGACACAGCATGCCAAGTTCTAGACTTGGACCTATCATATAATGTGCTCCTAGGGAGACCATGGATACATGCCTTGCAAGTTGTCCCATCAACCTATCATCAATGTGTAAAATTTCCCTACGAAGGAAAAGAAATCACAATATCTGCAGATACAAATCCATTCCAATATTGCAACAATCTAAAAATGGGTCAAGAAGTAATTGTTCCACATAATAGGGAGGTAACATCTTCGAGCACACAATCCAAGAAAAAATCATTCACCTCTATTCTATCAAGTATGGAAAAATAAATGCAGCTAAGAGATCGGGGGAACGGAGAATACTTAATATCACAATTACCACTTTTTCCTAAATCCTTGGGAAAACCATCAAGCTCTAAACAACAACCAACTGTGAAACATCTTCCGATATTTGATGGAGCATTCATTAGTGTCAGAACCTTATCAGAGGAGATAGAAGACAAAGATGTATTACAATGGCTATACAAAGATGAAGAAGTTCAACAAAAGGTCAACAATGTCAGAATACCTACAAAAAAATATGGAAAAGGATTCAACATTCTCTGAAGGATGGGATACACTGGGACAAGCCCTATAGGAAAAAGAAAAGAAGGTATCTCAGAACCTATTCAGCCTCACACTCAGCAGGCTATAGACAAAACAGGTTTGGGATATGGACAAGTCACTATACCGAAAGACACATCTTTTAATCAACAACAAGAGGAATATGAAAACAGACAAAAACAACTGGCAATTGAAAAAGAAGAAAAATCAGCTAAGAAACAAGCACAAGCAAACACAAAATGGAAAAAGAAGCAAGCTTCAAATCAACAAGAGAAACAAACTAAAAACATCTCTCAAGCAACATTAAATCTCAATCAAAACAAGAAAGAAGCTAATATAAGTTCAGGAGAACTCATAGAAAAGTTGACAAAACTTAATCTCAATCCAAAAGAGGTTGAATATGAAAGAAGGAAAAGTATAGCCAGAAAAGCGGAAGAAATGTTATATGACCAAATCTGTAGACTATAAGCTGCAAGTGATACAGATTCTAATGAATGGGAATGGGATTCATATCACTCTGAAAAATCAACTAAAGAAAAATGCTTTGAAGGAGATATAGAAGTCGATATAGTTCACACGTATGCAAGACAAACGTCAGGAACTAGTTCACTTGAATTAGAATCACATTTGGCTAACTTGGACTTAACTGAGGACGATCAGGAACTTCTTACACGAGATCATTCTAATGAGAGTACCGTTCTAGAGATTGACACACATATTGAAAACTTTGATACCTCCATCGTGACCCTTGAAACCCTTGAAACATCCCAACCTGAAGATCCCCTACCTCTAATTCACCCCGAGCTTATTGATTGGGAAAATGAAGGACATACTACTATTGATACCTTCCCAAATGACCATGCCATAAATGTATATCTTAACGCAATCGAACCTGTAACAACTCTCACCAGGAATTTCAAAAATGCATCTTCCAGTCAAGTGGGTGCCAAATCTCCTAGTCACAAAAGTGAAAATAAAGAAAAGAATATCAGGTCTAATGCTGAAAACCATTTCTTGGCAACATTAGACCAGGAAAAAGTAAAAATAAAGGATGCATCTAACGTTTAAAACCTCCTTGAGGCATCGGAAGATGGGAGATTTGACACTTTACCTAAGCACTATCAAGAAAGATCATCCATTTTGATTGAACCAACAGAGGTAGTTAACATTGGCACAACAAAACAACCAAAGATTCTTCATCCAACAACATCTTTATCAGAGGTGGAAATGCAACAATATATGGAATTCTTCAAATGATGACAAATAAATTTTGCCTGGTCCTATGCAGACATGCCAGGGTTAGATCAAGAACTTATTATGCATCACTTAAATGTTAGTCCAGGAGCTAAACTAGTCAAACAGAAGTTAAGGAAAATGCATCCTCATATCTCTCTTTTAGTCAAGGTAGAACTAAAGAAATTACTAGATGTCAGATTCATCAGACCTGTAGCATATCCTCAATGGATATCCAACATTGTTCTTGTTTCAAAACCAGATAAAAGCATCAGAATATGCACAGACTTTAGAGATCTTAATAATGCATGTCCAAAGGATGACTTTCCTTTGCCTAACATTGACATCATTGTAGATTTAACTGCAGGACACTCCATGTTTTCTCTAACGGATGGTTTCTCTGGATACAATTAGATCAAAATAGCACCCGAAGATCAAGAAAAGATAGCTTTTACATGCCCATGGGGTACTTTCTACTGGAATGACATTCCTTTTGGATTAAAGAACACATGTGCTACAAATAAAAGAGCTATGACAACTATATTTCATGACATGATACATACATTCATGGAAGAGTATGTGGATGACATATTAGCTAAATCATACAACATAGAAGAACATATAGAGATACTGGAAAAGATCTTTGACAGGTTAGAACAATACAAGCTACGGCTAAACCCTAAGAAATGTGCCTTTGGTGTTACTTCAAGAAAGCTATTGGGATACATTGTTTCAGTAAGAGGTATTGAAGTAGATCCAGCTAAGGTAAAAGCAATCATGGAAATGGCATCTCGCAAGAATATCAATCAACTAAGATCACTACAAGGAAGACTCCAGTCAATTAGAAGATTTGTTGCTCAATTAGCAGATAAATGTCAACCATTTACTCACCTATTGCACAAACATGTTAATTTTAAATGGGACTATCAATGTGAAGAAGCATTCAACAAGATCAAGGCATATCTCATGCAACCACCTGTTCTAATGTCACCAATTCCAGGAAAACCATTATTACTTTATGTATCAACTACTGAAGCATCATTGGGAGTTTTGCTCGCATAAGAAGATAAGGAAGGAAAAGAACGAGCCATCTACTATATCAGCAGAACATTAGTGGGATATGAGGTTAACTATTCATCAACAGAAAAAGCATGCTTGGCAGTAGTTTTTGCTTCTCAAAAACTATGACACTATCTACTATCTCACTCCATCAGGTTGATAGCCAAAATCGATCCTCTGAAATATTTACTTAGAAAAGCCACATTGACAAGATGACTAGCAAAATGGATCATGATTCTAAGCGAGTTTGATATCAAATATGTTGACAGAAAAGCTATCAAGGGACAAGTCATCACAGATCAACTAGCAAAAGCACCACTTCAATATGACCATCCTCTACAGATTGAATTTCCTAATGCTAATATCTTAATAGTTACAACAAAATCATGGCAACTATACTTTGATGGTTCATATACACAACACGAATCAGAAGCAGGAATTCTATTTATCACACCAGAAGGGCATACAATCCCGAAAACATACAAATTAAGCTTTCTGTGTACAAACAATATAGAAGGGTATGAAGCATTGGTAACAGGTATCAAAATGGTTGTAGAATGGAATATAAAACAACTTCAAGTCTTTGGACACTCTCAGCTTATCATTAATCAAATCAATGATGACTATCAAACCAAAGATGACAAACTCATGCCTTATAAAAAGATGGTGGATGATTTCAAGAAGTACTTTATGGAAATAAATTTTGAACAGATTCCAAGAAATGATAACAAAGCAACAAACGCCATGGCTACACTTGCTTCTCTATTGCAGACACAGGAAAATCAACGTTATGAATTCCTGGTAGAAGAGTTGTTTCATCCCACCTATAATTGTCCTGATTCCCAAACCATCTGTCAACTTATTGGACACGATTCCTCCCGCTATGGCCAAACTTACACATACCTAAAAGATAACATCTTACCTCCTGACTTATCAAAAAATCAAAAGAGAAACTTTATTCATCAATCCTCTAATTTTACTCTCATCGTGGATACCCAATTTAAACGAGGTCTAGATGGTACTCTCTTAAGATGTCTCAAACAAGAAGAATCTGAGAAGGCCTTACATGAAGTCCATAACGACATTTGTGGCACTCATTCAAGTGGTCTTACCCTTTCGAAAAAACTCATACGCTTGGGCTACTATTGGCCGACTATGGAACGAGATTCTTTTAAGATAGCAAGAACATGCAAACAATGTCAAATCCATGGTAGCTTGATCCATGCACCAACACAAGAACTACATGCTTTAGCAACATCTTGGCCTTTTTGTCAATGGGGACTTGATCTAGTAGGAAAGATAAATCCTTCTTCATCTAATGGACATAAATTCATCCTGGTAGCTATAGAATATTTTACAAAATGGATTGAAGCGGTACCTCTCATAAACATCACAGGAAAACAAATTGTTGCATTTATCTTGAATTACATCATCTGTCACTATGGAATACCAATGACCATTATCATTGATAATGGGCGACCATTCAAGAATCAAGATGTACAAGAGCTATGTGAGAAGTTAAAAATCCAACACAGATTCTCCACACCATATTATCCACAGGGAAATGGGCAGGCAGAAGCATCTAACAAAACTATTATGAAAATCCTTAAAACGACAATAAACGATGTCGGGAAAGATTGCCATATCCAACTAAACCCTGCTCTATGGGCCTACCACACCAGTATCCACACATTGATAGGTGCCACACCTTTCTCTCTTGTATATGGATCAGAAGCCATATTGCTAATCGAAGTAGAGATACCTTCTCTACATGTATCACTAAAAGGTCTCATCCCATATGAAGAACAAAGAGTATCTAGACTACAAGAGTTAGAACTAATCCATGAATGCAGACACAATGCCTTTGATCATCTAAAGGTATATCAGCAAAGAATGTGTCGGAGCTATAATCATAAGGTCAAACCACAAATCTTTCAAGTGGGAGAACTAGTGCTAAAGGAAAATCCACGCAACCAGGCAGATTGAGAAAAGAAAGGAAAATTTGAACCAAACTGGTTAGGTCCATTTGTGGTCACAACAATATTTGGATCAGGAGCATATTAGCTATCAACACAAGATGAAGATCAACTTGAAGAACCTATCAATAGCATGCACCTGAAGAAATTTTATATCTGAAAAATCAGAAAAATAAAAAACAGTGAAAAATAAAAAACAATGAAAAATCGAAAAAAATAAAAAAAAAAAGTGAAAAATCAAAAAAAATCAAAAAAAGGGAAAAAGCAGAAAAATCCTAAAAAGTGAAAAAAATGAAAGAAAAAAATCAAATATCAGAAAAAGTGCAATAAAAACAAACGGTGAAAACCTGGCAAACAGGCGCTATCTGTCAGCTAGCTCTTCCATCTATTAGTTCATGCATTCATTCTTCCATCAATGCTATCCATATGCATCATAAGCCTTTATACATACGCAGACATCCCAGGTGGCTTCTTACCATGGTTTGGATAATTAGATATATCATTACGACTTTGTTTCTAGGCTTGGGGCAAACTACTATACCTAGTTGGGGGCAAAAACTCTTGATCATTTTGAGCTTAACCAAACAAGTAGAACAAACAGTTAGACAACTCTTATCAAGCGATGACTGAGACACATCCAACATTGAACACGAGATCAAACTATCAACTATCAAGCTATCACGAAATCAATCAAAGCACATCACACACTTTTCAGTGGAATAATATCTTTTGGATAATGATTTTAACATAATTGTTCAACATTTCTATATTGATTTTCGCTATGATGATTTCTAAGTGACTCCAGGATGTCATTGACTAGAGGAACAAGGAAGAAACATGATATTTTTCTTGTCTATTATATGAAAATTAATCAGTAATATGTGCAAATTTGTCTCGGGACATGATCATCGAAGTATCATTGAAGATATTTCCGATTTGCGTATTGAAATGATTAATACTGCCTATTTTGTGTAAACAACACTCAAGTCATCACAGTTCAATTATACCTTGATGCTTGTGCTAACTTGCTATATCAAAATCCAGAAAAGAAGTGCTCAGGTCATCATGGTTTAATTATACCATCGATGTTTGCACTCACTTCCCACATTTCAAAAGCTCAATGATGACAAAAATGCAAAATAATCCAGTGACTGGTCCGATTATTCCATTGCATTTTAGCTTGCATTTCATTCTTGCATGGGATCCTAAGGGCTCCTTTTATCCAAGGTTAAATCTATCACAGGAATCATCAAAGTATCATCACAAGTGTATACGCAATCAGAATGACGACTCATCTCTCTCATGATATTATCAACCTAGCCCAAATCTTATGCTATCTCCCTCAATAGAATCAACAATCAGAATATCCAAATATTTCAGCAAATTGATATCAACAAACTGTCAGTTCTTTATTTAATCAACCTTATCAAATCAAATCAATCAATCAAACCTAATCAATTCTATCACGTCTTATATGGGATGTATCCTTCCTGAAACCAGACATTCTGATCATGTCTTATACAGGATGTATCCTTCCTGAAACCAGACGCTTTGATCATCATTGTCTTATATAGGATGAATCCTTCCTGAAACCAGACTGAATCTAATCGATCAGGATTTTTCAATCTTATCAATCTAAGCAATCAAGCTAATCGAAGAATTCGCATTTTCATCAACCACAGTTACAGAAATCAAAACAAATCTATCGGGACATCAATCTCACAAAAACTCCAAAGATCAATTATCTCAATTGATCTCCCGAGGGGACATCATCGTACTGGAATTTAGCAATCAAGAGTTGGGGTATCCTATCAAATCAATATCAGCATCAAAATGAGATTATTCTTTGAATCAACGCATCATCACATCTCACTTCAAAGAGGGGCAAAATGTATACACCTAAAAATGGTCTAAAGATAAGTAATTAAATAAGCAATTAAATAAGCAATTATTTAATTAATCCTCCTCCCCAATTTAATTGAATTCACTAAGCAATTTGATTAAATTTCCCCTCTTCATCTACTTATTAAAAAATCTAAGGATTTATTTAATAGGTTCATTTCATTTCACCCCTTTAATTAATTAATTCCCTCATCCAAAACTATTTCTTCTAAGTCCATAGTTAATTAAAACAAATCAAAATCATGAGTTGTTGAGATTAATTAGCCTTTTCCTATTATTTGGTTTTTTAAATTCAAATTCTCCTAACTTCTACCACTCCTAAACCTAACCATTCCTAAACCTAACCCATTCTACCTACCACCATGTCCCCTTTCATGCAACATCTTCTAGAACCTTGTGACACTTGTCACTAAGTGTTCCCTTTCATCTAACTCCTTCTAGAAGCCTCTTGACACTTGTCACCATAGAGATGACAGATCTTCACTTTAATCCAACCCCCTTTGCCAACCTCCTCCACTTTAACCATTGATATCTTCAGATCAATCTTGACCATTGATTCCTGCCACCTCACCCCTAGCCTTGAAAATCTTATAAATAGACCTCATTTTGGAGTAATATGGATCCCATCTCATTCTCATCTTATGCATTGTTATTATAGGCATCTAGCTTCTAGTTTATCATTCTTAGCAACGTTATCATGCTCATTTTGGCTTAAATCCTAGCTTGTTTTCTAGATCAATCATGAAATCATGTAGCTTAATCATGCTATTCTTGCTAGATCATGCATTTTCATCATTCAAATCCTCCATCTAAGTGTAGTCAAGTCACTGGAATTTGCATACTAAGATTTGAGAGCAAAATTCATACTCACATTTACTAGGAGGCAATAAGCCGATTAGCTATGAATTTACATTTCATTATTTCAATTTACTAACCATTGCTTATAATGATTTATTGAGTGCATTGTGGTTGCAGGTACAGGTACACTTCATAGAGCACAACAGTTGATAATGGAGATTGAGCCTAAATTTATAGATTTTTTAAAATTCTATCCAATGGTCAAGATTGATTTGAGAATAGAGTTGATAAATGGATGAGATTCTTGGGACAAAGTGGTTGGAGATGATCACTCAATGTAACTGAATTTTATTGAGAAATTCACTCATTTGATTGAAATGACAAGTGAATAAATGAGTTAGTCAGAAAAAGGTGGTTTTGAAAAGAGTGGGTTGGCTGGCTAGTCAAAAAAAGGTGATTGATGACTAACTGAGAGTCAATGGTAGTTAGGAATTTCCAAATGTGATGTAGGAAATTTGAAATGAAATGTCATTTGGAGGAAATTTGAGTTTTAAAAAATATGAAATTGAAATTGGAATAAGAGGGAAATGAAGTTGATTTGAGTTTGGAGGGAAATGAAATTTATTTGAAATGAGAGGCAAATGAGATTAAATAAATTTGGAAATTTATTTAATTAAGAGGACACCATTAGCTAATTAAATAATTTAAAGAAATTATTTAATTATGAGAACATAGTAGAAACTAATTTTAATTAATCAATAAAGATCATTTAATTAAAGTGAATGATTGAGATTAATTAAATAATAAGATTATTTAATTAATATTAGGAGGGAATTAATTAATTGATAATTGATAGAGGGAAAGGCCTATTAATGGACCAGGGCAGGTTAATCCTCCAGTTTCAAATGAATGAGTTGTGGAATGGTCGGCTCCTAAACGTAGTTGGATCAAATTCAATTTTGACAAACCTCAAAAGTGAATCCTAGTCCATTTGGAACTGTATGTGTTGCTAGAGATTGGAAGGGGCAAACATTATCTTGGAGTATGCAAAGGATTTTCTTAGTAAAAAACAATATTGTAGAAGTAAAGGTGGCCCTTCTCATGGTTAACTTAGCGAAGAAATTATCGGCCTCCTTAGTTCATTTAGAAGGGGATTTGCAGATCATTTTGAATGCTATTATTAAAGGGGGTGTTGAGTATTATAAAATTGATAAGGTGGTAAAGGGTGTTAGGGAGCATTTATTATCCTTCAAAGAGTTCAAAATTTTCCACGTATGATGGTTGGGCAATATGGAAGCAGATGACTTGTCGAAGTAGGCTATCGTATTAAAGTCTGGGTCAGAAGAGGAGATTTAGGAAGATTATCATGAGGGTAGATTGGATGTAGGGGTGGCTTATTATGATGGCACATAGGTACTATAGTTGAAATTTAATACTTCTTGATGGATCACTGCCATGGTACTTGTTAGGAAGAGTGTGTAGTGGGCTCAACTACTATGCATATGTCAAGCATTTATTTGGCTTGCTTCTCAAGCTAGTTTGTTCTCATTTCTATCAACGGTGTGTGGTGACTCAGAGACAAAGGTTGGTGTGTTGAGATGCAGGTGAATTTATCACTTCAAATACTCAAGCCCATGGTGGTGTTTTGGGGTTGAATCACAGTAGAGCACCTCAAATGTGTGTTCAAATTCAAGGAAGATGAGTTCCTCCACTAGGTGTTTATGGTTTTAGGGGAGTACTTTCTAGATGCAGTGTATAGATATAGAACTAACGTTGATATTTTCTTCCTTTTCTTGGCTTGGTGCTTAGATTTATTCTCTAAGGAAGACACCTTTTAGATTGTTTTGTAATGCCTTAGGGAGGAGTGGTGTTGGGGTTTGACGTCTTTCATGGTGCTTGCTAGACCAGGTGAAGGATTTGTGGTGCTTGGCAGTGATTGGTTGCATGTTGGAGAAGTTAATCCCCCTCTGTACCGCTTCTTTATTTGGGGTGCTGACCAAGACAAGGAATCTTGTCGATCTGTGACCTAGATTGGGATGGGAGAAATTAAGAATTATCTACAAACTCTAGAGAGAAGAGCTTGACGTGTTGAATTGGAGGTTGTGTCCCAAAGTGGGGATGAGAAACAAGAAGAACAAAAGAGGAAAAGGGGCTGTCCTCTGAGTTCAAAGAGTGCCAAGAAGTTGAAGTTAGTAGAGGTGGTGTGTGCTTCTTCCACCAACAAGAAGCGGGTGGTTGCAGCCATTTCCAATGTTCATGTCGAAGAAGTAGGTGGTGGTTGATGTAGTGGGAAGTGTATGAGAGTTCCTTAGGTGTTTTTTCTCTCATCACATACTAGGAGTGTCATTGTAGCTCATCTACTTGGCAGATATAGAGGCCTTAATTCCTCTATTTGTTTCTTGTTGTTTGGTTCTGGTAGTAGTTCTTGTTTGTGTTTGCGTGAAATCTGGAATCTACATCTGCAACACAAACACTCAATAGATCATTGCATGCATGGTTAGTTGATCAAAATCAATAAATGTAAAACCATAACAAACCGACCTATTGCCTCCTAAAAGATGCAAGTATAGATATGCTCTCAGATTTGTCTAAGCAATACTAGTGACTTGACTACACCAAGACGAAGGACTTAATCTATATGAATGCAAACTAGATGAATGCAAGATTAACAAAGTAATCTAGATTAATCTAAAATGATATGAGATACATGATTGTATGCATGATTAATCTAATATGCTAATTATGCTATACGATTGAGATATAGTAATGATGCTAAAATATAGGATGCAAGGGATCTTTTTTGCTCCAAAAAGAGGGGTATTTATAGGAATTCCAAGTCCAAAGCTGAGGTGATAGGAATCGATGGTCCAAATTTGATCTGAAGATACCAAGGGCTAAGATTTGGGAAGTTGGAGAAGAGGTTGGAGGAAGGGACACTTGTCATCTCTGTGGTGACAAGTGTCAAGGAACCTTAGTCATGAGAGCGCAAGTGTCCAAGGGAGGAGACATGTGGCAAAAGTTCCATGTGTCTCAAGGGGAGAATATCCAACCCATAAGAGGTTAGGATTTGCTAGATAGGATAGGGTTAGTTAAACCCAGGATTAGATAGAATGGGTTAGGTTAGAGGGTGGTTAGGTTAGGTGGTTAGAAGTTAGGAGTCATGTGCTCATTTGAATTTAGAAATTCAAATATTAGGAAAAGATAATTAATTTCAAAAAATCCTGATTTGATTTATTTTAACTAATTATGAGATTAGAAGAGTGAATTAAAATGGGGGGAGGATTAATTAATTTAGATTAATTAATCAAAGGAGAATTATTGAAATGAACTTAATGAATAAATCCTTAGATTTATTTATAAGTAGACTGAATGGGGAAATTAATCAAATTATTTGTGAATTCAATTAATTGGGAAGGGTTATTAATTAAATAACTACGTATTTAATTAATTACCTTCAAACCATTTTTAGGTGTATACATTTTTCCCCTCTTTGAATCGATGTGTGATGTCACGTTGGTTCAAAGAAAAAATTCTCGATTTGATGCAGATATGATTTCGATATGATGCCCCAGATGTTGATTGATAGATTATGATGTGAGGATGCCCCATACGTTGATTGATAGATGATGATATGAGGATGCCCCCTTGGGAGATCAATTGAGAGAATTGATGATTGAGTTGTTTGGATTTGTGTGGAATTGATTTCTCGATAAAATTTACTTGATTCCTACAACTTTGGTTAATGAAAGTGTCAGTTCTTTGATTACTTTGATGCTTTTCTTGAATTGATGATTGATAGAGTTTGATTGACCTCATGATCGATGAGGGTCAATGATATAAACTCAAGATTTGATGATCTGATAGGATGAGTTTGATTGACTTCATGATTGATGAGCATCAATGATGTAAACTCAAGATTGAAAATACTAGATGTGTGACCTCATGATGAATGAGAATCACTAATGGGTGCTCAAAGAGATTGATGGAAATCTCCAGTGAGCGGATAAGATAGAAGATCGAATGATCAAAGAGATTGATTGGATAAAGAACTGATATTTTGTTGATGTCCTATTGCAGAAAGATTTAGATGTGCTGATGTTGGTGCATTTGGGGAAGCAACATGAGATTGGTTTAGGCCGACAACATATGGAGAAAGTTTTGGTCATCATCCTAGTGGACATTGATATGAGAGATTGATCATTGAATTGATTTTGTATACACCATTGATGAGACATTGATGATTCCTGCAACATATTCTAACATTTTTGTGATATCATTGTGCATTGGACCTTGATTATTTCTAATAATATGATATACTGTCGATCCTATTTTCCTTATATGGTCTATGAGTTTATGGTTTCATTCTACTTTCTATATGATTATGGACCCTAGATGATGGATGCATGTATCTTATATGATGATACAAGATGATGCTATATGTAAGTTATGTGACTCATGTGCAATGAAATGTTTCCTATTTGTATGATGCTTTTATGACTTTTCACATGCATGTTGATATGAGATGGATGCAACACAATGCAATGATGATGTCTCTTGACTTGATTGCTATTTATGAATGAATGAAATATTGAATGATCTATGTGGATGATGGATCTATATCAATGATGTCTTATTATGCAATGTTATACTAACTTATCATGCTGGATGAATGAATTGATTATTTTTGTTAATGTCCAATGTACTCAATCATGTAATAAGAGAGATAACACCTGTTAAAGTGTTTGGCCTTGGAAAAAGATGAGCTTTTGTGATCCCATGAAAAATGAAATGCAATCTACTTTAAATAATGCAAATGCAAATGAGATGCAATGCTGTGATTGGATTAGACACTTGGTCGTTGCTTTTGTCATCATTGAGCTTTTAACATGTGGGAAGTGAGTGCAAACATTGATGGTATAATTGAATCATGATGACCCAAGCACTACTTTCGTGGGTTTTGATATTGCAAGTTAGCACAAGCATCAAGGTGTAATTTAACCAAGATGACCTGAGTGTTGCTTACGTAAAACATGCAGTATTAACCATTTCTATATGTAAATCTAAAATGTCTTCCATGATACTCTGATGATCATGTCCTGAGACAAATTTACACATATTAACGATTAATTTATAAATAGTAGACAAGAAAATATCATGTTCCATCCTTGTTTCTCTAGTCAGAGACATCTTTGAGTTGCTCTGAAATCATGATAGCGAAAATCAAGATAAAATAGTTGAACCATTATTATCAAAGTGTTAAAATCATTATTCAAAAGATATCATCCATTGATATGTGTTTTCCATGTTTAGACTGATAGTAGGTAGTTCATAGTTGATAATGTGATCTTGTGTTCAACGTTAGATGTGTCTTAGGTTTTGCTTGACAAGTGTTGGCTAATTGTTGTTCTACCTATTTGATTAAGCTCAAAACGATGAAAACTTTTACCCCCATCTAGGTTCAGGATTTGCCCCCAGTCTAGAAACAAACTTTATTATGGTATAAAAAATGATCCAAACCATGGTGACAAATCACCTGTGAATCCTGCATATGTACAAAGGATTTATTATGGATATGAACAACGTTGATGAAAAATGAATGCAAGCAGAAGGATGCATGAACTAATAGATGGAAGAGCTAGCTGACAAATAGCACCTATTGCCAAGTTTTCACCATCAATTTTTATTGCACTTTTTCTCATATTTATTTTTTTTGTTTTTGATTTTTCACTGTTTGTGTATTTTTTGCTTTTCCACTCTTTTTGGATTTCCTGCTTTTGCACTTTTTTTTGGATTTTTTCTACTTTTCCACTTTTTTGGATTTTTTAGTGTTTAGACATAATACCTTTTCAGATGCATGTTATTGATGGGTTCCTCAAGTTGATCCCTGTCTACCATTGATAGCTGATAGGATCTTGACCCAAATGTTGTTGTGACAACAAATAGACCCAACCAATTTGGTTCAAACTTCCCTTTCCTTTCTTGATCTGAATGGTTTTGTGGATTTTCCTTTAGCACTAGTTCTCCAACTTGAAAGGCTCTTGGTTTGAACTTGTGATTCTAACTTCGACACATTCTTTGTTGATACACCTTCAAATGATCAAAGGCATTTTTTCATCGTTCATGGATCAATTCTAGCTTTTGCAGTCTTGATACTCGCTATTCTTCATCAAGGATAAAGTCTTTTAGTGATACTCATAGAGAAGGTATCTCTACTTCTATGAGTAGTATTTCTTCTAATCCATAGACAAGAGAGAAAGGTGTGGCTCCTTTTGGTGTGCAGATATTGGTATGGTAGGCCCAATGAGTAGGGTTCACTTGAATATGTCAATCTCTACCAGCATCATTCACTGTCTTTTTGAGAATTTTCAAAATTGTTTTGTTTGATTCTTCTGCTTGTCCATTCCCTTGTGGATAGTAGGGTGTGGAGAATCTATGTTGGATCTAAAATTTCTCACAAAGCTCTTGCACATCCTGGTTCTTGAACGGTCACCCATTACCCATGATAATGGTCATGGGTATGTCATAGCGACATATGAGGTAGTTTGAGATAAATGCAACAATTTGTTTTCTTGTGATATTTGTGAGAGGTACCACCTCAATCCATTTTGTAAAATATTATGTAGCTACAAGGATGAATTTGTGACCATTGGATGAAGGAGGATTTATCTTTCCTACTAGATCAAGACCCCATTGGCAGAAAGGCCAAGAGGTTGCCAAAGTATGAAGCTCTTGTGCTGGTGCATGAATTAAATTTCCATGGATCTGACATTGTTTGCATATTTTAGCTATCGGAAAATAATCTCTTTCCATAATTGACCAATAATAGCCCAAGCATATGAGTTTTTTTGAAAGGGTAAGACCACTTGAATGAGTGCCACAAATGTCATAATGGACTTCATTTAAGGCCTTCTCATATTCTTCTTGCTCAAGACATCTTAAGAGAGTATTGTCCAAACCTCATTTAAAAAGGGTATCCATGACAAGAGTATAATGGGAATATTGGCAATGAAATTTCATTTTTGGTTCTTTTACAAATCAAGAGGGAGGGTATTATCTTTCAGGTATTTATAATTTGGCCATAGCATGAGGAATCATGCCCAACAAGGTGACAGATAATTTGGGAATTAGGACAATTATGTGCAGAGTAAAATAATTCTTCCACCAGGAATTCATAACGCTCTTGATTTTCCTATGTCTAAAGTAGAGAAGCAAGTGTTTCCATGGAATCTATTGCTTTGTTGTCATTTCTCAAAATCTGCTCAAAAGTGATTTCTACAGAATTCTTCTTGAAATCATCTACCATATTTTTATAAGGCATTACTTTGTCATCCTTTGTTTGATAATCATCATTAATTTGATTGATGACGAGCTGAGAGTCTCCAAAAACCTGTAATTATGTGATGTTCCATTCTATGGCCATCTTGATTCCTATGACCAAAGCTTCATATTTTGTTGTATTGTTGGTGCATGGAAAACTCAATTTATATGCCTTTGGAATTGTGTGACCCTGTGGCTTGATAAATAAAATACCTACTCCTGATCCATGTTGGGTATATGAACCATCAAAGTACAACTGCCATGTCTATTTGGTGACTGTGAGTATATCAGCATCTGGAAATTCAATATTTAAGGGATGATCATCTTGAAGTGGTGCTTTGACCAGCTGGTCTGCAATAACTTATCCCTTGATAGCTTTTCTATCCACATATTCAATATCAAATTCACTCGGGATCATGAACCATTTTTCTAATCTTCCTGTTAATGTCTCCTTATTGAGCAAATACTTTAAGGGATCTATTTTAGCAATCAATTTGATGGAGTGAGAGAGTAGATAGTGTCACAACTTTTGAGAAGCGAACACTACTGCTAAGCATGCTTTTTCTGTTGGTGAATAATTGAGCTCGTATCCCACTAATGTTTTGTTGATGTAGTAAATAGCTTGTTCTTTTCCTTCATTATCGTGTTGTGTGAGAAAAACTCCTAATGATACTTATGTGGCCAATACATATAGTAACAATGACTTTCCTTGAATTGGTGACATTAGGACTGGTGGTTGCATGAGATGTTCCTTGATCTTGTTGAATGCTTCTTCACATTGATTGTCCCATTTGAAATGAACATTCTTGTGTAATAGATGAGTAAATGGTTGATGCTTATCTGCTAACTGAGCAACAAATCTTCTAATTGACTGCAATCTTCCTTGAAGTGATCTGAGTTGACTGATATTCTTGGGAGATTCCTTCTCCATGATTTCTTTAACTTTAGCCAGATCTACTTCTATACCTCTAAGTAAAACAATATATCCCAATAGCTTACCTGAAGTGACACCAAAGGCACATTTCTTGGGATTGAGTCTTAGCTTGTATTGTTTTAACCGATCAAAGATCTTTTCCAGTATTTCTAGATGTTCCTCTCTATTGTATAATTTTGCAAATATGTCATGTACATAGTCTTCCATGAATGTATGCATCATGTCATGGAATATTGTTGTCATGGCTCTCTGATAAGTAGCACCTGCATTCTTTAGTCCAAATGGCATAATGTTCCAAAAGAAAGTACCCCATGGACACGTGAAAGCTATCTTTTCTTGATCTTCTGGAGCTATTTTAATCTGATTATATCCTAAGAAACCATCCATTAGAGAAAACATGGAATATCTAGGAATTAAATCAACAATGACGTCAATATTAGGCAAAGGAAATTCATCATTTGGACATGCATTATTGAGATCTCTGAAGCCTGTGCATACTCTGATACTTCTATCCGGTTTAGAAATGGGAACTATGTTTGATACCCATTGGAGATATGTCATAGGTCTGATGAATCCCACGTCCAGTAATTTCTTCGGTTCTTCTTTGACAAGGAGAGCTATATGAGGATGCATCTTCCTCAATTTCTATTTTACTAGTTTATCTCCTGGAGTGACATTTAGGTGATGCATTATAAGATCTAGATCCAGCCCTAGCATGTCTGCATATGACCAAGCAAAATTGATTTGTCATCTTTTAAAAAATTCTAGATATTTCTTCTTTTCTTCTTCTGATAGAGAGGTTGTTGGATGTAGAATCTTTGGTTTATCTATTATTCTAATGTTGACTGCCTATGTTGGTTCAATTAGTATAGATGATCTCTCTTGATAATATTTAGGTAAGGTGTGAAATCTCCCATCTTCCGGCACCTCAAGGAGGTTTTCACCGTTAGATGCATCCTTTCTTTTTACTTTTCCTTGATCTAATGTTGCCAATAAATGGTTTTAAGCATTAGACCTGATATTTTTTTCTTTATTTTTACTTTTGCGATTGGGAGATTTGGCACCCACTTGACTGGAAGATGTGTTAGCAAAATCCCTGGTGGAAGTTGTTGTGGGCTCAATTTCATTGAGGTATAAGGCTATAGTGTGGTCTTTAGGAAAGGTATCAATTTTAGTATGTCCCTCATTATCCTAGTCAATAAGTTTAGGATGTATTAAAGATAAGGGATCTTCAGGTTGAGATGCTTCAAAGGCATTAAGGGTCATGATAGAAACGTTAAAGTCTTCAATACACATTTCAAGGTCTAGGACAATACTCTCGTCAAAATGACCTCTCACAAGTAGTTCCCGATCATCCTCAATTAAATCCAAGTCAACCGAATATGATTCTAATTCAAGTGATCTAGTTCCTAACGTTTGTCCTACATACACATGAACTACATCGACACCCACATCTTCTTCATAGCATGTTTCTTTAGCTGATTGTTCAGAATGATAGGAATCCCATTCCCATTCATTGGAATTTGTCTCATTGGTAGATTGCAATCTATAGATTTGTTCATATAGCTTTTGGTTTGTTTCTTCTATTTTCTTTTCTATCTCTTTTCTTCTCTCATATTTAGCTTCCTCTGGGCTGATATTTAGTTATGTTAGTCTTTCTATTAGTTCTCCTTGCTTTATACCAACCTCTTGTCTGTTTTGATTAGAAGTTGACTCTGCTTGGGAAGTGCCTTTATTTTGTCTTTCTTGTTGATTAAAAGCTCTCTTTTTGTGATCTTATGTTTTCTTGTTCTTGTTGTTTGGCAGAGGCTTCTTCTCTTTTGATTGCAAGTTTCTCTTGTATTTTGTCATGTTCATCTATTTGCTTCCTAGAAGATGTTTCTTCTTGTGGAGTAACTTGTCCATACCCTAAGCCTAATTTGTTTGTAGCCTGCTGAGTATGAGGTTGTATGGGTTCTAAGATACCTTCTTTTATTTTTCCTACTGTATCCCATTTTCTAAAGGATGTTAAATCCTTTTCCATATTTTTCTATGGGTATTCTGACATTATTGATGTTTTGTTGAACTTTTTCATCCTTATATAGCCATTGTAGCACATCTTTGTCCTTTGTTTCCTCAAAGAATGTCCCAGCACTAACAAATGCTCCATCAAATATTGGAAGAGGTTTTACAACTGTTTGTTGTTTTGAGTTTGATGGTTTACCATAAGATTCAGGAGAAAGTGGTAACTGTGATAGTGAATATTCTCTGCTCCATTGAGGAAAATGATTTTTCCTTGGATTGTGTTCTTGAAGATGATGCCTCTATTATGCAGAAAAATGACCTCTTGTACTAGTTTCAAATTACTACAATGTTAGAATGGATTCGAGTCTACTAAAATTGTGATTTCCTGCCCATTGTACGAAAACTTTAGGCATTGGTGATAAGTTGAGGGAATAGCTTGTATTTGATAAATCCATGGTCTTCCCAAAAGTATGTTGTATGATAAATCCAGGTCTAGAACTTGGCATGTTGTATCTTTCTGCAAGGGTCCTACTCTGATGGGTAATACCACAATTCCTTTGGAGGAACGTTCTTCTTCATCATATGCTTTGATTGTGATCTTTTTACAGGGATCAAGTGCCTCTTCAAAATAACCTAAATCATGAAAGAGACTTAATGAGCAAATATTCAAAGCCACCTCCTCCATCTATTAGGACACGTTTAATGCATGTTTTATGAATAAGGACTTCAATATTCAAGGGAGTGTTATGGGGATGTTGCAAAGACATGTCATATTCTTCTGTGAATGATAAGCAATGAGACATTGTGAGGTGTCCCACCATGGTTTGGAATTGATCTACATCAAGATCTTTGGATACTGTCATATCTACTAGCGCTCTTTCTAAGATTTTTTTATGTGTGGGTGAAAGTTTTAAAAGTTCTAAAATTGATATTTGCGTGGGAGTTTTTTGTAGTTGATCCACTAGACTATATTGTTTTGAAGTGGAGGATGTGTCAGTTGTAGGACCCGACAAAGTAACTTTGGCTTTGCTTCTTGTGATAACATGAGTGGGTTCTTGTTGTTGTCTCTCTTTGACCACAATCACATTAACCATGTTATCATAAGTGTGAGCATAGTTCACTTGTGTTTTACCCTTGTTATTTTGTATTATTGATGATTCACCCTTCTCATAGTTAGGAAGTAGAGTTTTGAAAGTTGTGTGTGATTCATTTGTCTTATGCCCATCCACAGTTATGATGTCATTGTCAATCAAATCTTAGATGACATGTTTTAACCACTGGCAATCATCTGTTTGGTGTCCTTTGTTTCGAAGAAAATCACAATAATGGTTGTCGTTCCACCAAGCAAGTTTTACCTTGGGTTCAAAGTTTCTTGTTTTTGGCAATGTAATCAACTTGTTTGCAAGAAGTGTCTTTAGTGTTGACCCAAGTGGTTCACCAATGTTGGTAAATTTCTTGCGAAAGAAATTATTGAAAGATGATTTTTGTTTATTGTCATCTTGTTGAATCATTTTTGTGTGACTTGATGAATAGAAAACTGGTTGCTGTGGTTTCATATTATTATTATCCACTATCCCATCATTGACGATGTTTTGATTTCTATTCCAAAACTTGGGCTTATCATTGTTGTTATTATTAGTATTGTTGTTGGGAGGAGGATTAACTCCTTCTTTGTATATCTTCAACTCTCCTTTCTTTAGCATAGCTTCCTCAATACTGATTCCATTATCAATCATCTTTTCGAAATGTGGATGACTTTGCATTTTTAGTTTATAACTCATTTCTTTGTTTAGATTGTTAATGAATATGTCCATCTTTTCATATTATAGCACTGTACAAGGATATCGGGCAGCTAATCATCTCCACCTTTGTCGAAATGTCATGAAAGGTTCTCCACTCTTTTTATTGGTGTGACACAAGTCTAGAATTGTGATCTCATGTTGTATGTTGTACGCATATTGTGAAACAAACTTGTCCACCAATTCTGCAAATGATTTAATTCTAGGTGGAAGTTTTGAGAACCATTCCATAGCTTGTCCACTTAAGCTCTTTGGAAATAACCTCATTAACTATGTGTGCTCATGTGCGAATTCCATGTTCATTGTGCAAAATTACCTTATATGATCTTGGGGATCAGTTCGTCCATTATATTTGTCATATCTAGGAGTCTCACAATTTGGAGGAAAAGGTATCATGTTGAGACTTTCATCAAATGGATAAGGACAAATTTCTTGAAGCTAATACCTCTTAGTAGTTCCTCTTTGTATATCTTGAATTTGCGTTTGAAGAGTTTGTATCTATTGTGTGAGAGCTAAGAGAGGATCATCAACATGATTTCTCCTTGTATCATCATGAGCTCTTGTGTGATCATGATCTCTTCTTGTATCATCATGTTTCCTTCCTGTGTCATCATTAGTTCTTCGTGTGTCCTCATGAGTTCTTGTGTCATCACGTTTCCTTCTTGTGTCATCATTAGTTCTTTGTGTGACCTCATGAGTTCTTGTATCATCAGGAATTCTTGTGTCATCCTTTTTGTGACTGAAAATTTCTTCATTTTGATAATTGTCATTGTAAGTGTCACATGATCTTCTCCTTTGTCTTAAATTGTTTTCATCAAAATCTTGGAGAAGCTTAGCACCAGATTTTGCTAACATTAGAAACTATTTTTCTTTTTCACCCTCCAATATTTTTCCATGAATTTATCAAATTTAGGATCTTGTTGAATTTCTCTGATGTGTTGATCAATTATCTCTTCTTCTTATATTTCATTTCCTTGTGCCATTTCCTCATGATCTTTTGTCATTTCAAGTGTTTCTATTTCTGTTTCTTTGATCTTTCATCTCTGATCCCTGGTTAAAATGGGCATACATGCATTCTGAATGTTTTGCGAGGTTTCAATCTTCTATAATGTGTCTTAATAAATGAAAAATTGTTGAGGTAAATATGATAGATTGACAAGACACAAAATGGTCATTCAAGTATTTGTGAGTTTGCAAGTTTTCTGATCTTAGTTTGAAGTGCAAATTTTGTGATTTTGGATATGACCAAGTTCAATAGGAAGGATATATCCTATGATAGAGGATGAGGTTAATCTGATCAAGTGTTGTAGTTTTGTGATAAAGGATGATAGATCCTGATGAGAAACTATGTTTGAATGATCATCTTATCAAAGAAAATGTGATAATGCACTTTGAGATATTAGATCTTGAACTTGTTGGAGATGAATACTTGAGAACCTTAGTGTGTCAAGATCGGGTATATGCTCACTGTGGCGTATTAGGACTGATTAGGCAAGTACGATAGATCCAAAAAGGCATACAAAAACACAGGTTTCTGGACTGATGAGAACACAGTCTCGTACGACAAAAGATTGTGATCCTGATGATAATTCAATGACTACTAGATGACAAAAGGGAAATCTTGTATGAGTTGCTACCTATACTTGTACAACAGTTTAGGGTGAACCAGATGATAATTCTTAGAGACCACAATGACAAAATGGAAGTGAAGCAATCACTAGTGAGGAGGGACCTCAAGGAGATCAGTTCGGACTGGTCAGCAAGAGTAAACACAATGGAAACACATAGATATGATGAAGGCAATGCAGAATAGATATTTTTATTGCATGAAATTTGATTACATCCAACCGGTAACAACCGGGTTACAACATACCGACACATAGGCCTAGTAGAATAGGTCACAACTGGGACCTTAAATCGAAATATCTATCTTCTAGGCATAGTCTATCTATCTGATACTCTGATTGATTCTAATTGATTACATTCTAAAGAATGATTACAAATATATATATAAATATATCTATCCAAACGATCCATTCAACCCAAAAGGGATCAAAACCCGAAGAACAAGACCTAACGTGCAAAATAAACAAGGTTGGCCTCCGCCAAGAGATTCCTCCAAAAAATTCAAAGGATGAAACATAGATCATGGGAAAAGGTCGGCCACACACCAAGGAACATTGAAATCAATGTCCAAGGCTCCACAAGCTTTAGAATGGGTTTTAGTAGATCACTAGAATAGGTCTCAACCAAACGGTAACAAGAAATTGTCATGGAAACCAGTAGCGATATCTTGCTAGTAAGTGATCCAAATGAGATGCAGTCTGAAAGAAAGAAAGATGATCAATTCTTCAAGTAGAATCCAACTCCACAGGATCCAGTGAGCCAAAACTAGGACACACAGAAAGGAAAACTAAAACTGCAAACAAAAAACAAAATAGAAAGGAAAATGTTTTTGGTTGATGCAAGATTATTGTGAACCGGGGATGCTCCTGCATTAAGAAGACTCATACGATAGTTTAGTGTGAACCAGATGATAATTCTCAAAGACCAAAATGACAAACTGGAAGACTCATACGATAGTTTATTGTGAACCAGACAATAATTCTCATAGACCATAATGAAAAACTGGAAGACTCGTACGACACAAGATTTCACAAGGATGAGTTTCTGGCAAGAATAGAGTTTTAAATAATGAGTTTTGATGTTCTGATTATTTTCTCCAGTTTCAGTTTCAAGGACAAAAACACAACAAACATGCCATATGCAAAGTGACCTCAAGAACATCACGCTAATCCTAAGGAAGTTGGTTGAGAGAGAAAACCTTTTCTTGCAAGCTTAGGTACACACCCAATAGCTACTCATAATATGGTCATTGAGTCTCATGCAATGGATTCTCAACGTCGTATTAGCCGACTCCAAACGCTAATGGGGGCATGATATCACAAGTATCTTGGGAGAATTACTATCTCTCTTGCACAAAGATTATCCCCCTTTCAAAGGTGAATCGGGTAGCTTCTATCTTAAAGTTATTAATAAGAACTTCCATTCAAAATTACCCCTTGAAGTCACACAAGCACAATTGAGGCCTATAGCCCGACAAGATACTAAAACAAGATGTAGTCACGCAAGCGTGATTGAGACCGCGAGGCCCTACAAAATGCCCGATATGAGAGATCTCAAAGTGAAAATTCAAATAACTCCATCCTTTGAGACTTTAATCTCAAGAGGCCTATTTATTATAATAGTGAGTCGGAATACTTATGTCTATTTGTACTCACTTGGGTCATTCTCATAGGGTGATTACTTTTTCCCACTGTGACGGGCCCGCTAAAGGAACACAAATCTCAAACTCGGAAAGCTTCAAGGGTCTGGATTTATGATTGTCTATATGGACAAGAGCATACTCTCCTACCTTTTAGACTCTTCTCAAACATAAAAAACATATTTGTTCATTTACCATATCACAATTTAAGTGCCTAGAAAAGTTAAGAATACACAAAGTTTAGTTGAATCTCCTCAGGCAACCTGCAAAACAACAAATTAGTAGTCATATTATTTTTGAGTGACAGGCATGTTCTTGGACAAACATCCTACAAAAACTAGTTAGGCTGTGAAAAACCTAAAAATAGATCAATGTTAGCATTAGCATCATCAAAATTCAATCAAGAAAAACCCTAAAATGAAATCTATTTTTGATACGAGAAAGCAGAAACTCGTAAGATCTTTCTCACCTAGTCGTATGATAAGTCTCACCTAACCGTACAACAAAGAAAATAATATTGTACTATGAACCAAATAATGTCATACGAGATTCTGTAGAATGTACAGGCAAAATCCGAAGGATGAGAATTTGATGATCTGCAAGGCCAAAAATTGAGTTTCGAGTCCCACGGTGGGCGCCAATTAATGTTTGTGTGAAATCTGGAATCTACATCTGCAACACAAACACTCAATGGATCATTACATGCATGGTTAGTTGATCAAAATCAATAAATGTAAAACCATAACAAATCAACCTATTCCCTCCTAAAAGATGCAAGTAAGATTTGCTCTCAAATTTGTCGAAGCAATACCAGTGACCTGACTACACCAAGACGGAGGATTTAATCTATATGAATGCAAACTAGATGAATGCAAGATTAACAAATTAAGATATATTAATCTAAAATGATATGAGATATATGATTATATGCATGATTAATCTAAGATGCTAATTATACTAGATGATTGAGATAAAAAATGAATATAGTAATGATGCTAAAATCTAGGATGCAAGGGATCTTTTTTGCTCCAAAATGAGGGGTATTTATAGGAATTCCAAGGCCAAAGCTGAGGTGGTAGGAATCAACGGTCCATATTCGATCTGAAGATACCAAGGGCTAAGATTGGGGAAGTTGGAGAAGAGGTTGCAGGAAGAGACACTTGTCATCTCTATGGTGACAAGTGTTAAGGGACCTTTCTCGTGAGAGAGCAAGTGTCCAAGGGAGGAGACATGTGGCAAAAGTGCCATTTGTCTCAAGGGGAGAGGATAAAAGAGGTTAGAACATGCAAGATAAGATAGGGTTAGTTAAACCCAGGATTAGATAGAATGGGTTAGGCTAGAGGGTGGTTAGGTTAGGTGGTTAGAAGTTAGGAGTCATGTGCTCATTTGAATTTATAAATTCAAATATTAGGAAAAGATAATTAATTTTAACAAACTATGATTTGATTTGTTTTAACTAATTATGAGATTAGAAGAGTGAATTCAAATGCGTGGAGGATTAATTAATTTAGATTAATTAATCAAAGGGGAATTATTGAGATGAACTTAATGAATAAATCCTTAGATTTATTTATAAGTAGACTGAATGGGGAAATTAATCAAATTATTTGTGAATTCAATTAATTGGGAAGGGTTATTAATTAAATAACAATGTATTTAATTAATTATCTTGAGACCATTTTTAGGTGTATACAGTTTGTAATTGTTTTTTTTGGTTTTGATCTGGGAGCTCGAGGGTGGTATTGTAAGTTTTCATATTTACCCCCTTGGGTTTCAGTGGTTTTTTGGGTTGTTTTGTTTTTGTCCATAGATTTATGTTGTAATTTTGATACTTATAATATTAATAAAATCAATCCTTTACCTATCAAAAGAAAGAAACTAGAGGGAAAGTTGAATTATGAATTTGCAATATTAGTTTGGAAGAAAAAAGTTATATTAATTGAACAAAGTTAGATTAATTAAATAATTAAAATTATTTAATTAAGAAAGAGGAACAATTATTAAAATTGGTGTATGCTTGTGAGAGATAATTTTAGGTGTCTACATTTTGCCCCTCTTTGAAACAATGCATTTTCGGGCATTGTTTCAAAGAAAAATTGATAAAAAAATTTCCCTAGTATGTCATAGTGGCAATAAGTAATATGGTTCCCCCTTGAGAAATTGGTCATTTTTTTTTAATTTGAAGACCAATTTGATGATAATGCGAATAGGATCCCAAATATGTAGTGTGCAGGAAAAATGGGGTTTGTGTGACCAATCTTCAGGGAGTTGAAGGTAAAAAGGACCACGTATAGTAGGGTAGGAAACCCTAATTAGTACTCCATTTGGCTATAAGTATGGGAATTTAGGGTTCATTTGGTCATTTGCATCCTTGTAGCTTCAGAGGTCAAGAGCAGTTTTGGAGTAATTTGTGAGTAGTTGTAAAGCTATCACAAGAGTTAGGTGTAGGTGGTGTTTGTTGAAGCGAGTTAGGATGTACAATAGGCTAGAGGGCGTCGGTGCTGTCCATCAAAGCGAGTCAGGACATGCGACAGGCTAGAGGGAGTAGGAGGTGGGATAAGTTTGAAAACCTATCTTGTCATTTATGAGCATTTATTGCAATTTTAATTTTAGGTAACGGGATGCTAAATATCAAGTGTTACACATTTGAGTATCAAATTTTATGCATTTGATGATCTTTTAATGCATTTGTTGATACTTTTTGCAATTGATATGAGTTTTGCATTTGCTCTAACTGTTATGCATTTGATTGTGATGTTTTGCACAATTGTTGTTAAAGTTGTGTAATTATTGTTAAAGTTGCACAATTGTTGATTGATTAGCGCAATTGTAGTTTGTGTTACACAATTGATATAAATACCATATTTGATATTTAAGGCTACATAATTGCTTGATCAGTGTTTATTCTTGGCTACTTGGTTTAGGGTTTGCATTGGGATAGATCGATTTAGTTTTGTGATAGGCATGTGTTGACATTAGTCATAATTTTCAGGTCATCCTTACTTGGTGCCTGGGAGAATAGGCCTAAGGGCCTTGCTTTGCCCCACCAATTAGATGAGATTGAGTGCAGCTACCTATGGCTGACTGGTCTATACCATGTGTGCTTTATTCCTAAGATTATGACAAATCAAGGTCTGATCACTACACTTGCGAAGTGTTGGCATTTATAGGCAAGCTCTTTTCACTTGTCAACTGAGGAGGCTTTTGTTACTTTGGAGGATGTGTGATGCATCTTACGAATTCCCATTCATGATGAGAGGGTGACCTATGAGCCATGACCTAAGATTGTAGCTCTTTGTTGGTTATATGAGTGTGACCCAAAGGATTTGGGTATGGATGACTTATATAAGATTAGGTGGAGGACATTGATGGTTATGCATGATAGGTATACTATGGTGTTGTGTAGCCTGATTATCGATACATTACCTCTAGATAGGCGAGGGCATGGTTTTCTTATTGGGCGGGGTAGGGTATTGGAGGGTATGGTGCATGATTGCAAACTGTATTCTTGGAGCCCATTTGTACTCACCAGATGTTATATCATTAGTTGGACTTGGTTGCATATCTAGGGGCTCAATCGATCAGTTGTGGTATCACACTCCTATAAGTTCATTGTGTTTCGACCTATGGTAGTCATATAGTTGGAAGCAAGTTAGCCTTATCTATATAGATATTTAGGCGCAGTTGTTCAGAGAAACATGAGTCATACTATATTCTTGCGATATTAGATAGACATCTTACAACAATTCACTTGGTGACCTTATAGGGTTTTCCCTACCTGGGAGGATTATGATCAACACCTTCCATATTGTAGAAAACAACGTTGTTCGACTAGTTGTACAGACAATTCTCAGAGGATCATAGATATATAGTTGCCAAATTTGATCTTGAGGAAATTTTGTGAGGTGTAGGTAGTGTCGCAAGGGACAACTCACTTCACTCATTTGACTAGGGAGATTATATACCGGGGCCATCTATTAGCCCATAGGTTACTTATGCCGAGTTTGATAGTATTTATCTAGTTCAGTGGGCATGACGATCAACTATTATAGATGTAGGGACTACGTCACAATATGATATGTGGTGGGCTACATAGAGGTTTATTCTGTTGATAGATCCAATAGTGCCTATTATTTTTGGTATTGGTCCCAAGATGGGGCAAGGCCAATATGCAAATGGTGGACAAGGTTGAGATCATGGATGGGGAGGAGATAGAGGTAGAGGCAAAGGGATGAGGATTAGAGGAGATAGAGATGGTAATGGTGAGATGATGGGGTGGAGGTAGGTAGGATGCTCCTATGATTGGTCAATGGTTGGCAATAAGTGGAGGCAAGAGGGGATGGATGTTGATAGAGAGGAGATTTAGGAGATCAAGGAGGAGATTGATGAAAGTATCTCTTTATATGATTCTAGTTCTAGCTCTGACAACTCTAATTCTAGTTGTAACTCAAATGATGATGAAGATGAGGAAAAAGATGAGGGATATGGTGGGAATGATGTAGCCATGCCGAACATATAGGTGCTCAATGTTTGGTTACAGGATGTATGGGTAGGAGATGATGTCGCTAAAATACTAGATCCTCAAATAGCTAGGGTTCATATTCAAACTTTACAAGCTCATATTGTAGAGCTATAGACACAACTTGGTCTAATAGAGAGGCATAGGAATAAGGATAGAGCACTTTTTATGGAGGAGCGGGTGGAGTGGATATAGGATTGAGATGCTCTTATTATGGAGTGAGATGGTCTTATTATGAAGAGGGATTGTCTACGGGTTGAGAGGGATGATGTTGTAGCCAGGGTAAAATAGGATATAGATGCCTATTAGAGATACTTTTCAAAGGGCACCGATGAAAGGGCTATGTCTGAGAGTCTTTATGAGTCTGGGCATGGGATGTCTTATTGGAACATATTGTATGAGATTTTAGTACCTATTAAGCAGAGGGAACTAAGCTACAAGGCTTATTGGTCTCATAGTCATTAACAAAGCTAGACATAGTCAAGAGCTACAACTATCAATGGGGGTGTTATGGGACTAGCACATAGGCCACCACCACCTACTAGGCATTCTAGGTTAGGCACTTTGGCTAGGGTACAAGTTAGGGCTCCAGATGCTGAGGACGGAGGGATCACTAGTTGATCCTCTTTATGATAGACACTTGCATATTTTGTATTGAGCCTGTGAGCCTTATTGTTTTTCACAGACATGATGATATTGTACTTTGACACTATTTTTGAGTTGTATATGAGATGCTAATTTTTTTGGTAGCATTGCTTATATGATGTCTCATTATTCTACATACATGATGTTATGATATTTATTATGTGATAGATGGTTTATGGTACTTATGTGATGTTTACATATTTTATGATGGATGCATATTGTTATGATGTACATGTGTGTGCTTCTATATGACATGCAATCTATATTAAGGTGATACATGCTTAATGGATGATACACACTAACATGATTCTATATGCATAATGACATGTCTTTTTGTTTCCTTTGTAGATATATGTGGTGATGCAATGGTATGCAAATGAAATGCTATGATGTATTATGATATGCTTATATTTTAACATATGTATGGGTGCAGGATGGACCTATTTTTGTGTGTCAGAGTACTAGGTCAAAATGACTATATGATTTGATGGAAGAATAGTTAGAAGAATGAATTAGTAAGAAGTGAGGAATGGTTAGGGAATAAAATCAATAGATTAATAGAACAACTAAGATAAGATGGCAAAACTATCACGAATTCTTGTGCTTCTCTGGTGGTACGACAATTTCATCATTGAGCCTTATTATGTAACAATGGAGGTTTTTGCATCGAGGTATGAAAGACCAAGTTGTAGATACTTTCTCATTGCATTAATAGACATATTGAAAACAAGGAGTATGTTCATCCATTCTAGGGTTGTTGTACTAAGGGTTGAGGTATGTGCGATATTCATAATAATAGATATCATTGACTTCATTTTTGCATAGGATATTTGATGAATGAACGTACCAACATAGACACAAAAAATACTTGTGCCCCAAAACCTCATGAAAACACACAACAAACAAAAAACAAAGAAAAAGGATCATGAACCATGTCGGCTCCTCTAGTCACTTGTGGACATCCTGGAGTAGCATAGGAACATGACATGAGACAAATCAATAAAAGATAAGACTAACTTGAACAATGAGTCAACAATCATACAGATCTTTGTCAATGTTGATTGATTGTGTGATGATTATAATGATAATATCTGGTTTTAGAGATTTAATACCCCATATAAGATCAATTTGTCTATTTTCGAGTGTACCCTTTCTTGTATAAGACAAGTTGATGAATGATAGATAAGGATTGATTGATTGATTGATTAGACACATGATCGGTTTGATTGCAGACTTGATTGATCTTTTGTCTATTATTTCTTGATTTGATTGACATTTTTGACTTGTTGTGTATCTACTTATACATTTGTTTTTGCAAGGGATAGCTTATTGCTTTGGATTTTATTGATTATTTGATTTTTTGGCTATTTTTTGAGACTTTTTATGGGTTTTTCCAAGAATTTTAATGCTTTTAATAAAAAATTTCAAGACTTTTTATGCTTTATGGATTTTTCATTTAAGACCTTTTTATTCTTTTTATGGATTTTTTTCAAGACTTTTTATGCTTTTTATGGTTTTTTTAGGAATTTTAAATTAGGTTTTTGCCCCTAGACATGACTAGGACCATGTAGTGTGGAAATGGGGAGTTAGATTGACTCAGTGTGAAAAGTGGACTCTGACATTGATGACTAATGAACCTGATAGTCCTGAAAATGACTATGCAAAATTTGGTGTCCTTGACAATGTTTTGTCATTTTCAATTAATGTTGCTCTTTGTGTTACCCTCAAGGTTTAAGGTTCTTAGGTTTAGATATTCCCGGGTGAGCCTTTTATTTTAAAACCTAAGGCCTGTTATGTTTCTTCATTTCCTTTTTACTTCAACTTGAGGATATTTTCCATCATCGGAAAGGACCATATTCCTTTCCCTAGGCGTTACTTCTTCTGTCGGTCTTTTAATTTTTCCTAGAGCCTATGTCTTTTCCATTATGGTCGGGTCCCCTTTTAATATTTTTGTGGGTATTTATTTTCCCCAAGTCTGACCTTAATGTTTTGGCTTATATATCCATGTTTAAAGTACCAAGCAACTAAAAGTCCCATGAATGTTTAAATGAACGGTGATGTTATGACCCAAGCGAAAAGATGCTCGAAGGATAGCAACAAGTTTTGGGCGGACTTTGTAAAGTTGCAAGTAATGAACAGATAGATTGGATGACCCTCGTAGTCCCATAATGAAAGATGTAGGAAGGTTAAGGACCGCGACATCATGCGATGATGCCACGTGTCCCAGGCAGGCTGAATAAGTCCAACAGTGGGCCAGCTAACGGAGTTGAGATCCAGAGATGATTTAGCAATGCTTCATCAAAATTTTAATGGGCCCACTCGCTACATTGGAAGGTCAATATCAATACTGACCGATGGTGATCACACGATGTGCCATGCTGGATAGGTCTACGGTGGATATAGAGTGATTTTCAAACGGAGTGATTGTGGTTGTTTCATTGTTATTCATGTGGGAAAATAAAGGCAGAAGAAGATAAGCTTGTTGACATGGAATAAATAGAGATGTGTCGAGGCACGTGGATGCCGACTGGTTCTCAAAAGGCTGATTTAGGAGGTGTTTTGTTGGGTTGAGTCGTATTAGTAGACAAAGCTAGTAGTACTAGAGGTGGCAATATCAGCAACGTTTCATTGTCACCACTGAAAGAAATTGAGATCTTCTAACGGATTAAGGGGATAAGGATGATTCATGAGTTGGAAGTGAGGTGATCAAGGACCTGTCAATAAAATCAAAGGATGAGTACTATCAGAGATTATCACAGAAAGGCATAAAATCAAGAAATTGTTGCCAAGAAACTTTCAAAAGATAAGGACTCAGTATCCAAAAAAGGGGGATTTTGAAGCAAAAATTTTGCAGTCAAAAATCAAAAAATTAGGAACAAAATCATTCACGTAAGGTGAACTTGGTTAGAAGGGTAGTGAATTGGTAGTTTGAGTCTGACGATGTTTTGATTCGATGGATATGATTATTTGAATCCATTTGCTGACAGGATGAGTAAAAAAGCATTGGAATGATGATTTTTCCCATGCATGAAAACTGCCAAGAAAGGTATTTTCATTATAAATACAGCTAGGTGGTGTCTTCAATTGGTAGAAAGAACAAGAAAATTTATTATCTTCTCAGAAGGTTTTGAAATGGTGAAAATGATTTTTGAGCAGTATCGTGTTAGGAGTTACACTGAGCTCTGTGATACCAAATGGAATTCCTTTGGGAGTGAGTATGCTTATAGTCTATGGAGTCTTGAAAATGGGGAGGATAGTCGATGGAGGCTTGAAATTAATTTCTTATTAGAACAAGCCCTTCAGGACTCATCCTTCGTCTCTCCTCTGTCACTCATTGGTAGAGGGTGAAAGAAGGAGCCTTGTAGAGAAAAAGGAGCAGAACAAGGTTGCGATTAGGGTGGCAGCCAATCATCTCAGCAAAGGCATGGAAGTTGAAACACCTTCCCATCACTTTATTTTCCTCTATGAGCTCCTCTTTCCATTTTTTGATTCTGGGCATGAAGGTTGGAGGTCCTCCTCTAGTTCATGGGTGACTTTACTTCTTGTCAAGATCTAATTTCCCTTCTCATAGGGAAATGCTCTGTAGAACAAAGATGATGCATCTCATGGTGCATTTGGAAGCATCTGCAGTGAAAGTGGCATGACTCAAAAGGTTTTGTTTCTGCCAAAATGCAGTTATGAATTTTGGTTCTACTTCATCATGAACGCTAGCATGGACAGTCTTTTGGGAGACTGTGAGGAATATTTCTATAACAAAGCTACAAGCAGTCTTATTAACTTGTGACAAGTGTCTCCTCTAGCCTGAAGCTTGTTTGCTCCCCTGTTTCTATAAAAGGGAATTTAGGGCCATGAGATAGAGGTTGAGAAATTTGGTCACAAATCTTGGAGGTCAAGAAATTTGGTCCACAAGTTTGGATCCAAACCCTTGGTCATGTATAGTAAGTCCAGGTGAAATGAGTAGGCTGTAATAGGAATTTGCAGAGCAAATAAAATGGGTCTTGTGTCTTATTTTGCTTCAGGTTCTTGAAAGAGTTATATGTAAGATAATTTGTAACAAAAAATAGCTTATTAAATGAATGGAAGCATAGTTCAAATTCATTTTCTCCAGTGTGTAACTCTGTTATGTTTTTTATTAAAGTAAAAGCAGGTTTTGAAAGGGCCCCAAAACCCTTTACAAAATGACCGTACAAGATAAAAGCATTAAGAAACTAGGAGGAACAAACATTAGGAAAACCAACAAAATTACTAGTAAAAAATAGGAAAAGCCCCAAAAAACCAGCATAAACCAGCCAGACCAAACAAAAGGAACTAATTTATGTTTTTCAGGGCATTAGCTAAGTTACTGCTAATCCCATACAGGTCTTTGATATTATCCCTAAGATTAGGGATTTCCTTAGCAAACGCAACAACAACTTTCTTAACACTCGCTCTAGTTCTCTTTGCAGCTCCACTAGGTGTAGCTTCCCTACTTCCAATCTCGATTGCATCTTCATCCATGTCGAGGTCCACCATTGGTTTGGGAGATTTGGAGTTATCGAGGACCTTCGAGATATCCTCTAGGTTCTTTGTAATAACAGACAAGATATTTGGGATCAAACCCAACATGTTTTCCATCGCCACTTTCCCTTCTTCGGAATAGTCAATCTGAGCTGCCATTTTTTTAACTTTTTCTTCCATGTCCTACTTCCATTGCTTCTAATTCCTATCATCTTCCTTCCTTTTCTCATCCATTTGTTTCCCATTTTTTTCCAGGTTCTTCAACAGTTCATATGTCCATCTGTCATACCCCAATCTAGCCTCAGTGAGTTTTTTAAGGTTATCCAGGAATAACCCTTCTCCAGCGCTCTCCTTATCCTCACTAAAACTATCTTTAGTCATTTCCCTCTCAGGTTCCTTTTTCTTCTCCCTCTCAAAATTCATATCTTTTTCATCAATATCCTTATCATCTTTATCCACCATAGGTTCACTGTTGTCATTACCTAAGCTAGCATTGAGAATTGGACTATCATTGTCGGACTCATTCTCACCTTCTTCTTCCTTTGCACCCACGTCCTCATCTTTCCAACTTTCCTCACCCTCTAACTCATCCATTTCCATTTCACTGCCCTCTTTTCCAATTTCCTCTGTATCATTCTTTTCATCATGGGCTTTCATCTCAGTGGCGCTCTTGCTTTTTTTGCTTGGAGTAGCCTCCTTCTTGCTGGGTTCGCCTTCCTCCAACTTTCTCCTGCCTTTCCCTAGAGAAGCGGACAACCTCTTGTTTTCCTGCATGGCAAGGATTTTACAGTGCTCATAAATGAGCAACATGAGCCCATAATGGAGAACTGGGTTTGAGGGATTCTTGTTGTGTTTATTGAGAGACCTAAATAGGGACCTAAAGAGATAGTAGGGCAAGGAAACCCTTTTCTCATGCCTGAAGTGGTTTAATAACACAAAGTGATAAGTGTGGGCCCTGGAAAAGTGGCCCTCAATAGTTATGTATTCCATGATGGCATTCAAAACCCAGCCCCAGATTTTCTTGATGTTGGAGGCTTCATAATAACCCCCAGTGGCTTTTCCAATTTTAGCCCTCTCCTTTTCCTTACGCAGGAAAATATTTACCGCACTATTGGAAACTTTAAGATCTCTAAAAAATACAGCCCTGAGTGGGGCATACATGTCATAGTCGCGATGAGGCCCACGTCCAATTTGAACCTCACACCATAGATTTTAAAAGACCCATTACTCCAATTTTCAATAATTTTGGAGACTGCGAGATTTACCCTACCTTTGTCGTAATCAACTAGCTTCTCCATGAAACTCATTAGGGACCCTTTTTCCAGCTTCGCCCAAACTTTCTACATATCCTTCCATCTGGAAGTGTTGTCTGGTTCCTCCCTCCTTAAATCACCTCCCATATTGAATTTCAAACTTTCACCTCTGTTCTTCTGCAAACTCAACTTTCTTCCCGTTGTCTCTCGAAATTTTGAAAAAGATGACCCACAAAGTGTGCGGAGTGTTATTATATTTGATTGGGATTCTGCCACTTTTCCAAGTAATCATTACCTTTCTATCATTGCATAAATTACTCATATCAGCTATCATAATTATGCGGTCCTTCTTTCCCTGTAAATCTATCCTTTCAGAGGAACTCTTTAATACTCATATTAATATCTTCCCCATGCCAAATTGTTTGAGATTCAGAATTAACGGTTAGGTTCTCCAGACAATCTGCCACCATATTTTTCTCTCTAAAGGCATGTTCTATTATTATAACTTTAAAACTAGCAATAATTTCCCTAGCTTTCAAAATTATGTTTTCTATAGACCAAGATGGCTCGGTTTCCCCCTTCAAGCACTTAATAATATTAAGTTAGTCTCTCTCCATCCATAATTTATCATGATTTAGATTCTTAGCAATAATTAGAGTATTCAACGTAGCTGATGCTTCAACATAATGACTGGTTTGACTCTCCAAAGGGTCAGCAACCGCCACTAGGAAACTTCCAGCAAAATTCCTGACAATGCCCCCATAACCAACTTTACCCGGATTCCCCTTAGAAGCCCCATCAAAGTTGGCCTTTATCCATCCCTGAGGTGGAAAACTCCAAGCAAGACCTTCTCTACCCTTCTCCTTACTAGATTTGGTAGTAGAAAGGTTCCACCTATCATTGAAGTCATCTTTAGCAACTGGACCATAATCAATGCCATTGAGGCATTCAAAGATACTCCTGTATATTTTATCCACCACCACTTTAGGGTTGGCACTTTTATCCCTAAAAATCCTGTTGTTGCCCTCTTTCCATGTATTCCAGATAACATTAGGGAAGGTTAGTTTCCAAAGCTCCACTATCTTTGGGTTGGAATTAGGGCAGTGCCATTGCTGCCAGGAATCCCCTAGAGAGTTCAGAAAAACCCAACTCAACTTCCACCTACTTAAAATAGTTTTCCAAATTTCTTGGCTGAAAGTACACTGATGGAGAATATGGCAGGCAGACTCTTCTTCCCTGCAACAAAGAGAACACCTATTAGGAAAAACAAATCCTCTCTTTTGAAGGTTGTCCAAAGTTAATACCTTGTTTTGGATAAAGATCCAAAAAAAGATATTAACTTTAGGAATTAACTTCTTATTCCACACTTTAGCCCAAATAGGAGTTTCTTCCATAAATTTATTTTGGATAGCCATAGTCGCGGACACAGAATACTTCCCATCTAGGGTTTCCCTCCATATCAAACTATCCTCTTTGTTGTCTCTCAGAAATTTAGAAGAAAGCACAATCTCAAGAAACTTCCCATCAGGGGTTTCCCTCCATATCAAACTATACTCTGTTATGTTTTGAATGAGTAAGATCAAGGGTTTTTCTCATTCATTGCATTTTTGTGATGTATGTGTTTTCTATATTATGCTCAGATCTAAGGGGTCAGTTAAATTGTTAGGATAGGATCTACAGACTGATAGGGCTTATACATAGATTTTGATAAGTATTTTAGGATGGGACAGATAGATGAGATGCATTGTAAGGCGGTGTTATCTTAAGATCTCCAACTATTAGATTAATATTTTGTTTTGTTCTATTTCATCTTATGTTTTATAATTTTAGTTTCCCAATGGATAAGGCACTAGTCATGGCTTTAGTCATTTCCAGTAATAGTTATTTACTCATAACTCATTGACAACTTGCTATAAATTGATAATATCATAATATCTTTTCATTTTTGTATATGTCACTACTTGTCAAAAGTTGTCTCATGCTCCAAAGTAGGTCAAGAATAACTGAGAGCTAGCCACTCTATAGCATTCTCCCTCTTTGTTGAGCCCCTTTTAGGAATGAGACCTTCTTTATTTTAATGTCGTCTGCAAGTGTGGTGCAGAGATTGTGTTGAGTACCAAATCTAAATCAAATAAAACCTCTTGATTTGTGGAATTAAATCATAAAGTCATCCATTTTTAGAAGAAAAAATCATCATTCTCCTTCCAAAGTAAAATAACCTATAAGTTGTCGAATAGGTATGATGGCATCCTATCGAAAAATCCAAAATCAAATGGTATTGATGAGACCTAGCGATGTCTCATCGATATAAAAGGGATGTCAAAGGGAAAGGGAATACCGATGAACTTGAAAGAAGACTCACTGAAAGAAATGATTCCATCGACAAAAGAGTATCGAAGAAAGTAAAAGTGGTCTCATCGGCGGAAAAAACTTTCAAGGAAATAATGATGTCGGCCCAGCACATAGGAGACTCACCGAAAGCAACATTCTTATCGAAAGAATAATGTCGATCAAACAAAAGGAAGTTACCTCGATAAAGGATATCGATAGGATATGAGTTTTGAGGAGACCAAAAGACAAGTTACCGATACGTATTGTTTCACCAATTGAATTTTATCGAGGAGATTACTAATGAGTTCATCGATGAGAGATAATGATGAAAGCAAGTCATCAAAGAAAGAAGGGCTTTGATGAAACGATATACTCATTCATCGAAGGGGTGTAATAATGTTGATAGAAAAATGTGTTTTGATGGAAAGATAAGGGAAGTTATCGAAGCCTGAGGTTTCTTCGACATGGAACCTGATTGACATCGGATACGTATAAGTGAAAAGGCAGACGTTATCATCGAATACAGCATTTCGATGAGGGGAGAAAATACCTAATCGACATAATATTCAAAGCAAAAGTGTTTTCGATAGAAACAAAGAGATCGATGGACCGAAAAAATAAATGATCGAAAGACATACTCTCATCGAAGTGATTATTGATTGCCATGAAGATCATAATCAAATCCCAGGGAGGTCACATCACCATTTAATTCAAACGTGTATCCAAGTGACCATTGTTGAACTTCCATTACTAACTACTTAAATTTGCCATTAGTAATGAATTGATATCGAAGGACATAGTATTGAGGAATTCATAGGTGACAAACCAGAAGCAGAAATTAGGTGAATTCATAGAGAAGGCTCACAGATTTCAAGTAAGTTATCCATACACATAGCCCCTTTATAAATTCAAATGGAATCATCATCTAAGGCTAGTAAAACTAGAAAGGGGAAGGAGCCTCTTACCACAGAGGAAAAACCCAAGAGACAGAAAAATGAAGGGCGTTCTTTGGCCCAAGATTTGGTTGACCAATGGCCATCATCCAGTTTAAGGTCTAAAAAGATTAAAGTTGATGAGGAAGGTCTGGAGGACCAGTTTGAGGATCTTGGAGACACATGGACCAAGTTAAGGGGGTATTAATTGTTCGTATATGGATACAATAGAAGAGTTTCCCCTCAGCCTATAAATAATTTATGGCGATTAAACCTAGGCAAATTGGTTGTGGCTAATATCTTTGTAAATCTAGAGCTCATGAAAGCCTTGGCAAACAACTATGACCCTAAAACCAAAATCATATATAACTATATGGGTAAGTTGATTCTTTCAATTTCAAGGGAGGTTATCAACACTGTGTTTGAGTTAGACTGGGGGTTTGAGGAACCAATTGATCTCAAGAAACTGACAAATGAATATTTCAACCTAGAACACATTTACAAAATATGGAGGCTCCCCATACACAGGCCTAGAAATGCAGGGTCTTTAGTGCCATTAGGCCAGGATGACAAAGCCCCTTATGATGTCAAATCATTCCACCCTTACTTCAAATATACTTATTATTGTGTTGCTTAGGTATTAGGGATAAAAGCCCATCCTTTAATGGATATTGCAGCCATGGTCATTTGTCTTGATTTGCAGTCTAGGGACCCCCGCTTCTTTGATTTTACTGCTTACTTAGTTGAAGCCTTGAATCATGGGTTGGAGAAGTTGAAAGGGGATGTAATCAATGTGCACTTTAAGAATTATTCCCTTCTTATGCATATGCTTCTATATGTTGGCCAAGATGAAGGATTGTGGCTGGAAGAATTATGTGTCAGAGCATATGACAATGCTGGAGTGAGAAAACCAGTGCAGTTATGGGTTTCTTCATGGGACTAGAGATATGCAAATAATCAGTATTGGCACTTTGAAGAGTTATTTTTTAAGACATTACATAGATTGTTGGGTTGTCCATATGACCATGCCCTTGCCTCAGATATTCAGAGGTTCTTGAGACCTAAGGATTTTGGTGAAGATTCCTCAATTGACCACAATTGGGGAGATTGGTATTGTTTTTCGAATTGCACACAAGTAAGGGTATACAGGTTTGAAGGGAGACCATATCTATTACCACTTATAGTGCCTAACAGAGTGGCTTGCTTGGAAATTGTGAGGCAACTATCAATTGTGAGTATAGAACATCTGACAAGCCATGGGAAACAATCAATTGTGCCTGGATTGTTAGTCTTTTTAGATTTTATTGTGAAAAGTTCCAAAAGTTATAGCTTGCTGCAGACAAAGTTGGATTATTATGGCATGGAAATGGGGGATCCAAGGCCAAATTTTGATCTTGAGCGATATATAAGGACAGCCCGATCATCACAAAAGCTAAAGGCTAGAGAGCATAAGTCATACTTGCCAGATGATCTCATTAAGAACATTGGTAGAGAAGAAGCCAGAGCAAAAAGAGGAAAGTTTGAGAAGGTAATGCAAGCCTATAAATGGAAGCTTTTCAGAGGTAAAATGGATGAGAATGTATTACAAAAGATTGAAGACCCCTTGGAGTTGGCCAACAAGCTTATGGAGCATGAACTGGAGTGACTTGAAGGAGTTCCACCTCATGTCTTTGGGGAGTATATTGATGGAATTACAAGTACAGAGCCTTTAGCTCATATGTCCCCTGCTTCTACATCTGGTGTTATTCTATTTACTCCTAGAGAAGACTACCCTCCTGATTATGCATGGGATACATAGATGGATTCGACAACAGGACATTTCAATGTCTAAGAGGTTGCTGATATTAGGTTCCTGTAACATGAGGATTTCATTGCTGACAGTTACTTTATTGCCTCCAAAGATTTCACCACATTTCTCTATCAACATAAGGGACTGCAGATGAGAAACATCATGAAGGATAGCAATGAAGATCAGCAAGTCCAAAAGCTACAAGAGGAAATGGATCTCGTGATGAAAGAAATGACACTTGAAAAGGGGAGGCAATTGCTTGAGGAGGCTGGTGTGCTATTGTACTCTAAATGGGACATGAAGTTTGCCCTATTGTTTGATGGCTTTCTCAAGAAACGGGATCCAAACAAGCAAATGATGCCATATGAAATCGATAAACTCTTCAGAGGATCAGGATATGATCCAGATCAAAAGGCTCTTCTACAATGGGCTATCTATCCAAAAGATAAAAGACCCACACTAGTTGACACAGAAGAATGTTTTGGACATCTGATGATATAGCAAGTTGGAAAGACTGATCCCAGGATCACTGCCAAACTAAATTGGATGTGGCTAAACTAAATCAAGATCAAATAGAGTTTCTTGTCAGAGAAAACTCTACATACAAGAGCCTATATGAAAAGGTCAATGAAGAGAAGCAAAGACTACAAGCAAGATTATTGTAGATTGATACAGGCACCAGTGAAATAGGGATGTCATATGGTATGGACCGAGATGCTATGGATGCTTGGACATATGCAATATATTAGAGGAGCAAGGCAGAAAATTCATCTCGGCAAATAGAAAAAATGCAACAAAAGATAGATAAGTTTGTTCATGAAATCATTGAACATAGATTCAGAAGTGTGTTGCAGGTCATGGAGAACTATTGGAAGACATACACTGGGACAACCAAAGCTTTGAGGGAGAATGAAATGCTCAGATCACGATTGTAGGAAATGATGAATGATAACAGTTTAATGACTCCTGGTGAGAAGACTGAAGTCGAGACCTACTTGAAGTCCCATGATGGGTTTGCAGATCAATTGAGAAAAGAGCTTCAGAGATTGGACGATGGGAATACCCCTAGGGTGCCCTATTTTTACAATGATGGTGAACTGATGTTGCTAGAGCAATAGAAACAAGAGTTCGTTAATGACAAGGATCGAGCAGTGGCAGGATTGGATCGGGATAAAGACTTGTCACCTTATGTGAATCATATTCTCTCCAATTATTTCCTGATAGAAACCAACATGAGAAAGATGAACAATCATATTGTGATGTACAAGGATGACAACTACATAGAACATGTAGGGATGCTAAATTTGTTTATCTTTCAGTTTGTTAACAAAAACAGTAGTTAGTAGCTATGTACTGAAAAGTCACACCTCTTGGTGAAGATGTATACTCTCATATAAATGAGGGAATTTCTATAATATTAGAAGGATTATTAGAAAAGAAGTAGATTATAGACGCAAGCTTACCATTGTACCATTTTGACAAATATATAATACAATCAGTTGTTTTTCTTTTGCGTATGTGTTGTGGATTACTGCATTTTCTGCAGGCAATTGCTTGTGATATTGTCTAAAAGAGATAAGGTTATTTGTGTTCTTCCAAAGAAATTTTGTGTTTCATATTGTAGACTTGGATCAAAAAGATTTACTTGTGAATTGTAATTGTTCCCTATAATTCTTCCTTGGATGGTCTCTTAAAGTTAGGGTTAAATTCATTCAAGCGGTTTATAATATAAACATCAAAATAGAGCTCATAAGAAACAATAACTGATAGACTTACCAAAAGGGGTGGGTTTAAAAATTGTCTCATAAGTTTACACAATAAGTCCTCAAGAAATATAAAGACTCTATAGCCCAAACAACAAAGAAGGCACTGGTCATCTATAAAATACAATTCATCACCATATCAGTTCACATTTTACTTAAAGTGATAGGAGTAGTTGAGTAGGAAATATAGAGTAAATTAGCAATAGTGTATATATATAAATTTCAAGCACAAAGATCAAATAGCTTCTACAACAACAATCTTGAACTCATCTACTATATCTCCATCCTAGGAACTTATGCCATTTTGAGATAGGAGGAAGTCAGATCAAGATACTTAATTTGCTATAAAAGGTACTAGTCATTGAAAACAACTAGTGAGTAGGTATACCCGCCTAGGTCCTACAGAACCTAAAGTGAGAGAGTTAGTAATCAAATAGGTTAACTCTATAAGTTGGCATTTCCTTAGAACCTATCCAATCTATTGATTTGAGACCCAACAAATTGCAGGGGCATTAAGGGATCACCCTCCTGGGTTTTGCAGAGCCCGAAGTGAAGAAGGATTGGCATAATCCTTGTCATATGTTGGTCCAAGTCCCCGAGTATCTCTAAAATAGTCTGGAGTTGGCCTCTCCACACATGATTCAAGGGCTTGACTTGGTTCCTACCCTTGTGGCGGTGCAAAATCCCCACCGTGTGCAATCTAGGGAACCAACAAAAATGACGACTCTGGTGGGGATAGTTGTCTAGAATCTCTGGTTAGAAAAGATCGAATCATCATATTGGTTGATATTACCCCATCCAAGCCGCCAACAAAAATGACAAATCTGTTCGGGACATGTGTACAAGATTCATGAGCTTATAAGGTTCTAGATCGTTTGTCGGTTGAGTCAATTCTCATAAATGTTGCCTTAGAATCTGTTATAATTCATCTTTCAATGTAAGTTCTATTAATATTGGTCCATATTTCAGGATTATTTCATAATATCTCACAAATTGTGGGTGGCGACTCTGAGATCTCTGCACCAGTGTGCATTATTTGAAAAGGAACTAAAAGAGAATCACATAACTTGTAGTAGAGATGAAGCAGATTTGAGCTCTTATGATGAAGTACCCCGACAGGTTGAGGAAAGAATTCACATGATGAAGAAGGAGGAATTGCAGTACTAGTTTAGGATCGGATCTGACCTAAGAACCTAGAGAGGATGCATGGATATATTCAGATCTATCACTACAGTGAGCCAACAAAGTTGATTTCCAGCCACTACACTACTTCTAGGTACTTTGGATTTTCATGATTTAAATGTATTTTTCATGAAAGTCATTTGTAGAAAATAATTCTCTATCAAGTGAGATAAGCACTAAGGAAGGGAATTGCAGTAATCTTTTTACATACTTCTAAAAATTAGTTTGCAAATTTTGTAATAAGTTGACTGAAGTATGTTTCTGAGCCATACATTGTAGTATTGTAAGACTGTTGAATAGATGCATTGTTGCTTGTATATCCCTAATAAATATTCAGTGTAAACGTGCAATATATGCAGTCCTTGTCAAGCCATAACAAAATGTTTTATGTTGAAAGATATAGACCATTAAATTTTAATGGTATCCAAGGTTTCCCAAACCCTGTTCCTGCTAATGCTAGGGAGCATTTACCAAGTTTTAATTGGAAAGGATTAGAATCAGCACGCCAACACCTACAAAGGTTTTCTGATTTGATAGGAGATTTTGAGATAAGCCAGGAAGATGTTTACATGAAGCTTTTTGTTCAATCTTTAAAAGAAAATGGCAGAGAATGGTTTTCATATTTGCCAGTAGGTTTTATCTCTTCATGGGATGAGGTGAATGTGTCTTTCATGGAACAATTTGGTGAAAGAGTTAATCCAAGTTCATCTATAAAAGGATTCATGGGTATTAAAAGAGAAGAGGATAAATTGCTCCATGTTTTCAATCTCAGATTTGCAAGAACATTGGATAACATTCCTAGAGGTTATAGGCCAAATGATGCAGTATTTTTGGTTGTTTACTTAGCTACATTTGATGAAGAAATGAGATATTTACTAGGGGATAAGGATCCTAGAACCTTGTACCAATCTTATAGGATAGCAATGGATATTGAGAACAATTTGAAATATGGAATCCCTAAGGGTTATTTCACTACAAGAGTTCCTTATCCTAAGGTACCAGATATTGAAGAGAGGTGTGAGCCAAGAGTTGAAGATCAATGTCAAAGAACTTACACTTTTTTTTATCATAGAGAACATGTTATAACCTATGATTTAGATCAAAATATGAGTGAAAAGAACTTGTCTCAGACAATGGTTATTCCTCATATTAGTGAAGAAAAAGTTAAAGAAAATTTATATGATACAAATGATATAGAGATGGAGGTAATTTCAGTGGCTACACCAAGTGACGGAATTATTAGTCCTTTCAATAAGGATGCCACACAAAGTGTCTATCTTCCCTCTTATGGTTTGGATGGATATGATAGCCTGTATGAAGGAGAATTGGAAGGTTGTACTTTTGACAAGGATAATGATGATATGCAAGGTTTTGGTGAGACAGATTCATCTTCTCAGGAATCAATCATGTGTAATGATGGAATATTGAATATTATTACACCAGTATTTGTTTATAATGCTTATAAACCATAGAACTCCATGGTATGTTCCAATGAAGAAGATATGCTTCAGCCTATGCTTATGCCATGTCAATTTATTCAGGGTGATGAGTGTGAAGAACTTTTGAACTAGTCGGGGTAGATATACTTGAAGGTAAAGGTGGAAGCAAAAGAAGTCGGATTGGTTTATGTGAGCACTAAAGAACAGATACCAGACATCTTCACTAAAACTTTGTCTAGGGAATCATTTGAGTATTTGAGAGATAGATTGAGGGTTTCTACCCCTCCAGTAGAGACTTAAATGATGCAAGTGTGCATCAGTCCGGTATGCATTATCAGAGCTATCTTTTGCTCTAGATTGATGAAATAATGCTACTACGCAGGGGGGTAGTTAGCCTTGAGATTTAGAGTTTTCATATTCTGTTTGATATCTATGTCATATCTTTGGCATTGTTGTCAAAGGGGGAGGAATATATATGAAAAACCATTGTTATTTATTTTTCAGATTGATTGTACCCCTTAGGGGGAGTTTTGTGGTATTTGGTCTTTTGATTCAGATTTGGTTCAGAGCTTCATTGCTATATCATTTTTTGGGAGATTTTTGGCAGTCTTCTGTTGGGGGAGACTTGTTTGGCATTTTTTTGGCACTTGGAAGTTTTTCACATCTAGTGTTGCCATCAATGCCAAATGGGGATATTGTTGGCCATATGATGGAATTGATTATGTATTGCATTGATGTTTTGTTATTGATGTCAACACTAGCTATTATGGTTGTTTATTGACTTCCATTAGAAGGATTGGATTGGGAATATTATTAGTTGATTGTCACCGGTATGATCTAGATGATGGAATAATTTTGTATGGATGGTTCATATGCTTTTGAAGTATGTTTCAATTAGTTGGTATTGACTTAATGATCAGATGCTATCTTATGTTCTATTAAGCCTACTTTATAGGTCCGATAAGGGTTTCACCGACAGAGCTTTATTGAAGATCTTTCATGTAATGCATAAGTGGTGTTGGTACAGCTTCTAGAAGGGATTCATGATGCTAATGGTGATTGTGTCTATGCCTCGACTAATTGGTGTCATTTCTTTGGCATGTGTGGATCTAATTTAGGTCCAGTGCTATCTAGGTTATGGATTGGTTTTCATGTAATGTGTTGGTGGATCCTCCGATGTGCTTCCGGGTGTTTTATTGATTGGATGATGTTTGTTTGGCCTTAGGCCGACATGTTTTATGATTTTATTTTAGGATTATGTAAGATCTCATTGTAGATCATGTATGTATAAATATATGTAAGATCTCATTGTAGATCATGTATGTATGTATGGGAAATGAGCGAATAATGTAATAATAATTTGTGCAGAGGATTTGTTCGATCATAGGTCATCGAGTTGGGTTTATGTAAGAGTTTTTAGACCTTCGGTATTGAGCTTAACTGGAACTGTAATCTAGCATGTTTGATGCTATCTCAGGCAATTCTTCTCTCTATATTATTGTCCAAATATTTTGAGGTGGTTGACATCTCTGTAGTCAGTGAGACTCCATTGTGATGAGAAGTGTCCTCTAGGTAATGTGCCTTCTTGCATGTATAGGCCCCTATTGTAATCATATACTTGTTACAAAAGTATCATCTAACTGTGGGTAGTGTTTCCCACCATGGTTTTTCCCTTTACCGGGTTTTCCACGTACAAATCATGGTGTTATGTATTATGGTTGCATGGTATTGATTCTCTAGTTTTCAATTATGCTTTAATGCTTAATCAATTATTCTGGTATAAGGTTTTAAGTGTGCTTTAATGCTTAATCAGTTATTCTGGTATAAGGTTTTAAGTGCTTTAATTCACATAATCTGTTAACAACTGATTCACCCCCCCTCTCAGTTGTTCACCGGTTCTCCTAACAGTGCATGCATGTAGTATCTAACAACCAACTATTGAACTTAGCTACAAGTGTAATGGTGGGGAGAAATAAATAACTTGGCCAGGTTTTAACCCTTTTGGGGTAGGTGTAAACACCCTTCCCTGGTTTATCCCATAATCAAACACCTTTCTAATACATCCATTATAGACCATAAGATAAAATTACCCCTCCCGGATAATTACATATTATTAATGTTTTATTTTCTCAAATCAAAAATTTAATAAGCACATTCCATATAAGTATATATTAAATCAATGTTAGTCCCAATCATATTTTCCCATTAATCTAGATTTAAATGAGAAAAACCCTACGTGTATATATATATCAATAACAAGATTAACGTAGAATCTAGTAATTTGGTGAATCAAGTTGTACATAATAGAATTAATACTATCTAAACACAAAAATCATGAGTTGCCCATTTATCTGGAATAAATATATCCTTATGAAGAGGAATATATATATATATATATATATATATATATATATATATATATATATATATATATATATATACCGAGTGAATCTAAATCAATTAGTTTTAAACCAAATCCTACCACCATAGTTTAATAATTCCAACCCAAATACCAAATACTAGTAAAGATGTTTGGTACCTAGATTCTGGATGCTCTAACCATATGACAGGGAATGAGAAGTTGTTCTCAACAAAGGATGGAAGTTTCAAATCCAAGATCCATCTTGGTGATGATAAATCGTTGGAGGTTGCTGCCAAAGGAGGTATAAAGAGTATTCATGATATTTATTATACTCCATAATTGAAGCACAATTTGTTAAGTGTTGGGCAGCTATGTGAGAAAAATTATAAAGTAGTCTTTGAGAATAAGATATGTATTATCTATGATAAGAATAAGGGCAATAGGGTGATCATTGTTGTGCCTATGACAAGAAATAGGATGTTCCCCTTGAGGTTTGATGAATATAACAACAGCCTTGCAAATCTGGCTTATGAAGATTCAAGTTGGTTATGGCATCTCAAGTATGGGCATTTAAATTTTCATAGTTTGAAGTTTCTAGCCTCGCATGCATTAGTTTCTGGTTTGCCCAAGGTTGAGGAACACAAGGAGGTTTGTGAAGGTTGTGCTAAAGGAAAGCATGCAAGGGAAAAGTTTCCAAAGGGCAATGCATGGAGGGCCCATCACCCACTTCAGCTTGTTCATTCAGATATATGTGGCCCTATGCAAACTAAGAGTTTCGGTAAGTCATCATATTTCATCACTTTTATTGATGATTACTCACGAAATTGTTGGGTGCAAGATCAAATGTTTAAGGACCGATCATGGAGGATAATTTTTCTCAAAGTCTTTCTAGAGTTATTATGATTTTAATGGCATCAAGAGGCAACTTACTACTACATACACACATCAACAAAATGGAGTAGCTGAAAGGAAGAATCGTACTATGGTTGAAATGGCAAGGTACATGTTACAAACCAAGGGATTGAGCAATTCTTATTGGGGAGATGCAATTGCTACAGCAGTGTACGTCCTCAACCGTAGCCCCGCCAGTACACTAGAAAAGATGACTCCTTATGAAGCTTGGTATGGCAAAAGGCCTAATGTTAATCATTTCAAATTTTTTGGTTGTTTGGCTTATGTGCATGTACCTGATCAGAAAAGACAGAAGTTAGATGCAAAGAGTGAGTCGTGTATTTGTATTAGGTATAGTGAGAAAATCAATGCTTATAGATTGTATAATCCCCTCACTAACAGGCTTATTGTCTCAAGAGATGTGCTTTTTGATGAAGGGGGAGTTTATGGTCATCAAAAAGGCCATGTTGAGAAGCCAAAATCTGTTTTGAATGATGATATAATTGTTGATATTGATCATGAGAAGCCAACTAATGTTTCTGTATCCAATGGTTTAACTCCACCAAGTAGACCTTCATCAATTTCTTCAGTACCAAGTTCAAGTCCATCTTCTTCTCCAAGTTCTACAAGGAAGGCAAGGAGATTGAGTGATATCTACCAGAGGAGTGGAAATAAAGTACATGAAGAAAACCCAATAGGTGAGATAGTGAATTTTGCTTTATTAGCCAAGGTTGATTTTGAACCATCATGTTTTGAAGATGCATGTACTAATGAGGTTTGGGTGCAAGCCATGGAAGAAGAGATGGATTCCATTCATAGGAATGACACTTGGGAGTTAACAGAACTTCCGCATGACAAGAAAAAGATTGGCACCAAATGGGTCAACAAGACCAAGTTTAACAGTGATGGGAGTGTTGAAAGACACAAGGCAAGATTAGTAATGAATACCAAAATTTAAATTCCCTTTCACATACCTCAAAATCCTCTTGGCTGCCTTCATATGTGTTTCAGATGGATTTGTAATATACCTTGAAACAAGTGAAACTAAATAGGCAATATCAGGCCTCGTGTGGGTTAGAAACATCAAGCTCCCCACAATAATTTTGTAAGTTGTCTCATCAACTAAATCAACACCATCATGTCTACATAACAAAACTCCATGAGCACTTGGAGTGGAGGCAGGGTTACAATCAGTCATATCAAATTTCTTCAGCATATCCTGTGCATACTTTGTTTGACAAATGAAAATCTCATCCTTACTTTGATAAACCTCCATTCCTAGAAAATATTTCATCAGACCAAGATCTTTCATCATAATAAAATATGATTTATGAGAGATTAATCAATTTCCAACCACTAGTACACAAATCACAACAAGGAATAGGAATATAAAGAAAAATAAACAATTTCTTATTGCCTATGCCATAGCATCTAACTAAACAGATCGATCCCATAGAAGAATGAAAGGAGTATGAGAAGGGGAAATTGTAGTTGTATACACATAAAATTGGCTATGAGCAATTAAATAAATATTTTATATTTATTTAATGATTATTCTTCTATTAAATAGTTAATTTGAAAAGATTAATTTATTTAATTCATTTCATATTCTTCTATTAATTAATTTAATTAAAACATTTTATTAATTAATTCATTTATCCTTTCTTCTAATCAATTAATTAAATATCTTATATTTAATTATTCTTCTATCCACTATCTTATAGTCTTCTCAATTAAAAAAAAAAATTAATTATTTAATCTCCCTTTTCCAACTCCCCTCATCTCCACATCACTTCTTCTTTGCCAACTCATCAATCATGTGGCTAAAGATATTAATATTTTTAATATTAATATGCATCATTATCTTCAACATTCATTATATTCTTCAAATAATGTGTACGTACACACATTCCTCAACCTTCCTACATCTTTGGAGGAAGTTGAGTCCATTGTCCTCTTATCCCTAAATCTTCTCCAACTATCCTATATTCTCTCAAGTCTTCTTCTCAGTCAAGGTGAGATGAATGACGCTTGGCTTCTCCTTCCACCTTTTCCTCCATCATGTAGGTGTAGGAGGAACATCTTCCACCTTTCTCTCTCACATCTCAACCTCTTGCTCATAGCCATCCAATTTGCAAGATTTAATCATGACCGTTGATCTCTGCCACCTAAGCTTATGCACTCAAAAATCTATAAATAGAGGTCTCCTAAGCCATTTTTGAAACTAATAGCTAATCTTACAGTAATTCTAGGAGTCTTTATCTTTGCAATCCATGAGTTCATGTGCTTATCATTTTTAGTTGTTTTTGAGCAATTTAGCATAAATCATTATCATAGTTTTGCTTTGCATATCATATCAATTATCAGTCCATTCCACACTTGTCATCTTGGAAGCTACCAGTGCTTGTCTGAGACCAAAATCATCTGCAACCAAGAATAATGGGGTAAGGACACAATGAGACATAATCCATGAAGGTATAGCAATTTCATTTGTTTTTTCATTTCATGTTGTTTCATTGGTTGAAGCTTGAGTTATATTTGCATGATAGACTAATGAGTTTGCAGGTTTAATCTCTGAGGTGAAACTTAAGTGGATACATTTTTGGCACCCACCGTGGGGCTCAGGCCTTGCACATATCTTTCTAATATTTTGTCTTATTCTCTTAGAAATCAATTTAAAGCATTTTTAAGCCAGTTTCACACTTATCTGCAATTTGGCAGCGCATTTACTGAATAAGACAATGCTTTTACTACGTTGGTTAACGCATATGCTAAATAGGTTAGCATTTTTATTGTTGAAATTATGCATTTAAGCAATAGAATAGCACATTTGTGATGCAGGGTAGCGCATTTATTATGTAGAATAGTGCTTTTATATTTTAGAATCATGCATTTGTTGTTTTAGTGCTTTTATTCTATCAATCTGCAAAAATTTTGAAATTTTACAATCTTTCAGCTAACATGCTTTTACAGGTTCGACTGTCCAAGACCAGATTTCGGAAAACTATTAACTTGTGTGCATGCAGGGTTTATTTTGAGCAATTTTCCATGCATTTCCTCACTTAGTTTAACTAGGAGTATTTTGGGAAGTAAAAAATCATACATGATTCTCCAAGTTTAACTAAGGGTAAATGAATAGCATGCAACTCGCATCGTGTGTTTTCAGTAAGGTAGTTGCCCATAGGTAATCTAAAGGGTAAAAGAACCATTGTATATCATGCTAGTTTAAAATTAGTAGGTGAGTATGCTCTCACCCTAATACGGTGATCAGAAAACTAGACCTACTTTCATTTTTCATGTTTTATCTTTAGAGGGCCTGCCTTCCCGAGCTGCCTTGAGGAGGCCAATGAGACGGGAACGACCCAAGGGGAAACAGGATAATACTGAGTCCTTCCGATCCACTCTAAATAAATCGTGTCTATGATAAAAGTCATGGACAACATGTGCTGATTAGTTCATAGCGACACTATGTTTCCCCATAAACCCTATGGAGCGTAACCTCTATAGGCTGGGAACCTTCTGTATTTACAGAGTGTAGAGTGTCGCATGTATGGCCACATGACTGGAAGCCCTTACTAAAAACCATTTGTATTAGCTGTCAAAATCCTTCTAATTGTTGGCGCAAGAGGTCGGACCTCTGAAGCGACTCACACACATACGGTTCTTAGTAGAGATATGAAGTTTGCCATGGGCAATTTTTATGGAAATTGGTCCTTGGTTGCCCCAAAGAAGTGAGTGTCGAGGGTGGAGCCAGTGGGGTCAGGCACCTAAATATCTGCTTTGAATAGCGTAGCCTCGGAGGAAACCCTATGTGAGATTCAACAATTATTATCTCGCCCTACCATAGGACTTGTGATTTCTTGTGCCCTTTTATTTCTAAACATTGTGTCTACAAAATGTTCTCAAAATGGTCAAAAACTTTTTTTTTTTAAATCATCATCCTGAAATGAGTAAAAATCCGACAACTTGATGGAAAATTGAGAAATTATTTAAACACAGTCATAACAACACATTTGTTGCATAGAACAGTGCTTTTGATCAATAATACAATGCTTTTGACCTTTAAAATCACACATTTGCTCAACAAAACAACACTTTTACAACTAAAACAACACTTTTGCAGCTTAGTTTAACACTTTTACGACGCAGAGCAGCACTTCCATTCAACAAAGCAGCGTATTTGTTGCACAGGTTAGCACTTTTGAGAAAAAGGTTAGCACATTTGTTTTCTAGCATTTGAAATAGTGAGCACTTCCACATATCAAACTGAAATTTCAATATCATCTTTAGATACCCTTTTTCAAGTAGATTTGTCTTCAATTATCACAGGTCTTCAAGCTAGTCAAACAATTAACTTATCAATCAAATAGGTTTTTTTTTCCAAAAGTTTTCATAAGCATAAAACATCCAACAAGTTAGTGATTCAACCATCTCAAGTGCAAATCAACATCATTATCAGTTTCATATCAGGATATATAAAATCCTTTATCACGAAACTTGATCATATCAACCTTTGTTCATTATTTTGGATATATCGTTCCTCTTTGAACCTAGGTTTTATCAAAATCAAGATTGCACTCACATTGGAATCAAACAACTTGAAAATCATTAGATGCTTATATGACTTTTAGATATCACCTCAAGAAGAGAAAACCAAGTTGGAAGGTTATCTTGAAGAAGAGGAAATTCTTATACATCAATCGCAAAATATTTCTAAAGCATAGAACACTCCTACACTATTTTCGTCATTATTTACGTGGTTATGGAACGGAGTTTGATGGAGAACTTTTGCAAGCACACGCCTTTCAACAAAAAAATGCCTTATCACAATGCACTAATAATGGTGGTAAAATAAACAAAGCTTATCTTCCTAAACCAATGATTACCTATTGAGTTGCATTTAGAAAATCAAAAACTTGGGAAGTTCAAATCAATCGCATGCTAGTTTGGACTAGAGCTCAACACGAGCAATTCAAAAGACAACAAAAATAAATGGGAGGAAAATACAATGTTTCATCAATTTGGATACAAAGATGTTGATGAAGAAGTAGTAAATAACACCATTAGAGACCTTGAACAAGATTATAAATTTGACAAACTAATGAAAAATCTATTGGAAAAAACAAAATGAAAAGTACATCCTAATGTTGGCAAATTCAGGAGCTAAATTGCCACAAGATTTTAATGTAGAAGGTTTGAAACAAGATGCAGGAACAAGTAACAATCAAAACACCGGTGATCTCAATAACGAGGATATAAATCGAGTAAATCACGAGGAAACAAGAGGAGATAGAACAAGAAGAGACCATGATGATGCAAGAATTCAAGATGATACAGGAAGAGAGCGTAGTGACAGAAGAACCCGCATTGATAATCCTTTGTTAACTCTCGCTAAACAAATGCAAACCTTGCAACAACAAATACAAGATATTCAAAATGGAAAAATTTCTAAGAAATATTTATTGGAGGACATTTGTCCATATCCTTTTGACAATAATTTAAACATGATACCATTCCCACAACATTGTGAAATCCCTAAATACGATAAATCTGATGGGAAATCTGATCCTCATAATCACATTAGGGAATTTTGCACCACGAGTATGAATTTTGCACATAATGAAACTTACTTAATGCATCTATTTCCTAGAAGCTTAAGCGAACAATCAATGGAATGGTTCTCAAGACTACCATTTGGGATTAAATATTTTGAAGAACTTGTGCATAGATTTATCTCACAATATTCCTACAACATAAGGCATGAGATAACAATGCTAGATCTATGCAACATCAAGAAAAAGAATGGTGAACCTTTCATGGTCTTTTTATAGTGATGGAGATGAATGTTCAATAGATATCAGAGAGATGTACCCGGTCAAGAGAAAATGGATATATTCATTGACAACCTTACCAGTGAAATAAGTTACCATTTTAAAATGCAATGTCCTCCTTCTTTTGCTAAAAATGATTGAAAATGGTCTAAAGATAGAGGATGCAACGGTAAAGAAGGAGAGTTAAAACTCTACAACAATTGCTACAACAACAATTACAACAATAAAAACAATCACAACAACAACAATAATGGTAACAATAACAATGACAAACCCAAATTTTGGTCAAAGAATAGGAATGTTACCAATGGAGAAAATGACTATAACAATGCTACCAAACAACAACTGATCTTCAACCTATCAAGTAAAGTACCAAATAACAAAAATAAAAAGAACATTAAATCCAAGTCTTTCTTCTCCAATCCTCGCAGGAAATTCACAAACATTGGAATCAACTTTGAAGACTCTTCTTGGAAATAAATTGATTACCTTACCAGAAGAAAGAAATTATGAGCCTCAAGTCAAACCAAATTGGTGGAATCACAATCATTCTTGCAATTATCATCGAAACAAAGGACACCAAACCAATTATTGTCAAAGATTGAAGCACCTTATTCAAGATTTAATAGATAATGGAACAATCACATTGGATGGTCATAAAATGAATGAATCACATCTAGCATTCAAAACTCTGCTCCCAAATTATGAAAAAGGTGAACAATCCAATCCAAAAGATGACAAGGGCAAAGCTAAGGTAAATTATACTTAAACATATAATGATGTGGTAAATATCATCATTGTCAAAGATAAAACACCATCAGAACCAATCAATGTCATTACAAGAATCAAAGAAAAGGTTACATTTCTAGGTATAACAAATGAATCAACATCCACTTCAAGACAATACAACTTAGTGGAACAATTGCAAAAGATACCCGCTCAAATTTCAATTTTGGAGCTCCTAAAAGTTTCACCTATGCATAAGGAAATATTGGAGAAATCTCTAGCAGAAACAATGGTTTCAAAAGACTTGGATGTGGATCAATTTAAAAAGATGGTGGGACACCTCATAACCCCACATTGCTTATCCTTTTCTAAAAATGATAATGCATCCTTGCAACACCCTCATAATGCTCCCCCACATATTGAAGTCACCATTCATAAAACCCGTATCAAATGCGTACTCATAGATGGTGGAGTTGGCTTGAACATTTGTGCATTGAGTTTAATAAAGGCTTTGGGATATTCAAAAAATGTAGTGGATCCAAAGATGAAAATAACTATCAAGGCTTATGATATGGAAAAAGATACATTGTGCCAAGTTCTAGACTTGAATTTATCTTATAAAATTCTTCTAGGAAGACCATGGATTCATGAAATGCAAGTCGTAACTTCTACCTATCATCAGTGTGTAAAATTTCCTCATAATGGACAAGAAATCACCATAGCAACAGACTCCAGTCAATATTGCAATAATCTGAAACTAGCACAAGATACAAGAATTCCACATAACAAAGAAGCAGTCTATCCCACTAAAGAGACTCAAGAAAAATTATGGGAAATATTTGAGAAAAAACTCAAATTAAATGATGAAGGAATGGAGAAGTATTCTTTGCATAACTTACTACTTTCACCTAAATCATATGGAAAACCTACAAATGCTCAACCACGGATCTCACAGAAATCATTTGAAATGTTTGATGGGGCATTTGTTAGAGCTAGAACACTTTCAAAGGAGATTGAAGGAAAAGACATTCTTAGCTAGCTATACAAAGATGAAAATGAAACTATAGCAATAGCCGAAGAAATCAATATTCCTATAGAGCAATATGAAAATGGTTACAAAATCATGCAAAGGATGGGATATGAAGGAAAAGGACCAATTGGCAAGTGACAAGAAGGTATTTCAAATCCCATTTGTCCTCATACACAATCTAAGGAAGATAAGTCAGGACTTGGGTATCCTAAATCAAAACAAAAGCATCACAATTATCAACATCCAAAGTGGAGAAAGAAAGCAATTCCTAAAGAATAACCATGGCACGAAAGGCTACATCAAGAAGCATAAACAGTAGCTAACAAAAAGAAACAAGAAGAATATGAGAAACAACATGAAGAACTTGCTATCAAAAGAGAAGAAGAATCTTCCAAACATGTCCAAGGAATACACGCAAGCATGTAACCTGATCAAGATATTCTAGAAGTAGTGAAATAACAGATGGAAAAAATCAAAGAACTCTTCTCACCATATAACATTCCTGTCATGTATAGTGGTGTGATTCTAGACAATGATTCAGAAACAGATTCAAATGAATATGAATGGGGTCCAGATCCATCATCCAATGTATCAGGTGAAGAAAATGATGAGGAACAAGTTGTTGTTATAGGTGAGGACACACTTTTCACAAAACAAACAATAGAGCTGGAAAGAAGACAAGAAGAAATCAGGATTCAAAGGAAAGAGGCATATGCAAGGCAACAAAGGAAAGAGAATGAGAAAGAACAATAAATGACAACACAAGAAACACAACATATCAAATCTATATTAAGCATTGAGAAAGAGATACCAAGGTATAGAAGAACTAATAGAAAGTCAAGCGGGAATGACTATTAGTCCAGAACAAGCTGAGTTCGAGAGAAGGAAAAAGATAGCAAAGAAAACAGTGAAAAAATCATCTATGTCATGTGCAAAAGTATGTCAACTTCAAGCCACAAATGAATCTATTGAAAGTGACCAAGAAGGAACCTGTAGTATAAAAGATGTATGTGTTGAAATAATCCATTCGTTTGATGGACAAACATCAGATGATGAGTCACTTGAGAGCGAATCGCAAAATACCAATCCTGATTTTGTTAGAGCTAATTGGAGAGCACTTGGGAGAGATTATCCTCAAGAGAGTTCTATCTATGACATAACCTATTCTACACCAAACTATGACTATTATATCATGAACCTTGAAATACCCAATGATAATTATGACTATGGCCTACCCCTACTTCATCCAGAACTGATTGATTGAGATAACTTAGAAAACCCTGAATTGGATGTCTTTTCCAATGATCATGACTTAGTCATATATCTTAATACCGTTGAACCAATCACACCTAATATATCTTCCACTAGTGAATCAAATAATGCTTCTTGCAGCCAGGAGAGTGCCAAACTTTCCAGTCACAAAATTGAAATAAAACAAGGAAAAAGACCTAGTATTGAAAACCATTTCATTGCAACACTAGATGAATCAAGAAGAAAAATAAAGGATGTATTTGACAGTGAAAACCTCCTTGAGGTGCCAGAAGATGGAAATTTTGACACCCTCCCTACATATTTTCAGGAGAGATATACTATATTGATAGAGCCAACATAAGCAATAAACATTGTCACACCAAAGGATCCCAAGGTCCTTCATCCTGTTGCATCATTATCAGATGAAGAAAAGAGAGACTACATAGAATTCTTCAAACAAAGGTAGATAAATTTTGCTTCATCCTATGAAAACATGTCAGGACTTGGTCTAGATCTTATCATGCGCCATCTCAATGTGGATCCAAAAGCAAAACCAGTTAAACAAAAATCTAAGGAAGATGCATCCACATATCGCTCTTCTTGTCAAAACAAAGCTAAAGAAACTATTGGATGTGGGTTTCATAAGACATGTTGCCTATCCATAATGGGTTCCAAGCATTGTACCAGTATCTAAACTGGATAAAAGCATAAGAGTTTGCACCGACTTCAGCGATTTGAACAAAGCATGTCCCAAAGATGATTTCCCACTTCCCGATATTGATATAATTGTAGACTTATCAACATGTCATGAGATGTTTTCCTTAATGGATGGATTCTCAGGGTACAATCAAATAAGAATCATCTATGAAGATCAAGAAAATACAACATTCACTTGTGCATGGGGTACCTACAGTTGGAATGTCATGCCATTTGGGCTTAAAAATGTAGGAGCAACTTATTAGAGGGCCATGACAACAATTTTCCATGACATAATGCATACATTTATGGAATTTTATGTAGATGAAATACTTGCAAAATCTCATACAAGAAAAGAACATTTGAACATCTTGGACAAGATTTTTGACAGGCTTGAACAATATCAATTAAGATTGAATCCTAATAAATGTGCAGTTGGAGTTACCTCTGGAAAACTTTTTGGGTACATTATATCAGCTCGTGGAATTGAAGTAGACCCTGAAAAAGTTAAAGTTATGATAGAGATGGAGTCACCTAAGAATATAAGCCAATTGCGTTCTCTACAAGGGAGATTGCAATCAATTAGAAGATTTGTTGCCCAGTTAGTAGATAGATTTCATCTCTTCACTCACCTATTACACAAGAATGTTCCATTCAAATGGGATCATAAGTGTGAGGAAGCCTTTATGCAAATCAAGGAATATATGGCGAATCCTCCAGTACCGGTATCACCAATAAAAGGGAAACCATTGTTGCTTTACATTTCAACAACAACTGTATCACTAGGAGCTCTCTTAGCACAAGATGATGAAGAAGGAAAAGAAAGAGAAATGTATTACATCAGCAAAATACTTGTAGGCTATGAATTCAATTATACATCAGTTGAGAAGACATGTCTAGCATTTTTATTCGCAACTTAGAAACTGCGACACTATATGTTGACTAATTCTATAAAATTGATAGCAAAAATAGATCCACTGAAATATTTGTTAAGCAAGCCAACTTTGACAGAAAGATTAGCTAAATGGGTTATGATACTAAGTGAGTTTGATATAAAATATATTGATCAAAAAGCTATCAAAGGACAGGTCATTGCTGATCAATTGGCTAAAGTACTGGATGAATTACCCCTCCAAGAGGACACACCATTGCATATTGAATTTCCTGATGTAGACATTCTAACAGTTAGCGCAAATTTTTGGGAGTTGTACTTTGATGGCTCCTATACATAACATGGATCAAGTGCTAGAATTTTGTTCATCACACCTCAAGGACACACAATTCCAAAATCATATAGATTCATGCAATTCCCATACACAAACAACACTGCAGAATATGAGGCATTGGTTATTGGGCTCAAAATGGCTATTGAATGGAACATAAAAGCATTGCATGTTTATGGTGATTCAAAACTCATAATCAACTAGATAAATGATGATTACCAAACTAAAGATGACAAGATGATGCCCTATAAATAGCTAGTTGAAGATTTTAAAGAACACTTTGAAGAAATACCATTCACTCAGATCCCAAGAAATGAGAACAAAGCGATAGATGCAATGGCTACAATAGCATCTCTTTTGTAGAATCAAGAGAATCAACAATGTTACGAATTCTAGGTGGAAGATATCTTGCATCTTACTGTTGAATCCCAAAATACCCATATGATTTGCCTTATATTTGGAACCGATCAATCCTTATATAGCCAAACTTATCGATACTTAAAAGAGAATATCCTTCCTCCTAACCTATCCTACAATGAGAAGAGAAATTGTATCCATCAATCATCTCGATATACAATCATTGCTGATACCTTATATAGATGAGGTCTAGATAGCACTCTACTAAGATGTCTCAAACAAGAGGAATTTGAGAAAGTTCTTAACTAAGTCCACATAGGTATTTGTGGCATGCACTCAAGTGGTTTAATACTAGCTAAGAAACTTATTCGATTGGGTTACTATTGTCCTACTATGGAGAGAGTTTCATTTACATATGCCAATAAATGCAAACAATGTCAGATCCATGGGAACCTCATCCACACACCAGCACACGAACTACATCCTATGGTAGGATCATGGCCATTTTCTCAATAGGGTCTTGACCTAGTGGGTAAGATAAATCCTTCATATTCTAATGGACATAAGTTCATTTTGACTGCAACTGCGTATTTTACTAAAGGGATTGAAGTAGTGCCTTTTGACAAAGGTGACAGGAAAGCAAATATCATCATTCATCCTATATTACATAATCTATCTCTATGGAGTCCCTATGACCATCATTACTGATAATGGGAGGCCATTTAAAAATAAAGACGTGAAGGAACTATGTGAGCGATTTTATATCCAACATAGGTTTTCTACACCATATTATCCATAGGGAAATGGTCAAGCTGAGGTATCAAATAAGACAACCCTAAAGATCCTGAAGAAAACAGTCAATGAAGCTGGTAAAAACTGGCACATTTAGCTAAATCTTTCTCTATGGGAATATCGAACCAGCATTCACACACCAATGGTAGCAACTCCATATTGCTTAGTCTATGGATCAAAAGCCATATAACTAGTAGAAGTAGAGATACCTTCTCTATGAGTATCCTTGAAAGGTCTTATTCTAGAGGAAGAACAATAAGTCTCTAGACTTCAAGAAATTGAGTTGATTTAGGAGCGTCACCAAAATGCTTCAGATCATTTGAAGGCATATCAATAGAGAATGGTGAGAAGTTACAACCACAAAGTTAAGCCACACATTTTTCAGATTGGAGATCTAGTTCTAAGAGAAAATCCACGAAATCAGCAAGAGCGAGAAAAGAAAGGTAAATTTGAGTCAAACTAGTTAGGTCCCTTTGTCATGGTAGTAGTATATGGTTTAGGAGCATACAGATTATCTACACTAGAAGGTGATTGGTTCGATGCACCTATCAATACTATGCATCTGAAAAAATTCTATGCTTAAAAGTATCATCAGAAAGAGAAAATACCACAAAAATAGTGAAAAAGCAAAAAAAAGCCTAAAAATCAGAAAAGTAGTGAAAATCCCTAAAAAGCATAAAGAGAAAAATACAAAGACGGTGTAAAACAACGAAAACAGTTAAAAAATCAAATATGGAAAAAATGCAATAAATTTAGATAGTGAAAACCTAGTAAACAGGCGCTATCTAAAAGTGAGTTTCTCCATCTATGAGATTGCTTTGCCCATTTATCCATTCTAGCCCATCTATTTGCATCTACCTACCCTCGCATATCAATTCTATCTTTTGCATCCATTGCTTTGAACTATTGGCAGGAAATATGCAGCTTATCAACAATTATCAATCTTTGATATACTTATCGTAGTCATTGTCTTGGATTTTATCAGAATCAATCAATCTGCATTTGTATCTTACCATAGTTTGGATCATCCTTTGTAAATCCATAATAAAGTTTGTTTCCACTGGGGGAAAAATCCTAAACTCCTTTTGTGAAGGAAATCTTAGAAAAAAATAAACATTCAAAAACTTAGAAAAAACAAAAAAAATAGGGTTTTGAAACAGACGATAAACAACAAGGCAATGAAGATCAAGGCATTTGTAACAACTAGATCATGAAATTCAGAATACAAATATTCAACGAGTAAGTAACGAAGGATTATCAATAATCATTCATCAAGATGATTATATCAGTTAATGACCATGAGAACATATGTATGACTCACAAGATTCAGTGTTTATATCTTGATTTTCATTAATCATGTGCCTTACGCCACTCGATGATGTCTAAGACTAGAGGATCTATGATGGGGCATGATTATTTTATTTGTTTGTTGTCTATGGTTTATCTCTTAGTAAGGTTTGTACTTGTCTAAGGATATGATCAACAAAAGATCAAGGAGGACGTTCCGAGTCATGCCTGAAAAGGGATAATCATTGTCTGCTCTACAAGAAATACTCAAGTCAGCTTGAATCATTATGTCAAGTTGCTTGTATAAACTTGCTATATCAAAATCCATGTAAGAAGCACTCAGGTCAACTTGAATCATTATGTCAAGTTGCTTGTATTTTCTTACAACATTTAAAATCTCAATGATGAAATCAAGCACTATTACAAGACAACATGTGATGGCAATATCATTTAAGTTAGATCATTTTAAATTATTTCATTATCGTCTACATTATAAGCATTAATTGTCAGTTGCATTATAAGTATTTCATTCGAGATCAACAGTCAAAATAAAGATTGAGTATATTTGGACAAACAAAAAAAATTGCATTAAGGATTGCATTAGTTTCATTTGCATTGATCATATCATTATTAGTTGTATTAGATTCATTTCTCATTATCATCTTTTTCATTTAGTTATCATTAGTTTCATTTTAGAATCATTTTCATTAGGTTCACTTAATTGCATTTGTGCATTTAGAATCATTAACCATATTATTACATCATCATTGTTTATATTTCATCACCTAATCATTATAAGCATTATCATACATAATCATCATATTGCATTCAAACAATCAAAATCAAATGCATTTCATGTAAATAATTTCATCATCATATGCATATACATCAAGGAATAGAAATAAACATCCATTTGCATATGTCATCATTGTAAGCATTTTCCATATAAATCATTACATTTTAAAATCATTTTCATATGCATATAAATCATTTCGCATCATCATTATCATGTAGATCATATAAGTCTTAAGATAGAATCAATATCCTCATCACATCATGAAATATAAAGGAAATGAGAGATCATCATATCAACCATGTAATCACTGCATATAGGTCAGCAAAGCATCATCCTTGTAATCAATGCATATAGAACATATAAGTCATCATCATCAAAGTAGAATGCATCATAAATCATAACCATCATATAGAGTCCATGTCTGCATATCATCATAAACAATAAAAAGTCCAAGTATACAATGATATCAAAGAAATAATCAATAACATACAAATATCTCATAATATCAAATCAAGTCTCAAGGATGCCATGTGCTAGTCCCACCTAAATCTGTCTGTCTATGTGGATGTGGATGAGAAGATGATCCTGCTCCCCCTTGGATGAATCAATACATATAGATCCTCTTGCAACATGATATCAACAAAATGTCAGTTCTTGGTCAAATAAATATCTTTGATCAATCAATCAACTATCCTATCTGCTCACTTGAGATTTCTATCAATCTCTTTGACCACATATTAGTGACGCTCATTCATCATGAGGCTACGCATCTAGTCTATCCAATCTTGAGTTTACATCATTGGCATTCATCAATCATGAAGTCAATCAAACTCTATCCTATCAGATCATCAAAGCTTTGAGTTTATATCATTGACCCTCATCGATCATGAGGTCAATCAAACTCTATCAATCATCAAATCAAGAAGAATATCAAATTAATCAAAGAGTGGACATTTTCATCAACCAAAGTTGTAAAAATTTAAATCAATTATCATGAGATCAATCACTCAATCAAAAAATTTCAACAATTTCATGATCAATCTCCTGAGGGGGAACACAATTAGGATTTTTATCTTCGTTAGGTGCATTATCGAGACTTGATTTAATCTTTGAAAATGTTGTCTCAACATTATTTCAAAGAGGGGCAAAATGTATACACATAAAATTGACTATGAGCAATTAAATACATATTTTATATTTATTTAATGCTTATTCTTCTATTAAATAGTTAATTTGAAAAGATTAATTTATAAAAATTCATTTCATATTCAACTATTAATTAATTTAATTAAAATATTTTATTTATTAATTTATTTATCCTTTCTTCTAATCAATTAATTAAATATCTTATATTTAATTATTCTTCTATCCACTATCTTATAGTCTTCTCAATTAAATAATTTCTTAATTATGTAATCTACCTTTTCCAAATCCCCTCATCTCCACATCACTTCTTCTTTGCCAACTCATCAATCATGTGGCTAAAGATATTAATATGCATCATTATCTTCAACATTCATTCTATTCTTCAAATAATGTGTACGTACGCACATTCCTCAACCTTCCTATATTCTCTCCAACCTTCCTATATTATAGTCTAAAGAATATAATACAACATACCAGTTGGAACAAATACCGGTTGTGCTCTAACTCATACATATAAAGAGGATCTCAATGCAAGTGTGTGTCCATCAATGAAAATCACAACATAAACATAAAAAATGCCAACAATCTCCCCCTTTGGCATTGATGGAAACACTTAGGAAAATAAAAAATTTGACATCTAAGTGTTTTACAACAAAATCATGCCATTAGCAAAATTGCTCCCCCTAAGCATATACACTATCCCTTTAACAATACAATGTATAGCACTTTTACATATAAAGCATAAACATTGAGATATTCAGAGCATATAATCAAAATTTTGATTACCAGATACTTCTCCAAATAGAATTCTTCTCCCCCTTTGCCAACAATGACAAAGTACAGCTGAACAACCCTGTTTTCATTTGATATTAAAAATAATAAAAGTTTATGACAACAAGGAATGATACTTGTCAAAAATAGATTTAAAGTCCAGCAAGAATTGTTTCATCGACAAAGACCAGGACTCAAGTAGGGAGGTGGCTACTTCTTGCTATGTCTGCATCTGGGAGACCTATTCTTCCATGGCATCAATTGTGCTCATCTCCTGTGTAACTGTTAAGGCATCCAGGTTCAGATAGCACTTCTGAAGAATTTGCAATCGTGGGAGTAGAACCAGTTGTAGCTCCTGCAAATCTCTAGACTGAGAGTTGATCTCTTGCTCCATTTTTGCTGACTGGATGTGAAACCAATGAACGGTTTGCCCATAAGTTGTAAAGGAATCATAAGGCGGCTTGAATGTGCGCAAGTAGGACTGCAAGTCCATTTCAATTTTTTTCTTTTGAGCTAGCACATCATCATAAAATAGATGGGGTTGGCAGATCTTGCTGAGTAGCAGATTCCCCTCATCTAGAGCGTCCCTTATATCCTTTTGTTCTTTATTCAGTTCAGTCCAGAGCTCATTCAACTTCTTCACCAGAGCTATATTAAGAGCTTTTTGATGCTCCTTCTTGACATTAGCCTCTGCTGCCTCTTCAAGGCTCTGCACCTGATCATCCACTACTGTGCATAGGAGCTTGAGTTTAGCTAGTGATGAATTAGTGTTGGGAAGATTTGTACCGGGTATCAAACCAGTAAGTGTATCCATAGCCACTTGAATTACATCCTGCTCCTTCTTCCGTCGAATGATTTCAAGGCACTCTTGAGCTACCTTGATGCTCTGCATTAGCTCCATTTCACTTGTAGACTGGAGATTGATAGGACTAGAGAGATCAGCTGGTTTGGCTTGACTCTCGGTTTCCTTCGGAATCTCCATCTGGGTGCTCTTCTCCGCTTCTCCTACCTTGTCCTCTTCTGCTTTCTTCTTCTCCGCTTCTCTCCTCTTCTCTGCTTCCTTATCTTCCTCTTCCTTCTTCCTTTTCTCTTCTTCTCTCCTCTTTTCCTCTTCTTTTTCTTCCTCTTCCTTCTTCTTCTTCTCTGCTTCCTTCTTCTTCTCATGTTCCTTATGTTCTTCTTCCTTCTTTTTCTTTTCATCTTCTTTCTTCTTTTTCTCTTCGTCATCCTTCTTCTTCTTCTCCTCTTCATCTTTCTTCTTCTTCTCTTCTTCATCCTTCTTCTTTCTCTCTTCTTCATCTTTCTTCTTCTTCTCTTCTTCATCCTTCTTCTTTCTCTCTTCTTCATCTTTCTTCTTCTTCTCTTCTTCTTCTCTTCTTCATCCCTTTTCTGCTTCTCTTCTTCATCCTTTTTTCTCTGCTCTGCCTCTTCCTTTGCCACTTTCAGTCTTTCCTCAACTTGCTTATCAACCTATTTAGCCTATTGCTTCTATCTTGTTGCCTCAGATGGCTTTTCCTGAGTAACATCCTCAACGTCCAGAGCATTGACATTAATGGTGTCGATCGGTTCAACAACCAGATTTCCTTCATCATCAAATACTTCATCTGGTTTGGATATAACCGGTTATTTTTCAACTTGTCGGTTGGCTAGACGCACTTTGTGAGTCTGGACAGCGGTTCTCATATATAGATGAGTGTCTTTTTCGACATCATCAACTCTACCTTCTAACAGCCAGAGTCTTCTTCTAGTGAAGAAGAGTCCTTTATTTTGGTCAATAACATCAAACAATTCAGAATTTGACAGGTTGGGAAAGTACTGTGCAAAAAATTTCTCCCTAATTTCCTGTTCCTTTTCTATGGCAATGCGCCATCTATTGTCTAATGACATATATAAAGAATCCGGTGTCTGAGACTTAATCTCTGAGGGCGATCGGTCATTAACACATAAATACTGAATTATTTCCTTTTCAACCACTTCCTTTTCATCATCATTAAAGTCATCAAAACACTCAATTAAGTCATTTAGCACTTTTCTCCTAAAATTATTTATTGTTCTTTAACAATGTGTCAAAGGTTTATAGGAAGATATATCTATATTTACCGATGCAGATGATGCTGGTTCATTCTTTGTCTTCCTCTTTGCTTGACATGTTTTCTTTGGCTTTTCCTCAGACATAGTTTCTTCTAAGTCTGGAGAGGTATTCCTTGTCTTCCTCTTTCTCTCGAACACTTTAGCCAGTGCTGCTTCCGGTTTCTTCTTGGCTGGTGACCGCTTGGTCACTTTTGGAGTTGCAGTAGTAACCGGTGTTGATGTTGCAGGCACTGCCTTTGCCTTCTTTACTGCCGGTTCTTTTTCTTTCATTGCTGGTGGTTCCTCAACTGGTGCTATCCTCTCTAGGTAGGTGTTGGTTCTCTTTGCCTTAGGATCAAGTGGTGAGGCAATAAGGGTAGAGGCATACCCTTCCAGCATATCGTACATCACCTCATATCCCATTGGCTCCACTTCTTCCTATCTAGGCTCAACAACCTCCATTATGCCTTTATCTACTTGGATGGTGAAGTAGATATCGTCTTCATATTTCTTGACGATGTCACCTGATATCCTCACTCTTTGGCTCATTTTCCTTTTGAACTCATCAAAATACTTGTTCAGAACATCAGGGTAGCCAATTCCAATTGCTTCAATGTTTTTCTTGATTTGCTTGGTCACCGATTGGTCACCAGACCATTGAACATCTCCTACTCCTGGAAAGTAGCCTTGGAAATAGAAGAACAACCCAACCAGTAGTTGTCCAAACTTGAACCTAAGTGCATTATCTTGTTTGATCGACTTTAGATTCAATAGGAGTTGTCTCTGCATACCGGTGCATAGATCAAATGATGCATCCTCCTTTATCATCCGGTAAACGGTATTTACCGCTACAGCAGATACAAAGTTAATTCTGCTAGCTGAGAATGTCCAGTATCCAATCACCATGCATGCATACTTCACCAGATCATCCTTGATATAATTTATTGTCATGCCTCGTGAGTCGCTCACTGAACCGGTGAGCTTGGACATTTCAATTTTGCTTACCATCCTCAGGGCTAGCACTTCCCCTGTGTTGTAGAATCTGGTGATTGCATGAATTGCTTGCGGCATGATATCATGTGCTCTCTCCAGGTACATCTTATCACCATGGACTCTGCTCAAAATGATCCTTATATGATCCTCTGTGAAATCCTCCAGGAAGTAAACAGCATTGTGGAGCTTTTTCTTCTCCAAAATATTAAACTCCAGTTTGATCTTCTTATCTTTTCCACAAAATAAACCTAACTAGGTGTGGATATCTAGAGACCCTAGGTCTTCAATCTTGCAATCTATGTAGTCATAAATTCCCTCTTCTACTATCACACTAGCCGGAACTTGTGATAGGGCATTATACTTGGACTTCTATTGAATAAAACTTGCAGACTCAACAGATGCACTAGAACTGGTATGAGATGTGGAAGTCGTGATAGAAATCTTAAGAACTTGAGAAATACCTTTTGAAACACGTGAAATTAGGGCTTTCTGATTCTCCTTCACTTCACACTCTATCGGTTGCTGAATAACCGCTTTGTGTTCTCCACTTGACCGTTTCTAGTTTGAATTTGAATGTCCTTCACGATTTCTTAATTTCTCAAAATCTCTGCTCAAATCGCCTTTTCGTCGCTCTGCTCTTTGAAAAACTTTCCTTCGCTCGAAAACTGATAGTGAGAAATGATTTGAAAAATGCTTTTAAACATATTCCTCACCTATTGTCATTAATGCTCCTCCATTAGGGCGTAAACCCTAATTTGCCATTTTACCATTTTTGGTCTTCTTCCAAATGATAGGTATAACATACCAGTTAAGGTTTTTTACCAGTGTAAACCGAGGGTTCGAAACATTTCGTCGTTTGCTCCCCCTAAGCTTTTCTGAAGCTTAGTTTGTCGGTTCTGTGATTTCCACATTAGGTGCAGAAACTGATTCCTCTTGTAGCACCGCTGGTTTCTCCTTCTAGATTTTGTTCATGTCCGCTTGAATAGTGTCAACATCAATGTTTCCTTCTGGAGTGACCGTTATATCATCAGATATGATCTTTCTTGATCTACAGAATCTCGCAATGTGACCCGGTTTGTTGCAGTGATAGCAGACCGATCCAGGTGCTCTCCAAGGTCCATTGTTCATGTTTCCATTCTTCCTTCTGCATGTTGCGGCAGTGTGACCATGACCATGACAGATCATACAATTTTCTCTCCATCCGGTTGCCACTTGATAACCACCGCTTCTTGGTTGATGATTGAAGGCATTAAACCGGTTGTGATTCTAGTTCACAAAAGGTTCAGGACCAACTCCTTAGGTCCTCTAAGGATATCTTCCAGTGTTATTCATAACAGACCTGCATTCAGATGCTCTATGCCCATACTTGTTGCATGCATAACAGTTACCATCAAATCTATAGGATCTAGGCTTATCATTTAGGAAATAAGGAAAATTGTTGTAAGTCTTACTCCTACACACATTTGCAGTATGTCCTTCTTTAAGACAGTTAAAGCAAATAGGTTTAAAATTTTACTTACCTTTATCCTTTGATGTCGGTTGTTTATTTGATGTTCCAACATTTGTACCAGAGGTCTCACCTTCCTCATGATCGGAATAACCAAGTCCATTGGTATTCTTGACCAGTTTGGCAGATTCAAGCTTTTGTTCTAGCTTGACAGTACTCTTGTTGAACTTAGCAAGTATTTCCTTTGACTCAGAGAGCTCTTTGGAAATAGTAGCATTCGTTTCCAACAGGTTTTCATTCTTAGAGATGGTAGTATTCAGTTCTCCTTGCATGTCTTCCTTTTCCACTTTGCTTGCATGGAGTTGAGCATTTAGGTCACTCATCTCTTGTTTCAGCTTGGAGATCTCATGATCTCTTTCTTTCACTAGATCTTCAGCTTTCCTCCGGTTCTCAAGCTCTTGACACATCCGGATAGTCAGTCCTTCCAACTCCTTTCTCAGGTTGGAGTTTGATTCATTCAACTTATTTACTTCAGCAATTAGGGCTTCCATGTCTGCTTCATCTGAAGAACTATTTTCAGATAGCTCCATCAACTTTTCTGCATGTTCTCTTCATTTTGCTTGAGATGCCTTGTATTTGACCATAAGATCATCATAGGCTTGCTCAGACTGAGTGAGCTGGCGGGTAAGTTCCCTCAAAGTGTATTCCCCCATATCTCTTTCCAAGTGGTTAAACTTATAGAAAGGTTGGCTCTGATACCAATTGATGAATACTAAGAGGGGGGGTGAATTAGTATGCCAAAAATCTTTGCACTTAAACACTTTGCAAGACTGATAGTAAACCGGTAAAACAATTTAGCAGACAAACTAGTTAACAAATATGCAAACCAAATAGCTAATAATGCATTCACCCATAGAAGCACAAACACCATAACACAAGAGATTTTGACATGGAAACCCAAATGGGAAAAACCACGGTGAGATGGAACTCACAAGTAATAGGAACTAGACCGGTTAAGGTCTTACAATGTTCTTAACCAAAATAGATCTTGTTAGGAATCTCAATCTCTATTAGGAGATAAGTTCGATTAAAGACTACCTTGCTAGAGGATTTTAGATCCATAGATATGAACCCCCTTGTTAGAGGATTTACAAAAGGTTTTTGGGCCTACCCAGTTAAGGGCTACAGACTTGTCAAAGATGTGAGTAATCAACAAGTGTTTGATCTAGAAAGTTGCACAGACTGCTTGGTTAGATCCTTGGTAGCTCGTTCCTAATGCACTCCAGCATTACTTCAGTCTTCTACACATTCATATTCTCTCCAACACCTCAATCACCTTAAACCTTAGCAACAACATAAACTTTCGCTATATCCACATCAACAACCTAAAACCCTAGACATGATGTCCTTATAAAGGAATCTGATTTCATGTCAGTCCAATAGGATTACATTACAATTTCCTAGGTTCAATGAACCTAGACATACTTGGTACCACGACACAAAAAGCACCGTTAATGTGTCGGCACCGTCAAATGATCAGTGGATAGTAACTCATCACAAAATGCCAGTTGGTAAATCATCACAAAGTATTACCGGTTCATACAAAATGCCAGTTGGTAAATCATCACAGAGTATTACCGGTTCATACAAAATGCCGGTTGTCGGTTTGACAAAAATGAAGACTGGTAAAAATGTGTTATGCCGCTTTAATCCCTCGAACCGCTTGGAGTCAACATGCTGCTTCAGACCAGGAAACACATTCTGCAAAACATCAATAGTCTAAAGACTATAATACAACATACCGGTTGGAACAAATACCAGTTGTGCTCTAACTCATACATATAAAGAGGATCTCAATGCAAGTGTGTGTCCATCAATGACAATCACAACATAAACATAAAAAATGCCAACAACATCTTCCACCTTTCTCTCTTGCATCTCAACCTCTTCCTCATAGCCATCCAATTTGCAAGATTTAATCATGACCGTTGATCTCTGCCACCTAAGCTTATGCACTCAAAAATCTATAAATAGAGGTCTCCTAAGCCATTTTTGAAACTAATAGCTAATCTTACAGTCATTCTAGGAGTCTTTATCTTTGCAATCCATGAGTTCATGTGCTTAGAATTTTTAGTTGTTTTTTAGTACTTAAACATAAATCATTATCATAGTTTAGCTTTGCATATCATATCAATTATCAGTCCATTCCACACTTACCATCTTGGAAGCTACCTGTGCTTGTCTGAGACCAAAATCATCTGCAACCAAGAACAATGGGGTTAGGACACAATGAGACATAATCTATGAAGGTATAACAATTTCATTTGCTTTTTCATTTCATGTTGTTTCATTGGTTGAAGCTTCAGTTATATTTACATGATAGACTAATGAGTTTGCAGGTTTAATCTTTGAGGTGAAACTTAAGTGGATACAATAGTTTCAACAAATTGACTTTATCCAGTTAGCAAAGTTTAAATGACAATGATGAATAATGGAGATTGACTATAATCATAATGCAAGAGACGAATATGGGGGTGTGATTCTGAATGAAGCCCCAAATCACTAAATCGACTTAGTTAATCAACAATCAAATACATAGTAGGTTGACTTAATCAAACCAAGCAGAGAAAAGAGGAGGTTGTATAGGGGAATTTACACCCACAGGAGCATTGAATTTGTGTTGGTCAACAAGGAAAATGAGAAATTTAAAACAACCAAGTCGATCCTTGCTAGAATATCCAAGGAAATTACATAGAAGAAAAATTGATTGGGAAAAACAATAAAACTTCATACATACTCCACGATTTCAAGAGGAATAATCTACAGGATAAAAGCAATTAAATATCTACAACATTTACCAGACCAGTGTGTGGAGGGGTGACAAGGGAGGAAGGCGTGACTTTCAACAATCCTCCAAATTAGAATTTCTCAACTCCTTCAACAATGCCAATACTAACCCAAGAAAAAAAATAACGATTTTTAACTAGGATGAGGAAATGTATTACCAAAAATCGATGCACATGTGAAAGGAGAGGCGTGGCTCTTGTAGGTCGAACTCTCCCTAAATCGCCCCTTTTTCAGGTTGATAAATTTTGTAGAAAAGGTGAAGAAGAGGGGTGATGATAGAAACGTGGGAAGGGAGGAGGAAGGTAGCGCCTACTTCCTTGTTGGTTGATCACCTTCTAGTCAACATGATCTCTTTCCAATCTACCTAAGTCACCCCTTCAAACCAAAATAAATCACTGAAAATAATGGAGGATTGGGTTTGATCTCCAGAAAGGCCTCCAAAAATTGATACTTATTATGCCCTCCCAAGTTCGATTTCTTTCCCAAAAATCTCTTGGATTTCAAATTCGATCCATGATTTATGGATTTAAATTGATGAATGTTGAGATGAAGTTAAGAAAATGTGAATTTATTTGCCAGACATAACTCAACAAATTCCAAAGTTGGACTGAATGACGGGGAGAGTTGATTGGAAAGACTCGGGAAATTACTAAGTTACCTCCCTTAATTGAGCAATTAGGTAGTTTGAACTCTTAGTCATAATTTTTTTTTAACTCAAGTGCTAATTTCAATAATTTATTTCCTAAAATATTCAATTTTAATTTTAATTATACTATGTTTACTTATTTTTCATTTTAAATTTTAATAATTTAGCTTTTGAATATTATCATAATGTCTATTAATTTATTTATTTTGAAATTAATTAATCTATTTAATTATTATTGGTGTGTGTATGCATAGGTTCCATTCAATGAGTCCCTGCCGACGAGCTAGGAGACCCCTCCTCGGCCATATGTCTGCCTTCGATAGTTGTCCCTGCAACCACTTCACACTCGATGAAATTATCAAATCACAACATATATTCATTATTTTAAATGTCATCTATATAAATAGCATCATAATTAGAATATTATCATCAAACATCATAATGTCAGAAGCAATCATAATGTCAAACATACATTATGTCGTCAAGCACTAAATAAAATAAAGGCATCATAATGTCAAATGTCATCATGCATCAATGTCTAATATAAGGTAAAAATTACTAATCTAAATTTGAGTCGTGGCAGATACCCTCGAAGTGATGAACCTAAAGGAACAAACCTACCTTCGCTCTACCTCACTTAAATTGGCGCTAAAGGTGAGCCAAAGGATGAAAGTACAAAACTAAACTAATAAGCTACAGAAATGGCTTCCAAATGACTCTATTAAATCTCTATCTTCGGGACGAGTGTGTGGAACTAGGACACCAGAGCGGTGCACTAACGTCATGTATAGCTAAAGTATAAAATCCATACAAAAGGTACAAACATGACTGTACTCCTAAACAAATGATATTATAACAAATAAAATAAGTAACACAGAATGTGAAAAGCTGAAAGGAAATAGGAAAGGGTGAAGGCATACCACAGGTCCACGATTAAAGCCTCCCGTTGAGTGAGATTCTTTCCTAAGCTAGAAAACTGCACACAAGCTACCGAGGAAAATATTAGGGGTTGTGTTTAGAGGTCTGCCTCAGTCAGACCCTCATTTTGTTGTTCCCACCTCCATGGAAAACCCAAGTAATAGAAACAAAGGAAAGGTAAATGATAAAGAAAGAGAATAAGATAATGAATATGACAATAAGAAGATAATGGATGCAATGAAAGATGAATGAAAGTGGGAGAGAACCCCCCCCCCCCCCTTCAACACTCGAGAAGTTGATGCTTGAAAGATTGAAGCTAAACACCCATGACGCTCTTGAATCTGTGACAATGGTGGATGATGATCGCTGGAAAAACCTATGAGATATGTAGAAGATATATTCTAATAGCTTGGAAAATCGCCAAATGATCTAGAAGTCCCAAGAAAATCTCAAAATGCATGAGATACAGCCCCCAGAAAGAAACCCGACGTCGATGGCCACAAACAAAGGCATTATGAACTCTTCTGGGAAAAAGGTAACATTCAAATGACCATTTGTAGTCTGACATATTTGTGGGACACTAGCTCGACACATGAACGTCTCCATGATGTGCTAGAGTCCATTTGTCAATTGGTCAGCATGCTTGATAAAAGCCAAGTTCTAAGATGACAAGGCAATCCATGTGGACAAAAGGAAAAATAGGCGATGAATGACTTCATTCTGGCCTAAAGTGAAGGTGCTTATGTGATGTGGAATTGCACAGGGTGCAATTTACGATGTTATAGTATGAACTCATTTGTGAATAGCTTTACTACTCCTCATATTATATGAATTGTATTCCTTCAAAATTTTATCAAATAGACATGTACAAGTATATTCATGTGCACATGATATTAAGTTGAGAAGTAAGCTAATATATAGGGATCTTAAGAGTTGTTTGTCCCACTTGTCAAAATGTGAAGGTGAGATTTAAAAGACTAGCAATGTGGGTGTAGTAAACAACTCCTATAATTTACCAAACAACACAACATTTTTATATGATAAATCAAAAGATGATGAAACCTCTTCCATAACCTCAACAAAATGGTGGAACTTTCATAGCGCAGTGTTTCTCCCTTATCCAAAATGAATACTCTTTCAAACTGCTGATAAAATAGTAAAACCCTATTTTTCTATGATATGCAGGAGAGTAGTGGAACGAACAAGTGATGGTATCTTCCACATCCATAATAGATCTTTTTCAATGTTGCAACAAAAAAACCCTAATGTGCTTTGTTCAAAAGCCTTTGATTTATTCCAAACAATATTTTCCTCTAACTTTTCATGATGCATTTTGGAGACTTTAAGGAAGGACATGGGAAATAAATAAAAAATTAACTTTTGACTGTTGTAATGTGAATTATGCATATTTGATGATCATAGAAACAATGGATAAAGCACTATAAAGTAATTTGAAACCTTGGGAACTTAAAACAAACCACCCTTTTTGAAAAATAGTGCAAAAATAGTAAAAATGTTAATTTCACATCCTCTTTTCAACTATTTACTAGATGCTCTCATGTTACTCTCAATGTTTATGGTTGTATCATATGCTTTCATGAGGGTTTGAGGGTTCTTATCCCTTAAAAAATATCCTATTTTAGATTCAAATGCACCACAATAAAGAAAAAGACGCATAGATTCATTGGGCTTAAGATGTTGGGGTACCTTTCTCATAGTGAGGATGAATCTACTATCAAATTCAATCAACATTTAATTTATGCTCTTTTTTATAGTGGTGAGATCCTGGATGACAAAATTTAGATCAATTTTCCCCCATACGACATTACGAAAATATTTATAAATTCTTCTCAAGAAGAAATGATATTATCAAGAAGATATCTAAACCACTCATTAGAACTCTCCAAGGAGTGAAAAAACATGATCATCTTCAATCTCATACTCATCTTGATGTTGATAAAGTATCTCAAGTGATCTTTCCAAGTCACAACATTGTTTCCTTGGAGATTTGGAAATTTTTCTCTAATGTCACTATGGTTGGGATTGGGATAATTTTGAATTCTCAAGAAATCAAGTTGCTTATACCTTTTAGTCTCCAAAGGTTTCCTAACTAGTGTAAACCTCTGAGCTTTTCAACAATGATTATCCAAGTGGCATTATGAGGTATATTCAATTGTTGAGGTATTTGTTATTTTTGTTGTTGGTTATATACATTTTGTGCATCTTATTGATCGTCCACTTGCTAATTTTGTTGTTGTGTAGCATGACCATAGGTATGAGTAGATTGGTTAATCTCATCTTGAAGATCCTTCCTCCTTCTCCTGACACTGTTAATCAAATCTAGCTCTTCATCTAATGTTATTTCTTGTTCACTATACTTATTTGATATTTATTGATATGTATTATGGAAGGTCTAATAAAAGTGGGACCTCTAAGAACTAGTATGAGAATGTTGTCAATAAACCCTTTGACCACATCTATCTACTTAGTCCATTGCAATTATGTTTCTCCTCATATCCAATTCATCAACATTGATATTCCTTTTTCTGAATAACTGATTTGTTGAGTTATCAAAAGTATATTGGTATTAGCTCCTCATACCACTAAAAAATCACCACTACTTGAGGTCCCAACATTATTTGCAACATTTTGTCTAGATGAACTACTTCCATCCTTTGCTTTTCATTTACCATGTCAATTTCTTGTATTAATTGCATTATTCCTTTGTGCAGGCTACTCATTTTTGTGTCTTCTTTGGTCAATGATAAGAATTTTATTTCAATTAGATTGTGTTCTTACAATAGAGACCAGTCCCGAAGGGAGATAATATTTTCTTAAAACTACATTTACTGATGCAACACAAAATAACAATTGTAAAGTACTTTTCAAATTTTGACTTCAAAAAATGATGTTAAATAATTTTAACAATTATATGTGTCCAAAAATAGTACCAATATGTTAGCATAAGTTTGCCAGATGCAAAAATTACCCTTGAAAATATGCACAACTGCAAACTCCTATTACTAATGTGTTTAAAATATTTCCAATTTGCTAAGACCCAATAGTAACCAATTCATCCTCAACAATGACACCAATCCGTCAGGTCTCAAAATCATCACTCCACTTCCTAGAACTCAAATTTCACTCACAAGGCCAGGGTGTCAACAAGTGAAAAAAATCATTTCATCTACAAAACTATGGAAGAATTTGAGCCAACTCAACAAGAGTGGGTTGTATCTCCCATACTTTAAGCTCAACTTAAACTTGAGAGGGTGTTCCCAAGGGTATACCTTAATAAGTATTGAAATCGCATGGGATATGAAACAATAAACTAAATGATAACTAAACCTAACTCTCTTACTCAATTCCTAAGCTCATTGGACTAACTAAAAATTGTTAGGCAGTTCAAATAATCGGAAGACAACTGAGAGGGGGAGGAGAATTTGTTGTCACAGATTACCAGAACCCAAAACATTAATACTGGAATAACAGTTAAACCAATTAAGCATAAACAATAATAACAGAATAAATACCATCCACATGACACCAAGATTTATACGTGGAAAACTCGGTAAAGGGAAAAACCACGGTGGGAAGCCTACCCACAGTTAGATAATACTTCTGTAGTAAGTATGTGAATTACAATTGAGGGGCCTGCACTTGCAGGAATGTCAACAACCTAGAGCACACTGCTCATCACAAAAGGATCCTCACTGACTACATAGAAATCCAGACTACAATCCAGAGAAGTATTGAACTACAAAAGATAGTATCTCCTATGCCTGAGTACAGTTCCATTTAAGCTCAATACCAGAGGACTAAATCCTCTTACATAAACCCAATTCAATCTCCAATGATCGACCAAATCCTCTGCCTAAATGATATTACATTATTCGTACATTACATCCCTTGACCATAACCATGATGATCTACAATGAGATCTTACATCATATATATACAAACCCTCGACCATAAACAATCAGGTCAACCATCAGACAATAAACCAATTACATAATTACAAAACATGTCGGCCTTAGATAAAACAAATAATATCCAACACATAAGACATCCTAAAAACATATCGAGAGGTCCAATCCACACGTTACATTAAAGTCGATCCATAACCTAATCAACCGGGACCCAGTATAGGTCCACATGCTACAACAATGATCTCCATTTGCCAAGTCTCGAACATGATCACCATCAGCATCCCGATACTCCACCAGAAGCTGCACCAACACCACTTATGCAATTCATCAAAGATCTTCATAAAAAGCTTTGCCGGTGAAACCCTCATTGGAACCAGAAACCAAGCTTCTAAGCAAATAGGATAGCATTCGATCACTAGACCAAAACCAACTTATTGAATATGAGCATGGGTATCATGATTAAGCCAATTCTATCACCAAACTAAATCGGAGCCTACTAGATTATGCCAGATCCAAATCAACTAGAAACCACTCAACCTACCAGGACCAGAAGGGTGTCGGTAAAGCATCCAAATAGCTAGTGTTGTCATTAATGACAAAACATCAATGTAACACATAATCAATTCCACCAAATGGCCAATAAAAATAACTATTTTTAACCGTCATTATATAATACAACACCTTGGACACAAGTGCAAAGTGAAGTGAGATCCATGATTCAAAAAAATGGATTTTTCATTTATTGCTTATAGTGATATCATAAAAAAAACTGAAATTGAAATGAAGATTTTTATAATTTATTTAATGGTGGGTGATAGAAAAAACTACAATGAGACCAATGTCTATTCAAATGTAGTAGAGTCACAATCAACATGGATAAATTAAAAAGGAAAAATGATAAACTAGAGGTGATCTACTCATTGAATCATCAACAAACATCATTTCTAGCTTTATCTACTTAGATATTCATAATTGAACTATCCAAACTCATACAACAACACAAAAGAGCCATCACAACACATAATAGATTAAAAAATCTCTTTCAAGTTTCTCTAAAGATGAAACTAGAAATAAAGATTCACTTAGTTGTTTGGACTTGCAATAAAAGACTAGTGGTGTTGAAGAACACCTTTGAGAGATTTGTAAGGGTCTTCTCCTTATGGCAAGCCCTTTGATAAAGTTCAAGAACAATATGCAACAATACAAACAATAATGATATAAATATTGTAATATGTGATAACTTAGAGCTTGGAACTTCAATAAAGAGGGTTTTGACCTTTTTGATGTAGGGGAGAGGGACCAGTAGTTGTTAGGGCTAACTTCGTCAACATGTAGCCGTCACATGGAATATCGTAAGACCTCTATTTTTTTCAAGAAATGTAAAATGGACACTTAACTATCTTGTTGGTATTATGGATGACTTCGTCATGTTTTGCATTGGTTTTGTCATTGATGTCAACACTTATCTTCTTGGAGGTCTACATTGTTGTTTTGGTACTATGGTTATATTGGTTTACTGTTGAACTGGCAATATGGTTCACCGGTATGGTTAATGGCTTATGCACAGTCACCAGTATGTGTTCACCAACAGGTTATATTGTTCACCGGCAATGATGATAACTTGGAGATCATTTGGTTATGTTGAAGACATGGATTGGACGTTTGGTTCTGGTGTTTTGCTTATTGGTCTAATCGGGTTGACAAATTTGCCTTTATTGACAGATAAGTCTAGGTTATGGACCGGTACATGTTATCTATTCTAGATTAGCACGTCACGTTATGGAGATTGTTTATTGATTGGTTATTGTGGTAAATGTATTGAGCCGACATGTTGTATCACATCAAGACTTATTTTTAATTGATTTAAATGTAATATCTTTAGTAAGCCAACCTATTCATTTGGTCTTAGGTTTTGTATAAATGATTGTAAGATCTTATTGAATATCATGGATATAGGATATGGTATGAGTTTATTTGAATATTGAAGAGTGAAAATAAGCAAATCCTTGTGCGAATCACGTAGACATTATTCGAAGGTTGAAAGAAGGTTATGAAGGTGTTTTGACAGTCATGTTTAGAGCTTAATCGGTACTAAATCCAGCATTGGAGATGCTATTTTGAGTAGTACATTATCATTGGGTTTAACCATCCAATTGTGTAGTCAGTGTGACTCCTATTTTGTGACTGAGCGGTGAGATCTAGGCAGTTGGCCTTTCTACATATGTAGACCCCATTTGTATACACATACTATCTGCAGTAGTATCATCTGATTGTGGGTAAGGTTTCCCACCGTGGTTTTTCCCTTACCGGGTTTCCACGTCAAAATCTCTATGTTATGTGTTGTGGATGTTGTTCTCTTTATGTTTTGTGCATTAAGTTAAATCGGTACCGCTATAACTGTTAATCTGTTTTACTGACACTTAAGTTTGGTTTATCGACATTTAAGTTTAAATTGGAATAACTTGCATTTGGATTACAATTTATTGACAACTGGTTCACAACTGATTCACCCCCCCTCTCACTTGTCCTTCCCGGGACCTAACAATTGGTATCAGAGCTAAGTCCTCTTTTTGCAGAAGCCTAACAACTTGAGGAGATCCTATGGCAACAAATATTTTCAGGAAGGATAGTCTGAAGCTTGATGGAACTAACTATGGCATATGGAAGATCAAAATGGAAACACATCTGAATTGCATTGGAAGAGATATGTGGGATGTTACAAAGAATGGCTATGTTGCTCCTATTTTGAATCAACCTCATCCACCAACATTGGCTAAGGACATGGACAATGATTGCAAAGAAAGAGAAGCACTTCTAAGCACATTATCAAATCAACAAATTATGGGATTATCAAACCGATCTACTGCTAAATCTATTTGGGATAAACTGGAGACACTGGATGAAGGAGATACCACTGTCAAGATTGCAAAACTGGAATGTTATCGGGTCAGGTATGAAAAATTGAAAATGGAAGAAGATGAAAGAATTTTTGCATTATGGAAAGAGTTAATGAAATTATTTTAGGAATACAATGTTGTGGAGGATCCTTAAGTGAAGATGAAATTGTGTCTAAAGTTTTAAGAGCATTGCCACTGACTTACAAAATGAAAGTAACTGCTATTAATGAAATGAGAACAATGCCTAATACTTCAGTTTCTAGAGATACTTTAGTTGGAAAACTTTCAACATTTGAGCTTGAAGAGTTTGGTCTTGTTGCTATTGTAAAGATTGATTTAGCTTTCAAAGCATCATCATCATCTGACAAAACTGATTGGAAAATACTTTATGCAAAAGAACTTGAAGATATGAGGAGAGAAAATGAAGAACTTGAAGCACTATTTGCAAGGAAAATGCCTAAAAGTCTAGCAGGAAGTAAGTATGAAGGTAAAGCACCTTTCAAATATTTTAACTATAATAAAGTTGGTCATATGGCATCTAGATGTCCTGATAGACATGCAAGACTAAGGAAGGAAGCAAAAAGATCATATAAACCTAACCCTGAATATCAGAGATATAGATTCAAGAAAAACAGAGATAAGTCATGTTACTATGCAAATGAAGGTGTTACAGATGACTCAGATGAAGATCCAATAGATAACGGATGGGCTTTAGTTGCAATAAAGGAAGATCAACCGACACCTATTGTCAAACCGATAGAGCAGGCACTGGCAACTAAAATTGAAGAAAAAGATGAATGGATTATAGATAGTGGATGCTCTCATCATATGACTGGTGATAAAAGAAAATTCTTATCTTTTCAAGAAATTCATGGAGGTCTAGTAAGGTTTGGAGATGAAAAAGCTTGTTTAATCAAAGGAAAAGGCACTATATCTTTGGATGGTAAGCATAATTCTGACAATGTTTATTATGTAGAAGGTTTAAAGTATAATCTTTTGAGTGTTTGTCAGTTAGTGGAAAAAGGATTTCAGTTACAGTTCAAGAATGAGAAATGCAAAATCATTAACAAAACTGGATTGGAGATTGCAACCAGTAATCAGACTAAAGGTAACATCTTTCACTTGAATACTAGTGATAAAACATGTTTAATTGCACACATTGATGAAAGTTGGTTATGGCATAAAAGACTCTATCATGTGAATTTTGATTGCATTGTAAAGATCAGTTCAACTAAGGTAGTAAGGGATTTACCTAAGATTGTGAAACCTCAAAATCCGGCATGTAAGGAATGTCAAATGGGAAAGCAAGTTAGAACAACATTTAAGAGCATTACTGAGAAGTCCAATAATATTCTTGATTTAATTTATACTGATTTATGTGGTCCAGCAAGAACAAGAAGTCTACAAGGAGATAGATACTTTATGCTAATAATTGATGATTATTCTAGAATGTGTTGGGTTACTTTTCTCAAGGAGAAATCAAAAGCTTTTGGAAGATTCAAGATATTCAGGGAAATGGTAGAGAATGAAACCAGTAAGAAATCAAATGTTTGAGATCAGATCAAGGAGGAGAATTTACATCTAGGGAATTTAATGCATTCTATGAAGTGAATGGAATCAAAAGACAACTATCAGCACCTCAGACACCCCAGCAAAATGGAATTGTGGAAAGGAAGAACATAACTATTTTGGACGCAGCAAGAACAATGTTAATGGAAGCAAATCTACCTCATGTGTACTGGAAAGAAGCAATGAATACATCGGTTTATACTTTCAACAGAGTTCACATCAAAAGTGAAACCGGTAAGACCCCTTATGAACTATGGTTTGGTCATATTCCTACTCTTAAGTACTTCAAAATATTTGGAAGCAAATGTTATATTAGAAGAGATGAGTATATTGGCAGGTTTAATCCTAGAAGTGATGAAGGAATATTTCTTGGTTATTCATCTAAAAGAAAGGCATATAGATGTTATAATAAAAGGTTACAGAAAATTATTGAGAGTACTAATGTGAAGATAGATGAACACTTTAGAGAAGATTCAAGATCTATTGAACCGACAGTTGAAATGATCATAGATCAACCGACACAGATCGCACCGGTACAGAATGAAGACCTAGTCACACCGACATCATCAGAAAAATCAACTGTGATTGAAGAACAATAGTCTATGAATATTAATCCGAACAAACCCAGGTATGTAAGATTGAATCATTTGGAGAATCAGATGATTGGAAACAAGAATCAAGGTGTTATGACTAGAGGAAGACTAGAAAATGAAGAGGTATGTTTAATTTCTCAAGTTGAACCAGCATCTTTTATTGAAGCATGTAAGGATGAACATTGGATAAAAGCAATAGAAGATGAATTAGAACAAATTGAAAATAACAACACTTGGACATTAGTTCCCCGACCTAAAGACAAAAATGTAATTGGAACTAAATGGGTATTTAGAAATAAACTTAATGAAGATGGAGAAGTAATCAGGAACAAAGCAAGATTAGTTTGTAAAGGTTATTCACAAAAAGAAGGAATTGATTATAATGAAACCTTTGCACCGGTAGCCATAATTGAGGCAGTTAGACTATTTCTTGCATTTGCAACTCATAAGAACTATAAAGTTTATCAAATGGATGTAAAATGTGCATTTTTTGAATGGAGATCTTGAGGAGGAAGTTTACATTGAACAACCTGGTGGATTCTCTTTGATAGATAATAAGGATATGGTTTGCAGGTTAAGGAAAGCTTTATATGGATTAAAGCAAGCTCCCAGAGCTTGGTATGCTAGATTGGATAAATATCTTTTGAAGCATGGTTACACAAAAGGTAATGCTGACAACAATCTGTATTACAAAGTTACCAATGATGATATTTTGGTTATCGAAGTCTTTGTAGATGATATCATTTTTGGAGGTGAAGATGGATTATGTAAGGACTTTGCTAATCAAATGCAAAAAGAATTTGAAATGTCTATGATTGGAGAGATAAAAAAATTTCTAGGTTTGCAGATTTCACAAACAGATAAAGGTATATTCATATGTCAAACAAAGTACTTCAAGGAACTTTTGAAGAAATTTGGTATGGAAAATTCCAAACCGGTAAGTACTCCTATGACTACAACTGACAAATTGACATTGAAAGATGATTCAGCTCCTATTAATCCGACAAGATACAAAACTATGATTGGAGGTTTACTGTATTTGACACAAACAAGACCTGATATAATGAATGCATTATGTATTTTTTCAAGATTTCAAAACAATCCTAAAGAAAATCATGAATCAATAGTTAAAAGGATTTTTCGGTACCTACAAGGCACAACAAATCTTAGTTTATGGTATCCTAAAGATGAAAATTTTGATTTATGTGCATACACCGATGCAAATTGGGCAGGAGATGTAGATGACAGAAAGAGTACCACTGGCGGTACATTCTTTCTTGGTAGCAGATTGATTTCATGGATAAGTAAGAAACAAACTTGTACATCATTATCAACAACATAATCAAAATATGTTGCAGCAACAACTAATTGTACTCAGGTATTATGGATCAAGCAAATGTTGAAGGATATAAAGGTAAAATGCAAAGAACCAACAATCATTTATTGTGATAATTCAGCAACAATTGATATATCAAAGAATCTTATATTTCACTCTAAGACAAAGCATGTTTCTATTAAGTACAATTTTCTGAAAGAGAATGTTGAAGCAAATGAAGTGAAATTGGTTTATGTGAATACTAAAGAGCAAATTGCAGATATCTTTACAAAGCCTTTGCCTAAGGAAACATTTGAATATCTCAGAGAGAAGCTTGGGGTAATTTCCCTGTAAGGCCTTCCCCAAACCAAGCTTTGATTAACTTAGTTGACCATGTTTGACCCTATTAATAAATGCTATATAATACTATAGAATGGATTGTGTTAGACAGATAGATTGGTGAGAAAAGAAATTGAACCAAGTTATAGAGTTATTTCACCTTGTGGTGTACATTTTGATGTATTATGAATTGAAATCCTAAAAGATCCACTGATTGGATAATCTTGATCTAACGTATGTTAGCTATATTTGGATTTAGAACTTATAGGATTCCATGATTTGGATAACATTGATGTATGATTGATGCTTCATTTATATGCTTTATGATATAGAACTCTATATGATTCTAGAATAGGATAAATTTGAGATGATGTATGTCATTATTGGATTTGCAGGGCTCTACGATGATGATAGAAATAGGATGTATGTTTTATGTATGGATCAAAATTATGAGGATTATGATAATTGATTATGTGGATTTATTTGGATATACGATATATTGATTTGTTCAAATGTAAATTGTATGCAGAGTGTTTGACGTGTATTCTTATGCATTTGTTTTATATTATATGAGGTCATTTGGAATTACTAGTGTGTAATTGAGATGCGCAGGAAAATTATCCATGTGACCGTGGAAACATTATGGAGAACCAAACCTAGACCTATGTACGTTCGTAAAACCAGGGTTTGTCTATTTGGAGAGACAACACCCCGTTTGTGTCATATTTTATTTGTAATAGTAAATGATGCATGTGTGTTAAATGTTATTTACTAATTTATTTAAATCCAACAAGAGACAAAATTTCTTGTGTAATTTTGTAAAAGTATTTTTATTGTGTCACTGGACACACGTGTTGATTTATGTTTTGATTTTTGAAATTGTCTCTTGGAGGGAGTTGTTTAACTATAGCTTTTTCAATTAATTTAATGTGATTCCATAATTGCCTTAGGTAGAGAATCTTTGGAGTGGTCAACTTAGGTTTGACCCGAAAATTAACTTTAGAGGGGTTTAAAAGGGGTTAAATGGACACCTAGGGATAGTTTAAAAGTGTTTCCTAAAGCCCATAAGGTATACCTAAGGGTTAGGAGTAATTTTAGGCATGTACCAACTCTCATGTGACCATTTAGACACCCTAAAAAGTGACTTTTCTAAGTTGTGCGAAAATTGAATTTAGAAGGATCATCTAGGTTGTAAACTTTCCTTTTGGATGTGAGATCCCTTTCCCATTTTCTCCTACCTTTCCTTTTTAGTTTTAGAAACTTGTGAGAACTTTCACTAGGGTCTTCTTAAGCAAGAATGAGAGATTTAGAGGGTAATCACCCACTCTCCATTTTTGGTGACAGGGAATTTTGAAAGGAAAAAAGATAGATTTTGAATTAAGAATTTGGCTAAGTGTAGAAAGGAAAGACTTGTGGAATTGGGCTACTCATCCTCAACAAAACTAGCATACCCTTGGGCAGTTGAAGGTTGGTTTCACCTTACTTGTAAAGTGTTTTCATATTGAATGTTATATTGAAAAAATATCTTGTGTAAAAAGTCTAGTTTTCTTGCATGTTTTCCCTTGGAAAATTATTGTGTTTTATGTTTTACTTTTGTATGGCATTTTATGTGCTTTGGGAGTAATCAAGGCCTCCTACTCTTGGGAGACAACCCTCGAGTGAGAGGCTCTCGTTATGAGAGTGATCACAAGGGATTTTATGTGACCCTTGTTGCATGGCTTGTTTATGCATTTGGGGGTCATAAGGAGGGAAATAAGGCATGAATGCCTTGGGGGGGCATAAGGAATGTGGGGTTGTTATACTTATGATGTATTTGGTTTGCCATGAGGTGGCTATATGTTTTACCATACTTGCAGTCTCCTTAGGGTACTTGGTCCACTACCACCCTTGAAAAGACATCACAATGTGTGGTGCAGTGTAGCCCTGGGTTGAGAATGTGTTTGTGTTTGTTTTCCCCTTGGTTGTGTGTGTTTGCATGTGTATCCTGTCTAGGGCTTGGTTCTCCAAGCTCGGGGGTGGCTACTAGTTAGCCTAGGCTGGGAGGTGAGCACTCCATGGTCATAGCCTTTTGATTTATTTGCAGGTTGTTGGAAGAAAAGAAAAGGACAAGTGGAAGCTTTTGGATTTATTTGTTTGCAGAAAAAGTTTTGGGAAAGTAATATTTTATATTTTTAAGTTGAAGCAATGTAAAGGGAAACTATATGATGTATCTATTATGAAAGGAAAGGAATCTATTTTAATTAAAGTCCTCATTTAATAGAAATGAGGGATTAGTTGGGTATTTCACCCTCATGTAATAATGACTATATTGCATTCAAAAAAAAAATGCCTTAAATAGATGCATTATTTCTATTAATTTATTTTTGCATAAATAAAATAAATCTGTTGGAATTAAGCTTGTATTGTTCTTAAAAGTTTAATGATTGCATGCATGTCACTTTGAAATTTAATGTTCAGTTTACTTCCTCATGCATATCTCTATGTGTAAATAAAATAATCTAGGTTAATGCAGTTGTTGAATATATCTTATTATACTCTGTCACTTATATAGTTGCTGATTGGATTTAATGAACTCTGTCAATCACTTTTTACTGAATATAAAATCTAAAGTTAAATAGCCTATCCAATTTAACTAATATCTTTTAAATTAGATGTTGTTTAAATATTGAAGTCTGTCATTTGTTTAAAATAAATCTAAGGTTAAATAATTTATCTCAGATTATAGCAACTTGGGATTTAAAACATAGAGGGAAAAAAAAAGTCCTTATTTAAATCTGAGGATTATTAATAATTTGTTCTATGTTTTGTTTTGAAAAGAAAAATAATACATATTGCATAGTTGAGATATTTAATATAAATTTATTTATATCTTTATCTAAATGTGATATGCATCCAAAATATAACCATATAAATAAATATATATTTATATATATTTAGTTATATCTTTATCTAAAATATATTTATATATTTAATATATATATATATATAGACATTATATTTTAAAAAAATAATAAATAAATAACACAAAAAAAATTTAATTTACAATAAACAAAAAAAAAAATTTAAAATATTTTAAGCATAAAAAAAAGGGTTTCGGGGGGGTCGAACCCCACTGTGTGGGTGGTGCCAAAGCACCACCACTGTGTGGACACACAATGGGTTGGCGCCCCACACCACCACTGTGTGGACACATAATGGGTCGGCACCCCGCGCCACCACTATGTGGTCACACAGTGGGCGGCGCCCGGCACCCCCACCGCCTCTCCATCAAAACAAAAAAAAAATGCCGCTTCTCCATGATTTGCCCTGCACAAAAAAAAAAAAAGGGGGGGGGGGGAAATAAAACCCTAGCCCGGGTAGGGCTAGGGTAGAATAAAATAAAGATGTGTTTTAAACAAAACAAATTAGAAGGGTTTGGTTTTATAATGATAAAATTAGGGTTTCCATAATATGAAAGTATATTTAAGTTTATATATATATATATATATATATATATATATATATATAGAGAGAGAGAGAGAGAGAGAGAGAATAAATAAATGAATGGATAAATGTAGATTTAGTATTTTAGTAGGTGGTCATAAATTATATATGTTTTAATAAACATATGATTATAATTTAAATTAAATATGTTTTAATAAACATTTGAATATAATTTTTTTTTTTAAATGTGTTTAAATTCAAAGTATTTAGGGAGTTTTAACTATTATAAACTTTATAATAAATTGGGCAAGATTATTTTGGCTATTGGGGAATTTTTTAAAAACTTGTAGGAAAATATACATTTATGAAAATTAAATTGACCCTTTAGTCGATTTAATTTTAAACTCATTTTAATTATGGATTGAAATATAATTTTAGACATTAAAAATAAAGTACTAGGTCAAATTTAATTTGTTCCTTAAAACAAATTTTGATTTTAGGAGATTAAAAATATCTTCGCCAAATTTTTTTGAGAATTTTAAATAAGTTAATTGAGAGATTAAAATCGTTGAGGATAACAAATTAATACCCTTAGTATTCCACATTTGTTTTAAATCATATTCGCAACTTGAGTTAGGGTTTAAGTTAACTCAACCAAAGTTAAGACAGAACTTGTTAGTGCACTTCTTATTAGCATTTTAATGTTACTTAGTTTCAATTTTTAAAAAAAAATTATCCCGTTCTTATCGTAAAAGTTTGGGCATGACATTCCCCACCGACAGAGACTTCGATGTTGAAGATTGACATCAAACCGACAGGAACTAACAAAAAAAAAACCTTTTCCGGCTTTGATGGAGGAGAGCTACTTCTTAGGGGGAGTAGTTGGCTGAATGTTAAGTTTTGAATTTTTAATTGCATTGGCATTTGATGTCAAAGGGGGAGATATATCTATGGAAAAACATTATTCCTTGGAGGAGAGATTATTCATTGAGGGAGACATATACTCTTTGGATATATGTATTTTGGGTTTTGGTTTCTGTTCCTATTACATAACTTTGTATTGATCTATCTTTGGGAGATTGATTGGTTTACTGGTTTTTGGCATTCTGTTTTTGGCACTTAGATGTTTTTCCATCTAGTGTTGCCATCAATGCCAAAGGGGAAGATTGTTGGTATTATGGATGATTTCGTCATGTGTTGCATTGGTTTTGTCATTGATGTCAACACTTATCTTCTTGGAGGTCTACATTGTTGTTTTGTTACTATGGTTATATTGGTGTACTGTTGAACTGGCAATATGGTTCACCGGTATGGTTAATGGCTTATGCACAGTCACCAGTATGTGTTCACCAGCAGGTTATATTGTTCACCGACAGGGATGATAACTTGGAGATCATTTGGTTATGTCGAAGACATGGATTGGAAGTTTGGTTTTGGTGTTTTGCTTATTGGTCTAATCGAGTTGACAAATTTGCCTTTACTGGCAGATAAGTCTAGGTTATGGACCGATACATGTTATCTATTCCAGATCAACACGTCACGTTATGGAGATTATTTATTGATTGGTTATTGTGGTAAATGTATTGAGTCGACATGTTGTATCGCATCAAGACTTATTTGTAATTGATTTAAATGTAATATCTTTAGTGAGTCGACCTATTCATTTGGTCTTAGGTTTTGTATAAATGATTGTAAGATCTTATTGAAGATTGGGGATATATAATATGGTATGAGTGTATTCGAATATTGAAGAGTGAAAAATAAGTAGATCCTTGTGCGAATCACACAGACATTATTTGAAGGTTGAAGGAAGGTTATGAACATGTTTTGACACTCATGTTCAGAGCTTAACCAGTACTAAATCTACCATTGGAGATGTTATTTTGAGCAGTACATTATCATTGGATTTAACCATCCAATTGTGTAGTCAGAGTGACTCGTATTTTGTGACTGAGCAGTGAACTCTAGGCAGTTGGCCTTTCTGCATGTGCAGACCCCATTTGTATACACATACTATCTACAGTGGTATCATCTGATTGTGGGTAAGGCTTCCCACCGTGGTTTTTCCCTTACTAGGTTTTCACGTCAAAATCTCTGTGTTATGTGTTGTGGATGTTGTTTCTCTTTATGTTTTGTGCATAAAGTTAAACCAGTACTGCTATAACTATTAATTTGTTTTATCGACATTTAAGTTTAAATTGGAATAACTTGCATTTGGATTACAATTTATTGACAACTAGTTCACAACTGATTCACCCCCCCCTCTCAGTTGTCCTTCTCGGGGCCTAACATATCTACAACTAAGGTTTGAAGGTGTGACTCATCATGCAACTCGTCAAAATAACACGTCTACTATGAAGTGTAAAAAAAATGGCTTTTTAAAGATTCGACCAAAACTTAATCTAAAAATGCCTAGTAATTGAAAAAATATATATCATTTCTTGTTAGTAAAATATCATATTTTTATTTAGAGTATAACTTATATGCAACATACACCAGAGAGTAAGACACCCCAAAGGATAAGGAGACTGGGCTTGGGAGAAGTGTCACAACCCTCCTTATATTTTTTTGGATAAGCTATTTAAATGATTGAATGAATATTATAAAAGGATAAATAATAAAACTCACACACACCCATGGAAAATATACATTTTTCTTAATTATTTTTTTAGTTTTCCTTATCCAATTATGGCACATGTTGTAGGAAGAATAAGAAGCTTCTAGAGGATTCTCCACCACCTTGCATGTAACTCCCCCCACTAAGTTTAATCAATTGCATGAAGTCCAAAATTGGGAAAGAATCTCTCTTTTTTAATTAAAATTTCTAGATAGTGGAATAGAGGGATTTTTCTTATAAATAATAGGCAAGTTTTCAAAAATGGGAGTTGGTTATTCCATAAAGAAATTCTTCTCTCAAGTAATTTTTTTTGTAGTCATATTTCATTTTTGAAGATAGCTAAGATTGCTTTGGAGGATTTCTTTCAAGTTTGAAGGATCAAGGGAGGCTAATTGAAGGATTCATAGGGGATTCTACATCAATTGCAAGCATCCAGGTTCTTTTAATTTAGTTTTATTTTATTTTGAATCATGCATCTTGATCTTGCTGTGAATTAGATTAGATCAATTTGTTTCAATTTCCTCAATGAGAACTAAATCAAATTGATTCAATTTCTTGCTGAGAACTAGATTAGATCCTCCCTCTAATCCATCTCTCTAGTTTATCGAATAGAAATCTGAATCTCATAGATCTCGCTGTGAATATTTCTCTATGTTATTCTCATTTGATTCTATACATATTTTCTATTATCTGGTTATATGTTTTCTCTGTAAAAATTTGTTGAAAAGGAGGGATAGAATTCACTGTGAATAATCCTCTGTGATATTGTCATTTGATTCCATTATCTAGTTATATATTTTCTCTGTAAAAATTTGTTGAAAAGGAGGGATAGAATTCGCTGTGAATAATCCTCTCTGATATTGTCATTTGATTCCATTATCTGGTTATATATTTTCTCTGTGAAAATTTGTTGAAAGGGAGGGATAGAATTTGCTGTGAATAATTCTCTGTGATATTCTCATTTGTTTTGAGTCTAGTTATCTACTACTCTATGGAAAATAATTGTTGAAAACCAAGGAATAAGTCCCTCTACGAATAACTCTCTATGTTAATTGCTCCTATATATGAATCCTTATTGCTTTCATTTTTGTATACTGGTTAAACTCTACTCTCCTGTTTAAATAAATTAAAACTGGAAATCATATATATATATATATATATATATGCACACAGTACCCAGCACTTTGCACGGAGTATTGGGCCGTAGGCGGAGTTAATACTCCGCAAGGGGAGTGGTACCGTTACGGTACCCTCCACTATCCTGCGGTCACTGCTGCGGCAGTGGCCTCAGGGTAGTGGAGGGGACCGTGGGGTCCCCCTCCCACTTGCCCTTTTTAAATGCCAACCAAATCTTAAGGTATGGCAATGTTAATTGTTAGAAAAAAAATTTATATATGTTAATTAAATTCCTTTTTATATATATTTATAATTTTAGTTTATTAAAATTTTAAGCAATTTATAAATTGTAATTAATTTACCAAATTTTATAATTAGATCTTTTTTTCCACTAGCAATTAATTCATATTAAATATTTTGAAGCTAAATTCTATTGTGGGAATAGTGGCTTATAAGCGATATTCTCGCATGTAACCTACACTACCTCCACCTCATGCAAATTGCTTCACATTGATTACATTTATTGGCGTTTCCATCTCCATGCAATTTTCACGTTTAATTATTATTATGCAAGTTTCCTAATTGTTATTACTATGAGGTTTTGAATAATAAATAATGTTAAATATGGTTTTTTTTTAATTCCATGTAATTCTTCAAGTATTTATTTCAATTAATCGAGCTTTGCAATGTTTAAATTTTACGCGTTCAATTAGTAATTGTTTTCAAGCATGATGTTTTCATAGTTAGAAAACTAAATAAAGGAAGTTGGAAAACCAAAACCAAGTAGCGTTCGGTATATATAGTGCCTCTGGGTCACGCTTACGGGTAATGTCGTCGTGTTGAACTACTGCACTTAACGCCTAATAAAGCTACATCAACGACATCTGTGGCATCATCCCTATAAATCGTTGGGGAGTAATAAGGGACACTTGGAAGTTAAAATCCAAGGGGCGGGTAATCCCCCTTGGATCGATAATCTAATAAGATAACTTTTAAATGATTTCACATCCATTGAGATAAACCATAGTAAACCCCCTTTTTGGGATGGTTAAGTAAAATGCTTTTATGAAATTGATTTTTTTTTTATCTTGAAGAGATATTGGTGATTGACAATTTGGTCAAGGGTGATGCTCATGATAGGTGCTAAGATCTAGTTGTTTTAGGCCACAAGCAATAGGCCATCTTGAGCCTTTGCTTAAGTGCTACCATCATAGGTAGCAACCGCAGAGAAACTATCTGGGACATTGACCCTAGAAAGGGTTGCGTACCCACTAATCAGTTTACATCAAACCATAGAGTAGAAAATAGAACTACATACTTTATGTCTTGATCCCGTGCTGAAGTGGGTATGTAGGCAGTCTTGGGACGGAGTTGTCCCTCGTACTCAGGCGTTCGTGGGTGGGGTCTAGGCTTGGTAAAGGAAGGATTGAGTAAGAATCCTATTTTGAAATATAAAGATAATTAATTTGAAAAAAAAGTAATTCAATGCATACTCGGAAGGAATCTCGTATGGATTCGCTTGACTTACTGAGGCTTTAAGAGAAAATCTGAGGTAGAATTCAAGCTTGTATTATGTTATTTAATTACTCCTAAGGACGGCGACCTCGGTGCACTTCTGTTAGAAGAGTGTAGTACTTAGTGAGTGGCTCAAGACCCGAATGGTCCCGATGAGTCTAAGTCTTTGGCCAGAGCACCTCCTATCCTGATTAGATAGATGCCTACCTCGTATGGGTAGATGCCTATCTCATATTGGATAGATGAAATCTTATGTCCCGTATGGACAAATGCCTAACCCGTATGGTTAGATGCTCATTCCGGATGGATGAATGCCTAATCCAAATGGATGGATGTGTTACTACTTATCAAGTTGCCATTAGTTTTTTATATTCAAAGTCATACTATATATTCTAGTCAGTTAGCACTACCGAATCATGTAGTCAGTATAAACAGAGAAGTCGGTATGCACAGTCTAGTCGGTTACAAAAGAAAGCAGTCACAGAACACAATATACACCGAAGCTGTCTACAAGTATCTTTTTATGGCTACCAAGCAGTAAAGTTAACACATTGAGTTGATATTCACTGAGTGAAACGTGTTACCAGATACATTGAACCTAGACATGCATATGAAAATGTGTTACAAGATCGAGGCACATCTAACCGTTATTACATTGGAAATTGCACTAGAAGATTGTGTATGATTGCGAGGTCAATCCAACCAATGAAATATTTTGTTTAGTTATTCATTCGAGGAATCTTGTTTGTAAGATCGAAGCAATGAATTGGATCACCGTTTTAAGAGATCTATTTATACAACATGAATTAAGTGCAAGTTGTGTGCATATATGTATGAAGGAAGACTGTTACAGAGACACAGAGGTCACCGAGAAGGTTTTCAGAGAACAGTCAAAGAACAGAGTAAACAGAAGGGTTTATCGAGTTACTATATGAGTTACCGAGGTATTCTATAAGCAAGGTAATCTTATTCTGAGCACATAGAATCTGCTATAACATTTCAGATGTAAAGTTGCAGATGTTTGTAATGATTTTATTGTAATATTGTGAAGTTGAAAGAGAAACCTTTAAGAGGGTAAAAGACTCTAACCAAGTCTATAAATTGTAAAGCCTCTAACCAGGTGTAGCATTCAGAATACATGTTGCAAAATCCTTTAGCAAGGTAGATCTAACAGATCTTGTTACTCCTAACAGGGTAAGCTATCAGAAATAGCTAAACATGTAGCTCTAACTGAGCATTCTTTATTATTGCAGTAGTGAAGTTGTGGGTGTCATCCCCACTGCAATTTTTCTCTCTAACCAAGAGTTTCTGCGTAGCCAAAATATATGTGTTATGGAGTGAATCATGTATGATTGTTATCTGTTTGTTTTAACTTCATTTTATGTTACTGCACTATTCAGTTTATGCATAACAGTAAAATTATTATTCAAGAAATTTTTTGGAATATTGATTTACCCCTCCCCTCTCAGTACATTAGCTTTCCATATTGGGCCTAACAATTGGTATCAGAGCTTGAATCTTGGAAAAGGGTTTAACTACCTAAAGAGAAAGATCTTATCAATGGAAGGCTATAAACAATCTTGGAGGATTGTGTATCTGCAAGAAGAGCTGGATCATGCAAATCAAGTGATTGCAGACATGCAAAGGCAAATGCAAAAATCTCTGAAAGTAAGAAGAAGATTATCTGATGACTTGCAGGATTATCAAGAGTTAGTGGAACAAATTGAGACATCATCTGAGACTAGTATATCTAAAGGGATTGAAGAAATGATTTGAGTATTGAAGGAAAAGAACAAAGCATTGGTTGATTAACTAAAAGCAATGAAAAGAGAACATGAACATTTCAGTACACAGATGACTGAAAATCTAGATGCATTGAGAACAACAGAGGATAAAGCAAGAGATCTACACAGAGAGAAACAACAACTTGAAGTCTTAGTATCTGATAAGAATGATGAAATCATAAGGTTGACTGGGATTCAACAAAATATGATAGATCAACTAGGTTATGCACATCATGAAGCAATTCTAAAGAATGATGAAAATCAAGCATTAAAACTTGAAGTATCAAGGTTGATTGATGAACTTGAAATAGAGAAGAAATCCAAAGAAACATTGAAGAAGAGTTATGATGCATCAAAGATGTTGGATGAGCAACTGAATACAAGAAGACCCAACAAAGATGTGGGACTCGGTTACAAAGGAAAAGAATCAACCGAGAAAGGAATTCATACTACCGAGAGAGGAGAATCATCAAAGCAAGCTGGAAACAGGAATAAAATCAAAAGGAAGAAGCCTATTTGCTACTACTATGGAAATCAAGGTCATACTGCCAACATATGCCAGATTAGAAAAGGTAAGCAACCGAATATCACTAAGTCCAATGGATATTGTTACAATTGCAATAAATATGGTCACACATCTAATCAATGTAGGACAAAGTCTGTTAACAAATATCAGAAAGCAAAATTCAAAGGGTTTTGTAAAAACTACAATAGATATGGACATAGTACCGAGAAATGCTGGTTTAAGCAAAAGAATCACATGTGGTCTGCACACTAAGCAAACACTAGTGGTTACCGAACTCACACAAATCCTTACCGACAATATGTAGTAGTACCATGGGATTACAATACAAGGATATGGTGCGAATGTTGTGGAAGATATGGACATATTAGTGCCAACTATTTTATAATATTTGGAAAGAACAACCAAAGATCATGGAGAAATCCTGGTATGGCATGTTTTCATTGTCACAAAGTTGGACATTTAGCTAGAGATTGTAGAGATCAACCTAGAAGAGACACTGAAGAGATAAAAGAAAAATTTAAGATGATTTGGAAAAAGAAGGAAATCATGTCAGATGAAGAAAGCACCTTACCTATCAAGTTAGGTGCACCTATTCCAAATTAATCAGCAAAGGTATGAAGGGACTGCATTCTCTAAAGGTTAAATCATAACAGTTCCTATTCTATTATGTACAAAATTCAAAATCTGCATAGTTAAGATGCATTAGTAAGTTTGAAATTCTATCAAAAGCACTTTACAGGAAACCTGTCAAGTCGGTGTATACAGGAAGCCTGTCAAGTCGATGTATACAGGAAGCCTGTCAAGTTGGTAAATGAAGGAAATTTGGTTACTCAGTTAAAACAAAAAAAAGGAGAAAATCGGTTAAAGGTGAACCGAGTGCATTTAATGTTTTGACCTAACTCGCATGGAGCCCGATAAGGTATTTTGTGTACTTAAAGGTATTTTTGCTGTCATTCTCATTCACCAAGTTTTCAAGAGAGCAAAGCAGAGCAAATCAAGGCGATCAAACTTCATTCAAAGTGAATTTCAAGGTATTTACATCAAATCTCATCACACTGTTAAGCTGGTTTCTGATCTTGTCAAATTGCTATTATCTACCGAGTGTGAAGCGTCAATCGTTTGTAAACCGTCAAAACCTAAGGATAGTTTGCTAAGTTTTTACCTGAAATCTACAATGACGCCCAAGATCCAAGATCCCGTAGTTGTCAAGAATGTGGAGAAGCCCTCGCTGAAGTACTCTTTGACTCCTAAAGTCGCCTCTAAACCAGATGAAAAAACTGCATTTTCACTCATCCCTGATCGAGTCTTGTTAGTCGAAGATGTTAGATTCTTCACCAAATGTTGTGTTGAATAACTCGGTCATGTTGAGATTAGTGACACATATGATGAACTTTGTACTGATGGAAAAATGGATAGCAAGTATGAGCATATCAAAATCAAGGGATTAACTGAATCCCTAGCCTATCCCCGTGTGTTCAAACCCCAGTGGGTTAAGTTTTTTTTAAGTAGAGTTCATGATGATTTTATGTGGCTAGAGGAGAAACCATTCAAAATCACTAAGGAAATCATTCATGTGATCACCGGGTATCCTATCTATGATCATGCACGAGCACAAAAAATGATATCACAGAAGGAGTTAATTAGTCTAACTGGAGTAGAATCTTATTACCGAGGACTGAAATTGAACAATGTCACTGATGTAGAACTTAAGTTTGCAATTAGAGTAATTGGTTACTGTTTCTTCCAATCAGCAAGGAAAAACAGTGTATCATGTGCCGCAGTTGACTTAGCCTATAAAATAGTGAAAAAGGGAATGAAAGTAGATTTATGTGAAGTGTTATTGAAGAACTTGTTTGAGAACTTGAACACAATAAGGAAGCTGAAGAAGAACAACTCAGCAAACACACTGAAGTTTGGTTCACTTCTTGTATGCATGTTTTTCTACTTTGAGAAGTTCTTTCCCTCAGTCGGTAAAGTAGTTTGGGAGCTACACCGACCTATCACCCATCAAATCAATGATTTTATCAAGAAATTGGGAGATAATTTTAATGATATCATGGATGACTATTTTAGCAAATTTCAAGAGAAGATGCACAACAGGTATCGGATTCCACCACAGCTGGTAGAGAAATATAAGGATGATATATGTTTTGAGGTAGACACTGATTACTGTTATATGAATGCTGTAGAACCTAGGACTCAATCTTTGCCACCAATGGGTTACGATATTGACTATGATATTACTCAACAGCAAATTGATGCCTATCTTTCATTGCCAAGGCATGCTACCAAACTAAGATATGGAACTTATGAAGAGGTGAAAGAAAAAGTAAAAATGAGAATTGTAGTACCCAAGGCTACAAGAAAGGCTACAAAGATGATAAAGGTTTTATCTGAGAAATTCGGAGAAGAATCCTCCTCTACACCTATCAAAGGCACTCTTGCCATTACCGAAGAGGAATCAGAAGCTCAAGAGGCAGCAATAACATTAAGTATCGAGTTGCCTAAGGGTAAAGTTTTGAAAAGAAAGAAACTCGACACTTCAAAGGCCCTACCGACTCCACCAACAAAGAGACCTAACACTAGAGCATCAACTGCATCACCGAGTAAGAAACAAAAGAGTGTTACTGCACCCAAGGTAACCAAGACCTACAAGAAATCTACTCGAAGACTCATTTTGGCAAAAGAGTCTAGTGATACAAAATCTAATGATGCAAACAAATTTCAGATTGTAAAAAGAAAGAAGGTAAATATTCATAGTGTTGAAAGCTTTTGTGCCAATCTTAAAGAATATGGTGGATTTGCAGGATTTAGATATGTCAAGTATGAGACTAGGAATAATGATGAGAAGCGACAAATTGAAGAAGCTGTCATCTGCACACTTCTAAAGTTTTGGCTAGCTCCATTAGAACTAGTAAAGTCACTTCCGAGTGAATTATATTTACATATTGATAACAGATGGAAATATGCAATGGAATCAGAGAAACAAATAAGAGAAAGAAGTCTAGTCCATCTATTTCCTGATATGTCTGTAGCAGAAATTAAAGAAGATTTGACAACATACAATTCTAAATTTCTTGTCAAACAGAGAGCCTTAAAATTGATGAATGGGCTATACATTGATGTAGAAAATGAGACAAAAGCCAAATGGCAGGATATCTTCAAAATAAAGGATGTCGGTGAACAATCTCAAGTTGAAATTGTTGATGTCACCGAGCATGATCCTGATGTCACCGAGCAAGGTCCTGATGCTACCAAGCAAGACTCAGTTGACACTATTCAAATTGATGAAGATATCATGGATGCAGAAGCACGGGAGCAGGAAATGATAGAAGGCACTACCTATGCAAAACTTGTATCTAGTGAATCTGTCTTAGAACAAGTTCAGCCTTATCCGCTAGTCAAGCCACCTGTCTCTACCGAAGCTCCTAAGGATACAAAACAAGGCACCGAAGGTCACAAGTCTGAAGCAACAAAAGATACAACTAAAGATCAGACATCTCAAGCACTGTCAAGCACTGAAAATGTTACAGCTGAGACCCCTATTACTGAGACACCCAAGGACACCACAACGGCTATAGGAACTGACCAAAGTGTTGCATCTACCGAGCAACCTACCGAGGGTCAACAAGCCTCACAAGCACTTGTCTTACTACAACCGATCAAAGGTAAAGAGAAGAAGGTGAGAAAGCATAGTTTCAAAGTTGATTTAACTAAACCGATAGTGTTGCCCAATGTGGATATCTCAAAATTAAAAGGGCAAGCACTTATTGATTTCGGTGAACTATGCAAAGCAAAGGCCGAACAAGAAAAACAATTGGCCATTCAAAAGAAGAATAAAGTACTACAGAAGGTAAAGACACTACTAACAAATATGCTACCTTCAGCAATAGTGTCAACCGATGCAGCCATCCACATTCAACTGGATGAACTCCTTACTCAAATAGAAACATCTAGAGTTGATGCATCTGAGTACTTGAGCAAGCTAAAAGATAAAGAGCTTACTGCAAAGATGATAGAAGAGGTACAAAAAGCTCTCGCTATAGGAAAAGTAAAGCTTGTCAAATTCATTGCTGAGTTGTCCCCTCAACTCAAGCATATTCTTTATTTATTTCAGAAACTTTGTACATTTTCCTTATTCATTAAAAATATCAAGAATAAAACTGATGCAATTGAGAAAGAGATCACTGATCTCTCAACTAAGTTGACCACCGAGCCTAATTTAGTTCAGAATTTTTATATCAAGCTTCAACAGCTCATGGCTCAACAATTAGAACTCAAAAATGAAGAGCATAAGATCAAGATGGATATAATGACCCTCCAGACATTATTCCTTCCTCATCTCTCATCAGTTCAAGAGCAGATTAACCGAGCTACACACCTATCTATACACAAGAGGGAAGCACTCTTGATGGCTTAATATCACTATTGGCTGATATTCAAGCACAAAATTCTTTAATGGAAAGTGTAAAGGATGCACTCTTAGTCGCACTCACCGACGCCCGGATCAAGTATAAATCTATTTTTGATCAATTACCACCCCCAGATGGAAATTAAGTTTTTTATGTTTGTCAAAAAAAGGGGAGTAATACTACATAAGGGGAGTAATAAACTATATTTGGAGAGTGATACAGTTTTGGTAATACAGTTTTGAGTATTGTATACAGGGGAGTATACCGAGCAGAGCATGCAGAGCTAGCAGAGCACACAAGCACAAAACAGAACCGAGCATGCAAAATCTGAGTAATATATAGAATAATGATAAGGGGAGTATATTTGCATATACTATTTCATTGACTATTGTATATATTGTCAAGTGTAGTCATTTTGCAAAGTATATAGATTTTTGAGTTATGACTTTGAAAGTAGTTTTTGTCAAACATCTCAACTAATGACAAAAGGGGAGATTATTACTACTTATCAAGTTGCCATTAGTTTTTATATTCAAAGTCATACTATATATTCTAGTCGATTAGCACTACCGAATCATGCAGTCAGTATAAACAAAGAAGTCGGTATGCACAGTCTAGTCGGTTACAGAAGAAAGCAGTCACAGAACACAATATACACCGAAGCTGTCTACCGAGTATCTTTTTATGGCTACCGAGCAGTAAAGCTAACACACCAAGTTGATATTCACCGAGTGAAACGTGTTACCAGATACATTGAACCTGGACATGCATATGAAAACGTGTTACAAGATCGAGGCACATCTAACCGTTATTACATTGGAAATTGCACTAGAAGATTGTGTATGATTGCGAGGTCAATCCAACCAATGAAATATTTTGTTTAGTTATTCATTCGAGGAATCTTGTTTGTAAGATCGAAGCAATGAATTGGATCACTGTTTTAAGAGATCTATTTATACAACATGAATTAAGTGCAAGGTGTGTGCATATATGTATGAAGGAAGACTGTTATAGAGACATAGAGGTCACCGAGAAGGTTTTCAGAGAACAGTCGAAGAACAGAGTAAACGGAAGGGTTTACCGAGTTACTATATGAGTTACCGAGGTATGCTATAAGCAAGGTAATCTTATTCTGAGCACATAGAATCTGTTATAACATTTCAAATGTAAAGTTGTAGATGTTTGTAATGATTTTATTGTAATATTGTGAAGTTGAAAGATAAACCTTTAACAGGGTAAAAGACTCTAACCAAGTCTATAAATTGTAAAGCCTCTAACCAAGTGCAACATTCAGAATACATGTTGTAAAATCCTTTAGCAAGGTAGATCTAATAGATCTTGTTACTCCTAATAGGGCAAGCTATTAGAAATAACTAAACATGTAGCTCTAACCGAGCATTCTTTATTATTGCAATAGTGAAGTTGTGGGTGCCATCCCTACTGCAATTTTTCTCTCTAACCAAGAGTTTCTACGTAACCAAAATATATGTGTTATGGAGTGAATCATGTATGATTGTTATCTATTTGTTTTAACTTCATTTTATGTTACTGCACTATTCGGTTTATGCATAACAGTAAAATTATTATTCAAGAAAAGTTTTGGAGTACTGATTCACCCCTCCCCTCTCAGTACATTAGCTTTCCATATTGGGCCTAATAGGATGCCCAGAGTATGCAATTGAATAAAACATAATGATTAAATTAAACACACAAAGAAAAAAAAAGAATACTCAATTTTGTTGAGTTAATTATGGTGGGTTACTTCATGTGGTATCAGAGCAAAGGTTCAAATCTAGGCCTTGTGCTCACTTCAATTTATTCAACTAAGGGAATGTTTTGCAATGGTAGAAATTAAATTTTAAAATCCTAAATCAAGAACTAACTACATAATTTAACTTTCAGGTAAAAACCTAGAATGGCAAGAGGAAGAGGAAGAGGAAGAGGAAGAGGAAGAGGAAGGGGTAATGGGAGACGTACTAGGAGTCAAAGGGAAGGAAACCATGAGGAAAACCATGAGGAAAACCATGAAGAAAACAATGAGGAAGACCATGAAGAGGATCGACACAACCCAGGAAATAACGAAGATGGGGTCCAAGCTATAATCGACCTTCTAACCGAACAAAGAGATAAAATCAACTTCCTGGAACAATCAATGTAGTACCTTAGGGAAAGGCAGAATGACTTTGAAAATAGAAGTGGTACCAAAAATGGAAACCCTGGTAGCAATCAAGGGAATATGGTGGGTAATAGAAAGGAAAATAACATATTGGAACTCTCCAAAGACTTAAAGAAAATCACCCCTCCTAAGTTCAATGGGAGGCAAATTGGTGAAGGAGCTGAGAATTGGCTAAATGAAATGGAAAAGTATTTTGAGCTAAGAGATTTTAGCGAAACAACCAAGGCTTTATGGGGTTCCTATCAACTCACAGGGGAGGCAACTAGTTGGTGAACCAACACCAAGGAACAAAATGGGTATAGCAGGGATACAGTCACATGGGATCAATTTGTTCACCACTTCCGAGATAGGTGGCTCCCTCAATTGTTCTTTGATGAGAAGGTGACGAAGTTCCATAATCTACGTCAAGGGCCCCTATCCGTTCAACAATATTGGGATAAGTTCGCCAAGTTGCTTAAATATGTACCTATGTACCAGAAAGATGAAGAGGGCCAAGCAAGGAAGTTCATTTTGGGGCTAAATACCAACATAGGGGCAGAGGTTGACATGCATGGACCCAAAAATGTGAATGAAGTACTTGAAAAATCCCTAAGGCAAGAGAGGAAGATTCAAACACTAGCAGGGTGAAACTATAATGGGAACCACTCATTTAAAAGGAAGCAGGAATTCAATGGGAACACTAATTTCAACAAAGGTCAAAGGAATAATTCTTCCGAAAGAAGGCCACCTCCTAATCAACATCAGAGGAATGGAAATAATAATAATAATAATAACATGGGAAATAATGACAGAGGCAACTATAACAGGAATGACCAGCAAAACAAGATAACTTATCCACTCAGGGCCAATGAAACAAGGAATGATCCCCCTAGAAATCAAGGTAGGAGGGGTCCTCCAGGTGGATGATTCATGTGTGGGGGAAACCATTTTGCTAGAGAGTGCCCTAGGATGCAAGGGCAGATTAGGGCCAATCAACCCCAACAAGGGCCCCAACAAAGGATTCATGCAGCAGTTAGGAACCGAAGAGGAAGATACCAGAATGTTCTCGTGGAAACCACAGGTACACTATTTGAACAACCAATATCAATTCTAATTGACACTGGATCATTTGAATGTTTCATATCACCTGAATTAGTAAACAAAAATGCATTAAAAGTTAATCAAATGGAGTCATCATGGATGGTTCAATATGGGGATAAGGCAACTAGGGAAGTAACTAAGTGTTTGCCGAGGGCAAGGGTACAATTTCCCGAGTTTGAAACAAGGGTAGATCTCTATGTGGCACCCCTAGGATTATATGATGTAATTATTGGAATGAGTTGGTTAACTGACCATCAAGCTAATGTAGATTGCTATAACAAAGTTGTTGAATGTCTGGATGATGGGGGGAAGAAGGTCAAAATCCAAGGGAAGTTTAAACCCATTAATATAGAAACCATCTCAGCCATGCAATTAAAGAAGGAAAGAAGAAGAGGAGGCCAAATATATATGGTTGAAATTGATGAAGGAAAAGAGGAAAATACACCAACCTTTGAAAATACCCCTTTCTTAAAAGAATTCAAGGATGTTTTTCCAGAAGAATGACCCAGCTTACCCCCTAAAAGGAAGTTTGACTTTTCTATTGAAATACTACCAGGGGCTGAACCAGTATCAAGGGCACCTTACCGAATGAACACGACTGAATTACAAGAGCTCAAAATGCAATTAGAGGAACTCTTAGCTAAGGGATTGATAAGGCCAAGTGTATCACCATGGGGAGCGGCAGTTTTGTTTGTTAAGAAGAAGGATGGAACCTTAAGGCTATGCATCGACTATAGGATGTTGAACAAGGTCACAATAAAGAATAGGTATCCCTTACCTCGCATAGAGGATCTTTTTGACCAAATGAAAGGAGCAGTAGTTTTCTCAAAGATAGACCTCCGGTCAGGGTACCATCAACTCAGAATTAAGGAGGAAGACATTCCAAAGATAGCTTTCAGGACTAGATATGGGCATTATGAATTCACCGTAGTTCCTTTTGGTGTAACCAACTCCCCAGCTGCATTTATGAACCTAATGAATAGTGTACTACATGACTACTTGGATAAATTTGTTTTGGTATTTCTGGATGACATATTGATTTACTCTAGAAATGAGGAGGAACATTTAGTACACCTACAAATTGTTTTGCAAAGGTTGAGAGAACATAAGTTATATGGGAAATTGTCCAAATGTGCCTTCTTTGAGGAAAAGATTCACTACCTTGGGCATATAATATCAAAGGAAGGAATAGCAGTTGATCCAGATAAAATAAAGGCAATAGTAGAATGGCCAATCCCTAAAAACATTTCAGAAGTAAGAAGCTTTATGGGGCTAGCAGGTTACTATAGGAGGTTTGTGGAAGGATTTTCTAAGATAGCAAACCCCATCACCTCATTACAAAGGAAGGGTAAAAGATTTGTGTTGATAGAACAAAGTGATAAGGCATTCCAAATTTTGAAAGGGAAACTAACTTCAACACCCATTCTAAAGGTACCAGATCCGAATGGACACTTCATAGTCGTAACTGATGCTTCTATTGAAGGGTTAGGAGGAGTACTTGTCCAAGATGAAGGGGTAGTAGCTTACGAATCCAGAAAGCTAAAGACTCATGAAGTCAATTATGCACCCCATGACTTAGAGCTGGCAACAATTGTGCATGCCCTACAAAAATGGAGACACTTCTTGCTAGGGAAGCCCTTTGAATTAAAGTCAGATAACCAAGGACTAAAGTACATCTTTACCCAACCCCACTTAAATGCCAGATAAAGAAGGTGGTTAGAGTTTCTAAGTGAATATGATTTTGAAATTGAATATATTAAGGGGAAGGAAAATAGGGTGGCAGATGCCTTAAGAAGGAGGAGACATTTGATGACTATAGCAACATTCAAAACTTCTTTCAAAAGGCAAGTAATGGATGAACAAGGACATGACCCATGGTATGAGCAAGTCAAATTGACTTTAGAATACGATCCAACCAATCCTAAGATCGAAGGGTATATATTAGATGAAGATGGTTTGCTCAGATACAATAATAGAATCTATATTCCTAATTCAGGAAACTTAAGGGAAGTAGTCTTGTCGGAGGCTCACAATGCCCCTTATTCAGGGCACCCAGGGGTTAACAAACTTTATGCAGATCTAAAGAAGTTATACTTTTGGCAAGGGATGAAGAACGCCATTGTCAAGTATGTGGCTAAATGTTTGGAGTTTCAAAGAGTAAAGGCAGAACGTAGACATCCAGCTGGATTGTTACAATTGCACGATGTACCTCAACACAAGTGGCAAGTTATTAGCATGGATTTTGTGCAAGGGTTATCCATGTCACCTTCTAGGCATGATGCAATAATGGTGGTAATTGACAAACTTACTAAGGTGGCACACTTTATACCAGGGAATCTGACGGATGATGCACCTACCTTGGCTAGGCGTTTTGTTAAGGAAATATTTAGGTTGCATGGAATACCAGAGAAAATCATATAAGATAGAGATTCTAGATTCACTTCAAGGTTTTGGACCACTCTTCAATCAGCTCTAGGAACTCAACTAAATTTTAGCACCGCATACCATCCTGAGACCGACGGTCAGACAGAAAGGACAAATCAGATTATGGAAGACCTACTTTGCATGTATTGCATGGACCAAAAGAGGAAATGGGAGGAGTACCTACCTCTAGTAGAGTTTGCTTACAATAATACATATCAAACATCTTTGGGAATGACACCTTTCGAAGCATTGTATGGAAGACCATGTCGAACACCTTTGAGTTGGGATAGTCTTGAAGATAGAGTAATTGTTGGACCAGATATGTTGAAGGAGATGGAAAGGAAAACTAAGGAAATTAGGCAAAGATTGAAGGAAGCCTCAGATAGGCAAAAAAGTTATGCAGACAAAAACAGGACACCAAGGGAATTTGAGGTGGGAGAGAAAGTCTTCCTACGGGTTAGACCACACAAGAGTTCCACAAGGTTTGGGAAAAAGACTAAGCTTGCACCTTGTTATGTTGGACCCTTTAAAATATTGGGAAGGATTCATCCAGTTGCATACCGGTTGGCCTTACCTCCCCAATTGAGCCGGATCCATGATGTCTTCCATGTATCTCTTCTTACGAAGTATGTACCTGATGAGAAACACATTTTGAATTGGGATGCTTTACAGGTCCAGGAAATGGGAGGAATAATGATAGAGCCATTCAAAATCTTGGAGAGGCACCAGTGCTAGTTGCGCAACAGAGAGGTTGATCAATGCAAAGTGCAATGGGACCAGTATGATGAAAAGAATGCCACGTGGGAAGATACTAAGGAGATGTAGCAGTTGTTTCCTTTTTTGTTTTAATCATGAACTATAAACTCTTTTGGATACATTCAATAAATGCATCGGGACGATGCACAAATTAAGGGGGGGAGGATGTCACAACCCTCCTTTATCACTTTTGGATTTAAAATACAAACTCTATTATATTTTTTTGGATAAGCTATTTAAATGATTGAATGAATATTATAAAAGGATAAATAATAAAACTCACACACACACATGGAAAATATACATTTTTCTTAATTATTTTTTTAGTTTTCCTCATTCAATTATGGCACATGTTGTAGGAAGAATAAGAAGCTTCTAGAGGATTCTCCACCACCTTGCATGTAACTCCCCCCACTAAGTTTAATCAATTGCATGAAGTCCAAAATTGCAAAAGATTCTCTTTTTTTTTAATTAAAATTTCTAGATAGTGGAATAGAGAGATTTTTCTTATAAATAATATGCAAGTTTTCAAAAATGGGAGTTGGTTATTCCATAAAGAAATTCTTCTCTCAAGTAATTTTTTTTGTAGTCATATTTCATTTTTGAAGATAGCTAAGATTGCTTTGGAGGATTTCTTTCAAGTTTGAAGGATCAAGAAAGGCTAATTGAAGGATTGATAGGGGATTCTACATCAATTGCAAGCATCAATGTTCTTTTAATTTAGTTTTATTTTATTTTGAATCATGCATCTTGATCTTGCTGCGAATTGGATTAGATCAATTTGTTTCAATTTCCTCGATGAGAACTAAATCAAATTGTTTCAATTTCTTGCTGAGAACTAGATTAGATCCTCCCTCTAATTCATCTCTCTGGTTTATCGAATAGAAATCTGAATCTCATAAATCTTGCTGTGAATATTTCTCTGTGTTATTCTCATTTGATTCTATACATATTTTCTATTATCTGGTTATATATTTTCTCTGTAAAAATTTGTTGAAAAGGAGGGATAGAATTTGCTGTGAATAATCCTCTCTGATATTGTCATTTGATTCCATTATCTGGTTATATATTTTCTCTGTAAAAATTTGTTGAAAAGGAGGGATAGAATTCGCTGTGAATAATCCTCTCTGATATTGTCATTTGATTCCATTATCTGGTTATATATTTTCTCTGTGAAAATTTGTTGAAAGGGAGGGATAGAATTCGCTGTGAATAATTCTCTATGATATTCTCATTTGTTTTGAGTCTAGTTATCTACTCCTCTCTGGAAAATAATAGTTGAAAACCAAGGAATAAGTCCCTCTGCGAATAACTCTCTGTGTTAATTGCTCCTATATATGAATCCTTATTGCTTTCATTTTTGTATGCTGGTTAAACTCTACTCTCTTGTTTAAATAAATTAAAACTGGAAATCATATATATATATATATACTAATTATAAATTTCTTTTATGCAATGTAAAATTCCATAGTAATTATAAATCTTTTATGCAATGTACAAATCCTTATTGTTGGGCGCACGGTACCTAGCACTCTGCACGGAGTATTGGGCTGCAGGCGGAGTTAATACTTCGCAGGGGGAGTGGTACCGTTACGGTACCCTCCACTAGCCTACGGTCACTGCTGCGGCAGTGGCCGTAGGGTAGTGGAGGGGACCGTGGGGTCCCCCTCCCACTTGCCCTTTTTAAATGCCAACCAAATCTTAAGGTATGGCAATGTTAATTGTTAGAATTTTTTTTTATATATGTTAATTAAATTCCTTTTTATATATATATAATTTTAGTTTATTAAAATTTTAAACTTAGATAAAAAATTTTTAAGCAATTTATAAATTGTAATTAATTTTACCAAATTTTATAATTAGATCTTTTTTTCCACTAGCAATTAATTCATATTAAATGTTTTGAAGCTAAATTCTATTGTGGGATTAGTGGCTTATAAGCGATATTCTCGCATGTAACCTACACTACCTCCGCCTCATGCAAATTGCTTCACATTGATTACATTTATTGGCGCTTCCATCTCCATGCAAGTTTCACGTTTAATTATTATTATGCAAGTTTCCTAATTGTTATTACTATGAGGTTTTGAATAATAAATAATGTTAAATATGGTTTGTTTTTTTTATTCCATGTAATTCTTCAAGTAGTTATTTCAATTAATCAAGCTTTGCAATGTTTAAATTTTACGCGTTCAATCAGTAATTGTTTTCAAGCATGATGTTTTCGTAGTTAGAAAACTAAATAAAGGAAGTTGGAAAACCAAAACCAAGTAGCGTTCGGTATATACAATGCCTCTGGGTCACGCTTACGGGTAATGTCGTCGTGTTGAATTACTGCACTTAACGCCTAATAAAGCTGCATCAACGACGTTTGTGGCATCGTCCCTATAAATCATTGGGGAGTAATAAGGGACACTTGGAAGTTAAAATCCAAGGGGTGGGTAATCCCCCTTGAATCAATAATCTAATAAGATAACTTTTAAATGATTTCATATCCGTTGAGATAAACCATGGTAAACCCCCTTTTTGGGATGGTTAAGTAAAATGCTTTTATGAAATTGATTTTTTTTTTAATCTTGAAGAGATATTGGTGATTGACAATTTGGTCAAGGGCGACGCTCATGATAGGTGTTAGGATCTAGTTGTTTTAGGCCACAAGTAATAGGCCATCTTGAGCCTTTGCTTAAGCGCTACCATCGTGGGTAGCAATCGCAGAGAAACTGTCTGGGACATTGACCCTAGAAAGGGTTGCGTACCCACTAATCAGTTTACATCAAACCATAAAGTAGAAAATAGAACTACATACTTTACGCCTTGATCCTGTGCCGAAGCGGGTATGTAGGCAGTCTTGGGACGGAGTTGTCCCTCATACTCAGGCGTTCGTGGGTGGGGTCTAGGCTTGGTAAAGGAAGGATTGAGTAAGAATCCTATTTTGAAATATAAAGATAATTAATTTGAAAAAAAAGTAATTCAATGCATACTCGGAAGGAATACCGTATGGATTCGCTTGACTTCCCGAGGCTTTAAGCTAAATTCCGAGGCGGAATTCAAGCTTGTATTATGTTATTTAATTACTCCTAAGGACGGCGACCTCGGTGCACTTCTGTTAGAAGAGTGTAGTACTTAGTGAGTGGCTTAGGACCCAAATGGTCCCGATGAGTCTAAGTCTCTGGCTAGAGCACCTCCTATCCCGATTGGATAGATGCCTACCCCGTATGGGTAGATGCCTATCCCGTATTGGATAGATGAAATCTTATGTCCTATATGGACAAATGCCTAACCCGTATGGTTAGATGCTCATCCCGGATGGATGAATGCCTAATCCAAATTGATGGATGCCCAGAGTATGCAATTGAATAAAACATAAAGATTAAATTAAACACACAAAGAAAAAAAAAGAATACTCAATTTTGTTGAGTTAATTATGGTGGGTTACTACAAAAAGAATGCGTGCGAGCACCATAAAGATGTAAAGCCAAAGCAAGGAAATTGAGGAAATCAAGCGGATGATTGATAATATGGAACAACTGGAGTTGAAAGCAATTGAGACGCTTCAGAATTTAACCTAAATTTGGGCTCTCTCTGTCGATCCTTTTTGTCTTTTGTTAGCTGTCTCTATTTTGCTGGCGTTTTTGCTCGTCAGATGTCCTTTTCTTAGGTGTTGTCTTTTGCGTGTTGCTGCACTTTAATGTATATCTTTTGATCTTTTGGTTGTAATGGGTTTCAGGGGCCCATCAAAACCTGTTTTCCCTTATTCAAAAACTTACATGCAACATAAATGGACCAAATACATATTAGTAACCATAAATATATGTTATCTCTAACATGTAAATCCAACATAAATGGATCAATAGTTGAACAAAAAAAAATATTTGCTGTTATAGAAAAATCACAGTATTATATAAAATACAACTTATATCCAACACACATGGACCAATAGTTGAACACTAAAACTTGTTGAAAATCCTTCTCATTTCATGGAAAAATTTAAGGTATTTTTTGTGCTCACCTTTTATATTTGTGATAGGACAAATTATTAATATGAAATACTCCAATGAATATACATTGCTACCCCAATAGTTGTACACATGGGAACACTATTTTTTCACTATGACAACAATACTTGCTTAAGATAGCAAGTATCTTATTTTATTAAATGAGCATCTTATTTTTTAATTGATAGACTTATAATGGATAGTTATGTTATTTTATTTCAAACAAAAAACTATTTATTTCTCTTGTTAATGAACGTATATTTGTACTTTTTATATAGCATTTACAAGTTCTTGTGTGTTCAAGTATAGGTCTATTTTGACCAACATTTGGTTATTTTTTTATTTACATGTGGACTATTTATTTATAATATGTTGATGTAAAGTGGTGGCAAAATGCTGTTGGTAAGTGATTATGCAAGATGTGGGTGATAATTGATGCTAAATGATAAAATCTAGATGATCTATAATGATCTACCGTAATTGTTCTTTTATACACCACCTAAGCACAAAATTTGAAAGTTTCAATATTAGAATTAACACATGATAACTAATTAAAACTAAATTAACTTGAACTTAGAATAAAACTTGAAATTAAAATATAACATTTAAAATAAGAATAAAAATCGAAATTAAAATATAATAATTAAATTAATGCAACAAAATTGACTGAGATGGTTCCTCCCGCCCCCGTGGACTCACTTATTGTCACCGCTAACTTGCAGCTCTGCTCTCCACCTACTGGTTCTGCTCCTGATGCCACTCCTTTGCAACAACTTGTTGTTGATCCCTTGTAGCCCCTGTTGTGTCGCGACAACAAGTTGCAACAACTTAACTTTGGCTCTAGTGATGGTTTCCAAGCTGGATCCTCATTGCTTGAGCATTCTTTTGATGGTCCTAATGATAGTATCGCTTGGACGGTTGTTTGTCGCAGGCGAAAGGGGAAGTCCTCCCCACTCCCCCAAACTCCCCTCTGGTCAAGGCTTGGGTGTCCATCCCCCCCCCCTCCCCCTTGCGTCGCATTTAGGTTGTTGAAGGTTTGATAGTTGTTTGTTTGGGACTTGCTCCCATATGTTATTGTGTTGTACTGCCTCCGAACTTTTTGTCTTTGAGATCATTTTTATGCCAATACCTAAATTAAAACTAATAATTTAAAAATTATAAATGTGTAAACAAAAAATAATTTCTACTTCCAAGTCAATAAAAATGAGAGCTGCCATTTTATTATTTTTAACAACTTATTTGATGTGTGGTGGAGACGTTCTTGAGAGCTGCCATTTGAATTTTTAAGAACTTATTTGATGTGTGGTGGAAAAGTTCTGTGGATAAAAAAGGTGTCTTATCATCATCTAATCCCTTTGAACGGTGGCTTCATATCCTGCAATCTGCTTTACCTATTTTGAGTTCACAACTGAGTTTAGCGACCATGGCAGCTCTTTCCATTTCTTCAGCTACAGCAGTACCATCCTCCATCAACAAGCAGGTATATTTTACATGGTTTATGAATCCATCGAAATAACTGAATTTTCAGCATTATTCATTCACATATCAGCATTGAATTTTATTTTCCCTATTGTGGGTTGGAATCTGTGTCTAGTTATCCTCTTGCAATAGTGGGATTTTCGCTCCTTTGGCGTTGAAGAAACATGGGCAGGTGCATGGGAGCTCAAGGAAAGAGGCAGCTAAAATTATTTGTCAAGCTGCAAACATCGCTGCGGATCGGGTGCCTGATATGGGCAAAAGAAAACTGATGAATCTGCTGCTGTTGGGAGCCATTTCTCTGCCCACAGCCGGGATGTTGGGTCCATATGCTCTCCTCTTTGTCCCTCCCCAGTAAGTTTTACCCTTTGCCAATATCTGCTTCAACATCAATGCCTCAAATGTTTTACATGCCCTTTATTCTGCTAATTACAGATCTGGAGGTGCTGGAGGGGGCCTTGTTGCTAAGGATGCCTTAGGAAACGATATCACTGCTACTGCCTGGCTCAAAACTCATTCTCCTGGTGACAGAACGCTAGCACAAGGTTTAAAGGTGGATGATTCTGCCCTATTTTGCAGACTTTGTTTTTGGCCTTGTTGGGCTGTACAAAATAATGGAATTTCTTGGCTACTCTTTGATGCAATAAATTCAGGGATTTCTTCTGCTAAAATTTAGGCATTTTTCTTCCTAAAATTGCTTAGAATTATCACGTTGTGATTCCAAACTGAAGCAACAAAAAAGGTTTCCTTTCTCATTTTGAATGGCAAATGGTGATGATTATGCTTCAACAGGGAGACCCAACTTATATTGTGGTGGAGAAAGATGGGCAATTGGCCACATATGGAATCAATGCTGTGTGCACTCATCTGGGTTGTGTGGTGCCCTGGAATAAGGCAGAAAACAAGTTCATCTGCCCTTGCCATGGCTCTCAGTACAATTTCCAGGGCAAAGTTGTCCGTGGACCAGCGCCCCTGGTAAGGATGTTTCTCACTTTTCTTGCATCTGTAAATCATATTTGGTTCACATCAAAATGAAAGAAATTTATACAGCAAATACCAAATTGAAAGAAATTTATATCAATTTAACAGGGCTTCCGGTAGTTCATGAGATAGAGGAAGAGAGTTTCTGTTTCAGATTACACTTCTGGTCTATAATTAAACCAAGAAATTATAAGAAAAGTAGAAGGTGTATATTGCTATCAGATTTAACTTCAAATTCATTGACCCATATGATTATATGCATGTTAGAAGAGGAGAGCATGAAAGTGGGTGCATGAGTAAATGGCTTTCCACACCCTGATATTGTGTTCTCAACCATTCCAAATTAAAATGTGTGGTGCATGAGTAAACGGCTTTCCACACCCTGTATGTGAAACATCTTCTATTTGAATCAAACTCATTGACTCATAACCCATAATTTCATGAACAACTTCTATTTGAATCAAACTCCTTGACCCATAATTTCATGAACAACTTTTATTTATGTTATTAAGGACTGAAAAAGGGTATTACTATTTATATGATAAGGACTGATTGTATTTATGTTATTAAGGACTGAAAAAGGGTATTACTATTTATATCATAAGGACTGAATACATGTAAGGAATGGGTATATGCATATTAGAGGAAGAGAACATTTAAGTGGGTGCATGAGTAAATGGATTTCCACATTCTATCTGAACATGTATGCAGAAGATCCTGATATTGTGTATTCAAGCATTTCATTTTAAAATGTGTTATGCAGTCTTTGGCAATCACGCACGCAGATGTTGTGGATGACAAGATAGTGTTTGTTCCATGGGTGGAAACCGATTTCAGATCAGGAGAAGACCCCTGGTGGTCTTAGGATGTCTTGAGACGGAGAACCGGGTTTTTTAAATATATACTAGTTCATTTGAATTGTAAAACATTTCTTCTGTAAGGACTGACCTATTGCCTGTAATCCATGTAAGCAACTTCCCGAATTTTGCAATAATAGGTTCAACCTGCCAGACCTCAATTGAATTGTTCTAATTCCTTTAGAAATAAAAAGAAAAGGTTGATTGGTCCTCAATATTACTTGTATTAAAGTTCTATAAATTTTAGATAGGTTTGAAAAAAACACAGGCGTTCCAAATTATTTTTTGAAGCAAGTATTTATTACTTCTGTTTGCAGAAGGAATATCTGACCATCTATTTGTAAAAACTTAGGTTGTATATGGAAAAAAAACAGATTTGTTCTCGGTACTTTTTAAGTTTGAATTGACGAAGGACATGGAGTTTGAAGTTGGGAAATTTTCTGACTTTAAAAGTTAAATTGGGTGTTATGTACATCATTTGAATATTTTTTTACCATTTGAGTGGAAGAGCACATAAAATAATTCTCAATGATAATTACATTTCAAAAGAAATAATATTATATTTGTATATCTATATTTAAAAAATATAGATAAATTATGTTCAGAGATATTTTATAATAGAAAGGAATATGATGATTGCAACAATATTAGTAGTATACAAGAGTTTCAAAAATATGAATAATAATAGAGTTGATTGTTCCCTTTTAAATATTATGACACTCTTCCACTATCATTTGAATGTAACAGTTTCATATAGTTGGAAACAAGTGGCGAGGGTTCTATTTTATTTGGAGTAATAAAATAACACCTCCACAAAAACCATAAGATGACATATTTCATGCATTTACTAGTCATTTGCATGCCAAATTGTTTCAAAATTGAATTTTTGTTTATAGACAGTTTGATGTCATTGTAGATGCCTCTCGGCATAACAAGAGATATCTTATAAGAGAAAAAGAATATGATGATTGCAACAATATTAGTAGTATACAAGAGTTTCAAAAACATACATAATAATAGAGTTGATTGTTCCCTTTAAAATATTATGGCACTCATTCCATTATCATTTGAATGTAACAGTTTCATAAGGTTGGAAACAAGTGGCGAGGGTTCTATTTTATTTGGAGTAATAAAATAACACCTCCACAAAAACCAAAAGATGGCATATTTCATTCATTTACTGGTCATTTGCATGTCAAATTGTTTCAAAATTGAATTTTTATTTATGGACATTTTGATGTCATTGTAGATGCCTCTCGACATAATAATCAAGTTTATATTGATATTATAAGTTTTTATAAAGTAATGTCTTTTATTTTTTATATTTTATTCAATTATTTTATTGGATGTAATTAATTTTATACAATTAGTTTGAATCTTGATTTTTGCAAAAGTCTTTTCTAGGCCTAGGGAGGATCTTATTTCTCCCTTGGTCCTCATTAGGGTGTCTTCTCCAATTTCTAATTTGGTTGCTTTGGGTGCATGATTCCATTGTTCTTGATTTGCCTATAGATACAATGCAACATCCAACATTCCTATTGTAATTTCTCAATGATTACCATCTTCAGTTAGGTGTTCTCCCCACGTGGTGCCTTGGGTTGGGTCATCTAAGGTGGCTTCCCCTCTGTCACGACCCGACTTGGATGAATAATTTTTCAGTCTAAGTTGATAAGTTAGGGATTGATATTACCTGACAATATGGTGTTTGATGTTATTATTTTGACATTATGACACTTGGCGACATTATTATGCTTGATGACATTTTGCTAATATGATGATTAATTAATATGCCCGTTAATATTATTGATGATGTTTGATGATATTATTTTGATGATAAATGACATTTATTGATACTTGATTCTTAGTGACTTGACGTTAATTGAAATTATTGATGGCAATTTTAACTTAATGTTTATCTTATTATGGAGATTTCATCACGTAATCTGATGACTTTGTTGAGTGCAAGGTGGATGTAGGATTGACCGTCGAAAGAAGATAAATAACCGAGGAGGGGTCTCCTAGCTTGTCAACAATAACCCAGGGAACCTGGCCTGTGCATTCATACACACACACACGTAATAATTAAACAAATTAGTCAAATAATAAAGTCGATAATAAATAACATTATGATATAAATGAAGCATAAAATATTAAAATATAATATTAAATAAATGAATTAAAATAACTTAATATTAAATTTAAAACATGTGAGTTTTATGGGAAGCAGAGTGAACTAACTGTTTCTTTCTGTCAACTGTTTGGATCTTCATGTCAATCCTCAAATTTCTTTTCTCAACTGGCTAATCCATCCAGTCTAACTTTTGATCAACTCTCGTAACTAGCTAATCTATTCAATCTTCTTCACTTAGCTCTTCAATCACCATAAGTTTCTCCAGTTGAGATCCATGAATTTTGGATCAGAACTTAGCCAGAGATAATTATAAAACCAACCCTACCTTCTCTCAATCGATCGAAATTGTCTTTGGAGTTTTTCTTTTTATGTTTTGTTGAGTCGAATTCATTCCTTTCCTGCCAGTCGTACCATATTCCCATCACCTTCTTCCTTCACCATTCGAAGTAGCTAGCAGCAGTCCTGGGGGTCGAAACTCTCTTGAAGGTGACTAGGATATAGTGCTCAAATAGCCCATGCCCCTGTTATTTCACGTGGATTTGCAAGAATCAAATTTTTGGATTAGGTTTCCAACGCCCATCTCCATTCTCCTACGTTGGTCTGCAAGGTGAATTTGTTGGTTCTGTTTTATCTTATCATTTCTACATTCCTCTTTATGGATCAAGCTGCATTATCTTTTTACATAAGTTTTATTTTAATTGTTGTCATAAATCGATCCATTGGCACAAGTTTTTCCCCCCACCATTATATTTTTTATTTGCAGATTTCTTTGTGGGTTGTTTCAGTTTATCTGACAGACACAGCGTATTTGTTTTGCAAGGAGTTTTCTCATTCAACACTTTAATATGGCCGATTTGCTTGACTTTCAATGTTTAATAGGTTTGATATTTATTGGAATGACTAATGGTTTTGCAGGGGATCGATTTGGCTCTGCCAAGTCGATTCCAGGAAGATTCTTTGGTTACGCTTCCCTCTCTTATTTCTCTTAACTGCATTTAGATTTATGTTAAACTACCTTGTAAAAAAAAAAAAGTTCATTTCGTTGGGATAATCTAACATAGTTTTGGTTGCAAGGTAGATTTACTTCATTCTTTGCTTTTCATGCATCTCACTTTGCAAATTATAAATGGTTCGATTTAGTTGTTTAGCTATTTTTCATTACAAGAGGGTTGAATTGATAATCTGAAGACCGAATTCTTTATAGAAGAATCTCTTTTGAATGTAGGCGTAGTGTGGATTGGGCAGGTTGGGTTACATTTCATTCCTAAATTTTGACATGGCTTTTGTTTTTCATTTGGTGTGCAACTAAATCTAAACCAACTTCCCTCTTTTAATTTCACCTTTTACAATAACTATTTTTATGATATATTTATATATTATTTTCTTATTTTATTGTTTATTTCAAAAGAATGTCTCTTCACATTTGGGTGGATTGGGTTAAACTATTGTTTATTTTAATTGGAAACTTAATGATAGTGAATATCTACAATTAAGAAATAAGGAAAAATTATAGTAAATCAATGTAACCAGGAAGGGTAAATATTCTCCTCTGCTCTATAATGGAATCTAAATGTATAATTAAAAGAAAGAAATAACAAGCATGATACAAATAAACATTAATAATAAATATAAAGAATAAATATACATATAAATATACTCGGGAGGGGTAATTCTTTTTATCTTTGTTCATGAGGGATGTAAATGGATAGGGTGCTTGATTTTGGATCAAACAGGGAAGGGTATTTATACCTACCCCAAAAGGGTTTAAACTTGGCCAGGTTATTTATTTTCTCCCTGCCATATCACATGTATATTGTTTGCATATGCTAGATTTGGTTTAGTGTTGTCATTGATGTCAACATTGGATCCCGGTTGGACCTATCCCAGTTAGTCTTGGTGATCATCTTGGTTTTGGCTATGATTATGATCCGGTGTGATCAAATCTTTGGAATCGGTTTTGGATGCTTACTTTGGATGGTTATATGTTTGCCACATTCTATTGGTTCATGATTTGCTGCTCCGGTTGCTATTGCTTTTGTTCTCGGTTGGTATTTCTTGGTACCGGTTAGCTTTACCGGTAAGCGATATTTGATGTTTTGGTCAGATGATTTTGGTCCGGCTTATGGGAACGATTTCTATCATGCTGAAGGTGCTTCTTGATCGTGTCTGAACTATTTGGTGGCGTTGCATTGACTGGCGTGTTGTTATGGTGGTCCTATTTGGATCTGGTTAAACTTTCTATTATTTCACTAAGGGTTTCTACCGATTGGTGAAGCGTGTTGGATTTTGGTCTTAGTGGAAGTTCTGGAGGATGGAACTGTTTGGTTACTTGATTTAGGTCCATGCTATGTAATGTAAATCATAATATTGGTTTGGTAGTATCGTGTGATGTAATTTTTGTAATAATGGGTTTATGGGTTTAGGGTATAGCTGACCTTGTCAATAAGGTTGATGATATGTATTTATAGGTGACTTATTCATGTAATTAGTATGGATGGTTATGGGTTGGTTATGTCTGCATTATCAGAGAGTGGTTTATGTGCAAACAAGGTTATATCATTCAACGAAGGTTTGAGAAGGTTTTGTATTGTAGGGCAGATATCTGTGCTTAACCTGAACTGTATCAAGCATTAGTAGATGCTACTTTCATACTTCATTCTTTCCGGATTGCAGTCTGATGCTTTGTAAGTCAGTGAGACTTCTTTTTTGTGTTGAGTAGTGAGCTCTAGGTGGTTGGCCTGATTGCAAGTGCAATCCCCATTGTAATTATTTCACATACTGCTGCAGAAGTATTGCCCGATTGTGGGTAGGGTTTCCCACCGTGGTTTTTCCCTTTACCGGGTTTTCCACGTCAAAATTTTTGGTGTTGTGCGTATACATGTTTTATCTTTCATGGTGTTGGTTTCTTTGTGCTTCGGTTCAAAGGTTTTGATATGCAATAGTTCTGATTACTGATAGTAAACTCATTCACCCCCCCTCTCAATTTACTCCTAATATCAAATCTGTCTAACAATTGGTATCAGAGTGAGGTCCTCTCTGCAGAAGCTTAACCGCTTGAGGAGATTTGATGGCAAATGCATCGAGTTCTACATTCAATCCCTATCGGAAGGAGAGTCTCATATTTGATGGTACAAATTACAAAATATAGAAGTGAATGAAGATTTATCTTAGATGTCTTGGAGCTGAAGTTTGGGAGATAGTGGAGAAAGGGTATATACCTCATGATCCTAATTTTGGAACACCAACACCTCTTGATAAACATAAGAAAGCTGAAAAATGATGTTAGAGCAAAAGAAGCATTGCTAAGTGCCCTATTTGATGAAAAACTATTAAATGTCATAGAGTTGGAGAATGCTAAGCAGATCTTGTTGAAACTTGAAACTCTTTATGAAGGTGACCAGGCAGTGAAAATTGCAAAACTTGAAGGTTTCCGAGTAAGATATGAAACTTTGAAGATGGAAGAAGATGAGAAGATTAGTTCTTTCATGGATAGAGTAAATGAGATTATCATGGGTATCAAATGTTGTGGCGGATCAGTCAGTGAGGATGAGATTGTGTCAAAGGTTCTGAGAGTTCTACCTCCAACTTACAAGATGAAGGCTACTGCAATCAATGAACTTTGGACAATGTCAAGTATCCCTGTTACTAGAGATAAATTGCTTGGGAAATTGACTGCTTTTGAGCTTGAAGAACTTGGAGATCAGAGTGTTGCTAAAATTGAGACTACATTTAAAGTATCTGCCTCTGGTAAGCAGAAGATAGATTGGAAGGAGATGTATGCTAAATATTTGGAGGACATTGAGAGAGAAGAAAGAGAACTTGAAGAGCTGGAAGCCTTGATTGCTAGAAGAATTCCTAAAGGACCGGCTGGAAGTAAGTATGAAGGAAAAGTCCCTTTTAAATGTTTTTAATGCAATAAGATTGGTCATTTTGCTTGTAAATGCCTTGAAAGAGTTGCTAGGAATCATGAAAGATTTGTGAGGAATTATAAGCCTAATCTGAAATATCAGAGCAGACCTAGATTCAAAAGGAATAAGGATAAATCATGCTATTATGATAGTGATGATGATTTTGGTATTACTGATGATGATGATGAACCAGTGAGTGGATTCGGCAATGGAAGCTTCGGTAAAGACTGGGTTTTTATTTCTATCAAGGATGATTCTCCGAAACCTGTCATTAAAGCAACTCATACTGAGGAGAAAGCTTTAGCTGCAAAAATTGAAGAAAATGATGAATGGGTTATAGACAGTAGTTGTTCACATCACATGATTGATGACAAGAGAAAATTTCTTACATTGCAAGAATTTGATGGCGGATTAGTCAGATTTGAAAACAACAAGGCATGTAGGATCAAAGGCAAGGGAACAATATCATTGGATGGTAAAACTAATACTGATAATGTTTATTATGTTGAAGGCTTAAAGCATAAATTTTAAGTGTAGGTCAGATGGTGGATAGAGGATTTCATTTACAATTCAAGGATGGGAAATGTAAAATCATCAATAGATCTGGATTGGAAATTACTTCCGAAACTCAGACCAAAGGAAACATCTTTCATTTGAACTCCGGTGAGAAGGCTTGCTTGATTGCTCAGATCGATGAAAGTTGGTTATGGCATAAAAGGATGTATCATGTAAATTTTGATTGCATAGTGAAGATCAATTCAACACAGGCTGTCAGAGATTTGCCCAAGATTGTTAAACCTCATAATCCAGTATGTAGAGAATGTCAAATGGGTAAGCAAGTTAGAACCTCTTTCAGAGGTATATATGATAAATCTAATGAAATTCTTGAGCTTATTCATATTGATTTGTGTGGACCGGCAAGGACTAAAAGCTTTCAAGGTGATAGATACTTTATGTTACTTATTGATGATTATTTTAGAATGATGTGGGTAGCATTTTTGAAAGAAAAATCTGAAGCTCTTGAGAAATTCAAAATCTTTAAAGCTATAGCTAAGACTAAGACAAGACTAAAGATAAAGTGTTTAAGATCAGATCAAGGCGGTGAGTTTACATCCGGTGAATTCAACAACTTTTGTGAGAGGAATGGAATCAGAAGACAACTTTCTACACCTAGGACTCCACAACAGAATGGATTGGTGGAAAGGAAGAACAAAACCATATTGGATGTTGCCAAGACAATGATGACATAAGTTAGATTGTCTGATATCTATTGGAGGGAAGCTGTCAATACGGTTGTATGCACTTTCAACAAAGTACACATTAAAGGTGATACTGGTAAGACTCCTTATGAGTTATGGTTTGGTCATATTCCTACTGTCAAATATTTTAGATTTTTTGGAAGCAAATGTTACATTAGAAGAGATGATGCAATAGGAAAGTTTGATCCTAGAAGTGATGAAGGAATATTTTTGGGTTATTCTACTAAGAGAAAAGCATATAGATGTTATAACAAAAGATTGAATAGGATAATTGAAAACATAAATGTCAAGGTGGATGAGCATAGTAGTAATCAGATCAGATCATATGACTATGGACCAGAAGATGAATTTATCATACCAGAATCAGTAATGCAAGAATTAGTTCAGAACAATGAACCAGTGACACCGGTAACATCAGAAAACTCAATTGTGACAAAGGAACAAAAGAGAGAGCCAGAAAATCAAGAAAATTCAAAGACTCCCAGGTATGTGAAACTAAATCATTCTGAAGATCAGATCATTGGAGATAAAAAGAAAGGTGTGATGACTAGAAGAAGATTAGCTGCTGAAGAGGTATGTTTAATTTCTCAAATTGAACCAGAATCATTTATTGAAGCAAGTAAGGATGAAAATTGGATAAAAGCAATGGAAGATGAATTAGATCAGATAGAAAAGAATAAGCCATGGGAACTAGTTCCTAGACCTAAAGACAATAATATTATTGGAACTAAATGGGTTTTCAGGAACAAATTAAATGATGAAGGTCAAGTTGTGTGGAACAAGGCTAGATTGGTTTGCAAAGGTTATTTACAAGGAGTTGATTATGTAGAGACTTATGCCCCAGTTGCAAGAATTGAAGCGGTAAGACTTTTTTTTGCCTATGCTACACACAAGAACTACAAAGTATATCAAATGGATGTCAAATGCGCATTTCTGAATGGAGATCTTGAGGAGGAAGTCTACATTGAGCAACTTGATGGATTTTCTTTATCAAAAGACAAAGACATAGTTTACAGATTGAAGAAAACTTGGAGATCTTGAGGAGGAAGTCTACATTGAGCATCTTGATGGATTTTCTTTATCAAAAGACAAAGACATGGTTTACAGATTGAAGAAAACTTTATATGGACTAAAACAAGCCCCTAGAGCATGGCATGCTAGATTAGACAAATATCTTTCAAAGTTTGGTTTTAGAAAAGGTAATGCTGATAGTAACTTACATTACAAAATTGAGCATGATGACATACTGATCATTGAAGTCTTTGTGGATGATATGATTTTTGGAGGAGAAGATAGTCTATGCATGAAATTTGCTGATGATATGAAAAATGAAATTGAAATGTCTATGATTGGTGAGATGAAATTTTTTTGAGGTTTGTAGATTACTCAGACTGATAAAGGTATTTTTATTTGTCAAACTAAGTATGTGAAGGAGTTACTTAAGAAATTTGGACTTGAGAATTCCAAACCTGTCGATACTTCTATGATAACCGGTTGCAAATTGTCAAAGGATGATGAATCTCCTAAAGTGAATTTTAGCAGATACAAATCAATGATTGGTGGATTGTTGTACCTAACTCAGACTAGACCTAGCATTATGAATGTTGTTTGTATTGCCTCTATATTTCACTCAGATCCTAGATAAACTCATGATATTGTTGTTAAGAGGATATTCAGGTATTTGGTAGGAACAACAGACTTTGGGTTATGGTATCCAAAGAATGATGACTTCAGATTATGTGCCTATACAGATTCTGATTGGGAAGGAGATGTGGATAACAGGAAGAGCACTACCGGCGGTGCATTCTTTATTGGGAAGAAGTTGGTTTCATGGCTTAGCAAGAAACAATCATGCACCTCATTGTCTACTGTTGAAGTGAAATATGTAGCTGCTGCTACCAACTATACTCAGATTTTATGGATGAAACAAATGTTAAAAGATATAAGGGTAAGTTATGATGAGCCTATTGTTATTCACTGTGATAATACTACTGCTATTGATATGTCAAAGAATCCGGTATTTCATTCCAAATCAAAGCACATTTCTATAAGGTATAACTTCTTGAAGGAAAAGGTTGAAGCAAAAGGTTGAAGCAAAGGGAGTCAGATTGGTTTATGTGCCTACTAAGGAACATATTGCAGATATTCTAACTAAACCATTGCCTAAATATACTTTTGAATATCTTAGAGATCAGTTGGGGGTTACCAACCCTCCAGAAGAAACTTAGAGATGTAAGAATGCATCAATCCGGTGAGCTTATCAGACACATTTTTCTGATCTGGGTTGATGAGATGATGCTACTACTCAGGGGGAGTAGTCAGCTATTTGGTTCAGTATTCTTGGTTTGGTATCCGTCCTTTGTCATTGATGTCAAAGAGGGAGAAGGTGTTCATGTGAAAAACTGCTAATCTTAGGGGGAGTTATTTATTTCAGATCGGTCTTTTGGTGATCGTTGGCATTCCTTAGCACTTGGATGTTTTTCACATTCAGTGTCGCCATCAATGCCAAAGTGGGAGTGTGTTGGCATATGCTAGATTTGGTTTAGTGTTGTCATTGATGTCAACACTGTATCTCAGTTGGAGGCTATATCGGTTAGTCTTGGTGATCATCTTGATTTTGGCTATGATTTTGATCCGGTATGATCATATCTCTGGAATTGGTTTTGGATGCTTACTCTAGATGGTTATATGTTTGCCACATTTTGTTGGTTCATGATTTGTTTCTCCGGTTGCTATCGCTTTTGTTCCTGGTTGGTATTTCCTAGTACCGGTTAGCTTTACCGGTAAGCGATATTTGATGTTTTGGTCAGATGATTTTGGTCTAGCTTATGGGAATGGTTTCTATCATGCTAAAGGTGCTTCTTGATCGTGTCTGAACTGTTTGGTGGTTTTGCATTGGTTGGTGTGTTGTTATGGTGGTCCTATTTGGATCCGGTTAAACTTTATGTTATTTCACTAAGGATTTCTACCGGTTGGTGAAGCGTGTTGGATTTTGGTCTTAGTGGAATTTCCGATAGATGGAATTGTTTGGTTACTTGATTTAGGTCCATGCTATGTAATGTAAATCATAATATTGGTCTAGTGGTATCGTGTGATGTAATTTTTGTAATAATGGGTTTATGGGTTTATGGTTTAGCCGACCTTGTCAATAAGGTTGATGATTTGTTTTTATAGGTGACTTATTCATGTAATTGGTATGGATGGTTATGGGTTGGTTATGTTTGCATTATCAGAGATTGGTTTATGTGTGAACAAAATTATATCATTCAGTGAAGGTTTGAGAAGGTTTTGTATTGTAGGGCAAACATCTGTACTTAACTGGAACTGTATCAAGCATTAGTAGATGCTACTTTCACAGTTCATTATTTCCAGATTGTAGTCTGATGCTTTGTAAGTCAGTGAGACTTCCCTTTTGTGTTGAGCAGTGAGCTCTAGGCAGTTGGCCTGATTGCAAGTGCAATCCCTGTTGTAATTATTTCACATACGGCTGCAAAAGTATTATCCGATTGTGGGTAGAGTTTCCCACCGTGGTTTTTCCCTTTACCGGGTTTTCCATGTCAAATTTTTTGGTGTTGTGTGTATTGTGCTTACATGTTTTATATTTCATGGTGTTGGTTTCTTTGTGCTCCAATTCAAAGGTTTTGATATGCAATAGTTCTGATTATTAACAGTAAACTGATTCAACCCCTCCTCTCAGTTTACTCCCGGTATCAGATCTATCTAACATACATAAGTTCAACAGGTTGTTGTTAGGTGATACATGCATGCATAGGTCCATTCCCAAAAATTTGATGTCGGCTTGCTAGGACACTCCGTTGTGAGGGACATGAGCTTGTTATAAGCACCAGGAAGTGCAAGCTTCAATTGGTTGGGCGGATAAAACGCTTGGGTTATTTGTCCATCTTCCAGATCGCAGAAAGAAGAAAGTCTGATGGCGAGGAAGACACGACATCCAGAGACAAAGACTTTAGTATGTTATTGAAAAATCTTATGTAATATTGTATGATTAATGATTCATTGTAATAGACCAATGTGGTCTCATAACCAAGCTAACTAAGCTATGTACGAACAAGTTGTGAAAGCTATGTAAAAGGGGTCTATAAGGCCTACTATCAAAAATGCGTCAGGAAGTCGCCAAGAAGATGTAACTACAAAAGTAAGAAAAACTACTAACCACTAACCACTAACATGTGTTCTACTCGTGTATGTTTTGTGGATGCGTATTTTCATTCTTGATTTTCTTTCATTTCGTAAATGTTGTTTTAGTTTGATGAATACTTTAAGTTCGTATTTATTATACGCATGAACAATTACGTAAGTGTTTCTCCTTGATGAGTTTCTTCGAAAGCGCGACACTTGGATTAGATCTTTGTTGTATTTCATAGTTTTCATATACATAAACATGTGGTTATCTTTATTTTAACTCGTTCGTATTTTTCTAAGTTCTCTTACTCTATAACATTATTTTAAATGAATGCACTCATATTAATGGTAATAGTTATTCATTTGTTTAAACACATTGCAATTATGTAAATATAAATTTACTTAGATTCAATTAAAAATCAATTATGTTCGTTTTTCTAAGGTTAGGACTAGCGGGTCCTTACACCCTCCTTTTCCTTATTGCTTTGAGGACTTGGAGAATTGTGTTTCTTTAACGCTCAAAGCTAGAAGAAAGGTTTTCCCAAATTCATCACTCAGTCAAACACTCAAGTTAGGGGTGTGCAATTGTCTATAGTAGGCTCTAGCATTGTTTAGGCTAGATCCTTGGGTGTAGTGTTATGATCAACAACTTAGTTGTAGTGCGTTGTTTCTGTCCCTTTTGGCTATTACATTCCTTGTGGAGAATTGTGTTTCTTGAACTATTGCTCAAAGTTAGATAAAAGGTCTTCTCATGTTAATCGCTTAGTCAAACACTTGAGTTAGGGATGTGAAGTTGTCTATAGTAGGATCTAGCATTGTTTAGGCTAGATCCTTTGGTGTTGTGTTATGATCAACAACTTAGTTGTAGTATGTTGGTTCTATCCCTTTTGGCTATTACATTCCTTATGGAACTCATTTTGTGCATCTTGGGTTGTTTCAATGTAAAAGGGTTTGGACCATTTTAAAAACTCATTTTTTACCAATATACGAAATTATATTAACTAGTATAGAATTAATATATTAAACATATAATTTTAATAAAGATAAAAAACAAAATATTTTTAGATTATATGGATTAGAAAAGTCAACTAACTCCTAGTGATTAATAATATGGAAAACAAATGATTTAGAGTCTATATAAATCTAATTCACTCTACCACTTTAAATATTAGTTGTTGGCATTATACACTTTTATGAGAATAGTTGATGTTGTCATTGATGGCAACCAACTGGTAATCATCTAGCAACCAACCGACAGATACCAGCACTGGCAATAGATTTCTACATACACCGGCAGACACTTCACCGACATCGACAACAATGCATACCGACATGGAATAAACCTTTGTTTATTGTTTTGTAATGTAATTATCTTTTGTAAGACGACATGGTACATTGTAAAAGACTCATATATGTATGAGATCTTATAGGTCATTTTATGTAAGTAGATGGATGAGAAGTATAAGGCAATTTTGTATAAGGTAATATAGTTGACAGTGAAGGTTTTGGTTATTATTTGAGCTTAAACCGGTACTGAACCTGACATATGAGATGCTGTTTTGAGCAGTACATTATATTGGATTTGATAATCCATTTTGTAGTTAGTGTGACTCCTATTTTGTGATTGAGCAATGAGCTCTAGGCTGATGGCCTCCCTGCATGTACATGCCCCTCATTGTAAGTAGTATTTATTCATTGGCCAGTGAGTAAATATTGTGAGTCACAAATCCCACTGAGGTTTTTCCCACACTGGGTTTCCTCATTAAATATCTTGTGTTATGGTGTGTTTCTATGATGTCTCTATTATTTTTGTTTATTGCAATAATTCTTATTTACCGATACATTGTTTTTGGATGCAAAGTTATTAATAAGTTTAAATATTCTGCTAAGCGGTTAGACACTGATTCACCCCCCCCTCTCAGTGTCTTTGTGACTGTCATTGAATCTAACATTAGTCTCATGCTTTCTAGTATTGATCAACTTGCATTGAGACTTGTACACATCTTTCTATTGTCTAACCCTTTATATTGCACTTTCAATCAATACTTGTCTTTAATGTGCATTTAATACCCTTTGTCATTGCCTTTTGCAATTTGAAGATTTGTTGCTTCTTGTTGATACATATTTTAGAACATCAACTTAATTGAAAGAAATTGTTTTCACTTGAAAAGAAATTGCTTCCCCAAGGTTCACATCACTAAGTCTTTGCCTACTTAGATAATCTATTTATTAATGATAACTATTCAATTTTAAGGTTTGCAATGAAAACTAAGAAAATTGCAACACAATTTTGTTTGTAATTATACTTCAATAAGACCAATCGAGTTATCTAATTCGCATTGCTCTCATCACATTCATTCATCATATTCATGTGTAAACTAATAATGATAAAGACTTGTGCAACCAAATGAAGTAATATTTTAAAAACAAGGCACAAACTTAAATAACTCCAAATATTGACCTAAGTACCTAAATACCAATTTAATCGTCACTTCTAACACGTTTTAAAGAAAATGTAAAGATTAAGTAAAGAAATAAATGTTAGAATAAATCAAGATGAGATCGATTGCTATTGGTAAAATATCCAAACTAAAGATGTGTATTACTTTTTTTTTATTTAGCCCTATTATGACATGTGGCATTCCAAATTCAGTGTTTATAACAACCATTCGTGAAGTGTTCAAAACTGTTCAAATTCATTTAGGAAAATTGGCAATGCTCTTTGTAGTAATTTCCAAATTCTCATGTCACCCCCTTGACCAATGATGGGTGGCCACTTAATGTCAACTTACCTTTCACTTTTCTCTACATGGCTTTTATATTTCTCAACCTTAATATTTTGTAAGTTACATCCAAACTCAAAGGGGAGCATAATTTAATTTCCCAAGAACCGTACTTTCATCACAAGCAATTGGAATAAGCCACTATACCTTCTTGAAATCCCTTTGGTCAAGACTAGTATTGAGACTATTTGTTTTATATTCTCTATGATGATCCAAATGCTTGAGCTAATTGAAGAAAACCTATAGTATTTAGACTAATTGTTTTAAATTCATGATATAATATTTCCACAATCCATATAATTTCTTGTAGTAGATTTCCGGATAAGATCATGTGCGAGTTTTTAGATCAACGTTTCAGATCACACTCTGTGATCCATCATTAGGATGCATGAGAGCACAAAAAGAAAGAATGAGATGTTACAGACCTGAAAAAACCTTAAAAAGGGGGACAAGGGAGAGGAAAGAAACAAGAGAGTACGTAAACCAAGGGAAAAAAAAAAATAATAAAAATAAAAAACTAGGAAAAAGGAGAGAAACTACAATAATGAACAAAGAAACAATAATAAAAACAATATATAATAATAATCTCTAGAGATTATTAAGCTCTGAGAAAATCCAATAATCTCCATTTATATAAACAAGATTGGTAAATTGGCTAAACATGAAGTTGCACTAGTGGGTACTAGGAATTTGACACATAACATAAAATTGATTGCTCAGATTTATATTATCATAATATCCATCATTAAATAAAATAGCCCCACCATAGTCATCGTTAAATTACACATGACAATATTTGATCCAATCATTTATTAGTGCACCATCTCAAGTTCCTATGTATATATTCTCCAACCAATAATACTAAGACATGCAAGCTTAAGACCATTTACAAAGCCTTTTATTACTTTTCAAATTTGTGCTCTAGCTATTAAATGATAACTAGATGATTTAATGACTTCCACTGATCAAAGGAAGGTTAACATTTGAGAGAAAATTAGGAGAATAAAAATCAATCCTATTAGGCTTATCACTTATAACAAATAAAGAATAATATTATCATTCATGGGCAATGATAATATAATAGTTATTTCATCACCCATAGTGTTAAGTTGCTCACAAAATTTGTTGTTGATGTACTAAAGAAATCACTTAACTATATAATTACAATGTAGTAGCAACAAATTAACATAAAAAAATTAAATAAAGAAAAAGCTTAAACAAAAGATTCAATTATATTCATATTAAAACAAAGAAACCCACTATGGAAAAAAAAACTTGACAACACAAAAGATAAATTTTATACTATGAAAAGGGGAATTTACCATGGAGAGGTAAAGCAAACTAAAAACTAGATTTAGAATGGACATTACAACAAAACTAGACTAAACATATTCATGGCTCTACATAGGAATAGTAGAAATACACATAGCTTCAACAATGATGAATGCCATAAATAGCATCTAAAAAGGCTAGAAGGGCCACACACAACAAAATAAAATCAATGGAGTTTAAGGTTGCTGAAGATTAAAAGAATATAGATCCTTGATTTTCTCAAAAAAAATTAGGGTGTTCGGTTCGGAACAACAAATGAAAATTCTACTAAAAATATTGCTGAGCATTTTAAAATAAAAGAACTATTTACGACCTCAAAGTATATTAAACATTGCCATTAATAGAAATGAATGAACTCATAACCAAAAAAAGCACAAATTAACCATAAGATAATACTCAATATATTTAAAAATCATAATTTGTGCATGCAAATTATATCTCTTTTCTATATTTTTTAGAGCTTAATCACAATTCAAGCATCAAAATATGAGGTATACATGTCACCAACTATTGAACATTGCTTTGTTCTCAACTAGACATCTATAACTCTAATGGAGATACCTTTGTTCCCAATGTAGACATAGCTTTATTACCAATCATCATTCGTATCCTTGATAGATACATAAATCGCCAAAAGAATTTTTACTTATAATTGTATGCAAGGAAAGAGGGTTAGTCAATCAAGAGTACAAACAACCTGCATACCAATGAAACATTATATTAGAGATCAAATGAGTAGAACCAATTAAATAAGTCATCTCCTCAAACCGTTCCATTGTTCTCTATCTCCAAGGATTCTTCAAATCAAGATTGCTCTCAGATTATATGAGCACTTGATCTTTAGAATGACTACCTAAAGAATGAGGGATGAATTGATAAAGATATAAATGCAAGTGCAACTAAGATTTATTGATATGATATTGATAAGCTGTGATACGATAAAAGATGGTGAAGCTAAGATGAGATCAGGCTAACATGATATGATACACTAACATGATATGTTATGCTAACATGATAATTCTAATACTAAAATGCTTCTAAATGCTTAAGCTTTGCAAAGAGAGGCAAATGAGACTTCTTGACAACCTGTATGCAAGAAATTAGATAAAAACACGGGATCCTGATAATGAAGAAATGAGGCCTATTTATAAAAGAATTGGGCAATCAGATGGTTAAGATTGAGTAATCTTAACAAGGGATAGGATTGAATGATCCTCAATCCGTGTGCTACTTTCAAACCAATCCTATGTTGACAAGTGTCAATATGAGAAGGCTTGAGAGGAGAGAGAAGATGCATTAAATGCCTGAGGAGACATGAAGGTCACCTTAGGGGGTGAGGTTAGGGTTAGGTTAGGGCTGAGTTCTTGGATAATCCTTTTGTCGAAAGGATAAACTCTTGTGCAAGAGTTAAAGGATAACCATGGTCAAAGCAATGAATGCTTGAAGAGACCCTTGGGTTAAAAGGATAGTTAAGTTAGAGAGAAAGTCTCAAACCTAGGGTTGAGCTTGAGTTAACCATTAATGGTCATGTAAGAGCCTTTAATGGTTTGGAAGACTTTAGAGGCTAACCATTTGAAGACATAAAGCCTTTAATGGTTATTGAAGACTTTGGAGGCTTTTGAGAAGTGACCTCTTCTCTTAAGTAATGTGCAAATGATTAAGGGGTAATTAGGAAAATAGGAAGTGCTTAGAAGAATCTAGAAGGGGTTTAGGCATGCAAATGGGAGATATTTTAGAGTTTTTAATTAAAATAAAATTATTTATTTCAATTAAATGATGCAACTTGCATTTGTAGGAAATCACAAGTGAGTTGGGGATTTATAAATAAATATTGATTTATTTATATGGAAGAATTGATTTAATCGAATGTAAATTTAATTAAACGTGGGAAAGGGGATTTAATAAAATAAATATGATTTATTCAATTAATAGAAGAATTTGGCTCGGTGAATCAAATAAATTAAATAATTTATTTAATTAATGGTAGAAAGGTGAAAAGGGATTAGTTAATCAAATATTGAATTTAGTTAATAATTAGATAAATGATAATTAAACAAATGTAAAATTCATTTAATTAAGTGGACATAAATAGGTGTCTACATTTTGCCCCTCTTTGAAGTGATGTGTGGCCACACGTTGATTCAAAGAAAAATCACCTGACGATGCTACCAAAATTCTCAATTTTGATGATGTTGCTAATTTTTTTTAATTCTTGCCCCATATACCAGTGGTCAGATACTAATACTGATTGTTGGATATTGATATGATAATGATGCCCCCTCGGGAGATGAATTGAGAAAAAATTTGATGATCAGGCTGATTTCTCGGATGTTTTAAGATTTTTTCCTTTTTTTTTGGATTCTTTTAAAATTTTCGATATTGATCATCCAATAAAAAAATGATATGATTTGCAAAATTACGGTGCGAATATCACACACACATGCCTCACACGTCCATCTAGGTGGCACACAATGTTGACATCACCACCCACTATATAAACCCCTAGAGCTCACTTTCGAGCTCATTTGTGCACTTGTCATTTGGATATTTGGAGCTTGGAGAGAAGAGGAGAGGAGAGCAAAATGGTGTCACCCTACCACCTTCACTAATTTGAGAGAATTTGCTAATTCAAGAGGCCAGCAACTTATAGACCACCGATAAGTGATTTTTTTACATCTCGTGTGATTTAGTAGTATTTTTGTTAGATTTTTAGTGTTGTTTGTGTGTTTTTAGCATTTTTGTGCGTACCCTAGTTTTTAGGCTAGTTTAGCGCATTTGATTTGTTGCTTGGTGCGTTTGATTTTTTAAATGGCGCATTTGAATTTTTTCATAGCACATTTAATGATTAGTTTAGCACTTTCAAAAAGAAATTTAGCACTTTTTAGTTTTTAGTTAGCGCATTTGTTTTAGCACATGTGAAAAAATATTTAGCGCATTTAAGACAATGAGAATTTTTTGATAGATTTTTAAATTTTTTAAGTATGCAAATTTGATTTTGATGTTTATGAGGCTTGATATGTGTTTTGATGAATGATTAGAACTTGATTTGTGAAATTTTGAAATTTGATCTTGATAAGACTGTTGAATTGCCTATTTGTCTTCACCAATATGATGATTTAATTGATAAGATTTTATGATCAAAACTCTAAATGTTTGATAGATTTGTGACTAACATCACTCGATAAGATAAGTTAGATTGACCCACCTGATTTGATAAGATTTTATGATTGAAATTCTTGAATGATAGCATGACTCGTGTCACTGGTAGGATAGGCGAGATCGAACCACCTGAGTTGATAAGAGTTTATGATTGAAACTCTTGAATTGATAGCATGACTTACATTACTGATAGGTTAGGTAACCCACTTGATTGATAAGAGTTTGTGATAGAAACTTCCAAATTGATAGTGTGACTTACATCACTGATAGGTTAGGTTAAGATGAACCCACTTGATTGATAATAGTTTGTGATAAAAACTCTCGAATTGTTAGCGTGACTTGCATCACTGATAGGTACTCAAAGAGACTAATTAAGATCTCATATTGAACAGATAGGATACTAATTGATTGAGTGATGATGTTTGATCAATTGGATAGATAGAGATGACATTGTGTTGATATCTTGATGTAGGAGCCTTTGGGTGTACTAATATCTCGAGAGCGATACCCGAAGACCTTCTCCATGAGAGGAGACCTTTCGGATGCGGATCATGTGACCATTGATTCATGTGGATTATCTCACATCCTATTCATGCTTGACTATCGGATGAACACGACTCTACTGTCTGCATTAGCTGAGAGGTGACATAGCGATCACAACACCTTTCACCTTCCCACTGGAGAGATGACAGTGTCTCCAGAGGATGTATACCGGATTTTGCGGATTCCTATCATAGGGGAGTTGGTACGGTACGATCATCAGTCAGCAGTAGGGGTAGCGACACTACAACAAGTATTCAGTGATGAGGAGATCGACAGGCTAGATATTTATTGGGAGTGCATGGTAGAGATGTATTTTCCGTTGTCGTAAGTATTGACGGGTTTGATAGGAGGCTTTCTCTATCCGACAGGAGGTCGCATGGGTTTGCAATCGGTTGGGGTTTTGTGCTAGAGTAGATGGTGACACGAGGGACCTGATATGCTTGGGGGATTTGTGTTCTAGCCCACCTCTACCATGATTTGCATCAGGTGGTATACGGCAGGGTGGCCAGTCTATCTGCAAGGGTAACACTATTACAGATTTGGGCATGGGACCACATAGCAGTGACTTGACCGGTCATAGAGAGATCTTGGGCATTAGGGCAGCCCTACCTATTTGCTTATAGACACGCAGTTTACTAGCCCATGCTTGGGAAACTGGAGTATTGGAGGCGGGTTATTGATGACTTGGATCAGGTGATATGGAGGTTGTACCTAGAAAGTGAGGCATGGCAGGAGGATGTGAATGAGATTATTTTCTTACTATAGAGCAGATATTTGATAGGGAGGACCCCCTATGTGGTTGAGAGATTCATTTTGACTTGTGTGTACTAGAAGTTTGCTCGGACCCAGAGGATGCCTCGGGGTTCTTCCTTATATGCTCGTACGCACAAGGACATGGTAGATTGGGGTCCTACATTGGATTTTAATACAACACGGACAAAGTTTCATGCACTTCCATTGGTGTGGTGGGATATGATGTTCGAGACGATGGATGCGGGGATGAAACCACAGTATGCTCAGTATATGGTGGAGAACCCTTTTCCATGCTTGACAGGGCTACAAGAGATAATACCAACCCTAGAGGAGGTGGATGATGATGATGATGATGATCAACCAGGTCCTGGAGGATAGAGAGAAGTTGGTGGTTGCAGTCGGGGGAGAGGTAGGGGCAGGATGGTGAGAGGGAGTGGTGGTGGATTGACTGTAGGCCGGGGGTGAGGAGTGATTGGGAGAGGTGGAGGGTGGAGAGGAGGTGTAGGTCAGAGGACCACTATAGATGGGGGAGGATATTGGCGGGGTTGGGGAAGATGAGTCTGACTCTAAGGAGACAAAGGATGATGAGGATGAGGAGGAGGGAGGTGGGATGGGGGATTTTGATGATGATGATGATGAGGAGCCACTGGTTAGGAGGAGGAGAGTAGATATACCTCCACCTGCAGCCCCAACACAGGTTATTCTAGGACAGGTCACACTGGATTCATAGCCTCCAGAATGACCGATAGTATAGATTTCAGTGTCCTCTCATCAGCAATAGGCATAGATATCTGCCTTGTAGTCTATGGTGTAGGGTTTACAAGGATAGTTTGTGCAGGCTCATGCACAGATTGCACAACTACATGGATAGGTGACCCAACTTACTACATAGCGGGATATGGAGATAGAGAGGCATGGCAGGGTAGAGGATTTAGTGCAGACTCTACAACAGGAAGCATCTTTGGGGCATTTTGGGGAGACCATGAGGGAGATTATACACCAGATAGGGTGAGATGAGTACTACAGGGGTCTTTACTTTCAGGTTGTACCCTCATAGAGACAAGCACCAACATATGTTCAGAGCTCTAGGCATGGGGGTTCCCAGCAAGAGACAAAGAGTTGAGGGGTTACAAGACCTAGGAGAGATCTAGGTGGAGTTGGCATAGGTTCCTCAGGTATAGCTAGCGAGCTAGGTTCTAGGCCTACATATTCAGGAGGGAGTCACTCATAGTTTTTCCCCTTTGTGTTGTATTTTGATCATTTGATGTATAACTTGATGTACTTTTATAGTGATGATTTTGATCCTTTGTACATTTATTTTGAAGTGATATTTGAAAACTTGATAGTTATTGTTTTTTTGCCATTTATGAGATGGCAGCAACGATTTTCCTTTGGATCCATATGTCTCACTTATGCATTATGATATGATGTTGGATATGCTCATACATGTGATGGATGCTATGATACATTATGGACATTTTTGCTTTATGATTTATATGTCTATATGCATGTTTATATGATTCTATGTTTATGGATATAGATGATGTCAATATGATGATGTGCTATGTTTCATGCTTATACTTATGTATGACGATGTTAATGCATATGAATGTGGATAATGTTCTATAGCATGTTTATGTACAATTTTATGGATGAATGCCATGTGATTATGCTTATATGATATAATGCATTGATTTACGAGGGTGTGGGCTATATGTTTTGAAGGTGATATATGCCTATATGATGATTTGTTGTGATGTGATGCATTGATTTATATATATGATAATGTTCTATGATGCAATGGATAGACATTTATATGTATGTGATTCCAAATGATGGTATAATGTGATGTAATTCATTTACCCATGGATGAATGTTTATATGATTTGATGTGATGTATGGATGTATGATGATGCTATAATGCAAATGCCCGTAATGGTATGGATAAATGATGCTTTGTGTACTAATGTGATAATAGACATGCACCTATTTTGATGTGAATGAATGCATATGTGGCTAGAATGATAATGATAAATGTAGTTACATGTAATTGGAATGATGATGTAAATGATTATGATAAATGCAATTAAATGCAATCTATATGACATGCAACTAAATGCATTGATATATAATGATTTAAAATGATATGCAACTTAAAGGTAAAAAAATATATGTAACTAATGTTTAAATGAAATTCAACTAATGTGAAGATTAAAAAAATGATATGCAACTAATGATTATGATTTAAAAATGATATGCAACTAATGCAATTATGCAGAGATAGTCATTTTGTTGATCAAATTATTGTGCCCCTTTTATCATCATTCAACTGTTTAAAATGTTGAAAGTTATTACAAACATTGATGGTATAATTGAACCATGATGACCTGAGTATAACTTACATGGATTTTGATATTGCAAGATGACACAAGCGCCATTGAGGTATAATTGAACCAAGATGACCTGAGTGTTTCTTGCATAAAACAGGCAAGAGTTAACCTTCATCCTGTGCAAATCTAAAATATCCTCGATGATATGTTACCAATCATTTCTTGAGACAAATTTGCATAATGTTAAGGATTCACTCACAAATAATAGACAAATGAAAATATCAAACTCCTTCCTTGCTTCTCTAGTTTCAAGACATCTTTGAGTCGCTTAGGAGATTTGATAACCAAAAATCAAACTACCATAGATGATCATGCATACTTAGCCATGCTCTTTGTCAAAAAACAACATCTTTCCAAATATATCTTTGTTTGGTTTTGTTGCGAATATTATTTGTTGTGTTCGGATCTTGTTTTGATGTTCATAATTGGATTTCATGATCTTTGTTTTGCAAGATATGTCTTTGTTTGTGCGGTTGTTTGCTTGTTTAAACCTAAAAAGGTGATTTTCACCCAACAAGGTCAGGAATTTTCCCCCAACCCTAGACACAACAGTCGATATGGATATATACATTGATTACCCAACCATGGTGAGATATTATACAGATTAACTGTTGTAGACAATGAAGGACAATGATTACGCTAAGTGTGTCCAAGATTGTACTGCATTAAATAGCTTTACCAGCTGCACATACTTGCCAATGGCTTAGATGAGATGGATGTAAAAGGTATGATATATGTATTGATAGATAGAAGAGACAATCTATCACAAATAGTGTCTGTTTGCCAAGTTTTCACCACTTGCTTTTATTGCACTTTTTGATTTTTATGATTTTTTTGTATTTTTCTTGATTTTTCTTTTCTTTTCCATGCATTGGATGACTCATGTGTAGAACCTTTTGAGATAGATGTTGTTGATAGGTTCATCAAACAAGTCCCCTTCTGATGTAGATAGCTAATATGCCCCCGATCCATATGATGATATGATAACAAAAGGACTTAGCCAGTTTGGTTCAAACTTGTCTTTCATTTATCGATCCTGTTGATTGTGGGGATTTTCTTTCAGTACCAAGTCGCCAATCTGAAACATTCTTGGCTTCACTCTATGATTATATCTTCTGGACAATCTTTGCTGATATGCCTTTAGATGATCACAAGCATGTTGATGATGTTCATCTAGAAATTCCAATTCTTGTAGTTTTTTTACCCGGTACTCCTCGTCTGGGATGAGTCCTTTCAATGATACTCTGAGTGAAGGTGTTTCAACCTCAATGGGTAAGATAGCTTCTAAGCCATATACAAGTGCATATGATGTGGCTCCTATAGGTGTGTGGATGCTAGTGTAGTATGCCCATAAGGCAGGGTTTAGTTGGATATGCCAATCATGACCAACATCATTCACTAGCTTCTTTAGGATTTTTAGGATGGTTTTGTTTGAAGCCTCCGCTTGGCCATTCCCTTGAGGATAATAAGGTGTGGAGAAGTTGTTGAGTTGTTGAGATTGTTGGGGAGATTGTTGTAGTTTGTTAGATTTGGTTGTTGAAATTGGATATGTTGTTGTCATTGATGTCAACATATTCTTGTGGGTTATTCCGGTGAGTTTGGGAAGATTTTTTTATCCGGATTACTGTTCTTTGGTTACTGGTTCCTGGTGTTCCTGTTGGTGTTCTTGTTGGTATTCCCTCCAGTATATTCCAGAATGATTAGATCTTGTGTTGAGATTTTGGGATGTTGTTTGGGATGATCTTGTGTATCTTCATTTCAGATGGTTCGTGATTTGATGACCCGTAAGTTATCGTTCTTTGTGACAGTTGTTGTTTGGTTGTGTTCTTGAGCTTTGAGACGTTGATCAATGAAGATTTGAAAGGTGGAGTTGGTGCAACTGTTCTGGATGATTCTAACATGTTGATTGTGTTTCCTAATCATGACATATTTGTTTTGGTGATCCGCATTGATCATTGTGCGAGTTTTGGTGAATTCTATCAACCAATGATGATTTGTGTGTTATGCGGTATTTCTGGTAGTGTAGCATGTTGCGGTTGATCTTGACGTGATTTTTCGATGGATATGATTGTTTGGGAATTTGAATTAGGGCCATGATATGTAATATAAATCATAATATTGGTCCGGTGATCAATCCTTGTATCGTGTAATGTAATTTTTGTATTTATGAGTTGAGGATTGAAGGTTTAGCCGATCTTGCTATCAAGGTTGATGATTTGTATATATAGGTGATATACTTATGTAATTTAGGTGTTGGTATTATGTCTGCACTATCAGAGAGAGTTGTATGTGCAAACAAGAGATATATCATTTGGTAAAGTGTTGTGAGATTGGTGTTGCAGAGTAGACAACTGTGCTTAACCAGAACTGTCATCTGGCATATATAGATGCTACTATTGTAGTTCATTTCTTTCAGATTGTAGTCTGATTCATTTTGTAAGTCAGTGAGACTTCCCTGAGGGTTGTATCCTTCTAGGCATATATCTTTTGAGCAGTGAGATCTAGGCAGTGTTCCTGAATGCATGTGCATTTCCCATTGTAATATTTTCACATACTACTGCAGAGTATCATCTTATTGTGGGTAGGTTCCCATCCTGTTTTTTCCCTTGATCGGGTTTTTCGCATCAAAAATATTGGAGTTGTGTGTTGTTCTGTTCATTTGCTTATCTTTCAGTTGCTACAGTTTATCAGTTTATGCTTCGGTGTTTGATTATCTAATTTCTGGTGAAGACTCATTCAAACCCCCCCCCCCCTCTCAGTCTTCCTTCTTGATTGCTGCTAACAATTGGTATCAGAGCCAGATCCTCCACTAGAAGCTTAATCGCTTAGGGAGATCCGGGATGGAAACACAATGTGCTCTTTTCAAGGACATTTTGAGGTTTGACGGAAGAAACTATACTGTGTGGAAGAACTGGATGGAGGTGTACTTGAAATGTCTTGGAGAAGATTACTAAGAATGTCTATGTTGTTCCTTAGAATGGACCATCCACTCCTGATGAAGTTAAGGAAGATAAATATAATATTAGAGCAAAGGAAGCATTACTCAGTGCCCTAACTGATTCTAAAATGACAAATATAATGAAACTTCAAACCGCACATGAGGTCTGGGTGAAGCTTGAGATCCTGTATGAAGGTGATAGTCAAGTGAAAGGTTCTAAGTTGCATAGCTTGAAAGGAAAGTATGAGACATTGAATATGGGAGGATGAGAACATACATTCATACATGGCTAAGGTGAATGAGCTTGTCCTTGGTATCAGATGTGTCGATGGGAAGATTGAGGAAGATGAGATTGTTGCTAAGGTGTTGAGATCTTTGCCTCCTGCTTACAAACACAAGGTTGCTGCTATAGATGAGATTCGAAGTGTAACTATAGTAACAACAAATATATTGGTTGGAAAACTTGTTGCATTTGAGATGAGAAAATTTGGAGAATCACATGGAAAGTTTGAGACTACATTTAGAGAATCAGTATCCATTTTTGATAAGAAGAAGTATAATCCTGATGAGTGTAGGATATCTAGGTATGAAAAAGAAGAGAGATTGCAAAGCAAGAGAGAGAGCTTGATGAGCTTGAAACATTGATTGCCTAAAGGTGTCAGTAAGTATGATGGAAATTTGTTTTTGAAATGTTTTACTTGTAATAAGATATGACATTTTGCTTCTAGATGTCCGGAGAAAATGGCTAAGTATGACAAACATGATAAGCTTGATAAGTATGATAGGAATGATAGATATGGGAAGTATGATAAGTATGATAAGCCTTACAAGTCTAATCGGAAGTTTAGGAACCAGAAGAACTTTTATTATGCTGCAGATGAAGGTGTTATAGATGAAGAATCAAAAGGAGATGAAGTTGTGTTTATTTCCATTAAGGAAGATGGACCAGTGCCTATTGATTCCACTAGCTGTTTTGTTGAAGAAAAGGCTTTGGCTGCAAAAGTTGAAGAAAAGAGTTTATGGGTGATTGATAGCGGGTTTTCATCATATGACCGGTGATAAAACAAAATTTGTAAGTATGGAAAAGTATGATGGTGGAATAGTCAGATTTGGAGATGAAAAAGCATGTGTTATCCATGGGAGAGGTTCTATTTCTTTTGATGGTAAGCATAACACTGATGATGTCTTGTATGATGAAGGTTTGAAGCATAATCTTTTGAGTATTAGACAGATGGTTGACAAGGGTTATGATATGCAATTCAAGGATGGTAAATGCAAAATCTTGAATGCCTCTGGTATAGAGATTGCATCTGGGACTAAGACTGAAGGTAACAGTTTTCATTTGAACGCTAGTGAGAAAAGTTGTTTGATTGTTAAGATAGATGAGAGTTGGTTATGGAACAGAAGAACATGTCATGTAAACTTTGATTCATTGATCAAGATTAGTTCTACACATGTTGTTAGAGATCTGCCTAAGATTGTTAAACTTGTTAATTCGGTATGTAAGGAATGTCAGTTAGGTAAGCAAACAAGAATTTCTTTCAAGAAAAAACAATATAAATCAGATAGATTACTGGATCTTGTGCATACTGACCTATGTGGACCTACAAATGTTAGAAGTGTGCATGGAGATAGATACTTTATGATGCTAATTAATGATTATTCCAAGATGATATGGGTTGTCTTTTTGAACGAGAAATCAAAATCATTTGAGAAATTCAGGATATTCAAAGATAAAGTTGAAACAAAGTCCGAATTGAAGCTGGAGTGTTTGAGATTTGATAGAGGTGGAGAATTTTGTTCCGGTGAGTGCAATTATTTCTATGAGATGCATGGAATGAGAATGCAACTTTCTGCTCCTAAAACCCCACGACAGAATGGAGTTGATGAAAGGAAGAACCATATTATTTTGGATGCTTCAAGGACTATGTTGATTGAAGGAAATGTTTTGAAGATCTACTGGAGAGAAGCCATTAGCACTGCAATCTACACATTTAACAGATTTCATATCAAAGGTTATACTGGTAAGACCACTTATGAACTTTGGTTTGGCCATGTTCCTAATGTGAAATATTTCAAAGTTTTTGGTAGCAAATGTTATATCAAGAGAGATGAGGATATTGGAAAGTTTGATGCTAGAAGTGATGAAGGTATCTTTTGGGATATTCCACAAAGAGTAAAGCCTATCGGTGTTATAACAATAGACTAAGAAAGATTGTTGAGAGTGCATGTGTGAAGGTGGATGAGAACCTTGGAAAGGAGATCAGAGCTTATGATGAAGGTTAGCATGTTGTTTTAGCTCCTATTCAGTTTGAAGGACCTAAGCAGAATGATTCGATAGAGACAGAGACTGTTAATTCGGATGTTGCTGCTGTTGGTGATGATGTGCAGGAATTTGAGAATAAGAAGACTCCAAGGTATGTTAGATTAAATCACTCTGAGAATTAGATTATTGGTGATAAGAATAAAGGTGTGATGACTAGAAGAAGGTTAGCTGCAAAAGAGGTATGTTTGATATCTAAAGTTGAACCTAAAGATGTTACTGAAGCTTGTAAAGATGAGAATTGGATAAGGGCCATGGAAGAAGAATTGGATCAAATTGAAAAGAATAATACTTGGGAACTTGTGCTTAAACCTAAGGATAAAAATGTTATTGGTACTAAATGGGTTTTTAGGAACAAATTGAATGAAGTCAGTGAAGTAGTCAAGAATAAAGTTGGACTGGTTTGCAAAGGGTATTCACAACAATAAGGAATTGATTATGAAGAAAATTTTGCTTCGGTTACAAGAATTGAAGCTGTTAGGTTGTTACTTGCCTATGCTACTTATAAAGATTTCAAGGTACATCAAATGGATGTCAAATCTGCATTTTTGAATGGTGATCTAGAAGAAGAAGTCTACATTGAACAACCTGATGGATTTTCATTGTCATATGACAGTGATATGGTATGCAAGTTGAAGAAAGCACGTTATGGATTAAAACAAGCTCCTAGAGCCTGGTATGCTAGATTAGATAAATACTTGTTTAAATTAGGATTCACTAAAGGTGCTGATAATAGTATTCTGTACTTCAAATTGAAAATGATAACATTTTGATTGTTGAATTATTTGTCGATGACATTATTTTTGGTGGTGATGATGATATGAGTATGAAGTTTTCTAGTGATATGCAAAAGGAATTTTAAATGTCTATGATTGGTGAGATGAAATTTTTCTTAGGTTTATAGATTACATAGACAGAAAAAGGTATCTTTATATCTCAAACTAAGTATGTGAAGGAATTGTTGAAGAAGTTTGGACTAGATAATTCCAAACCGGTTGGAACTCCCATGGTAACTGGTTGTAAACTGTCTAAAAATGATGAATCTCCTAGAGCTAATCAGAGTTTGTACAGATCTATGGTTGGTGGATTATTATATCTTACTTAGACTAGGCTTGACATTATGCATGGTGTATGTATGGCTGCTAGATATCAAGCTGATTCGAAGGAAAATCATGTTACTGGTGTTAAAAGAATATTCAAATATCTTAAGGGAACAGTGGATTTTGGTTTATGGTATCCTAAGAAAGATGATTTCATGTTATGTTTTTACATTGATGCCGATTGGGTAGGTGATGTAGATGACCATAAGAGTACTACCGGTGGAGCATTCTTTTTGGGTAAAAAGTTGGTTTCATGGGCTAGCAAGAAATAAGACTCGGTATCTTTATCTACTGTCGAAGATAAGTACATTGTTACTGCCAGTAATTGCACTCAAATAGTTTGGATGAAGCAAATGTTGAAAAATATCAGAATTATTTATGATGAGCCTACCATTATATACTATGATAATTCTAGTGCTATAAACATGTCAAAGAACCTGGTACAACATTCAAAGACTAAGCATATATCAATCAAATACAATTACTTGAAAGAGTAGGTTAGTGAATAGAAGGTGAAGCTGAAATATGTATCTACAAAGAAACAAATTGCTGATATTTTCACTAAGCCTTTGCCTATAGATACATTTGTCTATTTGAGAAATAAGCTAGGAGTAACCACCCCTCCTGATGAGAACTAGATGCATTGAATTGCATCGATCCGGTGGATTTCAGAGCCTTATTATTTTTATCCGGATTGATGTGTTGGTGTTTCTCCTCTGCTGGAGTAGTCCGTTGATTTGGTTGTGACAGATTCATGTTTCTATGTTTTGGAGGAGAGAGATCTATGTTTTATATTCAAAGGGGGAGAGTGTGTTTGGTTTTCTATTTTTGGAGAACTTTGGCATTGCTGTCAAAGGGGGAGAGATCATGTGAAAAACTACATTATCTATCTTGATCTTAGGGGGAGTCTACTGGTGATATCTTCTTTCTTTGCATTAACTCTTTTTCACATTCATTTGTTGCCATCAATGCCAAAGGGGGAGATTGTTGAGTTGTTGAGATTGTTGGGGATATTGTTGTAGTCTGTTAGATTTGGTTGTTGAATTTGGATATGTTGTTGTCATTGATGTCAACATATTCCTGTGGGTTATTCCAGAGAGTTTGGGAATATTTTCTGATCCGGTTTGTTGTTCTTTGGTTACCAGTTCCTGGTGTTCCTGTTGGTATTCCCTCAGATATATTCCGGAATGATCAAATATTGTGCTGATATTTTTGGATGTTGTTTGGGATGATCTTGTGTATCTTCATTTCAGATAGTTCATGATTTGGTGACCCGCAAGTTATCTTTCTTCATGACAATTGTTGTTTGGTTGTGTTCTTGAGCTTTGAGACATTGATCGATGGAGATTTGAAAAGCGGAGTTGGTGCAACTATTCTCGATAATTCTAAAGTGTTTGCTGGTGTTTCCTAATCGTGTCCTATTTGTTTTGGTGATCCACATTGATCGTTGTGTGAGTTTTGGTGAATTATCAATCGGTGATGATTTTTGTGTTATGTGGTATTTCTGGTGGTGTAGTGTGTTGCGGTTGATCTTGGCACGATTTCTCGTGGATATGATCATTTGGGAATTTGAATTAGGTCCATTCTATGTAATGTAAATCATAGTATTGGTCTGGTGGTCTATCCTTGTATTGTGTAATGTAATTTTTGTATTTATGAATTAAGGGTTGAAGGTTTAGCTGACCTTGCTATCAAGGTTGATGATTTGTATATAGGTGATATACTTATTTAATTTAGGTGTTGGTGTTATGTCTGCACTATCAGAGAGATTTGTATGTGCAAACAAGAGATATATCATTCAATAAAGTGTTGTGGTGAGATCGGTGTTGCAGAGCAGACAAATGTGCTTAACTAGAACTACCATCTAGCATATGTAGATGATATTATTGCAGTTCATTTCTTCCAGATTGTAGTCTGATTCATTTTGTAAGTCAGTGAGACTTCCCTGAGGATTTTAGCCTTTTGAGCATATATCTTTTGAGCAGTGAGCTCTAGGTAGTGTTCCTGAATGCATGCACATTCCCCATTGTAATATTTTTACATACTACTACAGAGTATCATCTTATTGTGGGTAGGTTCCCACCTTGGTTTTTCCCTTGACCGGATTTTCCATGTCAAAAATCTTGGAGTTGTGTGTTGTGTTGTTCATTTGCTTATCATTCAGTTGCTGCAGTTTATTAGTTTATGCTTTGGTGTTTGATTATCTGATTTTCGGTGAAGACTAATTCACCCCCCCTCTCAGTCTTCCTTCTTGATTGATGCTAACAAAAGCGATGTAGGATATGGAATATTTAGCAAAGTTCTTGCACATCTTGATTTTTGAAAGGTCTACCGTTATCAGTGATAATGGAATTGGGAATGCCACAAAGACATATGATATAGTTCAAGAGGAAGGAAGATATTTGCTTGTCAGTAATAGTAGTCAATGGAACAACTTCAATCCAATTTGTAAAATACTCAGTGGCTGTGATTATAAAATTGTGCCCATTTGAGGAGGAGGGATGAATTGTACCCACAAGGTTGAGTCCCCACTAACAGAATGGCCATGATGTAGTGAACAACTACAATTATTATGTTGGTGCATGTATAAGATTGTCATGGATTTGGCATTTCTGACACTCCTTAGCAAACCGATAGGATTCTTTTCCCATGTTTGAACAGTAGTATCCTAGTCTTAGAAGTTTCTTGGCTAGAGTAGGGTCACTTAAATGCGTACCACAAATACCTTCATGAACTTATTGCAAGGCGGTTTCAGATTTATTACCATCAAGACACCAGAGAAGAGTACCATCAAGACCCTGTCGATTAAGTGTATCAATGGTTAGGGTATAACAAGTTCCTTGACGTATAAATCTATGTTTCTAGTTTCGGGATAGATTTGGTGGAAGGGTATTATCCTTTGGGTAAGTATAGATTTTTCCTTAGAGTGGTGAGTCAAAAATAGCTAGGTAACATATGACTTGGGATTCAGGATTGTCGTGGACAGGGAAAAACAATTTCTCCACCAGGAACTCATAACAACTCTGTTTTTCTGGTATTTGTATGAGTGAGGCAATGGTTGCCATGGAATCTGCAACTTTGTTATCCAGCCTGGAGATCTGCTCAAATTTGATGTCCATAAAGTATTTCTTGAAGTCGTCCACCATCCTTTTATATGGCATCAATTTGTCATCCTTGGTTTGATAGTCAGCATTGACCTAATTGATGACTAATTGGGAATATCCATAGACTTGTAACTCTATGATCTTCCATTCTACTGCCACCTTGATTCCTGTAACCAAAGCTTCATACTCAGCTATGTTGTTTATGCAAGGGACCATTAATCTGTAAGATCTTGGGATGGTGTGTCCTTGTGGAGTGACTAATAGGATGCCGACACCTGATCCATGCTATGTGTATGATCCATGAAAGGACAAGACCCAGGATTATGTTGTGATTGTGAGAACATCCATGTCGGGAAATTTAACATGCAACAGATGATTGTCTTGTAATGGTGCCTCTGCCAACTGATCTACTATAGCTTGACCTTTGATTTCTCTTTTGTCTGTCAACTGAATGTCAAACTTGCTCAAAACCATCACCCATTTAGTTAATCTTCCTGTAAAAGAAGCTTTGTTGAGTAGATACTTTAATGGGTCTATTTTTGCTATTAGCTTGATGTGTGAGCTAGCATATAGTGTCAAAAATTTTGGGAAGTGAACACCACAACTAAACAATCTTTTTCAATGAAGGTATAGTTGAGCTCATATCCATTCAATGTTCTACTGATGTAGTAGATTGCTCTCTCTTTGCCTGTTGAATCTTCTTGTGCTAATAAAGATCCTAAAGATACCTATGTGGATGATATGTAGAGAAGTAGAGGTTTGCCTACTATTGGTGGCACCAATATGGGTGGATTCATCAGGTACTCCTTTAATGGGTGGAATGATTCTGCACATTTGCCCTCCCATCTAAAAGGAACATTCTTGTGGAGTAGGTGAGTAAAAAGGAGGCACTTGTCACCTATTTGAGCAATGAATCTTTTGATAGATTGTAGCCGTCCCTGTAGAGATCTTAGTTGATTGATATTTCTAGGAGGTGGCATCTCCATGATTTCTTGTACTTTTGCGGGATCCACCTCGATGCCCTTTTCTAATACTATGTATCCCAATAACTTGCTGGATGTTACATCGAAGACACATTTTTTTGCGTTTAGTAGCACATTGAATTATTCTAGCCTCTGAAATATTTTTTCAAGAATTTCCAGATTTCCCCCTCTTGTAAATGATTTGGCTAATAGGTCATCTACATAGTCTTCCATGAATGTGTGCATCATATCATGAAAGATTATGGTCATTGCTCGTTGATAGGTTGCTCTTGCATTCTTTCAACCAAAAGGTATGGCATTCCAGTAGTAGGTACCCCATGGACATGTAAATATTGTTATATATTGGTCTTCTGGTGGTATTTTGATTTGATTATAGCCCAAGAAATCATCCATAAGTGATAACATGACATGTCCTATTGTTAAATCTACAATTGTGTCGATGTTGGGTAAAGGAAAATCATCCTTAGGGCAAGCCTTATTCAGATCTTTGAAGTCAATGCATATCCTAATATGTTTGTCTGGTTTGGAAATAGGTACTATGTTGGAGATCCACTCTGCATAGTTGATTGGTAGGATGAAACCAACATCGAGTAGTTTCTTTAGTTCTTCTTTGACTAGCAGTGCTACATGTGGATTTATTTTTCGCAGTTTCTATTTGACAGGCTTAGCTCCTAGATCTATGAGTAAATGATGCATGATCAAGTTTAGATCTATCCCTAGCATATCTCCATATGACCAAGCAAAGTTGATTTGCTTTTCTTCAAAAAACTTGTGAAACTTGGTCTCTCTTAATCTGTTAAGGATGCCACCAGATGCAATGTCTTTGATGTTTTTGTAGTGCCGATATTTATTGTTTGTGTTGTCTCAATCAATATTAGTGATCTCTCCTGATAGTTCTCAGGAAGAGTGTCAAGTCTTTCATCCATCAACGCCTCAAAGATGTTTTCATTGGTGGATACATCCTTTCTTTTTACTTTTTTGTGATCTAATATCGCCATTAGATGGTTTTCACCATTAGATCTATTTTGTGTTTTATTTGTTTTGCGATTCAAAGACTTGGCACTCCCCTGGTTGAAGACATTGTTAGGAGATTCATTGGTAGAGCATGTTTTCGAGTTTACTGCATAGAAATAATGTATAATGGCATCATCATCTTGAAAGATGGGTATAGTGAAGGGCTCAATTTGTTCCTTGTCAATGAGTTCGGGATATATGAGGGGTAAGGAATTGTTAGGTGGGTTAAGGTCTGATGCTGTAAGAGTCATGATGGAAACATTTTCAAGGTTGTCAATAACAAGATCGAGGGTTATGATTGTACTCTCCTCAGGATTGTTTGTCTCGTATCAAATCTGCTCGTTCTCACTAGCATCGTAAAATGTTGTGGTCCAAATTCAAATGATTGAGACCCCGAGCCTTCTCCTTTGCATAGTCTGGGTGTATATGTATGAACTACATCTATATCAATGTCATAGATTTCATCAAAACAAGAATCCCATTTCCATTCATTTGAGTCTATTTCAGAACTGGCCTGTAGTTTACAGAATTGCTCATAGAAACTTTGAGTTGCTTCTGTCTTCCTAATGGCAGATTGTTTTTGTCATTGTGCACATTTCTCTTCTTGTCGCTTTCGGATTATTTCTTCTTCTTCTTGTTGATGTGTTATTCCTTTTTTTTTTTTTGTCATTGTGCATATTCTCATTGTTGATTTTGTTGCCATGTGGATTTTTGTTGTTGATTTATGTGTTGCCTGTGAACTAGGATATCCTGACCAGAGACTATTCCTAATTTGTCTTTATCATTTTGAGTAGGAATGTGTATGGGTTTTAGAATACCTTATTTTTCGTTTGCCAATAGGACCTTTTCCTATGTATCCCATCCTTTGCATGATCTTGAATTTGTTGCCCTATTTTTCTATTGGGATTGTGACACTTAACATTGCTGCTCATGTGTCCTCTTCATCCTTGTATAAATAGTTCAAAACATCTTTGTCCTTTGTTTCATCTGCTAATGTTCCTTCTTGAATAAATGCACCATCAAAGAGTTTGATGGGTTGTGAATATTTTTTCTTGGATGTTGATGGTTGTCCATGAGACCTTGGTGAAATGGGCAACTTTAATAGACAAAAGGATGGTCCAAAAGAGTATTCTCTCATGTCTTTATCCTTTAACTACATATTTTTCTTAAAATTTATGGCTAGAGATTTGAGCCGGTCTTTACTATTTGATGATGTGGAAGTGAGAACTTCCCTGTTGTGTGGTACAAGGACATTCTGAGTTGCCTTGAGATTTTTGCAGTACTAAAAAGGAGTAGTGATAACTCAGTGATGAATAGTGAGTACCAAACTGGTACTGAGAGAGGGGGGGGTGAATTAGTATAGGCACCAAAACTTTTCTTGAACTGGTTTGATTGCAGACTACAAACTACTGGCAATCCCTAGCACCAGTCCAAACCAGATTACTACCAGTTAAACACAGTGCAATTATGAAAGACATGAACCGGTCAATCTTCTTAGCTTTTCATACAACCTACTCCCTCATTTCCACTTTGTCCTTATGCATAAACAGATAATCTATTATCAGAGATATAATAACTTTCTAGATCAACATGATTCACCACTTGACAGAAAACAACAAAGCATCACATGAAAATGACATCACATATGACACACATATTTTTCACGTGGAAACCCAACTGGGAAAAATCATGGTGGGGATGAATACCCACAAGCTGTTTTGAACTCTTTAAAAGTATGCTATGTTAGAAGCCTAGTCTGGTTAAAGACTATTACAACAGGTTCTATTAGGAACCGATCCTATTAGGGATCACCCAGTTAAGGGATGGCTAGAATACTTGGTTAAGGGAAACCCTATTAGAGGTTACCTTGTTAGAGGATTTTATGAACTCAATGGCTTTGAGTCACCCTATTAAAGGATTTACAACAAGCTAGTTAAAGCTACCCTGTTAAGGGATTTTCCAACTGTTGAAGTGATTAGAGATCAATAGGTACTACAATGATCTGGTAATAGCACTCAATGTCAATGTAGATCTGCTTTAGTTCCTTCCTTCTACACACACACTATACAGGCATCAATCCTCTCAACTAGTCTGGCAAGAATCACATATCTCTGCACATAGATACACTAACAACATTTGCCAACAACCTCAACATGAAAACCACATCGATCTTATAGGAAACAGATAGGTCGGTAGCATAAACCCTAATCCCTAAACACTTAGGTTGAGAAATTTAGTCGGTTCAATCTGACTATTGAACACTTTGCATTTGAATATAATGGCCTTGAACAGATCTCAAGACATTCTCCATCATTTGTTCTTCGCCGCTTCTTGGAGGTGATAACCCATCACGTGTTCTCCACCGTTTGCAGAGACTTCGCACATTCCCAAGGTAGATAGGATCAATCTCCTTCATGCAAGATCCTTCGCGTGCACGAGGCTGATGTGGCAACATGATCCGATCTCTATTACAATGCTAACTCATCACATAATGCCATCGGTTGAAACACACAGGCTCGAAACACTTCAACCAAAAACCCTGAAGCTGAGACTACCAACTGGTAGTTATGCCATATGAACCCTAGATACAAAACATTCCATATACTGGTTCTCATTCTGACATACCGGTTCTGGTTCACAACATCATACCAGTTCTCTTTGTCAGTTGCTTACCTTCAATAATCATGTTCACTCTTCATCATGTTACCGGTTCACTCTTAAACATATTACCAGTTCCCTTTCAGCATATTGACATCAATGACAACACAATATCATCATGTCAACATATTCTACACATATACCAATAATCTCCCCTTGTCATTGATGGCAATATACAAAGATATCTCTCTTTCTGCATCACACCTTCTCCTTAATACTATAGATATCTTTTCCACTTCACATCTTCTCCCCCTTTGACAACAATGCCAAAGTGGAGGCACAAGCTTCCCTTTTCCACTATGCTACTCACCCTAAGGAGTAGCATCCTTCAACACATCAATCCTAAAAAGATATAGCAAAGTAAGATCTGACTGATGTGGAGCACAAACCTTTAGATTACCTCTTGAAGGGGCAGCACCCCTAACTCACCTCTTAGATAGGAAAAAGTATCCTTCGGTAGAGGCTTGGTAAATATGTCTGCTAACTGCTCCTTACTGGAAACATGTTCCAATACCACCTCTTTGTTCTGAACCTTTTCCCTCAAGAAATGATACTTGAGTTCAAAGTGCTTGGTTCTAGCATGTAAAACCGGATTCTTGGAAATGTTAATTGCACTTGTATTGTCACAGAGTATACTTACCGGTTCAGATACAGGAACTTTAAAGTCATTCAATACATGCTTCATCCAAATAGTCTGGGTGCAATTCATAAAAGCTGCAACATACTCCGCTTCTACTATAGACTGAGAGATACAACTTTGCTTCTTACTCATCCATGAGACTAGTCTACTGCCAAGAAAGAATGCACCACCGGTTGTGCTCTTCCAGTCATCTACATTACCAACCTAATCAGCATCTGTGAACACTTTCAAGTTGAAATCATTATTGTATGGATACCATAACCTATAGTCAATAGTTCCCTTCAGATATATAAGAATCTGCTTGACTACTACCAAGTGAGATTCTCTTGGGCTTTGTCTAAACAGAGCGGTAATACCCACTGCATGTGCAATGTCCAGTCCGCTATGCACTACATAATGCAACTTACTAATCATTGATCGGTAATCCTTCTCATTTACCAATGCTGAGTCATCCTCTTTTGATAGCTTACAACCGGTCACCATTGGTGTACCAACCAGTTTACTATCTTCCATGCCAAAGGTATTCAACACCTCTTTGACATACTTGGACTTAGTAATAAAGATTCCATTTTTCATTTTCTTAATCTGCAGTCCAATGAAGAACTTAATTTCCCCTATGAGTGACATTTCAAACTCCTTTTTCATCTCATCTGCAAAGTCATGACTCATCTTGTCATCTCCACCAAAGATTATGTCATCAACAAATACTTCATAGATCAGAATCTGATCTCCTTCTGATTTCAAGTAGATACTGCTATCTTCACTTGTTCTTTTAAATCCAATCTTCACAAGATGGGAATGCAAGTGTTCATACCATGCTCTTGGTGCCTTCTTCAGTCCATATAAGGCTTTATGTAGCCTACACACCATGTTAGTGTCTTCTGATAGGGCAAACCCATCTGGTTGCTCTATATGTTAGTGTCTTTTTAAAGTATTCCATTTAAAAATGCAGATTCTACATCCATTTGGTATACCTTGAATCCTTTAAAAGTTGCATATGCAATAAGCATACAAATTCCTTCCAATCTTGCTACTGGAGCAAAGGTTTCACCATAGTCTTCTCCTTCTTCTTGGGCATATCCTTTACATACTAATCTGGCTTTGTTCCTTACCACTGTGCCATCCTCATTTAACTTATTTTTGAAAACCCATTTAGTTCCAATGACATTTTTATGCTCCGGTTTGGGTACCAAAGACTTGTTAGTTAAGAGGAGAGGGGGGGGGGGGGGGGGGGTGAATCATAAAAACTTCACTATACAATATATTCACCGGATTCAACCTCGGTAGCTTTCCAATCATAGATCGGTAAAGTGTCTCATCAACAAATGCATATTCATCACTCTTTGATAGTTTACAATTGGTAGTCATAGGAGTACTTACAGGTTTAGAATCTTCCATTCCAAATTTCTTCAAGATTTCCTTTATATACTTGGATTGAGTAATGAAAATCTCATTTTTCATTTGTAGTATCTGCAAACCTATAAAATACTTTATTTCACTGATTAATGACATCTCAAATTCTTTGCACATTTCATTTCCAAAGTTCTTGCATAAGGAGTCATTACCACAAAAAATAATATCATCAACAAATATGGTTGAAACTAGTATACCATTGTTTTCATCATTTTTCATATACATGTTGTTTTCACTTGTCCTTATAAATCTAATCTTGATCAAATAAGAGTGCATTCTTTCATACCATGCTCTAAGTGCTTGCTTTAAACCATATAATGCTTTGTTCAACTTACATACCTGATCTTTATTCTTCTCTTCAATAAATCCTTCAGGCTGTTCAATATAAACTTTTTCTTCTAGTATACCATTCAAAAATGCAGATTTAACATCCATTTGATATACCTTGAAATTTTTGTAAGCAGCATATGCCAACAATGTTCTCACTCCTTCAAGTCTTGCCACAGGTGCAAAAGTCTCACCATAATCAATTCCTTCTTCTTGAGCATATCCTTTGCAAACTAGTCTTGCTTTATTCCGAATGACCTCTCCTTTTTCATTTAGCTTGCTTTTGAAAATCCACTTTGTACGGATTACATTTTTCTCTTTTGGTCTTGGGACCAGTGTCCATGTTTCATTCTTCTTGATTTGTTCAATTTCTTCTGTCATAGCATTTATCCAATCTTCATTACTAAATGCCTCTTTTACTATCCTTGGTTCAAATTCAGATATTAGACATGTGTTTTGTCTCAGTTTGTTCCTTGTCATCACTAGATCATCCTTATCTCCTATAATCTAACTTGATGCATGATTTAATTTGACATACTTGACTAATATGGGCTTGATATGCTCTGTTTGATCTTCTTCATCACTCGGTAACAGAGTATTTTCTTCATTTTCTTCATCAACTTTCTCAATAGGATTTCTCGGTTGAACATAAACAAATTATTCATAATTTTCTGGTTCTTTGGAATTTCCTTCATCATTTCTTTTTGCAAATTCATCAATTTTCACATTTGCACTTTCTTCTATTTTGTTAGATGATTTGATCAGACATTTAAATGCTTTACTTCTAGAAGAGTAGCCAAGAAATGTTCCTTCCTCGCTTTTCTGATCAAACTTTCCATTTCTGTCATCTTTGTGAACATAACATATACTTCCAAATATTTTAAAATAACTTACATTGGGTTTCTTATCATACTAGATTTCATATGGTGTCTTCAAAGTTCCTTTCTTCAGTTGTACTTGGTTCAGGGTGTAAACTGCAGTGCTGATTGCTTCTCTCCAAAATGTTTGAGGTACCCTTTTTTCTATCATCAGGGTTTTGGCACAGTCTACAATTGATCTGTTTCTTCTTTCAGCTATCCCATTTTGCTGAGGTTTTCTTGGTGCAGACACTTGTCTCTTTATACCATGATCATTGCAAAATAGGTTAAATTCATCAGAAATGAATTCTCCTCCTCTATCAAATCTTAGACATTTCAACTATCTTCCTGTTTCTTTTTCAACTCTAGCCTTATACCATTTGAACATTTGAAAGGCTTATGATTTCTCTTTTAAAAACATAACTGACATAATTCTTGAGTAATCATCCACAAATAATATGAAGTATCTATTTCCATAATAACTTTGAACTTTCATAGGACCACAAAGATCAGTGTGCACTAGATCTAAAATTCCTTTAGAAGTGTAGGACTTACTTGTAAAGATTGACTTTGTCATCTTACCCATCTGGCATCCTTGACATATTGCATTCTTTGGTTTTTCCAGGCTCGGTAGACCTCTTACTCGGTGCTTCTAACATATTTTGATCATGTTATCAAAATTTTCATGACAAAACCTTTTATGCCACAACCAGGTATCTTCTAGTTTAGCATACAGATAATTGTTCTGAGTTGAGTCAAGATGAAATGTATTACCTTTTGTTTGTGTCCCGATAGCAACCAGCTTTCCATGTTTGTCATGAACTTTGACACATCCCTTCTAGAATTCTATTCGGTATCCTGTATTGTTTAGCTATGCTACACTCAACAATTTGTATTTCAAACCTTCAACCCAATATACATCATCGCATTTAGCATTGTCAAGAAGTGTTATAGATCCTTTACCTTTCACCGGACATGGTGCATCATTACCAAATCTTACATATCCTCCATCATAGTCTTCTAATTTAACCAACTTGTGTTTATCACCTGTCATGTGATGTGAGCATCCACTATCTATGATCCAAGAATCATTTTTATTTATGTAAGATATTAGGGATTTTTCTTCATACCTTTCTTCATCTGATCCATCTTTGATAGCCACATAAACAACTTCCTCTGTATCAGTCCCATCAGATTTATCATCGTTTGATTCCTCATCAGCTACTAGGCATGTCTTTCTATCTTTCCTTCTGAAGTCTTGGTGTCCTCTGTATTGGTTTTCTTTCTGTCTGTCATCTCGGTATTCTCTCTTTTCACTAGATTCTTTGTCAGGACAGTTAGAAGCCATATGTCCTATTCTATCACAGTTAAAACATTTTAAAGGTAACTTTCCTTTATACTTACCTTTGCCTCTCGGTAACCTTCTGGCTAATAATGCTTCAAACTCTTCTTGCATTTTGATTTCTTCATATAGTTTGTGTACCTCTTCCATGTTTTTGCGAAATCTTTCACTTGCTCCGCTATGATTTCCTTCAGTATACTTATACTTTCTATCATTGTAATCATCAGATTCACCAATATGAAAAGAACTGAATGCAGATTCAACTTTATTTACCGAGGACCCACTGTTATCAAAATTACTTAACTCAAATGCATGTAGCTTACCGATAGTAGCATCCAAAGAGACTGGCATGTTTGGCACAAACCTTAATTCATTGACTACAGAGACTCGAATGGTATAAGCAGGCAAAAGTATTCTAAGCAACTTACTTGTTACATCCTTTTCTTCAATAGTTCCTCCTGCTCCTTTGATTTGATTGATAGTTTCCTTTAACCTTGTACTTTATTGGGTTATGTTCTCACTTTCATTCATTCTCATGGATTCAAGTTGACCTCTTAGATTGTCTACTTTTTCTCTCTGAACATGTTCATCACCACCATGCACAGATATAAGCTTGGTCCACATCACTTTGGCATCATTGCAACCTTCTAGATCATTAAACTCTGAGTTGGTTAATGCAGATGTTATTTCAATCATAGCTTGAATATGTTCTTGCTTTGCCTTTATCTCTTCCATTGTCATCGGGTTGGTGTTGGGTGCTATGTAATCATTCTCCAGATAATATGTTGCATATTCTCCAATTCCTGATAAATGCAACTTCATCCTTTTCTACCACGTGGAGAAACTTGACTTGTTCATCTTTGGTGCATCCCTTTTATACATCTTCGGATCTTGCCTCAAGTACCTTTAAACTTTTCTTCCAGAGTTCAAAGCTCTGATACCAATTGTTAGTTAAGATGAGAGGGGGGGGGGGGTGATTCATAAAAACTTCACTATACAATATATTCACCAGATTTAACCTGGGTAGCCTTTACTGATATGCAACTATGACTGTAAATCATTCAATACTCATAAATAGATACACTTAAAACATCATAACACATTTAACACAAGATTTAACGTGGAAACCCAAATAGGGAAAAACCACTGTGGGATTTTGGACCCACTAAGAAATATACCCTTCTAGAGTATGCTCGGTTAAAAGCTAATCCAGTTACAAATTACAAAAACACATTGCTAGATGTGACCCAGTTAAGGGATTTCCCTCAGACTTGTTAGAGTCTTGCACTTTGTTAGAAGTGACCTTATCAAAGGATTTCAAACACTCATTTAGAATGTTACCTTGCTAGAGGGTTTACAAATAAGATTGTTAAGTCCACTCGGTTAAGAGATTTATTGTCACTTACAAAATAAATAACACTAATAAAATATATCTGTAGCTTCACATCTGAAATACTAAAGCAGATTCTATATGCTCAAAACAATCTTGTCATAAGACTTATCTTGCTTCTTGTTGGGCTTCTCAATCTGTTCTTCAATCAGATCTTCAATCTTCTGTGCTTGGTGATCACTACCGTCGTGTCACTTTTCTTCTATTTTTCCCGCATGCATTGTTCATCAACATTTTCTTATTTATGAACAATACCTAACCGCTTAATCTCCTTGATCACATTTCCCATGATCAATCTTAGTCATCAGATCTTAAAACATGACTAGGTTCATTATATCCTTCGATCTGAAAATGTTTTACCTTGCCTTGGAACTTGTGCTAGGTTATGGCCGTTCAATCTGCGTTGTAGATCTTATCTCTTATATTTTCGATGTCGTAGATCCTCAACAAAATTCTTGCACGATATACCAATCATCTGATCAACTCCAGCTCATTGGTATTCTACATTTAATAATGTATTTATCCATCCAATGCATTTTGTTGTTACTGGGTAAATACTGAACTTCACTCAGTAGATATTCTGCCTTCTTTAACCAATAGTGATAACCTTAGGGTTTACCGACTAGCATCTTGCACGGTAACATAGAGTAGTATCAAGCCTTAACTAATTCTATAGCTTGAAATCTTTTCTCCTTTTTGTTCAGTCTTTGAATACTCACATATAGAATATCAAAACAATCAAAACAACATAATCTCATGACTGTCTAACTCGGTAATAGTTTCCCATTGAATAACTTATTCTTCCCCTTTTATTTTCACATTCATTCTTTTGTGAAAATGCTAACAAGACCATGTACCATTCTTTTCTATTTGTTCAAGTTCCTCCTCCATTGCCTTGATCTAGTCGTCATCTTTATGTGCCTCTTTGAATGATTTAGGCTCAATTTTAGAGATCATACATGAGCTTTCTCTGACCTTTCTTCTTGTAAGAATTCTTGCATCTTTGTCTCCTATGATCTGCTTTGGATCATGATTGAATTTGACATACCTTGGTATGTTCTTAACAACTTCCTCTTGCTTTTCTTCATCCTCCTCATCTTCATCAGCATCTACCGGTGTAGGAGCACAATTGCTGGTACTGGGCTGATTTGCAACCGGTTTCCAAAAGGTTACTACCGGTTCATCTCCTACATGCTCTCTGTCGGTTTCCTCTGATTTCTCAGAGTTTTCATCAACTCTATCATTTATGCTTTCAACAATTCTCCGAGTCCTATTGTTGAAACATTTGAGAGCTTTGCTCTTAGTGGAGTACCCTAGGAATATTCCCTCATCACATTTAGCATCAAACTTGCTTTGATGTTCACTCCTTTTGATATAACATTTACTACCAAACACTCTGAAGTAGCTTACCACTGATGTCTTACCGGTCCAGTACTCATAAGGAGTCTTATCCTTTCCTTTTTTGATGAGTACCTAGTTCATTGTGTAGACTGCAGTGCTCACCGCTTCTCTCGAAAAGGTGTGAGCGACCTTTCCTTGGATCAACATAGTTCTAGCCGCTTCAACCATAGTCCGGTTGTTTCTCTCTGCTAGGCCACTCTGCTGTGGAGTCCAGGGGGCAAAAAGTTGCCTCTTGATGTCATTCTCTTCACAATATTTGTTGAATTCACCAGAAGTGAATTCCCCTCCTTGATCAGTTCTAAGACATTTGATTCTTCTACCACTTTTCTTTTCTACCAGTGCTCTGAAAGCTTTGAACTTTCCAAAGGCTTCAGATTTGTCCTTCAAGAATGTGACCTACATCATTCTTGAGCAATCATCTATAAGAATCATAAAATACCTATCTCCCTACACACTCCTAGTTTTCATAGGACCACACAAATCAATATGCACAAGATCAAGTAAGTTGTCAATAGTGAAAGATTTACCTTTGAAGATTGAGGAAGACATTTTCTCCAGTTGACATTCTCTGCACAAAGGATTTTCCGGTTTGCTCAGGATCGGCAGTCCTCTAACTGCCTTGATCTTACTGGCCTTTACTATGTTATCACAGTTTACATGGCAGAGTCTCCTATGCCATATCTAGCTATCATCAAACTTAGCCATAAGACATGTACTTATATTTGCATTCAGCTGAAATAAGTTACCTTTGGTCTGCATACCAGTGGCCATCAATTCACCATTCTTTCCTTTGATTTTTCAGACTCCTTTGAATTCCAGAGTGAGTCCACTACCATTCAACTGGGCAACACTCAATAGATTGTGTCTGAGACCTTCCACCCAATACACATTGTCAGTACTACTCTTTCCATTTAGAGAGATGGACCCTCTGCCTTTGACCATACATGGTGCATCATTACCAAAATGAACCACCCCACCATCATACTCTTCCAGAGATATAAACTTACTCCGGTCACCAGTCATATGGTGAGAACAACCACTATCAATGATCCACTCATTGGAATTGTCAAAGCGGGAGACAAGAGCCTTTTTGTCTGACACATCCTCCTTGACTGCAACAAACACAATATCTTCATTTTCTTCATCTTCTGATTCCTCATCTGTGACACCTTCATCAACTGCTACAAAACAGTTTCTCCGGTTTCCTCCTTTGAATTTCTTGAACCTTTCCGGTTTGTCCTTGCTATCACCATTGGGACAGTTTATAGTGATGTGTCCTATCCGGTTACAAGAGAAGCATTTCAAAGGAATCTTACCTTTGTATTTTCCGGTTCCCTTAGGAAGTCTCTTGGCAAGAAGAGCTTCAAATTCCATCAGAATCTCCTCATCATCTATTTCTTTGCTTTGTCTTGGTTCACCGCTGGTGCTTGCTTCTTTTCCTTTTCTGGATGGTGCAACAGATGCTCTAAAAGCTGATTCAGTCTTTTGAACACTGCCATCAAAACTATTTAGCTCATAGGCTATCAACTTTGCAATGATGGAGTCTAGGGATACCTTAGTCTTGTCTATTGATCTCAACTCCTGAATAGCAGCAACCCTTATTGCATAGACCATTAATAAGGATCTCAAAAATTTGCTAACAACAGTGGAATCTTCCATTTTACCACCTACACTCTTCATATCTCCAACAATAGTTTTGATTCTTATTCCATATTGTCGAATGGTCTCACCTTCAACCATCCACATGTCTTCAAACTTCCCTCTAAGGCTTTCTTCCTTATCTTGTTTTACATGCTCATCACCGCCATAGATATTCTCAAGAGTATCCCATACTTCTTTGGGATTGTTTTTATCCTGGACATCAATAAACTCAATGTCAGATAAACTACTGATTAGAGCTTCCATGACTTTCCCACTCTCTTGAATCTCTCTCTTTTGGTCATCGGTGAGAGTACTGGTAGGGATAACATAAACATTCTCAACATAGCTCCAATGTTGAGCATCCATGCTTCTGATGTATATCTTCATTTTGTCCTTCCATCTTTTAAAGTTATCTCTATTGAACTTTGGACCTTCCCTCTTCATCATTACAATAGGATCTTTCCCTCAAGTGGTTAAGCTTACAACACAAAGGACCTGGAGGACGCTCTGATACCAATTGATAACTCAGTGATGAATAGTGAGTACCAAACCGGTACTGAGAGGGGGGTGAATCAGTACAGGCACAAAAACTTTTCCTGAACCAGTTTGATTGCAGATTGTAAACTACTGGCAATCCCCAACACCGGTCCAAACTAGATTACTACCGGTTAAACACAATACAATTGTGAAAGACATGAACCGGTCAATCTTCTTAGCTTTTCATACAGCCTACTCCCTCATTTCCACTTTGTCCTTATGTATAAACAGATAATCTATCATCATAGATATAATAACTTGCTAGATCAACATGATTCACCACTTGACAGAAAACAACAAAGCATCACATGAAAAAGACATCACATATGACACACATATTTTTCACATGGAAACCCAACTGGGAAAAACCACGGTGGGGATGAATACCCACAAGCTGTTTTGAACTCTTTAGAAGTCTGCTCTGCTAGAAGCCTAGTCTAGTTAAAGACTGTTACAACAGGTTCTATTAGGAACTGATCCTATTAGAGATCACCCGGTTAAGGGTTAAACCCTATAAGAGGTTAGCTTGTTAGAGGATTTTATGAACTCAATGGCTTTGAGTCACCCTGTTAAAGGATTTATAGTAAGCTGGTTAAAGCTACCTTGTTAAGGGATTTTCCAACTGTTGAAGTGATTAGAGATCAACATGTACTATAATGATCTGGTAATAGCACTCAATGCCAATGTAGATCCGCTTTAGTTCCTTCCTTCTACACACACACTATGCAGGCATCAATCCTCTCAACTGGTCTGGTAAGAATCACGTATCTCTGCACATAGATACACACACAACATTTGGCAACAACCTCAGCATAAAACACCACATCAACCTTATAGGAAATAGATAGGTCGGTAGCATAAACCCTAAACCCTAAACACTTAGGTTGAGAAATTTAGTCGGTTCAATCCTGACCATTGAACACTTTGCATTTGAATACAATGGTCTTGAACAGATCTCAAGACATTCTCCATTGTTTGTTCTTCGCCGCTTCTTGGAGGTGATAACCCATCACATGTTCTCCACCATTTTCAGAGACTTCATACTTTCTCGAGGTAGATAGGATCAATCTCCTTCATGCAAGATCCTTCACATGCATGAGGCTGACGTGGCAACATGATCTGATCTCTATTACAATGCTAACTCATCACATAATGCCATCGGTTGAAACACAGGCTCGAAACACTTCAACCGGAAACCCTGAAGTTGAGACTACCAACCGGTAGTTATGCCATATGAACCCTAGATACAAAACATTCCATATACCAGTTCTCATTCTAACATACCAGTTCTGGTTCACAACATCATACCGCTTCACTTTTTCACATATTTCAGTTCACAACATCATACCGGTTCTCTTTGTCAGTTGCTTACCTTCAATATTCCTGTTCACTCTTCATCATGTTACCGGTTCACTCTTCAACATATTACTCGTTCTCTTTCAACATATTGAGATTAATGACAACACAATATCATCATGTCAACATATTTTGCACATATGCCAACAATTAGTGTCTGCTGAGATGGAAATTTTATGTCCATTGTATGGGAAATTTAGGCACTAATGGTATGTAGATGGTACCACCTGCATTTCATGGATCCAAGGACGACACAAGAGTATGTTGTAAGACAAGTCTATGTTCAAGACTTGACAAAGAGTGTCCCTCTGAACTGGTCCTACTTGAATGGGTATTACTACCAGCGCTTTTGATGATCTTTCTTTGTCATCATATGCTTTTATTGTTATCTTTTTCCTGGAATCAATGGTTGTTTCTGAGAAACCCAATGCACGAATAAGTTTTAGAGTACAGATATTTAGGCCAGCTCCTCTATCTATTAGTACACGTTTCACCCGATGTTTATTGACCAAAACTTCAATATGGAGCGAATTATTATGCGGATGAATCAAAGAGACGTTATCATGTTTAGAAAAGGATAAATTGTGAGGCATGGTTAAATGTCCCACCATGGCTTGGAATCGATCAATATCCAGGTTGTTTGGAACTGTAGTGTCAACAAGAGCTTTCTCTAGAATATCTTTGTGTGCTAGTGATATTTTGAGAAGCTCTAATATTGATATATGTGCCGATGTCTTATGCAATTGATCTACCAAACTGTATTGATTTTTAGGAGGAATACGTGTATTGGATGTATTTCCTTTCAATACATACTTGGATTAAGCTCGTGTGGTCACATTTACTGGGACATGCTCTTGTTTATCCTTGATCTTAATGACATTGATTTGATTGCCATATGTCGAGATGTGATTGATAGTATTGTCATAAATATGATTGATACCGACCCCTTTGTTGTTTGATGAAGATGATGCTCCCTTGTCATAATTAGGAAGAGGATTTTTGAACGCTTCATGATCATCATTGATTTTATGTCCATCCACCATTATGTCACCTTTGTCTAGTAAATATTGAACCAAGTTCTTCAATCTTTTGCAATCATTAGTCGGGTGACCTTTGCTTCGATGATACTCACAATTATGTGTGTCATTCCACCATGGTGGTTTGATTTGTGGTTCAAAATCTCATGTGTTGGATAATTTTATGAGTTTATTTGCCAAAAGTTCTTAAAATTTTGATTCAAGTGATTTCCCCAAAGGTGTGAACTTCCTTCAATATGGTGTAGGGGATGGTTTTGGTTTGTTATTTTCTAGATTGTTGACTGGTGTAGTTCCTCATAAGTTCAACAATGGTTGTTTTGGTTTTATGTTATGAATGTTGACTACACCATCATTGATGATGTTCTTATTTCTTGTCCAAAATTTGGACTTGTTCGTGTTGTTGTTGTTGTTTGAAAAACTGGTATCTTCCTTAGAGAATTTTAAGGTTTCCCTTTTAACCAAGGTTTCTTCTATTTTGATACCATTATCGATCAAAATCTGGAAGCTAGGTGGACATTGCAATTGGAGTCTATAACTCATTTTGCTACTAAGATTGTCCATAAAGATATCCATCTTTTCCTTTTCAATATTGGATGAGGGTATCTAGAAATCAATCATCTCCATCTTTGTAGGAATGTCATGATTGGTTCATTGTTTTTCTGTTTGGTATTGCAAAGAATGAGCATGGTTATCTCATGTTGGATATTGTAAGAGTATTGTGACACAAATTTGTTCACTAACTCTTGAAATGATCTTAGGGCCTATGTGAGTTTTGAGAGACATCCCATAGTTTGTCTACCTAGACTTCTTGGAAACAATCTCATCATATAGGTGTCATTATTTGCAAATTCCAAACTCATGGTACAAAACTCCCTTACACGATCTTGGGGTCAGTTGTGCCATTATACTTGTCATATTTGGGAATTTTGCAGTTGGAGGGAAACAATATCATGTTCAAGCTTCTATTGAATGGATGTTGGCAAATATCCTCTAAGGAATATCTTCTTGTTGTCCGTTGTTTCATGTCTTGCATCTGTTGTTGAAGAGCTTGGATTTGTTGTGTTAGTGCATCCAAGGGCTCGTTTTCATCCTAGTTATCATGGTGATGTGTTCTTGGCTCTTCTCTTATTTTGTGATGTGGTCTTGGTTCCTCATTATTATCATGGTCATTGGTATTATAGTTTAGTGCTCTTGGCTCTTCTCTTGTTTCATGATTTTGTTGTGTTAGCTGGTCCATATCAAAATCCACAAGAATATTAACGCCTTTGCTTGCTAGCATGAGAAAGTATTTTTCTTTGTTAGATTCTATGAGTTTTTGCATGAGTTTTTGGAAACGAGGGTTTTGTTGGGCCTCTTGAATTAGGTCCTTAGTTATTTCATCTTCACTAGCATCAAAATATGTGTAGAAGGGGTTTGTTCTTCTATGGCCCATGAACAGTTGTGATTGTCTTTCTTGTTCTCTATGCTTTTGAGCTTGAGTTACAAATGACATATGAAGGATTAGTTTGCAGCTCAATAAGTGATTTTTTTTCGAGGTAAATAAGCCAAGCTGATCTTTCCTCCTTTATTGAGATGTTGTGATAATGCAGATCTTTGCTCAAAAGAACGAGTTTTTAGAAACTCTTCGTCAAATTCAGTTCCACGACCACGTGAATAATTCTGGAATCGGTGTAAGAATGTGCGATGTTTTAGAAAAAGTTTGTGGTTTATGTAGAGAAACTTCCTTTTCTTCAAGATCTTCATTTGACTAGGTTGTTTTCTCTTTAAATCAGTCTTTTGATGCAAATAGTGTCAAGGGTTGGTCATATGAGTGATCAAAGTTTTAGTTTTGAATAGGTTGATTTGAGAATAATATACCTTGTTTTGACACCCAAGCTTACTAAGTTGAATAGAGGGTTCGATATTCCCTTATTGATATGACTAAGTGCGTCAAATGATGTAATGAATCTCTTCGATGAAGGATGATTTATCGTAATATTGGAAACTAGATTGATTTGACTAACTTGGATAACTAGATAAGTATTTGATGTTCATATTGGTTGAAATTATGAAACTTAGATCACTAGTTGACATTCATTGATTTTATTTAAAGAAATTATGTCTGTGACAATTGGATCCGAAAGAAAACCTAAAAGGGTATCTGAATCAAGTTTCTGAGGTTTGGCCTAGAAACACTCTCTGTCGCAAATGCGCCAAAGTATATGCGCTACTTCAGATGTCAAATGCGCTACTTTAGATGTCAAATGCGATACTTCAAATGTCAAATGCACCATAGTTTTGGTTGAATGCACTAACAAATAAATCAAATGTGCCAAAGGAATCCTTAAATGCACTACATAAGTGGTCAAATGCATCGATATGTGGGATTTTTTGATTTTTTCAAATTTTGAAGTGATTTTTGACTTGTTGGATTTTTTTTTGCAAGATGTTTGTGTGATATCTGACAAGAACACAAAAAACACTCATGAACACAATAGAAGATTTATCTTTAATCTAAACATGAAGTTTATGTTCTTAAGGATCTTCTCAATGTTGGATATTGTTGTTGCTAAAATATGTTGTTGTCATTGATGTCAACATATTCCTATGTCTTGGTATTGTAGAGAATTGGTTTCAATAATTTGGAAGTCTTCTTGATCATATCACTTGATCCAGTGAATGCATTTGAGGTTTTGGTCTTTTTGTTTAGTGGTTGGCAGAGTCTGGTTTTTGATCTGGTGTGCTATGGTATGATTATATCTTGTGTTGCGGATTTGGGAGAATGTTTTGGATGTTTGTTTGTATCTTCATTTCAAGTGGTTCATAATTTGGTGCTCTGGAAGCTATCTTTCTTATCTGAGTTGTTGTTGTTGAGTGTTCTTGAACATTAGCATGTTGATCGATAAAGAATTGCATAAGTAGTGTTGGTGTAGCTATTGTGGATTGTTCCAATGTGCTTGTTGGTGTTTCCTAATCATCTCTTATTTATCTTGGTGATCCACATTGATTATTGTGTGTATTTGCTGATTTTCATGATCTGGTGATATTCTTCGTGTTATGAGGTATTTTGGTGGTGTAACAAGTTGTGGTTGGTCTTGGCAAGATTTCCGGTGGTGATGAGCATTTGGAGATTTGATTTAGGTCCATGTTATTCTATCTATGTCATTATATTGGTCTGGTGATTGATTTATGTATCATCTGATGTAATTTTGTAATTAGGTGTTATGGGTTTGGCCGACCTTGTAGTTAAGGTTAATGATTTGTATAAATGGGTGTAATATTCATGTAATTTGGGTGATGGTGTTGAGTCTGCATTATCAGAGAGTGGTGTATGTGTGAACAATAGAAATCATCTTTTGGTGTGGTGTATAGAGAAAAGATTGGTGAAGAGAAGACATTTGAGCTTAACCAGAACTATCATCAGGCATTTGCAAATGCTATATTTGTATTTCACTCTTTCTGGATTGCAATCTCAATCATTTTGTAAGGTAGTGAACCTTCCTTGAGGGTTGGAGCCTTCTGGGTCATTGTAATTTGAGCAGTGAGCTCTAGGCAGTGTGCCTGGATGCATGTGCATTCGCCATTGTAATATTTACACATACTACTCTAGAGTATTATCTCATTGTGGGTAGGTTCCCATCGTGATTTTTCCCTTAAACGGGTTTTCCACATCAAAAATATTGGTGGTATGTGTGTTGTTGTTATTGTTGTTATCTTTCCTTTTTACTGCAGTCGATCATATCTGAGTTTGTTCTTAATTGTTTTTATTATACTGAAAACTGATTCATCCCTCTCTTAGTTTTCCTTCTTGTTGTTGCCAACAAGTGGTACTAGAGCTAGATCCTCCAGAAGAAGCTTAAACACTTGAGGAGATCCAGGATGACAACCTATGTGTTTAAGAAGGAGAGTCCTAGATTTGATGGAAGTAATTATACTATTTGGAAGGACTTGGTGGAAGTTCATCTGAAGTGTCTTGGTGAAAATTATTGGAAGATTACAAAGAATGTTTACAATGTTCCTCAGAATGTACCAGTTATTGCTAATGAGATCAAGGAAGCTGAACATAACATAAGGGTTAAGGAAGCAATACTGAGTGCTTTGACTCATTCAAAGATGACTAATGTGCTGGGACTTCAGATTGCACATGAGATATGGAAGAAGCTTGAGGTCTTGTATGAAGGAGATGCACAAGTTAAAGTTGCTAAGTTGCAAAGTTTGAAGGGAAAATATGAAACACTAAAGATGGGAGAAGATGAGAACATAACTTCCTCTATGGATAAGGTGAATGAGCTTGTTATGAACATCAGATGTGTCGGTGGAACTCTTGAGGAAGATGAAATTGTTGCTAAGGTATTGATATCTTTGCCTTCTATGTATAAATCTAAGGTTGATGCTATTGATGAGATCTGGAGTGTAACTACTGTGTCAAGAGATATGTTGGTTGGTAAGCTTGTTGCATTTGAGTTAAGTGAATTTGGAGAATCACATGGTAAATCTGAAACTACATTTAAAGACTCTATATCTGGGAAGTAATTGTATGATCCAAGATACATTTCATCTATGGTTTCAAGATATTAAAGAGAGATGAGAGAGATGGAAGAGTTGGAGAGAGATTTGGATGATATTGAAGCACTTATTGCTCAGAGATTGCCTAAGGGAGATGGTAAGTATGATGGAAATTTACCTTTGAAATGTTTTTCTTGTAATAAGATAGGACATTTTGCTTCTAGGTGTACTGAAAGAATGTCTAGGTATGATAAACATGAAAGACATGATAGATTTGATAAGCATGATAGATTTGAGAAGCATGATAAGAATGATAAGCCCTAGAAGCCCTATCGGAAGTACAAAAATCAAAAGAGATGATATTATGTTGTTGATGAAGGTGTGATAGATGAAGAATTAGACAATGGGAATTGAGGAGATGAGTTTGTGTTTATTGCTATCAAAGAAGATGATCTAGTACCAGTGAATCCTACAAGATGCATTGTTGAGGAGAAAGCTTTGGCTGCTAAGATTGAAGAGAAAGATGAATGGGTAATTGACAGTGGTTGTTCACATCATATGACAAGTGGTAAAAGTAAATTTGTAAGTATGGAAATGTATGATGGTGGTATAGTAAGATTTGGAGATGATATAGCTTTTGTGATTTGTGGTAGAGGTTCTATATCTTTTGATGGTTAGAATAACACAAATGATGTCTTATATGTTGAAATATTAAAGCATAATCTTTTGAGTGTTGGATAGATGATTAACAAGGGACATGATTTGTAATTCAAGAATGGTAAATGCAAGATTCTAAATGGCTTTGATGTAGAGATTGTAATAGGGACTAAGACTAAAGGTAATATTTTTCTCTTGAATGTTGGTGAGAAAAGTTGTTTGATTGCTCAAATAGATGAAATTTGGTTGTGGCATAGGAGGATGTGTCATGTTAATTTTGACTGTATGATAAGTTCGACTCAAGCTGTGAGAGATTTGCCTAAGATTTTGAAGCCCTCTAATCCAGTATGTAAAGAATGTCAGTTGGGGAAGCAAACAAGAACATCATTTAAAAGAAAATTGTATACATCTAATGGACTGTTAGATCTTTTGCATACTGACTCGTGTGGTCCTACTAGAGTGAGAAGCATGCAGGGTGACAAGTATTTCATGTTGATGATTGATGATTACTCTAGAATGATGTGGGTGACATTTCTAAGGGAGAAATCAAAAGCATTGGAGAAATTCAAGATATTCAAAGCCAAGGTGGAAACTGATACATGATTGAAACTGAAGTGTCTAAGATCTGACAGAGGAGGAGAATTCAAGTCTGGTGAGTTTGATACATTCTATGATAGGAATGGAATTAGAAGACAGTTATCTAGTCCTAGAACCCCTCAGTAGAATGGAGTTGTTGAAAGGAAGAACAAAAAAATCTTGGATGCTATTAGAATGATGCTAATTGAAGGAAATGTTGTGCAAACCTTTTGGAAGGAAGTTGTTAGAACTGATGTTTACACATTCAACCAGGTGCATATAAAAGGTGATTCTGGTAAGACTCCTTATGAGCTATGGTTGGTCATGTTCCTACTGTTAGATATTTCAGATTTTTTGGAAGAAAATGTTATATAAAAAGAGATGAGGATATAGGAAAGTTTGATGCAAGATGTGATGAAGGAATCTTCTTGGGATATTCTACTAAGAGAAAGGCCTACCGATGTTACAATAAGAGGTTGAAAAAGATAGTAGAAAGTGAAAATGTAAAAGTTGATGAATGTTTTGGTAAGCAGATTAGAGCATGTGGATATGATATTAATGAACAAGATATTGTCACTAAGCCTGCACAGACTAAAATCCTAAAGTAGATTAATTCGATAGAGACAATTGATTCGGATATTGCTGCTACCGGTGAAGGACTTCAAGAGCCCGAGAATCAGAATAATTTGAATACTCTGAGGTATGTAAAATTGAATCACTCTGAGAATTAGATTATTGGTGATAAGATCAAGGGTGTGAAGACTAGGAGAAGACTTGTTACTAAAGAGATATGTTTGATTTCTAAGATTGAGCCTAAAGATGTTGTTGAAGCCCATAAGGATGAGAATTGGATAAAATCTATGGAGGAGGAGTTGAATCAAATTGAAAAGAATAATACTTGGGAGCTTGTTATGATACCTAAGGACAAAAATATGATTGGCACTAAATGGGTGTTCCGAAATAAACTGAATGAAGCGGGTGAAGTGGTAAGAAACAAAGCAAGATTGGTATGTAAGGGACGCTCTTAGATGGAAGGTATTGATTATGAAGAAAAAAATTCTCCTATAGAAATTGATCTTGGTAGCTAGAATTTAAGCTGTTAGATTGCTGCTTGTATATGCTGCTTATAAAAATTTCAATGTTTATCAGATGGATGTCAAGTCATCCTTTTTGAATGGTGATCTTGAGGAGGAAGTCTACATTGAGCACAACATGGTATGTAGATTGAGAAAGCACTGTATGGATTGAAGCAAGCCCCTAGAGATGGTATGCAAGATTAGATAAGTATTTGATGAAGTTAGGATTTTGTAAAGGTACTGTTGTACTTTAAGGTTGAGAATGATAACATTTTGATTGTTGAAGTATTTGTGGATGGCATTATTTTTGGAGGAGATGATGATTTGAGTATGAAGTTTGCTGATGATATGAAAAAGGAATTTGAGATGTCTATGATAGGTGAGATTAAATTCTTCTTAGGATTGCAAATTACTCAGACCAATAAATGGATTTTCATTTCTCAATCTAAGTAAGTGAAGGAACTGTTAAAGAAATTTGGGTTAGATGATACTAAACCTATTGGAACTCCTATGGTGACTGGATGCAAATTGTCTAAGAATGATGAATCTAAGAAAGTGAATCAGACCTTGTATAGATCTATGGTTGGTGGACTGTTGTACTGACTCAGACTAGACAAAATATTATGCATGCTATGTGTCTTTGTGCTAGACTTGAAGTTGATCCTAAAGAGACTCATGTTACTGTTGTTAAAATAATTTTCAGATACTTGAAGGGAACTGTTGACTGTGGGTTGTGGTATCCAAAGAATGATGATTTTATGCTTTGTGCCTATACTGATGGTGTTTGGGCAAGTGATGTAGATCCCCAAAAGAGCACTACCAATGGAGATTTATTTTTTGGGAAGAAGTTGGTTTCATGGGCAAGCAAGAACCAAGATGCTATATCTCTATTTACTACTAAAGCCAAACACATTGTTGCTACTACAAATTGTACTTAGGTAGTTTGGATGAAACAGATGTTGAAAGATGTTAGTTGTGTATGATGAGCCTATTGTTATTTACTGTGACAATTCAAGTGCTATTAATATTTCCAGGAATCCGGTACTACATTCTAAAACTAAGCATATATCAATTAAGTATCATTTATTGAGAGAGAAAGTTAGTGATGAAGAAGTAAAACTAGAGTATGTATCTACAAAAGATCTTATTGTAGATATTTTCACTAAGCTTTTGCCTACATATATGTTTGTGCATTTGAGAGACAAGTTAGGGGTCTCTGCCTCTCCTGATGAAAACTAGGTGCATTAAGATGCATCAATTCGGTGGATTTAACAGTCTTATCTTTTTTCCTGGGTTGATGAGCTAATGTTGCTACTTTGGTGAGAGTAGTTAAGTTTCAGAGCTGTGAATTTATTCTAAGGAGGAAAGATTGCTCTTTCTAGTGGGGAGAGAAGCTTGTTCAATTTATATCTTTTGCATTGTTGTCAAAGGGGGAGAGAAGCATATGAAAAACTATATTATCTTTGAAGCTTTATGTACATAATTTTAGGGGGAGCCTATTGGATTTTCCTGGTGTTGATTCATTCCTTTGTATTTGTTGGGTAAATATTTTGTCACTAGTGTACCAATGACAAAATATGTATTTCACACATAGCTATGTTGAGACAAAGTCTCTCCTCTCATCAAGGGGAGGTTCCTTGATAGAATTTGGGTATTTCAACAAATTTGAAATTAAATTTTGTGGGTAAGCTTAGGACATATAATTCTCTTTTTTCAGAAGTCATGTATATCCCCTTACTTGATGAAATTTCTTACAAATTAACCAACTAATGAAACTTGCATACAATGACTAAATTGTCTCTAAGACCACATAAGCACAAAGTCTTATATGATTATCTTCTCACCTTCAAATCAATTACAATTATAACTAATATAGCTTGTAGCTCAAAATCTTCAAGATATATATATATACAACAACCAAAAATAGTACAAAGCCTATTACCTAATCACTGTATCACAATACTAATTCCTAAATATGAAATTAGCTCAAAGTTTATTTGCCACAATTTAGGTGCTCCCTTAATCACATGAACAAAAACTCCACCAATATCAAGGAATTAAAGAGCATATATAATCAATGAACATAGGAACATCCACTCATATAAACAATCTTCAACCTAACACACAGTTTGGAATGAAAATGAATTGCTTTCTTTATTTGCTTGATGGAATCTTCACAACAAAAAGCTCAAAGTCTTAGTTGAAGGAATATTTTGGCAGAGTTTTGGTTAGCATATTAAAGATATATATTTACAAATGAGGTTCCTCCTTTTATAGGAAAGAAGTTGAGAAAAATGTGGGCACAATTGACTAATTCAACTGCATAGTCCCACTTGATTACAACTACTGCATAAAATAAAAATGCAACTGCAAGAAAATTAGCAGTAAGAAAAGATGCAACTACATGAATTTTAATTAGTGTCAATGAGGACACTTTATTATTCATTTTCTTCCCTTTGGACTTACTTGGAAAAAGATCAGTCATCTGCCAGAATCTGCATCATTTTCATCATGTAAATCAATATTCATCATCAGATTGTTAGCTTCAAAGACCCAGAATGATGTCTGCAAGATCAAAATTACACTTCGATAAAAAGACAGAAAAATCAACAGATCGGGTTCCTATCTGCATTTGGGTAGGTCAAGGTTGCAGGTCGGGTTTTAAAATCGACCTGCACATGAAAGTTTCCTGTAGGTCAATTTTTAAAACCTGATCTATAGTTGGGAAAAACCTAAGTTGCATGTCAGGTTTTAAAACCCGGCCTGCACATGTGCAGAAAAAGACTGACAAGTTGGGTTTTAAAACCTGACCTACAAGTCAGGTTTTAAAACCTAACCTACACAATGGGCAGACCTACAGGAAACCCGACCTACACTACTTTGCAGATCAAAACTGCACTTTGGGTTTTAAAACCCGACGTGCATGAAAACACAAGAAGTACTGCATTTTAGGTTTTAAAACCCGAAGTGCAATTAAAAGATGAAATAAAAGATCAAGGCAAAAACATGAAAATGACAAAAACTAAGGCACAAACCGACATGACTTATGAAGGAATTCAAATGATCTTGGAGGACATAGGCTATGAAATGGACAAGTTTCATAGGGGTTGTACCACAATTCAGGTTAGCTGAAATTGGTGACAACAATATTGACTGTTTTTCACATTCATATATTGTCATCAATGCCAAAGAGGATATTGTTGGATATTGTTGTTGCTAGGATATGTTGTTATCATTGATGTCAACATATTCATGTTTCTTGGTATTGCAAAGAATTGGTTTCAGTAATCCGAAAGTCTTCTTGATCATATCACTTGATCCAGTGAATGCATTTGAGGTTTTGGTCTTTCTGTTCAGTGGTTGGAAGAGTTCGGTTTATGTTTTGGTGTGCTTCGGTATGATTATATCTTATGTTGCGGATTTAGGAGAATGTTTTGGATGTGTGTGTGTATCTTCATTTTAAGTGGTTCATGATTTGGTGCTCTAGAAGCTATCTTTCTTATTCAAGTTGTTGTTGTTGAGTGTTCTTGAACGTTAGCATGTTGATTGATGAAGAATTGCATAAGTGGTGTTGGTGCAACTATTGCGGATGGTTCCAATATGCTTGTTGGTGTTTCCTAATCATGTCATATTTGTCTTGGTGATCCGCATTGATTATTGTGCAAGTTTTTGATGATTTTCATGATCCGATTATATTCTTCGTGTTATGCAGTATTTTGATGGTGTAATGTGTTGCGGTTGGTCTTGGAAAGATTTTTGGTGGTGATGAGCATTTGGAGATTTGATTTAGGGCCATGTTATGCTATCTATGTCATTATATTGGTCTGGTGGTTGATTTATGTATCTTGTGATGTAATTTTGTAATTAGGTGTTATGGGTTTGGTCGGCCTTGTAGTCAAGTTTGATGATTTGTATAAATGGGTGTAATATTCATGTAATTTGGGTGATGGTGTTTCCATTATCAGATAGTGGTGTATGTGCGAACAAGAGAAATCATCTTTCAATGTGGTGTGTAAAGAAGAGATTGGTGAAGAGCAGACATTTGAGTTTAATCGAAACTATCATCAGGCATTTGTAGATGCTATTTTTGCAGTTCACTCTTTTTGGATTGTAGTCCAAACCATTTTTTAAGGTAGTGAACCTTCCTTGAGGGTTGGAGCCTTATGGGTCATTGTAATTTGAGCATTGAGATCTAGGCAATATGCCTAAATGCATGTGCATTCCCCATTGTAATATTTACACATACTACTGCAGAGTATTATCTCATTGTGTGTAGGTTCTCACCGTGGTTTTTCCCTTAACTGAGTTTTCCATGTCAAAAATATTGGTGTTATGTGTCTTGTTGTTATTAATTATATCTTTATTTTTTGCTGCAGTCGATCAGATCTGAGTTTGTGCTTAATTGTTTTAATCCAGTGAAAACTGATTCACCCCCCTCCCCTCTCAGTTTTCCTTCTTATTGCTGCCAACATTCAAATCCTTATTTTTTTTATTGGTATTGGACAAGAATGCACATCAATTAGACTCGCTAATCTCAAGGGTCATCAATAATACCATAGCCCACACTTGATACTATGTCAGGTCAAACAACCTTGTCACACCCTAAGGTGCACCCATTTTTTTGCCTTTTTCTAGAAGTTGAAACAAAGATAATTGCTTCTCAATTGGATCATTTTCTTGGGAGATATATGGTGAGTGTCTTGGGGGTGGATTCTTCCCCACCCTTGCACTATCATATTAAGGATGTTTGGATAACTGACTCATCGAGGCTTTTACTTTTAAAGTTCTTAGTAAGGCTTCCCAACCTTTAGAACAAAGGATTTACATATCTCAAGGATACTGGGGGAAGGCTAATCACTGAGCAAAATTGTTGAATATGATTTTCATCACATCCACATTTGATTATAGTGGGTTGTAATACTTGGCATTAGGTGTTCCTCACTTAGGTCATTCCCCTCTCACCAATCTTATGGGCTTCTCAGGAGAGAAGACCTACTAAAGGTGTTATCTTATTGCCAAAAATGAAAGAAAGCAAAAAGAGCGAGTTTGGTCTTTTGATCACCGAATTAAGGGGAGAGCATATACCTATCACTTTCAAGTCACAATGAACACTTCTTATTTTTATCCCAATATTGCAAAATGATCTAATTGCTACTTGTAATTTTTTTTCCAACAAACATGGTGCTCATTTTACCCAAGATAGCAATGATGAGAAGATCACAATTTTTGAATTTTTGTGGAAAGAAACCTAGTCAACAAAAGAAAAATAGCAAATGATAATTTACAATGATGAACTTTTGAGAAAGTAAACTCACAACTTGATATGGATTGTTCTTTGTTACCTTGTTAAATTGAAAGATGGCTTGTTCTTTTTACCTCTTTGTAGCAAAAAAGAATTTTATTTTTTTTGTTCTTTTTATTAGCACCAAAGTAAGTGTGATCTACTTGCAAAATGAGAGTTTGGATTGTTGTTCTTTTTACTTTTTGCAAGAAAGAAGATGTGATTATTTTTAAGCACCAAATGAATAAGTGAAATTCTTTTTAAACACCAATTAACAAGTGAGGTTCTTTGTAAGCCTTTGTGAAAATAAAAGGAAATATTTTTAAGCCTTTATAAAAAAACTTAAAAGAAATAAATCTAAAATCCTAGACTACCTCCTTGGACCCTGCAAACAAGTATTAATACCTACATAACCTGTTGAAAAAGTTAGTTCATGTGGTGGGCTCACAAGCCTAAATTTCTGGTCTGTGTTACAAATATTTTTCTGCTCTTTGTTGTAAATGCGCTAGAACAAAAATTGAATGCGCTAAACAATTTTGTAGATGTGCTGGAAGAAGAATCTAATGTGCTACAAGATAGGTTAAATGTGCCAGCAGACAAGTTATATGCGCCAACAAAAAAATTAAATGCGCTAAAACTCTAAGTTGAATGGCTAGAAGATTGTTCGAATGCGCTAGACTCTTTGTGTTTTGGACCTACATTAAACCTATGGAAACAAAATGCTAAAAATAATGGGTTGCCCCATGGTGGGCACCAAAAATGTATGCACGGAAAGAGGGTTAGTCAATCAAGAGCACAAACAACCTGAATACCAATGAAACATTATATGAGAGAGATCAAATGAATAAAATCAGTTTAATAAGTCATCTCCTCAAACCATTCCATTGTTCTGTATCTCCAAGGATTCTTCAAATCAAGAATGCTCTCAGATTATATGAGCACTTGATCTTTAGAATGACTAGCTAAAGAATGAGAGATGAATTGATAAAGATCTAAATGCAAGTAAAACTAAGATCTATTGATATGATATTGATAAGTTATGATATGATAAAAGATGGTGAAGCTAAGATGAGATTAGGCTAACATGGTATGATATGCTAACATGATAATTCTAATACTAGAATTCTTCTAAATGCTTAAGCTTTGGAAAGAGAGGCAAATGAGACTTATTGATAACTTGTATGCAAGAAATTAGATAAAAACCTGGGATCTTGATAATGAAGAAATGAGGCCTCTTTATAGAAGAAATGGGCAATTGGATGGTTAATATTGAGTAATATTAACAAGGGATAGGATTGAATAATACTTGATCCATGTGATACTTTCAAATCAATCCTATGTTGACAAGTGCTAATATGAGAAGGCTTGAGAGGAGAGAGAAGAGACATTAAATGCCTGAGGAGACATGAGGGTCACCCTAGGGGGTGAGGTTAGGGTTAGGTTAGGGTTGAGTTCTTGGATAATCCTTTTGTCCAAAGGATAAACTCTTGTGCAAGAGTTAAAGGATAACCATGGTCAAATCAATCAATGCTTGAAGAGACCCCTAGGTTAAAAGGATAGTTAAGTTAGAGAGAAAGTCTCTAACCCAGGGTTGAGCTTGAGTTAACCATTAATGGTCATGTAAGAGCCTTTAATGGTTTGGAAGACTTTAGAGGTTAACCATTTGAAGACATAAAGCCTTTAATGGTTATTGAAGACTTTGGAGGCTTTTGAGAAGTGACCTCTTCTCTTAAGGAATGTGCAAATGATTAAGGGGTAATTAGGAAAATAGGAAGTGATTAGAAGAATCTAGAAGGGGTTTAGGCATGCAAGTGGGAGATATTTTAGTATTTTTAACTAAAATAAAATTATTTATTTCAATTAAATGATGCAACTTGCATTTGTAGGAAAAGACAAGTTACTTTACCCTACAATAAATATGTATCACCAATTTTGATTACTTTTGTGTAACCTAGAAAATAAAATAGAAACCTAAAAGCTCCTAGATTACCAATGAAACAAATACAGGAAATAAATTCAAAAGAAATAAACTTCCCTTTGTTGTCCCATTGTGTCCTATCACCTTTTGCTCTATAATTAGATGATTTGTTTGCTCTCAAATTGCACTAGTAAAGATCTTCAAGATGACAAAAATGAACAAACAATAGTCTTTGATTTCTAAATGCAAACTAGATATGCAAAATGATATTATGAAGTTATATGATATCTAAGTTAAGCCCAAGACACACTGTGAAAATGCTCAAAATTCTCTAAAACAACTAGAGTGCAAGATTACTATTAGTCTCAAACTAGTGAAAAATGTAGCTTTTATAGATTTTACATGAGCAAATTCCCATGTGGCGAAGATCAATGGTTGAGAGTGGATCTTGATAAGTTGATGGCTATGATTTGATTGGTTGGGATGTGAGAGAAGAAGGTGGAAGATATTCCTCCTACACATACAAGATGGAGGAAAACGTGGGAGAGAAATCCAAGTGGTAGCTTGCTAGAGTTGACCACAGTTAGGAACTCCAAGAATATAAGATAGTTGGAGACAATCTAGGAAATGCAAGACAAGTGTAGTTTGACTAGGATGAAGTGGACACAACCTCCTACAAAGATGTAGGAGTAGTGGAGGAAATATAGGAAGTGGGAGTTGAAGATAATGTAGCTAATTAAAAATAGGAAAAATTAATATTTAGCCACATGAAGAATGGGTTCGCAGGATAAGCTGATGTGGAAGAGAGTGAGGTGTAAAAGGCAAATAATTAAATAATTTTGAATTATTTAATCAAGAAGACTTTTAGAAGAATAATTAAGGATAATTAATTAAATAATGAGTATTTAATTAATAAATGGAAAATAAAAGAATAGGATAAATGAATTAAATAAACAAACTTTTTAATCTATTTATTTAATAGAAGGATAACCATTAAATAAATAATAAATATTTATTTAATAAATCATAGCCATTTTTAGGTGTATACAACTTTCACTTGAGCTTTCTTATCAAACCATCTCTTTGATACTTCTTGATTCTTAGTAAAATATTATAAGGTACTATTTCTCTTCCCTTATACAAGCATTACATTTCACAATAAAGCCACAAGTTTATCATTAGTTTGTATATAATATTTGATGAATTATAAGATAAAAATCTTAATATTTGTTAGGAAGATAGGATCTTGACTGTAGAATAGTTAATAAAGACATGTTTCTAAATTTCTTTGATTATTTTTTTATTAGACCATAATGCATATTTCAACATATTGTGCAAATCCATAAATATTTTATTTACAATTTTCATAATTAATTTTAATAAATTATTTTTATTTTTATATTTTACCATTTCATTTCCTTGAGCATTCTAAATGGAAGAAAATATAGAAAAAATTATTTCATAAGCTCATTCAGTAGATGCAATGAAGAAAAAGAAAGATCATTGTCACATATCAAACTATATGGTATTCCAAACTTGGTTGTAATATATTCTTCCAAAAGCTTGATCATGATCTTTGTTGTGCAATACTTGAATAATTGAACTTTAGTCCAATGCATTTGTCCATCACTACCAAAATTTATTTGCAAAAAATATTTGGATTTATTGTACCAATAAAATCCATGCCACTATACAAAAGGGTAGCCTTTAGTCACTATTTGCAAGAGGTGTAGAAGGATTCATCTCTATGGATTCAGACTTGTAAATTGTGGACATTTAAAAATGCATGGCTAATAGTAACCTAATATTGATATATAATCATCTAGAGTGTTACCTAAATGATGTCTTGTTCTATACTTAATAAAATTCTTTCAAAACTTTAGCTACTTCACCCTTGTTAAGACATCGAAGATAAATGCCTTCATAAATATTTCTATACAAAATGCTTGAATTTATCATAAAATTAAACTTTTGACTTACAAGGAACTTCTATAAATAGAATTAAGATGGTTGTGACACTTCTTGCTCAATATGTAAATAAATAAATATTTGTACCAATCATGAATAGTGATATTCTATGTTGTATATTGTTAACATGATATTAGGGGTCAATTTCAAGTATACTCTTACACAAACCTTATCCTCCAAAAAATTTCATAGTTTGAATTTCCAAATAAAATTCTTATAAAATTATTATACACCTACTAGTATGCTTTCTCAATTCATTTTGTATCAATATAACTTGCATGGTTGGATTTGAGACTATTACAAAGATTATGATTTGTAATATACAATGTCTATTTTTTAAATCTTTTATTTAGGCAAATCTTTCTTGTTAATTATGGATGCTTGAATTAAACATTTCTAAGAGAGGAGCTTATAAATGCTAGTAGTATTTGGACACTTGTCCCATCCTAGGTGTTATCATGAAGGGATGAGACTCCTACATAATTGGACGACGTACCTCAATTGTGGTTATATGAGGAGATGTTGCACTAGCCAATTCTCACTATGCCTTACCTGTCGTACTTAGTCAAGTATGATTTTCCATATTATCACGAGTGTTATACCCCAAATATCGTGATCAATAATGTTTCGAAAAAAAAATCCCCTATATCATTGACTCGTGAAGAGTGTCCAGATGTTTATGTTAATTTGCATTTTACATTAAATTTAATGTGGAATTGAGTTTTTTGGTTTTATTTGGTAATTTAACATTTGAAAGGTAAATTGTGCCTTATTTATATTCGCCTTTAATTGCATTTCTTAATTGGGGTTAAATTTGATTATTTGAGAATTAAAAAGTATTATTTGATTTAGTATTTAACTATTATTCTATTTAAAAAACTGAACGAGGAGTTTTATAAGGGGAAAATTATTCATTTGACATGGAATCAATATTTTAAGATTTTAGAGAGCATGTGTAGCATCCTAAATTGTACACCTTTAATTAGGGTGTCCAATTTCACACTCTCCTAGCACCCATTTTAGCATTTCTCATTCCTCTATGCATTATAGGACCTTATTATAATTAATTAAATTTTTAATTCACTATTTTGAGTCTTAATCCACTTTAATAACATTATCACACTATTATTTGGGCCCTTAATTCTAAGTGTGTCCTTTATCTTTTATTATCTTGATTTATTATAGATCTTATCCTATTTTAAATCTCAAGATAAGTTTCCCTTACCTAAACATTATATATTGCCACACAAACTTAATTTTGGCACTATAACCCTATCATCTCACATTCTTAAAAAGTTGGGTTGGAATTGTTGGTATTAGGTCACTGAATGCCACATGGTCCCATGCTTTTTGAGTAGAATTTTGGGAGGATAATAAGATGGTCCTATCCTATTCAAATATCGCCCTGTACAAAAATATGACAATTTTAAGTCGGTCTAAAGGTGATTTTAATATCAAATCCCTATATAAGGCATCCCTCAATTTATTTCATCAATCTACCATCATCTCATTCTCACAACCTCATTATGACATCATTCTAATCCAAGAGTAGGTCTGATTCAAGGAGAAATAAACTAAATCAATGCATCTTCATTAATGTTTCAATAATGATTTCATGATGGATTTTATGTGATTTATCATGTTATTTCATCAACACATGGAGGACTTATCCTAAAAACATTGAATCACCTATTGAAGGTATAATCAATTCAAACATTTCCAATTCAATTTTATTTCAATTCAAGGGTTAATTCTAAACTGAGGTTTAACTCAGGAAAACCCCTATAAAGCACCCAAACACCATTTTTCTCCTCTTGAGTGCAGCTACAGGTGTCTTATAGAGACAAGGAGAATATGGGATACTTTGCAGATAGAGACTGACCTCTATCTGAAATCAAGACCAAAAAAGAGAAGACCAGGGTGCTCTATGTGACTTGGTCTAGGACCAGGGCACTCTGGGTGATTTGGTCCCCAAAATTCTTTACCAAATGTGCAAGGAGGGAAGTACATTATCTCAAGAAGCTCCAGTTAAATTTGTGTGTAGAAGTCAGAAGACTAATGCGCTCTAGGTGCCTTGATCTAGTGAAATTTTCTCCAGATTGCAATCATAGGTGCACAGGTCTATGGTTTTTGTCTAATTTTGTACCCATTACCAAGTTCTTGTCTATGTATCAGTCTTTTATATTTTCAAAAGTTTTTTATTACATTGTACCTATATCCTAGTTTGATATCATCCCAATTCAATACACTTTACAAAGAAACAAATAAAAGTAGCCCTCTGGTACTATTTGACTCTCTTGGATAATAGCTTGTCAAATTCAATCACATCTTTGTGGCTTCATATTCCAATGTTTGTTTGAAAGTGGGTCTTGGCCTTAATCCTACCTTGCTCGATTTTCACACAATACATTTTGGCGAGCCCGACTCTTCTTACATTTTCATAATTTATGATTTTGAGTTTTAGATCTAATTTTTTAAATGTCATTAGATGCATTCATTCACTAATTATGTTATTGCATTGCTTACATTGCTTTGCCAATGACTTAGTTTATGCACTTTCAAATTCTTAGCTAATCACATTATGGCTTAAATGCATATGCATGGTTTAGACATTAAGTTTTGTTTCAAGGAATTGTTTGTTTAATTGCATTAGACATAAAAAAGGACATTTTAAAATATTTAATTTCATGTTGCAATTTTTTTTTTAGGGCGTTGTCTTGAATCCCATTCCATGCCATCAATTCTAGGATGAAATGTTGGCCTGTGACTGACTTGTCTTTGCATTGTGGTAATTTTTTGGATTGACATGATTATCAACTCCTCTATCCATAAGGACATTTTGAGGCAAGAGTACAGTTACACTAGAAAAAATGAAGCATTGATGAATAGTTTGTTGGCATTGTGTTGTCATTGATGTCAACCGGTAGAGGGATTGTGGTGTCATTGATGTCAACTGGTATAGCATGGAAACTGGTATGGGAGATTGTTGGTATTGTTGTTATTGATGACAACTGGTATGAGATGTTGACTAGTGAGTAGGTATTGGAGACAACTGGCATTATGGTAATGCCAACCAGTGAGTGATGTGTTGATAGTACATGGTTTCCAACTGGTAAGCATGTGACCAGTAATAAAGCAAGGAGGATCCATAAAGAATGTGCAGACAACCGGTATGTAGTTGGATGTTTGGATGTGTTACTGCAGGACTCCCACCGGATGTAGTTGTTGTCACATGATGAAGAGAAGAATGACATAAAGTGTGTTGCCTCTGATAACATGGAATTCATATTGGTGCAATATCAGAAGTAGACTGGGCACAATATGATGACAACCATTCCCACATGTTATTGGTCAGCAGGTGACAAGGATCTACTCCCACCGGTGAAACACAAAGATGCCTCAGGTGCATGAAACCAAAGATGTGCACCGGATCAACAAGAGAAAGTATGATGAGATACTGAGACATAAGAGGAAGAGTAAGTGTGATGAGTTTGTCACATTGACAAACTAGTTAAGAGAGGAACCGATCAAATGAAGAAGAAGGAAAGGTTCAGCATTGTAGATAGAGTGTGCAACCAGAATGCAGATGGAGTTTGGTGTCACTGGTGTGCATGGTATGTTACCAGTACACAAGCAAGATATTACCGTTATAGATGTCCACCGATAAAGGTGAAAAAGTGACAAGTGAAGAGATCTTCTCAGATGGAGATGAGCATGATGACTCACTCTTGGTACATGTTGTGAGTAGAAATATTGGTGACTGGTTATTGTATAATTGACAAGGTAAGATGAACTGATGGATGAACAACGATAGTGTGTGTTGTGGTCGGTGACAACGTCTAAACCAACACAGGTGGCCTGAGCAGAGGTGGATGCCGACAATGATGACACATAGAATCTAGGTGTCAAATGTGTTGTGGTCAGTGAAGTGTGAGTCCGTGAGGTAGTTGATGACTAAGTTTGTATTTATGGTCAACCCCAAAAATCATGGGAGAGATGTAGAGGTTTGCGGCTTGATGTAGATTGAAGATCTAAGTGATGCACTGATCAATGCAGGTTGTGCAGATGCAGATCAGATTTTGTAAAGGGGAACACGAACTCATTCATCATGGTTGACAAGTGCAGGTCGACATACAGGTCGTGTTTGCTATAGATAGAAAACGTGTTTTGGACACAATAGGATTGGCGGAGTTGAGTGATCTGTTGTAGGTGGTCAATCTATGAAATGAGATTTGATTGGATTCGATACGAATTGGGTCGGTAGAAGGAACCCTAGCGCACCAAAGTTTGAAGTTACATTTTGGTAGGAATCATGGTCACATATAAATGTGCAGATTGAAGACCGGATTGAGTGTTGTTGCATGAGAGAGTGACGCCAATGAAGGAAGTGAAATCAAAATTGTTTGTCAGTCAAGGATCCTATCGACAATCATAGAGGTGTCTGAGTTCTTGAGAGAGAACCGGTAAGAAGAGTTCAACCATCAAGGTTAAGGCAACCGGTAGACTGTCACTGATCTTGATAGTGGGGTGAACCGGTAGTGTTAGAACTGGTAAGAAGGAAACAATGAGTGAAGGAGAGCAGAGAGAGTGAGAAGAGGTCAGACATGGTAGAGTCTGAGTAGTAGAAGATTCAAAGTGATTCAACAAAGTACCAGTAGTGACAAGAGGCAGTGTGTCAGAGAAAAGCAAACCGAGAGAGAAGAGGTAGAGGCTGAACCGATAAGGTTTCAACAGAGAGTGAAGAAGAGCAAGAACAATGTGAGCAGAGAACCAGTAGAGAATAGAGCAGAGGTGAACTGGTAAAGAGTTTATTTGCAGAGGTTACAAAATTCATTTATAACTAGGATACATCTATTGCATTATTTGTAATCATTGTGATCATTGAGTTGGTGCTCAGTGTAGAGGTTGGTGCTCCTTGGGTTGGTACCCTAAATCAGGGGTTGGTGCTCCTTGGTTTGGTGCCCTAAACTTTGTAACAGTGTTTATTGTGAGGCTGGATTGGAGCAGTAGACTCCAACAACATTTCTCACTGAGCTTTTTCCCATTTTGGGTTTTCCTCGTATATCTTGTGTTATGTGATGAGTATTTGTGTGTGCTTGCATCTTGATGTCCTCCCCTATCTCACCAGTATGTTTACTTTGTGTTAGATCTGCTAACCGGTACACACACTTAGGATTAAAAGGTTAAATTTTGGAAACCACTGATTCACCCCCCCTCTCAGTGGCATCTTGTGTTCTACATAGTTATTGTCCCTCTCCTAAAATTGATCTTATCCATGATGACATTTTGGTGCAAGAAGAGACTATCAACACTTCTCTTAATAGTCTCCCTCTTAGGAATTCTTTTGATCTTTCTCCTAAAATGTACCTCCCTTGTAAGGATACTTTGGAACATAAGAATTCTCTTAGGCTACAAGGGTTCAATATCATTAACAACCTCCTCTATGAGGATTTCTCTTTCATTCAATCCAAAGACAACCCTATTCATGAAGATGTGTTTAAGGTTGATAATCCTCTTTATGAAGCACTTGATGATTTCAACTCTACTAGACCTCCCTAAAATATTCCTAAAGTCTAGGTGACATCAGACCAAGAAGTGCACTTGGTGTAGTCACATTTTTGTCTCACCAAACTTGCATGTCACAAGGACAAAGTTTTTTATTTTGATGTGACTTTGGAGTGGTGTTGGTGAAAAGACCATTTTGATGTGACTTTGCAGTTTGACAAGACCCTTCAAGTCAGTTGCCGAAGTTGCATTGTCATGGCGATAAGCTTGGTTTCAGTGAGACTTTGGAGTGGTCTTAGCAAAAGAGATCATTTCGGTGTGATGATTGGTTGGTCTTGTCGATAGAAGTCCCTTCTCGCTGTGACATTAGAGTTCAGCAAGAAACCGCTATCCTCCTATTTTTTTTGCAGTTTGATCAGATGGTTAAGGCTTAGGATGGTATGTTGACCAGCTTTCAGTTGGGCTGTTAAGTAGGTTTTCCATTTCCCATTTTCATCCCAATTATGTAGTGTGGTTCAGATTGTGATGGCTTAGAATTTTTTTTGTCAACCAGGAGATAGTTGTGTTGTCTAGATGCTATGATACTTGGGAGACAAGAATAGTATCTTAATCTTCTTTTTATTATCAAAGATTGCCTATTCCTTTGTTGAGTTGCATCTTTCATAAAATTGAGTACATGTATCTCCCTTGGTTGGACCTATTCTTTGTTTACATTGGTACGCCTTTTATGATTGATATCTCTTAAATGATTGTGTGTGTAAATCCCTTACTAAGAATCTACCTTCTTCCTAAACAATGGGAATGTGTCTATTCTTGGTCTCCTCCTTTCAAACATGTTATCCTTATTAAAGATCTCTTCTACCTTTGGAGGTAGCTATATTTGGGTAAATATGTATAACTCTGTGCATCCTTCAAAAGGATCCCTTTACACTTGATGCAAGATATCTTTTTAGAGCTATCTCTTCCTTGTCTAAAAGAGCTATTCCCTCTTTGAATTAAATTGCATGTATATTATTGCCTAAAGGATATCTATTCGGTGTTGGAAGTTTTTATCTTTTATCCCAGTCTACTTTCAAATATCAACACAAGGCTATGTCAACATCTTAAGGGGGGGTCATATACATGGCCTCCAAATTACATATTATTATATGTCTTAGACTGGATGCACATGCTCAAAACCAAACGAAATTCTTAGACAAGATGTTTCATTCTCAAAACTAGACATTGTCTATTATACATCTTAGATAGGATGTACATGCTCAAAACAAGACCAAAGTATTAGACAAGATGTTTCATTACTGAAACTAGACATTTTTTATTATGCACTTTTTACAAGTCCTTGCATGCTCAAAATCAGACCAAAAGTCTTAGATGGGGTGCTTCATTCCTTAAACTAGACAACGACATAGAAAGATGAGTTAACTAGCATAACACAATTTGCTAGACCTTTTGACTCTTCCTTTTCATTTTTTAGGATGAGTTGACTAGAATAACACAAGTTGCTAGACCTTTCAATTCTCCTTACCTTAACATTGGAACACCTAGCATAATACAATTTTCTAGCCTATGGAATCCATGTTCCTTTATCTATCTCTCATGAACCTCTAGCATAACACACTTTTATAGCATTGAATCATGATATTTTCTCATTTCAATTAGTGTACATCTTTATTCTTTCTATAAGTCAACTTGTGCTCTTGCAATAACATGCCAAGAATGATATTAATGGTTGAGACATTTTGACTATCGAAGTCTCATCAACTAGTTGACTTGGAACCTTTTGTTATAGTACTAAAGTTGTTTTCTTTTTGTATACTTGAAGGTTAATTGCATGGATTGATAGGTAACTATGATTAGGGGCTTGAGCATTCTTCAAATTTAGTGTTCTCCTATCCCTATATTGTCTTTCTCTCAAATTATATATCTCTTCATTTCTACTTTACTGAGGGTATGACCATAAGATCATATTTCACTAAAGTGGGGGCTAAATGTAGTGTTATAAATTGTATGCCTTTAAATAGGGTGCCCAATCTCACACTCTCCTGGCACCGATTCTAGTATTTCTCATTCCTCTATGCATTATAGGACCTTTAATGTAATTAATTAATATTTAATTCAATATTGTGAGACTTATTCCACTTTAAAACATTATCACACTCTTATCAGGTCCCTTAGTTCTTGGTGTGCCCTTTATCTTTTATTATATTGATTTATCATTGATCTCGTCCCATTTTAAATCTCAAGACATGTTTCCCTTACCTAAACATTATATATTGTCTCTCAATTTTAATTTTGGTAGTAGAACCCTATTATCTCACATTCCTAAAAACTTGGGTTGAAATTGTTAGGACCAGGTTGCTAAATGTCACATAGTCCCATGCTTTTTACTCCGAATTTTAAGAGGATAATAAGACAGTCCTATCCCATTCAAATCTAGTGTCGTGTGAAAATACAATAATTCTAAGTGGGCCTAAAGGTGATTTTAATATGAAATCCCTATATAAGGCATCCATCTCAATTCATTTATACAATCTATCATAATCTCATTCTTACCTCCTCATTATGTTATCTTTATAATCCAAGAGCAACACTTGAAGAGAATATATAATTCAAGGAGAAACAAACTACATCAAGGCATCTTCATTTATGTTTCAATTATGATTTCATGATGGATTTTATGTGATTTATCATGTTATTGCATCAACAAATGGAGGACTTATCCTAAGAGAATTGCATCACCTATTGAGGGTATAATCAATTCAGTCAATTAATTCAATTTAAATTTAATTCAATCTAAGGGTTAATCATAAACCTAGGGTTTGACTTAGGCAAACCCCTTTAAAGAACCTAAACACCATTTTCTCTTTTTGTGTGTAGCTATGGGTGTCCAATAGATACAGGGAGAACATGAGATACTCAACAGATAGAGACAAACCTTTATCTAGAATTAGGACCAAAAAATCCAAGACTAGGGTGCTCTTGGCAATCTTGTCCCTAGAAGTCTTCACCAAATTTGTTGCGAGGGAAGTACAATATCTCAAGAAGCTCCAATTAAGTTTGTGTGCAGAAGTCAGAAGACCAGTGCGCTCTGAGCGCCTTGGTCTAGTAAAATTTACTCTAGATTGCAGTCATAAGTGCACCTCTATATTTTTTGTCTGGTTCTATAACCATCACTGAGTTCCTGTCTAGGTATAAATCTATTACGATTTTTCAAGTTTTTAATTACATTGTACCTATATCCTAGTTTGATATCATCCCAAATCAATACACTTTCCAAAGCAACAAAGGAATATATCCCTAAGGTACTATTTCACTCTCTTGGACAAGAGTTAGTCAAATTCAATCACATCTTTGTGGCCTTGTATTCTAATATTTGTGTGAAAGTGGATCTTGGGTTGAATCCTACCTTGCTCCATTTTCATACAATACAACATGAAACCCTAATTATGCAAAAATTTTGGAATTTGATTTGTGGAGTCAATTGTGAAAGGATTTTGATAGGCATTGTTGCAAATATACAAAATTCAAGAGGGGATTGTGCTAGCCCATGGATTCATGATCTTATTTTGTGTGTTGGGAGAAATTAGAGTTAAAAATTTGGCTCAAAGTTGAGGTAGGAGCCTCATTTCTCCTTTTTATTTCTAGTTTCTTGTAAATAATTTGAACGATTAAAAGAATCATTTTCAATGTTTAAACCATTTCATTTGGATGATTTTTTATTTGTTGAGTAATTTTTGGGAAATTTTTGTTTTATGTTGTCATCATGCCCATTTTTTATTAAATGGGTAAATTGTTGATTTTATGATGGAAAATGGGTAATGGGAACCTAAGGTGCAAAATAGTATTCTTAGATTTTTAAATTTTGTAATTTGAATTTTTATGAGTTCTTGGAGCTATTTTAATGAAGGATTTCACTATTCTTTTTTTATTTATAAAAGTTTGGGAAGGTTTGAAAAGTGGATTCATTATGATATTTTTATGAATTATAATGTGGAATGATGGATTTGGATTGATTTAGATCTTGTGTTTATTACTTGAGAAATTATGAATTAATTAGTGTTTAGTTGTGAATTTGAGAGCTTTGTATCATTTGATTTTGATTTATTTTTATTTCAAGTTCATTGGAATGTGATGAGCCTAGGATAGATATCAAAAATGATGGGAGTGGTGTCAAATGGAGGACAAGACACACAAGGGCCACCAAGATAACACATTCAAACATTATATAATAAGTGAAAACTAAGGAAACATAATTAATAATAAACCAAGATAATTGTTGTAAAATAAGGTGAAGAAAGCTTGAAATATGAACTTTAAATTAATATTATTGCAAATCTAAAACTAAAGATAAACCTTTAACAAAGTGATTGCAAAATCAAAACAAGAAGAAGAAAACCATAACACACAAAACACCAGATTTACATGGAGAAACCCTTTTAGAAAAAAAATCCACCACAGAAAGAGAGGCAAGTATATTAATAATCAAATGAAGATTACAACACCAATACACTTCTCTTGTAGACCTATGTAATATCCTATAACACTTCGTTAACCTGGAAACTGAACAAGACTAAATGGATAACTCTAACTTAATTAAGGCCCCAATTTATAGAGATTTGTGAGGATGAATACCACGTGGTATCACCATGTAATAATCTGCAAAACCACCTTGAAAAACTCACATGTATATCCTTGAAATGAGTCAAAAATACCCAAAATAGCCTCCTACAGATGCTCTTACAACTAGATCATAAGACATATCTTATGCATGGGAACCTTTGAAAAGATTTTATCATAAATATTGTCAAGGAATCAATAATAATTATCATAACTATCATAGATGCTCTTATAACCCTTGACAAGTGTCCAACCACCTCAAAAAAGAAGCTTCCAAAAGGGGTCACCTATCTATTTTGTCCTTTTCCTTGAAGACAAACAATACAAGTAACTTTTCATTTACATGGTCTCTTTCACTGTCATTGGTTAAATGGTTTAACCTCTTATGGGTAAATTACAAAAGACATTAGGAAATAATAAATTAAAGGATACACATGCTTGATGGCACCTAAATCCTAACATTCTCCTAGTTGACATCATACATTGTAAATTACCCCATAGAGATACAAAATACAAATCAAGTACAATAAGAGGCAAGTATTAGTAATCAAATAATATTATAACTACAATACACTTATGTTGCAGACCTCTGTAATATTCGATAGCACTTCGTTAACTTGGAAACTGAACAAGACTCAACAAATAACTCTAGCTTAAGGCCCCAATTTATAGAGATTTATGAGGATAAATACCACCATGGTATCACCAAGAAATAGACTACAAAACAACCTAGAAAAACTCACATGTATCTCCTTGAAATGAGTCAAAAATACAAAAAATAGCCTCTTACAAATGCTCTTCAACTGTCATAAGACATATCTCCTACATGGGATCCTACTTAAAGATTTCATCATAAATATTGTCATAAAATCAAAAATGATTATCATAATTGTCATAGATACTCTTATAACCCTTGACGAGTGTCCAACCACCTCCAACTAGAAGCTTCCAAAAGGGGTCACCTAGCTATTTTGCCCTTTTCCTTGAAGACAAATAGTAAAAGTAACTTTGCCTTTACATGGTCTCTTTCACTTGCATTGGTTAAATGATTTAACCTCTTATGGGTAAATTACAAAAGATATTAGGAAATAATAAATTAAAGGATATACAATCTTGATGGCACCTAAATTCTAACATTCTCCCACTTTACATCATACATTGTAGAAAAGTACTCCATAGAGATACAAAATACAAATCAAGTACAGTGATCAAGGCCCATGGCCTTCTTGCACCAAGAGAACTTATCTGTGGTTATTGGCTTTGTAAGAGAATCTGCAACATTGTCCATAACTTTTCCAATCAAGATTTGTCCATTCTCAACCATCTCTTGTAAAAAGTAATACTGAACATCAACATGCTCATTACTAGCATGATACATAGGATTTTTGGCCAAACACATGGCACTCTGACTATCACATCCAATCCTTATTATCTTTCAATCAAAACCAATACCATTGCCAAGTTTTTATAAGAAAACCACCTCCTTAGAGACATGTGTAGCATCCATATACTCTACTTCAGTGGTGGACAATGCAACTATAGGTTTTCTTTTACTCATCCAACTCACCGCACCTCCAAGCAAAGTAAACACATAGCCAATAGTGGACCTTCAAAATTCCAAGTCACCTGCCCAATCTTCATCAACAAAACTTTGTATGTCAAATGAATTATCTACATCATCATTACCATGATAAACCAAACAATAATTAGAAGCACCTCACAAGTATCTTAGTACCCTTTTAATAAAAGTCTAATGCTCTTTACTTAGGTTAGACATAAACTTGCTTAGAACTCCCACTGCTTTTTCTATATCTAGTCTAGTACATATCATTGCATACATTAAACTACCAACAAAACTAGCATAAGGAACATTAAAAATCTCTTCAATGTCATCATGAAAATTAGGACACATGTCTAAACTCAACTTAGTACCAACTGGAAATGGAATACTTACTGGTTTATAGTCCTGCATTTTAAATCTCTTTAAAATGGTGTCAACATACTTACTCTGACTTAACCAAAGTTTTTTTTGAACTAGACTGCTTCTAATTTTCATCCCAAGAATGTATCTAGTAATCCCTAAATCCTTCATATCAAATGTGCTAGAAAGCCAACTTTTGAGTTCTCTAATCATCACCTTGTTGTTACCAATAAACAACATGTCATCAACATATAAGATAATAATTAGTAACTGATCATCAATAACCTTAATATAAACATAATGACCCTCTTCGCTTCTAACATAACTCGACTTTAATGCAAAAACATCAAACTTATGGTACTGCATCCTGGGTGACTTTTTCAAATAATATAATGATTGTTGTAACATGAAAAAACTAAGTTTTATTTTCCTTTCTCAACAAAACTATCAGGTTATCGCATATAAATCTCTTCTTCAAGATCCCCATGCAAGAATGCAATTTTAATATCCATTTTCTCTATCTCAAAATCAAAAGCAATAGTAATAGATAATAGGAATCTAATAGAAGATAGCTTAGCAACATGAGAGAATATTTCACTGAAATCAACTCGCTCTCTTTGGGAGTAGCCCTTGGCCACCAGGCTAGCCTTCTACCTCTCTAATCGACCGTCTGCTCCAAATTTCTTTTTAAATACCCACTTGCATCCAATGGTCTTTCTTCCTTTGGAAAAATTAATAAGATCCCAGGTACCACAACTATAAAAATCTATCATCTCCTTCATGGCCTACATCCAAGACTCCCTTTCCTCAGAAGAGAATGCTTCCCTATAAAATTTACGTTTATTATCAATAATTAATAAAGCAATCTTACAATGGAAATCTAGTGGGCTGTACCTATCAACTGGATTATGTTGTCTTGTGGACCTTCTCAAAGTTGGAGTAAGAGGTTCTTCCTCATGTTCTTCTTCATTATTTTAAACTTCTTTTGTAACTACAAAATCTTCAAAACTTTCACTTGAACTCTCTTCTTCTTCTTCTCCATCTTCTTGTCCATCACTTTGTTCTTTCACATGTGCATCTTCTTGCTTGGTTTCAAAATGCACTAACTTTGACATTTCCTTTGGTTGTTCTTCACTTGAGTTAGCTCTAAATTCCCTGGAAAACACATCTCTAGAAAAGAATATTTTATGGGTTAGAGGATTCCAAAGTTTATAACCTTTTAGATCCAATTTAGATTGCTTCTCTTGAGGCAAATGAACAAAAGACTCACAATTAAAGACCTTTAAATGTGAAACTAAAGACCTTTTACCCAAACAGATCTCATAAGGTGTTTTATCAACATAAGCATTACAAGGAGATCTATTAATTAAATAACAAGTAGTACCAATTGTAGACACTGGAAAATGTCTTTTCCATCATGTACTAATTATTCGTCCTAACTAATTAAGTAATTATTTAATTATTTAATTAAGATAATTATTCTTCTAAACTGACTCAATCATCATTCTTCATCTTATTAATTATTCAATTTCTATTCCTTAATCAATTCATCATCAAACACCTTTCTTAAATATTAATTAAATATTAAATTAATTACAACAATTCCTTGATTAAATAATCTTTATTATTTAATTAATTCTATTTCTAATGTTTAAATAATTTCATTTAAATTATTTAAATTAATTGACTTATTCCTCCAAATCCCCAAATTCTAATTCCAATTCATTTCATCTAATTTTATTTCACATTCCCCCAAATTTAAATATCAATTGATTTCAATTAAATCATCAAATTAACATTTCACCAAATCTAAATTTAAGTTAATTTCATGTGTATTTCATCATTCGAAAATCAAAATCAAAATCCAAATTGAAAATGAAAAAAAAATTCAATTTCAAAATCCTACAACACATGTTGAAAATCAGAACTGAATGACCAGCTAACTCAGTTAACTCTTCAATCACCCCTTTTCACTCCAAATTAGCTTTTTCTGACTAGTCAATCAAATCCACTTATCTCTCCAATCAATTCAGTCTTCTAATCCATCAATTCAGTCAACTAGCTAATCAATTCAGTCTACTAGTTAATCAATTGAGTTCACTCTCCAATCAATCTTGTTAATAGATCAATCTATTGAGTTAACAAATCAATCATGACTAGTTCACTGATCAATCAATCTTAGTTGACTATCAATCAGGGCTTGAGTTCAAATCCTCACCCCTTCTATGTTGAAAATCTATATAAACAACATCATTTTCACAAATCGGTCTAGAATCACAGTCTTCAAAATGATTGTGTATCTTATGCAGGAATTTCAGTGCATCAATTGAGGGAGTTTAAATTAGTTTCTTTCATTATTCAATTGATCTAGCATTATTTCATTGTCATTTAGGAGTTACTTGTAATCAGATTTAGAGTTGTGATTCGCTCTTTGACATCTGATTATTCTTAATGCTTAATTTACCCCTAAGAAACAATGGTGAACCCAACGTGAAAGTAGCTTTCTGATATGTTTTTCTCATAATTTGCAGGTTTGTATGAAACAGGAAAATATGATGCACAATTGTATTGATAGAAATTCACATTTGTTCATTTTGATGCACAATTGTCATTATATTAGTTTGCAATTGTAGTCATTTTGATTTGCAATTGTAGGAACGGGTCAAAACTTTACTTTTGTTTGTCATTTCTGCTTTTTTGACATTTGCGCTCCTAACCCAAAAAAATCTTGCAATTCTGGAAAAATATTTTTTTATGCATAAAATGTTTCTAACCCAATGGTAGGAAGGGTAACATTCAAAATTTCAGGTGCCAGAAGAAGAAAAGAGAATAGAAGACAACAAAAAGCCTATCAGAGTCTTGTGAAGGCAGAAAGGAAGATCTAAGAAATTGAAGAAGAAGAAGCCATAACCTGATACCACAAGAATATACATAGATTCCTTACTAAATTTGATTTCTTTGACGATATTGAAGTAATGGCTTGAGTCATATGGAGTGATCTTCTTGCAAACTGATTTACCTCTTCTATCTTTTGTCATTTTCATTTTGTGTTTAAGTAATTTCCAATTGTTTAGATTTTTGTTTGCACTTGTGCAGACATAAATTCACAATTGTGTTATCAGAAATTTGCAATTGTCTTGACAGGAGTTTGCATTTGTAGTTAAAATAGTTCTCAATTGTGCAGTAGTTGATGCACAATTGTTAGAAGTCAAAAAACCATTATTGTTTTTGTTTATCATAATTCTCTGTCATAAATATATTCTGTATTCACAGGACAGAGAAGTCAAAATTGTAATCAAAGAAAATATTTGGCTGGAAAGCCCCCCATGTGCTAACCATTCTCATGTTTTCTTGCAGGAGGTTGGACTTGGATTAGCTAAATATTTCCTTTTGTTGCTTTTAAAAAGAACAAGCAAATAGTTTGTTTTCTTATTTTTCCTTATCATTGCAATATTAGATAAAAATAACATCATGTCTTCTTGGAGCAACATCTCCATCTAGCTTAGACAATTTTTCAATGAAGGTTTAAAAAGAATCCTTGTCTTTTGTGTTTTGTGAGGTGATAAGTATATGCTCTCCCCTTCAATGGGTGATCAAAAAGCCAGATCCATCTCTTTTATGCTTTCTATCAATTCTACATTAGGATAACACCTTTAGCAAGCCTGCCCTTCTGAGAATCCCATAAGGTCAGTGAGAGGGGAATGACCTAAAGTGGTAATGGCTAATGCCAAGTATTCTGAACAACTATAAAATAAACATATTTGCAATGAAAATTGTAAGAAACAGGTGTTGGAATGGCATAGTGATGATTAAATTTGCCAGATCTATGCCCACCCGAACGAAAGCTTGATTAAACACCTTAGAAATTAGAAGCCCAATTGAGTCAGTAACCAGACACTTTATTATCATGGTGCAAGGGTAAGTAATAATCTTCCCTCAAGACACTCACCATATATTCCCAGGATAATGAGCCAATTGAGGAGCGATCCTCTTTGGTTTAATTTCCAGACAAAGGCAAAAAAATGGGCGCACCTTAGGATGTGACAGGGTTGTTTGAGCTGACGGAATATCAAGATGTGGGTTGTGGTAATATTTGTGACCTTTTGACCTTAGGAGAGTCTCCTTGTTGTGTAATCAATTGACAATTACAATGAAAATAAAATGGGATTTTGAAAAAGACTCCAACATTCATGGGGGTTTGAAAAAGTTCCTTAAACAAGTTTTATTTCTATGTTATTATTCTTTTTTGATGTGTACGATGTGTCTTTGCTACATGATCAAACATTTCAAAGTGGAACAACAACAATTTTTTCATATCAACATCAACCAAAAGTTTGTCAACGCAACAATCAAGAGTCAAAAATTCAAAAAAAAAAAAAAACAACCAAGTATTTACATCCAATAAGTTCAAATTTTTTTCCAACATTCAAGAATATGGAAACAAATGGTGCTTCATGTGATCATATCTCCTCACACATATAGGAAAAATAGTCTAATTTTTTTATGCACGTCTTGCATAAGTCTTCACAATTAGGAGAATAAAAGTCCATCATTCACACCTCTCTTAGGATAGAGTCCTTTCATCACACATCTTAGTACACAAATCAGTTTGCATAGTATTAATTCATCATAGGCTTTTTCATCATAGAAGTCTTAAGAACATATCATTTGCATGGGTCTAAAAGGAGATGGTGATTTTCCATTCGAACAACCCAATCTTGGACCAGACAATGATCAATTAGAGATAATTGATGGTTTGGACAACTTTGCTTGGGAAGTAAGAATTGACCTCCCACTATACGAAGAAGTAGAAGCCGTCATAGACAATGAAATCCAGAAATTTGTCTGCCTTGATACTAAGCTAGCAAAAGAAATCAAGGAACAAAGAGAACAAGAAGAATTTTAACAATTTGTCAAAAAACTTATGGCAGATGTTCCTCACCAGTAATCTTTGTAGGGTATCATCATTCATAGATTGCATACATAGTTAAGTCATAAGTCTTGCATCCATATCAATCTCTCATTTGCATTTAGAAGATCATAGTAAGTCATAGAGTTTCAAGATCACATGACAGTAACAAGATCAAAAAAGGAAAAAAATCAGATGGATCTGAACAATGACCCATACTATAACCCAACTTGGAACATGAACACACCTCGAAGCTCAAGTTCTCAATCAAGAAATAGGGCTTTGATACCAACAAACCCTAATAGATTACCAACAATAGAGGAGCTACAAATAGGGTTAACACAAGAGGAAATAGAGGCAACTCAACAAGACCCTCAAGTCTTAATGTCAATCAATTCCCTTATCAACAACAATAGAGACAAGTATCTATCTCTCTTAATTCAAAATGGAGAAAAGTTGCCTCCTAATTTCGACATCTCCACAATAATGCCACCAGGAGTGACATTGAACCTAAATGCAATATAGATGTCCAATACATCTATAACAACGACTTCTACACAAAGTGTCTCTCCAAGCACACAAATGGCTCCAACTCAGTTAAACACAACACAAGCAGCTATAAGTTCTACACCAATATCAAGGGTTACTTCAACAAGGTTCCAATCAATGCCCATGTTCAATTCACAAGCCATTGGTACTCCACAAGAAACTACATCAATATCAATGGGATTTTCAACTAGTAGCCAAGGGATACAACATGAACATACCAATCCCTTTGGGTCTACTCAGGCTAACACAGTGCCTCAGTTTACCTACTTCACAACACCTAGTAGTGGATTCCATACAATGAAAAGTCAAACATATTCAACAACACCTATATACACCATCTCTTCACTAAATGTTGCAAACATATATGCATTAGGCATACCCTTGACACAAACAAAAGTTTTGGCTCAGCAAGTTCAAAGATTACAAAAGCAAATGGTGAGCATGCAACCAAGAAAGGACAAGAAAAGCTACACATTGGAAGATCTTGGGCCTTATCCCTATGATAGATCTCTATATATGCCACCATTTCCTCCACACTTTGATACACCTAAGTTTTAAAAATACAAAGGAAAGGGTGGTCCAAGAGATCATATAAGATAATTTTTCACATCTTGTATAGAAGTGGCACACAAAGACACATATATACTAAGAATATGTCCTAAGAGTCTTGGAGGGCCCGCATTAGAATGGTTCTCACATATACCTCCTAAAATTACTTCATGGGGTGAGCTAGTAGAGTTGTTTATCTCAAACCTCTCTCATAATATAGACAATCCAGTGAGCCTGATAGATTTGTGCACCACAAAGCAGAAAGAAAAAAGAGACTTATGCTACGATCTTACAAAGATGGAGGACATATTACTAGAGGCAAAATAAGTGGACTTGTTTGTATACAAAGTATCCAAACAATATACCAGAGGCAAAATAAGTGGACATATTCAATGAGAATATCCTTCCACCAGTCAAATATCCTTTGCAAATGCAATGTTTTGATACCTTCAAGGATATCACAGAAAAGGGTCTCAAATGTGAGAAGGGATTGTTGGAACAAGGTATCATCAAAAATGGTAAATATGTAGGAGCACCCAACAACAATTCAAGTGCAGATAACCCCAAATTTTGGTCAAGTAACAAGAACGTTACAAATAATGGTGTGGTTGATGCGAGTGGTCAATAGAGCTCAACCCACACTATCATTACAAGGATGAAACCAAAATGTGAATCAGTCACAAGAAAATGATGCAACTACAACCACTACCAATGCAGTCCAATCTAATGTAGCTAGACCTCCGAGAAATATGGCACCCAAGAGATATTTCACACCTTTGTGGGAACCTATTGAGGCCACTAAATAGTTTGATACAAACAAACATGTTAACCTTGCTAGAAGAAAGACCATATGAACCAGGCCCATTCAAACCATCCTAGTGGAATGACAATGATTTATATGATTATCATTGCTCCAAGGGACACAAAAAATCTAGTTGTTACTAGCTCAAGAATCTCATCTAGGACCTGATAGATCAAGGTGATGTAATGGTAGACACAGATACAGGATCATCAAACCAGGCACATATCATATACAAAGATCCTTTTGTGAAGCATAACAAAGGGCAATCATCTACATCAAAACAATAGGACAATATATCCAACTACACCAAGGTTGCATACGATTATACAATCAATACAATTAGTGAAGGGGAGGAAGTAGTTGTAAACATTTACATTAACCCTAGAAACAAAGATTGTGCAATAGTCACCCGCAGATCCAAAGTCACATTACAAGGAATACCTCCTCAGGCACCCCATCAAGAAAGCAACTTTAATGTTGTGGATCAACTCAAAAAGACTCCCGCTCAAATCTCACTCTTTGAGTTACTCAAAATTTCACCAACTCATAAAGCGATTCTGGATAAAGAATTGCAAGATTCAATTATATCCAGAGACATGGATGAAAGTATAATACAAGCAATGGTGGGAACTATATCTGCTTCATCCAGGGTGGCCTTCACAGAGAAAGACATCCCCACAGATAGAATCAGGCACAATGATCCTTTACATCTAGAAGTTTATGTTGATAACAAGAGAATAAGAAGAGTGATCATAGATGGAGGGGCAAGACTCAATATCTGTACTCTTAAGTTGATCAAGGACTTAGGTTATTCCCAATTTCACATAGACTTAACCTAGAATATCAACATCAAGGCCTACGATTATCAGTAACATCCTTATGAAGGGTTGGTTACATTACCAATACAAATTGGACCAGTTACTACAAACATCACATTCCAAGTGTTGGACAAAGAATTGGGATACAACATGTTATTGGGACACCCATGGATGCATGCCATGCAGGTGGTGCCTTCTACTTTTCATCAATGCATCAAATTCCAAGTCAATGGAGTAGAAATAACTGTGCATGGGGATCGTAACCCATTTCAACACTGCAATACTTTAAGAGCAAGCATAGACAATCAAGTTCCAAATAATATAGAATTACCTCTTATTACACACTTGGACTCATTAACAATCCAAGAAACACAAGAAGATACATCTACAACATCTTCCTTACAGATCAAAGATGTTGGTTATGGGAAATACTCTATCTCCAATACATCAAATGTCAAACAATTATCTCTTTCTCCAAGGTCTTTTTGCAAACCTCAGAATATTGTGACGAAACAAGATAAAGGAAAGGAGATAGTTAGATATTCAGATTCATTCTCTTTCATTAGATGGGGATACTTAGAGGAATAATCCCTAGAAGAAGACGTTAATCACTGATTATATAGAAAAGAGCATGACATGCCAATAGATCACTTACCCTTAGATTATTATGGAAATAGTTTTAAAATGTTACCAAAACATGGCTATGATGGTACCACAGGCTTGGGACTACAACAACAAGGGAGATTAGAGCCTGTTCTACCACAAGAAAACCCAAAGAATCAAGGGTTAGGATATAAGAATGTCACCAAAATAACATAAGCAAGGCAACAAACATTGGATATACTAAATAAGCCAAGCGTAGCATCCAAGTATATACCTTAGCACCAGTTATCAACATGGAGACTCCCTTCTTCATCTCATAGAAGCAAGAAAGTAACAACATACCCTAGCACAGAATCAAATGGTGAAGATCTTAGATGTCTTTTGCAAGAAAATAATGAGACACCACCTGATAATATGGTGCTCGAAACAAATTCACAAGCAAATGTGGTGATAGAAACTGGGTCACCACCTACAAATGCGCCTAATCCTTGGATTTTGTCAATACTTTTACCAAGGGAAATAAGTTTAGCTCCACCTAATGAGTTAGATGAGGAAATATTGCAACATATAATACCAGGTTTAAGAAGAGTTTCTACCACATTCAAAAGATCATCAAGTCAGGATCAAATTCTGTTACAAGAGAAAGATGAGATAAGCGACACAACCTCAGATAGTGGGACATATATAGAAAGTATGACAAATTCTCATGAATATAAGTTTCTATATATTCAAGACAATAGCCCACAAAAAATGGACACAACAAATGACATTGTCTATGAAGATGTTCAAAATAACCAGATCCGCATGATGTCAATCACTTCTCTAGCAAACGAAAGCAAAGAAAAATCCCTTGCACATTCACATCTAATTAACTGGGGGCAAGAAGAGTCAAAACACACGCAAACTTCAGTGCTAATAACTGAATCATGTATGGAAGATATCAAACTCCTTTCTCAAGGAGATACTAAAGGACCAACGCAAAATGATATGATGACAGGACATGATCTCGCAACAAAAGAAAGTCCAAGTGCTAAGAGAGTAAAACATCTCAATCCATGTATGAGAGGTTGTATCATTGCAGAACATCATCATAATCAAGTATGTATGATGCAAGAAACTCTTCAACCAAAGCAAATTGATTGGCATCCAATTGACTCGAAATCCCAAGTGCTACCACAACTAGAATGGACCAATAATGACAATACCATAATAGAATTTTTGGGTAATATCTATTTAGAGGAAGATAGATGACATCTCTTGATGAAAGAAGCATAAAATATCAGTAGGTTCAGGTGACATTTCTCAAAGACATGATACTTGATAATGAGGAAGATTATGTGAACAAATTAAAGCAATGGGAAGAAAAGGTGTGCTCAAAAAATTCAATGATTTCAATCCCCAATGCTAGGATTGATATTACAGACAACCATTTGCAAAATGTTGCAAGATCGTGAGGGAGATCCACTACCCGAACCCATGAACAACATACACCTAAAAAGATATTACATCTAAGGGATGGGTTCATTTAAATTTTCAGTACTGCATTGCATTGCATATCTCTATTTCAAAATGCATCATAGTTGCATTTCATATTGCACTACATATAGTTGGATATCATTATTGCTTTCTCATATAGTTGCATCAATAAAACAAGGTGATTGTCTGAGTCATTCACCTATCTGCACTGAAAGGAGAGAAGGTGGACTCATTTCCTAGATACTTGTTCATAAAGTCTTTAGAAGGTCTTTACTCATTTATCTTCAACGTCACCTTGTGATTGAGCTTCATCCATGGTTGAGTAGGCGCTTCACTGTTGAGCCTTGTTACCCAAAATCTATCGATTGATATATATCACGCATTAATCAATAGCTCTAAATCATTATAGATACCTAGTTGGTCATGTGGCTAGTGAAAAATCCAATATTCTACTTCAGTGTTGTTGTAATTTTCATACCCAAGAAAGTTTCATTACTTACAAGTCAAGGCAAGAATTTTTTTTTTTTAAAAGAAAATTTATGTCAAATATCCATATGAAGGAAAAATAGCATAGATATATAACTTAAATATCATACAAAAATGGGTAATAAAGATTGACTAAGGGAACATGCGAATAACCCCATCGGGGCTATGGACGCTTGCTGGCAATGGAGCAATATTTGAGAGATTACAGTGTATAACCTTGTCAGAACCCTAAAAGCTTGCTGGTAGCGAGGCTCTATCCAAGATGCTTTTGAAGTCAAAATAACTCACATAGCTAGCCACATAGGAATCCAAGGGTCTTTGATGGTTATAAGAGTTGGAATGAACTCAAGTGCACACACATGGGCAAAAGGGGATCAAAGTTTCATGAATTGATGGATAAGTTTTTCGTGCCTCCATTCATAAATCTTGATTACATAGTGTGTTAGGTTGGATGGTCTAAATTTTTTTGAGAATGGATTGAACTCCTATCTCTGAAACATTTCACACCTTTAATCCAATTAATGCATTTCAGAATGAAAGACACACACACTCATCCTTGTTCGAATGGGAACTGCATTTTCATCTTGCATCTTGCACTAGCATAACGCATATCGAAAATTCATTGTCTCCATATGCATCATCATGATATCATCATAGGTCTACATACTTGGGGGCATAACTAAAAAAATCCTTTAAAAAAAATCAGATAAAGTCCTGAAAAAATCTTAAACAATCAGAAAATGATCCTGAACAAAATCAATCAAAAACATTTAGATAAAATCTTATAAAAATCCAAAAACATTTGCAAAACACAAAAACTTAAAAATTCAGATAAAGTCCTGAAAAACCCCTAAAAATCAGAAAAAGATCTTGAACAAATACCAAAATTAATCGAAAAACAACTAAATCAAAAACATTTGAAAATGATCCACAAAACCCTAAACATCAAAAAAACTCAAAACAAACTAAAAATTGAAAACAATAAAAAACTTGCAATAAAATGTCTTGTGAGAAACAAATACCCTAGCAAATATCTAACAAAAACTTCGCGCGAAGTTCAACAAAGGATATAACCAGCTTATCAAGCATCTTCACCCAACCTGATCAAGTCTTATCAATAATTACTATCCTTATCAATGTGATCATTATCTTGTCTTAAACAGAATCGGATACACTCAAAACTAGACAGGTTAGTCTTAAACGACGTCAAAAATTTTTGAAACTAGACATTATTAACCATCACATGAAACAAATCAAAACAAAGGCACAGTCAGTTTAGCTACTGAATTTTGTGTGATTTGGTTTTTATCATTTATCAATTGGCGAAGATCATGTTTCTATGCTACTCAAGGATGTCCAAAAGTGACTAGAGGAGCCATGATGGGCATGATCCTTTACTTTGTTTGTTGTTTTGTGGTGTGAACCAATGAAGTTCTAGGGAAATTTCTCTAGTGGGTGTCTATGATAGGAGCATTATGCCTGTGAATGCCACACATACCTCAACCCCTGACATAATTCCCAGAATGGAGGGTTCATTCCTTGTCTGCTACGTGTTTGTTTCTTGCAATGAGATATCTATACATCCTGGTTCCTTATACCTTGGTGTACTAAGCTTCATTATTACATAATAAGGCTCAATGATGATAATATATTACACTATGAATAAGGCAAAGAAGAGTACTCATCACCATCATTCACTATCACCATCAATCATATTGTAATGCCTCGTCAAGATACCCTAAATGAAACAACTACAAACACTCGAAAAGAGTGCAAATAATTTTTTTTTATACATTAATAAACTTTAAGATGCAATGAGTTAAAGATCACAATAAAATTTGCACAAGTGGAAGACTTAACTAATCACTTGAAGGGTTTCCAATGAGGATTACTCAATTAATCCAATGAACATAAGGTGTATTAATCCAATTAACAATGAGATTGATTAAACCTGCTCATGATGGAATGATTACCACATGAACATAGCAATTAAATTCCATAAGAGATTAAACTAAGCATGATTGAATATATACAACTGCCATTAGTTTCATTACATCACTAAAGCTACATTCATCATAATCCATATTACCATATTTTATTTATATCTCCATACATCCAATTAAGATTAATATCACCTAAATTACATTATACATTTTAAATATAATACCATTCATACATCCAAAATTAAAAGGAATTAGATGAACACATACACCATATAACACCAATTGATATTAGAGTTCACCCCTAATGGGATACATCTTTAGGCCCGCTTCAAGTGCAAGACCATTCTAATAAATAAAAGATGAAAAATACATAAAGTTTACATCAATTACAACCTGTCATAAAGGCATACATAAACAAATGATACATATGACCACATAGGATCCAAGAGATACATGAATGATCCGAGAAGAACAAAAGGATCCATCTAGAACATGAAATGAAGTAAATCCAAAATAACAACTAGAGCACCTACAAGGTTAATCCATCGCAAGAAGGCATGATCAAAATAGCCAATGGAAAGTGGCACTACCACCCAACCATGTGGCCCAAAAAGGAACTACCCCTCTGTGCTAGGAGATAGTACTAATACCCTCAATCAAGCCACAACAAAGTATCATATGGTCTCACATGAACATCAGGTACTCACACAAGACAAAGCATACAAGCATGACTCTCACAAGAGTGCTCTAAGTAAAGCCAACACATGACTATACACTAGTGAACATAAGGGAAGAGTGTCATCGCATAGCTAGTATGGGTTATCTGGCAGCCTCCATAGGCCCCGACCCCCATTCTGGGTTATCTTGGTAGCCTCTCTCAAACCCCCATCCATGACTCATGTGGACCCAACAAACTTTTCATGAAGACAAGGTAGCTGGTTTGCCATTCCAGGCCTTCCCACTACATCCTGAGTCTGTACTAGCACTCAACCATGAGCGAGGCATAATTTATCTTGATTAGTGTTTGTAGAACCCAACCCCCCATTTTTTAATTAAGTTATCACTTATTCCTCAACTTTCGATGGGTTACCCTGCTACCTCTTTGGGCGTGGCCCCCACTCGAAAGCCACTATTTCTTATGACACTACACAACCTCCGAAGAACCCCAAGGAAAATCACAAAAGCCAACCAACATAAGGAGTTCAAAAAGAAAAACTGAAGGACAACTTGATTAAACAAACCTTCTACCAAGGTTAAATCAATTCGAGGTGTGAAACGAACAACTGGTCTATCCACAAAACAAGACCAAAACCACAATAAGGCAAGTACGACCACAACCAAAACTTAACCCAATCAACTTGCACAATAAACTTACATTCAACAACATGTCATCATGACACGAAAAATGACTCTTACAATTCGGCACCAAAAACTCAAATGAATACACTTGCACTCTAAATCATCCATGTTAAGGAATCATAACAATCACTCAAAATATACTTAAAAGCCAATGTCAACTAATTGTATCTATTTCAATAACTAACTCTTTCATGATAATAAAATCCACATTAGGGAATAACACATCAAAAGGGTCCAAGTAAACATACACCCCAAATAACATTGCTCAATACTTGATTTTAAACCACACACCTTAAAGGAATAACAACAACTCGTAGCCTAATTAAACCATCATTTATAAACAAATATACAATCATTTCAATTTAAGCCAATTTGGCTATAACAAATACCATTTGAATTCGAATTTCAAATTAATGACAATAACATTTAAAATACTTTTGAAAAGTAAATTCAATATTTAAATCAAAATAATCTTTTCCAAACCAAAATCATTTCAACTAACAAAATTTATGGTTATTCATATAGCCTTTGTTTTCACAAAATCATTTACTATTATATCCAATCAAATTTAACATTCTCTTCATATTGCTAATTCAAAATACACAGTATAAATATATATTTATATATTTAATACTAAACTGATATTTCTTTTTAAAAAACCGAATTTCATCCAATACTATATTCCAAATAAAAATTACAAATTGAAATTACCATTAACAAATTATAAATTATAAATTATACACACGCACACGCACATGTACACACACACATATCGAATTTAAAATCAATATAAAATTTTACACATTGGATAGGAAATAACATTAACTGTGATTTTTTTTTGACTGAGTCCTTTTTTTTTTTTAACACAAAAAAACTCATGGCAACAATGCATTTCCAGCACATGTATCCAACTACTCAATTGGCCCCAACACTAGGAGAATGAATCCAATTCAATCCACAACTGAAATTTTCATATATAATATCATTATTCCACATAATAATTTTACATTTAAAACATCAGATTCACATTTTTCAAAAAGTCTAAGGAGACCAATAACCAGGTTTTGGAGGCCATCCACCATTGATGGACCTTCAAAAACTCAAAAAATTAAAACTTGCCACATCAAAAATTCCTTAAAACCCATTGGTTGATGGGTGCACAACATCACATTTTTGAAATAAAATTCACTTTCTAGGCATACATAAAAATTTGGGCAGCATTTCCCTAAAGCAACTCTCATTTAAAAAAAATGAAACATACAAATTCAAATCTAAACTAAAATCCAAAATTCAAGTTGGAGAAAATTTCTAAATCCATTTGCTATCCATTTACAACAAGAATTACACAATTTCATAAAGAATCAAGGGAGAAATCAAATAAACTCACCTTCAAGTTGAAGAATTTCAAAATGAAACATGGAGCTAAAGACTCTGAAAGAACTCATGAAAACCGAGTAGGAACAAGAGTTTTCCCACTCGAATCCAACAAGCTCCTACCCACAAAATCTCTCCAAGCAAATACTTCCCAATCAAAATCTCAAAAATCCATTGTAGGGTTGGAAATCTCCAAAATTTGGAAAATAATAATCCTTGTTCAAAAAATGCATAACCCCCATATTTTATTCCACCATATGGTAATAAATGAATACTCTAATTTTACTAGCTTAATAGAATTTGATTTATCAATTTATAAAAATAGTTGTCTTATTTTATTTTATTTTTTTAAAACAATTACTCAAGCCAAATATAATTTAACTTTCATTAATAATCCAACATTCACTCAAACTAGACAATAAAAAATAATCGATTAATTAATTAACCACAAAAATGGTTTTAATATATTTTATTCTTAATTCCCTTTAATCAACATGACACATATTAAATTCTCACTAACTACTCAAGAAGAGAATAATTAAACACACAAAATGCATAACATGCAACACTCAACTGAAACCAAAATAGAACATGACCCACATACTAACATCGAAAAAGTGGCCTACTTGGCAAACCGACAGGGTAGACAAAAGACTGACGATGCTCACAAATGAGAAAGGCTAGGGACGACATTAGGGTCTTAAAACTAACTCCTCCACTTCCATTAGGTTAATCAGGTACACTCAGACTCGTGGAGCTAGGTAGAGACAATACCTAGTACCTACACGGTACTTGTACCTACAATTCCCTATATCAACGAACCACATATGCATATATATACAAACACAGTAGACACATCGGTGAAGGAGAATCATGACATTCCCTGTCTCACTGAAGTGAGTGAAGGAAAATCATCTCCATGCACCCAATACAGTTTCACACAACACGCCAACATATACATAAAGCAACTCGCATGTAAAGTAAATGTGTTAGTCCATCATTAATAATGCATAAATAAACTTAACCTTTTATCATTTATAAAGTACAATGCAGAAGTAGAGTTTACAATTACTCATCTGTTAGATATTTGGTTAATCTAAAAGACACTGAGAGGGGGGGGCGAATCAATGTCTGACCGATAGATGAAAGATTTAAACTTATTTGCAATATTGTAATTGAAATTAATATACCGGTAAGCAAATAATAATGCAGTAAAGAGAAACAAAAGAATTGACATCAATGCACACCATAACACAAATATTTTGGCAAGGAAACCTGGTGAGGGAAAAACCTCAATGGGATTTATGACCCACAATATTTACTCACTGGCCAATATGAATAAATATTACTTAGTACAATAGGGGCCTGCACATGCAGGAAGGCCAACTGCCTAGAGCTCACTTCTCAACTACAAAAATGGAGTCCCACTACCTACACAATTGGATGGTTAAATCCAATAACAATGTACTGCTTCAAAATAGCATCTGCAATGCTAGATTCAGTACTGGTTTAAGCTTTGTCTGATACCTCTGATAAAAACCTTGCTGGTAAATGATTTTGCTTACACAAAATAGTCTTCGCTCTGCTCTGCTTCCTATTCTCTCTCAAGATAAACACATCAAAGTGCATATACAATTATCCGGTATCATATCCCTATCTTATCACATATACCGCTTACATACACACATTTCATTTCCTACTTCTACTAACCAAATGACCTACAAGATCTCATACATAAATGAGTCTTTACAATACATCATGTCGGCCATACAATTACAATTTATATTACGTAAACAATATTATTGCCAAGTCGGCTTTGGATGTTGGTATGATCTGCTACCGGTGTAAACTGGATGCCGATGTGAATAAGACTTGTAGTATCTGTCAGTGCTGGTAGGTGAAGTTTGTTGCTGGTTGAACCCATGAAACCTTGTTGAACCTTGTTGCCACTTTGTTGCCATCAATGATGACATCTACCATTCTCATCTGAGTGTATAATGCCAACATCATCAATAAGCAATAATGTATATTCAATATCTATTCCTCAATATAAAATAATGCATAACGCCAGAATAACACACCACAATCACAATAAAACAACCATCCACATAAGCCACAAAAAAGTCAACCTTGGTCAATGAGGTCAAAATGGGTATGAACAGGGTAGGGGTACTACATTCTCCCCCACTAGGGTCCGACTTACTCCTGGAAGTCGTAAGACTGAGATGAAAAACAAGGACATCTAAGTCATCACACTCAAATATCATAACCCAAAATCATAACTCAACTTAAGGAGAATGCAATCCACAAAATCAATATACTAATGTATAGAAATCAACATCCAAGTCATCTAATTTAACAAAAAGATTTCCTGCCTTTACTAAATAAATTAGTTAACATTGAATAATATTCCTTTTACATTCCTTAATTATAGAAATCAATGCATTAAAAGCGTTACAATAAGATTCATTATCTCTAATTACCTAGATTAAACATACTAACACCCTTATTCAACTTCTAGGAACACTATTCAAACATACAATCATACAAGAAAATATATTCCACAAAAATCCTTATCCAAAAATATACATATCGTTATGTTCAAAACATCATCACTTAGTCCATCCAAACATGAAAATATTTATTTTATATCAATAAGCATCATAAAGATGGTATTTACATGTGTACTACAACATCCTAATTATACACACTTCTCTGCATTACCAGGTTAAACACAACATACTCTCAAATTGAAATTTAAAATTCAGTCATAACTAATATTTCACACTACCTCTAAGGTAAATAATGCAGACACATTAAAGGAATAAAGGTTTAAGGTGCAAAATCATGTCAATAACAACATCAAAACATCATTCCTGATACAAGATACAACCTCATAGGAAATAAGAAATGAATATATAATTACCTACGTTCAACCATCTAAGGTCTACTTGATTCAATTAGAACTCTTGTAGAATTTTCAAACACTCAATGAGCCATAAGTCTATAGATCATTAATATTTATCTAAAGCTACCACATAATTAACTAGGTCCAATTCACACTTCTTTCTACTACATCTTATAATTCAAACAATTTTAAACCAATTTCATCAAATAAAATACACTCATTTCCTTAACTAATCTTGTTATTTATTTAGTTACCTCATTATGCCTAGAATCACTCCCTGCGATGTTCCCCCTTAACACACTATCAGAGGTTCAAGTGAACATGATAGATATAACACTTAGCACATAGCCAGGGCCAGCAATATAAACATTCGAAATGGCCACCAAAGATCTCAAAAGAACATCATCCAAATGATGATCGCCAAATACGACAATAAATAGGAAAAATGTCGGCAATTTCGAAAATCAACAAAATCGAAAACATGACGAGTGTCAAATTTAAATAAAAAGGATTGAGAATTTTAGTAGTCATTTTGTCATAAGAAATTTCAAAAGAAAGTGCTATCCCCTTAGCACAAAACACAAGTTAAAAGACAGTCAAAACACTGCCGCAATAAAATAAAAATAATATGGAACAAAGTGACCATTTTCAACCACATCATAGGGAGTAACCGCTACACTACATCCAAGATCACACGTCTTAAGTACGTTAGAGAATTAACCATAGACACTAAGGCTATTAGACTAACTACTATACTTTAATACCATGCAATCTTAATTCACAAGTGTCACCTTCCCAACATTATCATTTATCCATAATACTAGAATTCACAAATCAAATAAGATAAGGAAGTAACATCTTTTCTATATTTTCATTAACCCAACACAACATTCTTGTAATTCTTAACAATTACACAAAGCTTTTGTGAAGCTAAGAATTCTATTTCCAAATAAAACGGAATCACAAAAGATTAATTTCCTATTCTCCACACACATTCTACATGTAGTGATAAGATTATCTTAATCAATACTCTCTTTTTTTCCTTCATGATCTATTAATCATCTAAGCTACATGGATTACCTATAAAATCTATGCAAAAAGTATTCCATTTACTTACTTACTCGACATGATGCACTCATAGGCAAAACAATCCACTTTGGTTCTCAATGCAGAATGAAACAGACACTCCTTAATACATGCTTCTTAATATTCATTGCAAACAATCAATTATTTCTATTTAATTTTTAATTACATCATTTAATAGAATTTCTTTTAATCTTCATAGCTAGATAAAGAGATAAGGGAGAGAATTTTCGATAGTCAATCACTTCACACATATGCACATAATCTACAAGTTCACACAAGTAAGACTAAATTTCTCACTATATCCTTATCATCCTTATTGTACTATTTTTCATTTCAATTCTGATATAAAAGAATACAATTTGTCTTATCATGATATTTCCTTACATTAAAGATGCCACTAATGTCTTAGTCTCCAAATGAGAATAATAAAATTTCAATCTTTCCTTGCATGCTAACTTCAAGCAAAACACTCATTACTCTTAATTGATAAAAACACAACATTAACTATGACTATTTATTGAATGTCAAAACATGAGGAGAAGAAGGAAAATTGAAATTACCAATTATCTAATATGTGGTCATGTAGGCACATCAAACACATTCTACATTTACACATTCTATTTATACATAGTCAATTTAATATGCCCACTGCAATTGCATTATTGTACTATTCTTACATGTCATTATCCAAGTTGATCATACAAAACACACAATGAGATCCTTAATAAAAACACATCCAATTCCCTCCTATACCACTACACATAATCCTTTAACCATCTAAGATATCTTCTAACATTCAAGCACACACCAATCTCTCCAAGATTCACATAAGCGTTTCAGGAAAACACAACATACAGATATTTTAATTTCAAGAGAGGAGGAAGAAATTCATCTAATTCACAATGAATACGCACTCAACATTTTCTTTACAAGCTCTCATAGTTATGATACTAAATACAATTATAAGTATAACATAATCCCAAACTCATACTTTTAGACTTAAGACAATGCATTATTCAACCTATTAAGCTAGTCTAAATAGTATAATACCAGTTAAGAAGGTACATCCAATTAACAATGAAAATAAGAGTAATTGTAGACCTAACATCTTACAAGAAAAAAACACACATATAATCACACATCAATCTCACTAATCATTAATCATGAAGAGAAAGAACTAAATACACATGTTACACTCATTTAGGGTTTTCAGAAAGAGTGAGTTAAAGAAAAAGAACATGAAACATCTAAGATCTTCAAGATCCCAAGCATTAATCATAAAAATACATCAGAGAGACAAGCATACAACGAAAGGACTATATATTGCACACCACACTAAGAGCACCAGTTACACCAGAGATCCCAGTGTTTGTAAACCTTGGCTTTGATACCAAGTGTAATGCCCCATCAAGATACCCTAAAGGAAACAACTACAAACACTCGAAAAGATTACAAATAATTTATTTTTTTAAACATTAATAAACTTTATGATGTAATAAGTTAAACATTACAATAAAATTTGCACAAGTGGAAGACTTAACTAATCACCTAATGGGTTTCCAACAAGGATTACTCGATTAATCCACTGAACATAAGGTGTATTAATCCAATTAACAATGAGATTGATTAAACTTGCTCATGATGGAATGATTACCACATGAACATAGCAATTAAATTCCATAAGAGATTAAACTAAGCACGATTGAATATATACAACTGCCATTAGTTTCATTACATCACGAAAGCTACATTCATCATAATCCATATTACCTTATTTTATTTATAATTCCATACATCCAATTAAGATTAATATCACCTAAATTACATTATACATTTTAACTATAATACCATTCATACATCCAAAATTAAAAGGAACCAGATGAACACATACACCATACAACACCAATTGATATCGGAGTTCACCCCTAATGGGCTACATGTCCAAGTCCGCTTCAAGTGCAAGACCATTTTAATAAATAAAAGATGAAAAATGCATAAAGTTTACATCAATTAAAACCTGCCATAAAGGCGTACATAAAAAAATGATACATATGAACACATAGGGTCCAAGAGATACATGAATGATCTGAGAAGAACAAAAGGATCCATCTGAAACATGTAATGAAGTAAATATAAAATAACAACTGGAGCACCTGCAAGGCTAATCCATCACAAGAAGGCACAATCAAAATACCCAATGGAAAGTGGCACTGCCACCCGACCATGTGGGCCAAAAAGGAACCACCCCTCTGTGCTAGGAGATAGTACTAAGGCCCTCAATCAAGCCATAACAAAGCATCACATGGTCTCACATGAACATCAATTACTCTCACAAGAGTGCTCCAAGTAAATCCAACACATGACTAAGGCAAAGAAGATTACTCATCACCATCATTCACTATCATCATCAATCATATCATATCATTTTCTCATCTCATCATGTTGATTCTATCTCAAAGATCATTCTTTCATCAAGCATCTTTTATTCGATCAACTTGAAAATTATTTCCAATCATTCTTTTGTTGGTATTGTATTGTCATTGATGTCAACCGGTAAGTATAGGATGTCACCGGTATGGATGGTTACTGGTATACAATGTATATGCAGGATGCAAGAAGGAGATGTTCTCCGGTAAGTAAACATGACCACCGGTAAGCAAGCAAAAGACAACAGAGAAGAGTGTAATCCACTGGTTGGCATGATTATAAGGATGTGCATGACACTAGTATGAAGGCAAGTGTAGTATCACGGGTAATTAGATTTAGTAGATGAATTGATGTGTTTTTTGACAAGTCAGGTTGACCCACCAACAAAACAAAGGAAATCAGGCATGAAGGATAACCAGTAAGGTGACATGTACATGCGGAGCGAATAAACCTGTTAGCAAGCACCGGTAGAATGTCCTGGTTGGTGAATGAATCTAAACCAACTTAGTGAATTGATCAAAGGTGGATGCCGACAAGGATGATCGGTGGATACCAGGTGGAAAGCATCCATAGGTTGGTGAAGTGTCCACCAACGTGGTAGGTGATGAGTAGGTCGACTTTAAATGAGGAACCCATAAATCACGGGTCAATAAAAAAAGAAGTGCGTCTCGAGCCAGATCAAGATGCAGAAGCTTTTTGGGTGAGGTAAACCAAGAAGGATAATCCTATCTTTGTGATCCTTGGTCGAAGGAAATAGATGAGGCATTAATGATGAATGACAGAGCAAGGCCAAAAAAGAAGTTGCAGGTTGCTAAAAATAGAAAGCATGTATAGATGTCATAAGAAATGGTGGTGATGTTTGATCTACTGTAGATCATCAATTGAGGAGAGGATATCTGGTCATATTTGATATGGATTGAGTTGGTGGAGAAAATCCCTAGCATGCCACCATTTGAACTTTGATCTTGGCGGGAAAGCCAAGTATAAATATGCAAACCAAAAATGAAAGAAGGTGATGCCTGATGCTGGAAAAGATATAGTAACTGAGAGAGTAGAGAGTGATCAGAGAGAAGATAGAAAGCATCTAAGTGTTGGAGCTATCTGACAGGAAGGTTTAACGGGTAGAAGGTTTATCAGAGGTTTTACCGGTAAGGTTAGAGGAACCGGCAAGCTGCCAAATAGAACAACAATTGTGTGAACTGATAAGGGAGATTTAGAAAGAAAGTTGTTGAAGTTGAAGGATACAAGAGAGTGTATCGGTGAAGGGTATGCAAGACGGAATCAAGGCATAAAAGGTATAAACAAAGGATAGAGAACCGACAGAGTACTGAGCAAGGGAGAACCAGTAGAGAAGAGTTAAATCGGTGAAATATTTTGATTGCAAGAGTTACAAAACTTATTTGTAACAAGGCTACAACTATTGTATTAATTTGATCTGTTGCATATCATTGAGTTGGAGCTTGGTGTAGGGGTTGGTTCTCCTTGGGTTGGTGCCCTAAAATTAGGGGTTGGTGCCCTAAATTAGGGATTGGTGCCCTAATCTTTGTAATCAATGTTTATTGCGAGGCTAGATTGGAGCAGTAATCTCCAACAACATTTCTCACCGAGGTTTTTCCCACATTGGATTTTCCTTGTATATCTGGTGTTATGTGTTGATTATCGTTGTGTTTTTGCATTTAATCACTTTACTTGGCTCACCAATATGTCCTCCTTGTGTTCGATTTCCTAACCACTACCAAGAGTTAGGTTCAAAAGGTTTAGAATATTGGGAACCATTGATTCACCCCCCTCTCAGTGGTACATTGTGTTCAACAATTGGTATCAAAGCTTAGGTTCCCAATCAGATAAGCTTTCTCTAGCTTGGGTAGATTCTGGTCTTAGAACACAATGGCAAGAAATGAGTCCTCCTCCTCTTCTAAAGATCCCATGTTTGATGGAACCAACTATGCATTTTGGTGCAGAAGAATGGAAACATATATGTCCTCTCTAGGATTTGATGTTTGGATGTCTGTAAAGAATGGGTATACTATCCTTAGTGTTCCTCCCACTGACCCAGATGCTAAGAGGGAGTATGAGAACAATTCAAAGGCTAAACATGCTATTCTACGTGGGTTGTCAGATAATGAGTTTGTCAAGGTCATGCACTGCTCATCCACCAAGGAGACTTGGGATAAATTACAAAGGTTATTTGAAGGAGATGCCAAAGTCAAAGAGGCCAAGTTGCAATCACTAAGAGGACAACTTCAAGGTTTGAAGATGAAAGATGAAGAAGAGATTGCAGACTACCTTCACAGAGTAGATGATACTAAGGTCTATGCTATAGAGGAAGCCAAGGATCTGAAAACCTTCACAATGCATGAGTTATTTGGATCCCTAACTACTTATGATATGAGGACAAATGGAGAAGGATCTTCAAGGAAAGAGGTTGCTTTCAATTCCACCAAAAAGGGAAAGGAAGAGGTTGCTCATAAAGGATCTAGTGGAGACTCAGATGCAAAGGTAGCAAAATTTGTTATAAAGCTCAAGAGAAGATCTAGTAAGTATAAAGTAAAGTTGCCACTCAAATGTTGTAAAATAGGACACTTTGTTGCAAAATGTCCCTATAGTGAAACCGGTGGAGATGAACAAAGGAGCTCTAGCAGATCTTTTGGTAAAGACAAAGAGAATAAAGTTTACCGGCAAGGAAGAAGAAGCTACCGGAAGCAGAATAGCCTATATACCATTGAGGATGATGCCACAGATGAAGAGAGTGCATGAGAAGATGAATGCCATGAGGATGAAAGAGAAGTTAATCTCTTTATGGCACTAGATGAACCGGTTGTTGAAGATGAGGAAGATGAAGACATTAAAGCTGAAGTGGATCTAGAAGGCAAGCTCATAAGTTCTCTTGAGGATTTAAGTAAGACAAGAGGAGAACTCAATAAAGTCAAGCTTGCTGCAACAGAAGAAAAAGATCTCTTGAAGCAATCCTTGGATAATTCCAATCAAGTAATTTCTGACTTGAAACTCCAGTTGGAAGAAGCTAAGCGGATATGTGAAGTTACATCCTCTGATTTGAAGAAGAAGGAGAAGGTGCATCAAAATCTAGAAGAAGAAATTGTAAAGCTCAGAAAGGAGCTTGAAAAGAGTAAGGATGAACTGAAAATAAGGAGCAAGTATGAGGGCAGCATTGAAGCTTTGGACAAAATTTTGAACAATCAAAAGCATTCAAAAGATATTGATGGCTTGGGATTTAAAGAAGGACAAAGTTCCAACAACAAAGACACATCTGGTAAAGAGATACAATTCACTTCCTCAAGTGAATGTAAAGAGAAGCAAACATTTACTGTCAACAAAGATACCGGTAAGAAGACCTATGTTGAGGCTACAAGAAACTAGCCTGTGAATCGGTGTTCTCAAAACCGGAAGCCATACTCAACGTACCGGCATGCAAATTAAAAAGGCAAGCCCAAGGTTGATAATGAAGGATTCATGAAATCCCATAACATGAGAAGAACACATCTGGGGAGACAAAGGTTTGCTGGTCCAAAGCAACAAAACTGGTATGTACCCAAATTTCATGGTTATTGTTATCGATGTAATAAATTTGGACATAGAATTGGTGATTATAGATTGATGAACAAGCCTCCTATTAGTTTTGCAAGTAGAAATCCATTTAATGCACTTCAGGATATGGATTTTGTTTGTTATCAGTGCAATGGATTTGGTCATAGGAGTTTTGAATGTAGGAAAAGTAACCTGGTGTCCTACAATAATTTTAAAGATTCATCTTTTAATGTCAATGTGAAATGCTATAACTATCAAGAGTTTGGACATATTGCAAAGCATTGCAAGCACAGGAAAATCAAGCAGAAAAGGACAACTCCTGATCAAAAACCGGTAGTTAAACCAAAACAAGAAGTTTCAGTAGACAAAAAGAAAGAAGACAAACCGGTTTGGGTTGAGAAAGACAAGAAAAATGTAGAATCAAGTTTGATTGTGCAGACTGCACTACATATAGAAAGAATAAAATTGTGGGTTGTAGACAATGGTTGTTCCAACCACATCAGTGGTGATAAAAATAAATTTGTCAATCTTGAAGATTGGAATGGAGGCTCAGTAAGATTTGGAGATAACTCCTCCATCAAGATAAAAGGCAAAGGTACTCTCAATGTTGATGGCAAATTGAAGGCATGTGATGTATATTTTGTAGAAGGTCTAAAACATAATTTGCTAAGTGTGAGTCACATGTGTGATAAAGGATACATATTCACTTTTGAATCTACCGGTTGTCAGATAAGAAAAGAGAGTATCGGTCAGATTGTAGAAGGTAAAAGAACTGATGGAAATGTGTACAATCTGAAGGAATGCTTTGAGTCCCAATGCATGATGGGACAAGTGGATGAGAGATGGTTGTGACATAGGAGATTAGGACACATAAATTTTGATAATCTAGTTGCAATAAGAAAAAAGGGCTCTGTGAGAAATATACCACCAATCATCAAACTTGTAAGCACATTTTGTAATGAATGTGTAAGAGGAAAGCAAACTAAGGTTAACTTCAAGACCAAGGAACATAATACTTCAAGGCCACTTGAACTTGTACATACAGATCTGTGTGGTCCAACTAGGACAAGATCTCTTGCCAGTGAGAGATACTTTATGCTCTTCATTGATGACTACTCAAGAATGACATGGCTCACTTTCCTACAAGATAAATTTCAAGCATTTGATAGATTCAAGATCTTCTAGAAGATGGTAGAGAAGGAAAGTGGATGCAAGCTGAAATGCCTAAGATCCGACTGGGGTGGAGAGTTCACATCAAATGAATTTGAGGACTACTGTGAAAGACATGGAATCAGAAGACAATACTCAGCCCCCAGGACAACACAACAAAATGGTGTGGTAGAGAGGAAGAACAGGACAGTCAAGGAGATGTCTAAAACTATGTTGAATAAGGCAAACTTACTGGATATGTATTGGAAGCAAGTGGTTCACACTACAACATATACTTTGAACCGGGTTCACTGAGAATAAACATCAGGATGACACCTTATGAGCTATGGTATGACCGGAAACCGTCAGTCAAGTACTTCAAGGTGTTTGAGAGTAAATGTTTCATTAAAAGAGATCGGGATGGCTTGGGCAGCTTTGATTCCAGGAGTGATGAAGGTATTTTCCTTGGTTATGCAACTCACAATAAGGCCTACAAATGCTATAACAAAAGACTAAGAAGAGTCATTGAGAGTGTGCATGTAAGAGTTGATGAGGATATGCATAAAGGAAGACAAGCACAAGTGAACCGGTATGATAATTTTGGTGATGAAGGTGAAGAAGCTCAGTTAGACAATGAACCAAAAGATGCATCCAATAAGGTCCCTAACTAGTATGTATAGAAAAACCACCTAGAAGAGCAGATTTTAGGTAACAAGAGTGATGGTGTGCAGACTAGAAGAAGACTTGACCGGAATGATGAACAAGTCAATTTTTGCCTCATGACTGAAATGGAACCTAAGACATTCAATGAGGCTAGCAAAAGTTAGAAATGGATGGATGCAATGGAAGAGGAACTATGATAGATTGAGAAGAATAAGACTTGGGAAGTAGTTCCTAGACCGACTGATAAAAATGGCATTGGCACAAAGTGGGTATATCGGAACAAGATGAATGAAGAAGGGAAGATTGTGAGGCACAAAGCAAGGTTAGTGTGAAAAGGATATTCTCAAGTAGAAGGTATTGATTTTGAAGAAACATTTGCACCAGTGTCTAGGATAGAAGAAATTAAGATGTTTCTTGCTTTCTCTGCCTACAAGGGTTATAAATTTTATCAAATGGATGTCAAATCTGATTTCCTAAATGGAAATTTAGAAGAGGAAGTATACATGGAACAACCGGAAGTTTTTCTACTACATGATGATGAAACCTTTGTGTGTCGGTTGAAGAAAGCATTGTATGGTTTGAAGAAGGCTCCTAGAGCATTCTTCTCAAGTTTAGATAAGTATCTAAAGGAGAAAGGGTTCATAAAAGGAAGTGTAGGCAACAATTTGTATGTTAAAGCAGAAGGAAACCACATGATTATTGTGGTTGTGTATGTGGATGACATCATTTTTGGAGGTAACAAGGAAACCCTATGCAAGGAATTTGTTGATCAGATGAAATCAAAATTTGAGATGTCCATGTTTGGAGAGGTGTCATTTTTTTTTGGTTTGCAAGTTTCACAATGAGACAAGGGAATGTTTGTCTCTTAAACCAAGTATTCCTGAGACATGTTGAAGAAATTCCAAATGGAAGACAACAAACCGGTAAGTACTCCCATGGTGACCGGATGCAAGTTAAGAAAGGATGATGAATCACCGGTAGTGGATCGGATATTGTATTTATCCATGATTGGCAGTTTGTTATATCTTACTTCTTCTAGACTGGATATAGTGCAGGTAGTATGCATGGTGGCTAGATTTCAAGTTGTACCTAAACAGTTACATGTGAATACAATCAGGAGGATATTTCGGTATCTACAAGGGACACTTGATTATGGAATATGGTATCCCAAGCAAGGGGAATTTACCTTACATGCCTACATTGATATTGATTGGGTAGGTTGTACTGATGATCGGAAGAGCACAAGTGGAGGTGCATTCTTCCTAGGTAACCGATTTGTTTCATGGCACAACAAGAAGCAGGATTCAGTTTCTCTATCTACTGCTAAGGCAGAATATATTGTTGCTGCCACATGTTGTTCTCAAGTGTTATGGATGAAGCAAACCCTCAAGGATATTTAGGTAGAGATGTCTGACCCTATTTTCATCTAGTGTGACAATACAAGTGCAATTAACATATCAAAGAACCTGGTTATGCACTTAAAGACAAATCATATTGCCATCAAATATCATTTTCTCAGGGAGAAGGTGGCAGATCAGAAAGTTAAGGTAGAGTAGTCCCTATAGGTGAACAAGTGGTTGATATCTTCACCAAGCCTCTATCGGTAAGCACTTTTGAGTATATGAGACATAAGTTAGGAGTTGTTTCACTTGCTTCATGCACTTAAATGTGTATGGAGATCTATGGTTGAGGGCGAGTTCACTGCCATACCTTTTTTTTTTTTACTCTTGAACTAGTTGATGGTCAAAGGGGGAGATAAGTGCATGTTGAGGTTGTACCCTTTGTCATTGATGTCAAAGGGGGAGAAATGAACCGGTTGAAGATATGTAGAGTATGTTAACATCAATGCCAAACGAGGAGATTGTTGGCATTGTATTGTCATTGATGTCAATTGGTAAGTATAGGATGTCACCGGTATGGATGGTTACCGGTATACAAGGTATATGCAGGATGTAAGAAGGAGATGTTCACCAGTAAGTAAACATGACCACTGGTAAGCAAGAAAAATACAATAGAGAAGAGTGTAATCCACTGGTTGGCATGATTATCAGGATGTGCATGACACTGGCATGAAGGTAGGTGTCATATCATCGGTAAATAGACTTAGTGGATGAATCAGTGTGTTTGTTGACAAGTCAGGTTGACCCACCGACATAACAGAGGAAAGTGGGCATGAAGGATAACTGGTAAGGTGATATGTACAGGCAGAGTGAATAAACTAGTGAGCAAGTACTAGTAATATGTCTTGGTTGATGAATGAATCTAAACTGAATCAGTGGATTGACTAGAGGTGGATACTAGGTGGCAAGCATCCAGAGGTTGGTGAAGTGTCCATCGACATGGTAGGTGATGAGTAGGTCGACTTTAAATGAGGAACCCGTAAATCATGGGTCAATAATAGAAGAAGTGCGGCTTGAGGTGGATCAAGATGCATAAGCTTTTTGGGTGAGGTAAACCAAGAAGGACAATCTGATCTTTGTGCTCATTGGTTGAAGGAAACAACTGAGGTATTAATGGTGAATGACAGAGCAAGACTGAAAAACAAGTTGCAGGTTGTTAAAAATAGAAAGTGTGTACATATGTCATAAGAAATGGTGGTGATGTTTGATCTACTGCAGATCATCAATCGAAGAGAGAAGATCCAATCAGATTTAATATGGATTGAGTTGGTATAGAAAATCCCTAGCGTGCCACAGTTTGAACTCTGATCTTCGCAGGAAAGCCAAGTATAAATATGCAGACCGAAAATGAAAGAAGATGATGCCTAATGTCAGAAAAGATAGAGTAACTAAGAGAGAAGAGAGTGATCAAAGAGAAGATAGAAAGCATCTAAGTGTTGGAGTTGTTTGACAAAAAGTTTGAACCGGTAGAAGGTTTATCAGAGGTTTTACTAGTAAGGTTAGAGCAACTGGCAAGTTGCAAAATAGAACAACAATTGTGTGAACCAGTAAGGGAGATTTAGGAAGAAAGTTACTGAAGGTGAAGGAGAAAAGAGAGTGTACCGACGAAGGGTATGCAAGATAAAATCAAGGTAGAAAAGGTATAAATAGAGGACAAAGAACTAACAAAGAACTGAGAAACGGAGAACTGGTAGAGAAGAGTTAAACCGGTGAAGTCTTTTGATTGCAAAAGTTACAAAACTTATTTGTAACAAGGCTACAACTTTTGTATTAATTTGATCTATTGTATATCACTGAGTTGGAGCTTGGTGCAGGGGTTGGTGCTCCTTGGGTTTATGCCCTAAAATTAGGGGTTAGTGCTCCTTGGGTTGGTGCCCTAAACTTTGTAATCAGTGTTTATTGTGAGGCTAGATTGGAGCAGTAGTCTCCAGCAGCATTTCTCACCGAGGTTTTTCCCACATTGGATTTATGTGTTGAATATATTTGTGTGTTTGCATTTGATAACTTTCCTTAGCTTATAGGTATTCCCTCCTTGTGTTTGATTTGATAACCAGTACCAAGAGTTAGGTTCAAAAGGTTTAGAATATTGGGAACCACTGATTTACCCCCCTCTCAGTGGTATATTGTGTTCAACATCTTCCACCTAACATGATCTCTCTCATCACTTAAATTTATCTCAAATAATTTCCTCATATCAACTATCCTACCTATCAATCAATTATTCTTCACTTTCATCATATTTCATCTTTCATCCAATTTTGATCTATCATTTGTCTTATACAAGATTAGGCCTTCCTAAAACCAGACATGATCATCTACCTTTGTATTATACAGGATGTATCCTTCCTGAAACCAGATGTTTTGATCATCTTTGTCTTATATAGGATGTGTCATTCCTGAAACCAGACTTTGTCTGTATCAGATCAATCCTATCAATCAAATCAATCCTATCAATCTCATCAATTCCATCAATCCTATCAATCTAATCGATCATTCAATCAATCTACAAATCATTCTAACCATTTCTTCTATCTAATTAAACTCATTCATGTCATCAACTAACCATTCTTCCATCTCTCATATAACATTCTTCTTCTTTTGAGAGATCATTCATGCCTTCAATGCACAAACAATCTCTTGAGGGGGGCATCCTACAACCATTATCATGGCATACTGGGGCAGATTTTTTCATTTTCTTTGAAACAACATCATTCCGACATTGTCTCAAAGAGGGGAAAATGTAGACAATGAAAAATGTCTTTTCCATCATGTACTAATTATTCGTCCTAATTAATTAAGCAATTCTTTAATTATTTAATTAAGCTAATTATTCTTTTAAACTGACTCAATATTCATTCTTCATCTTATTAATTATTCAATTTCTATTCCTTAATCAATTTATCATCAAACACCTTTCTTAAATATGCCACGAACCATTTTATCTATAATTACTTGCAATTAGTAAATTATGGAAATGATTTATATTTTATGATTAGATGGATGAAATGGAAATGAAAATGGAATTGAAATTGAAATTTGATATGGATTAGGATGGAAATTTAAATGCAAATGAATGATTCAAATTATCTTTATTATGAAATTTGGGATTGCCATTTCTAATAAACAATCGAGTGCAAGTGAATGTGATGCAAGAGCATCCCCAGTTCATAGCAATCTTTCATCAACCAAAAATATTTTCCTTTCTATTTTTTCTTTATGTTTGCGGTTTCAACATTTCTTTCTATGTGTCACGGATTTGTCTCACCGGATCCTGCGGAGTTGGATTCTACTTGAAGACTTGATCATCTTCCTTATACCCAAACTATGGAGCATTTGGATCATTTTCCAACAAGTTATCACTATTGGTTTCCATGACAGTTTCTTGCTACTGGTTGACAATTTCTTGTTACCGATTGCCTGGACCTATTTGTGTTAGTGATCTACCGGACCCCTTCCGTAGCTTGCAGATCCCTGAGTGTTGATTCTGATGTTCCTTGGCGTGTGGTTGACCTTTTCCCATGATCTACAATTCATCCTTTGGATTTTCCAAAGGAATCTCTTGGGCAAGGCCGATGTTGCTGGTTTTGCATGTTAGGTCTTGTTCTTTGGGTTTTAATCCCTTTTTGAACCGACCGGATCCCCTTGGATCATATAAATAATTGTAATTAAGTATTAGAATGTAAGAAGTAATTAGATTGAGCATAGAAGATATATCTTAAGATTGAAGGTCCCAGTTGTGACCTATTATGTATTTTGAGCATGTATTAGCAGACCTGTGGGCTAGTTTCTATAACCTGGTTATTACCGGTTGATTGTAATCAATTTTCATGAAATAAAAAAATCTGTTCTGCATTGCCTCCATCATATCTTTGTGTTTCCATTATGTTTACTCTTGTTGACCAATCTGGATTGATCTCTTTGAGGTCCCTCCTAACCGGTGACTGCTTCAGAATGCAGGAATAGGTGAACGTGGATGAAGGCGAGAACCTGGTTTAGGTAGAGTTGTCTTAGCTCATGGACTTAGGTAAAATAGATGGGATCTCACACACCACTTAAGAATAAATAAGTGTATATGTTGCATGATTTCATTTTATGATTTAATTAAATTTGAATCTACATGAGTGAGCGCAAAATGATATGTTTGATTTTGAAGTAAGTTTTACTTTTAAAAGTATTAGATTAAATATGATAATTGACTATAGATGTATGCTATTTTTGTGAATGGAAATATATACTTCATGTATTTATATATATAAGTGTGTGTGTGTGTGTGTGTGTGTGTGTGTGTGTGTGTGTGTGTGTGTGTGTGTGTGTATTAATATGGTGGCAAACTTATAATATATCATTGTAAAGGGGAAGTTGATATCAATATCGACTAAGCATCATATCGAACTCATTGAGTTCGAATGTGATAAGGACTATGTGCTATGAAATGTGGGGGCTTTGTGCATTATCACACATAACAAAACACCTTGCAAATGGGAGTCGATGAGTATATCAAGTCTATGCAACAAAATAAACACATAGTGTTTAACTCTAACATAGACTTTGCAAAGAATAATCATGTTGCATTTAAATAAGTATACAAACTATGTCGTAAAGCATGGTCTCTACGTGGTGGAAGCTATTGGGATTTAGCCTACATGGTACAAACGCTGGCCATGGGCCATGTAGACTGTTAGATGTGTCGCATGGGTGACACAACAAACATTAACAATAGTTAGGTATAAGCCCAAAAACTAGGAGAAATTGTAGTTGGAAAACAACATAAATAAGACTATTGTTTTGGTAAAACACACACAACGACAGAATTGGAAACATAGAGAAAAGAATAATATTGGGAAATTTAGAAAGAACACAAAGAAAGTGACACAACCAGTAGATTTTGAAAGGAGAATTAGCATCGATCATCTCAGATTTGGCTTCAAAAATCACAGGTAGGCTCTTATTTGAGCAATGTTTTAAGGTATCAATATGAAAGAATAGAGTTCGATTTGCTTTGAGAATAGTTTGTTTTAAGAATGATAATGTAGAAAATAATTAGAGATATGGATTAGATTTATGTTTATAAAAATCATGTTGGTTTATATCAAATGCCATTTTGTAAATTCATATAGATGTAGGTGCATTACAAAGATATTTTTTATTGTATTACTCATTGTGAAAATATAGAAACTAGATAATCAAAACACGTAAACCATAGAAAATGAAGTGTTAGTTATTGATAATTATACTATTTGAATTTTATGATAAAGAAATAGAAGAATGTGATAACCCACCAAAACTTGATTCAACAAAAAATTGAGTATTATTTTTTTTTTCATTATGTTTTATTCAATTGCATACTCTGGGCATCCATCCAATTAGGATTAGGCATTCATCCATTCGGGATGAGCTTCTAACCATATGGGTTAGGCAATTGTCCATACAGGACGTAAAATTCCATCTATCCAATACGGGATAGGCATCTACCCATACGGGGTAGGCATCCATCCAAACGGGATAGGAGATGCTCTGGCCAGAGACTTAGACTCATCGGGACCAATCGGGTCCTGAGTCACTCACTAAGTACTACACTCTTCTAACAAGAATGCACCGAGGTCGCCGTCCTTAGGAGTAATTAAAAATAATACAAGCTTGAATTCCGCCTCGGAATTTGGCTTAAAGCCTCGGGAAGTCAAGCGAATCCATACGGGATTCCTTCCGAGTATGCATTGAATTAAGTTTGATTATCTTATCTTTCAATTAGGATTCTTACTCAACCAAGCCTAGACCCCACCCACGAACGCCTGAGTACGAGGGACAACTCCGTCCCAAGACTGCCTACATACCCGCTTCGGCACGGGATCAAGGCGTAAAGTATGTAGTTCTATTTTCTAATCTATGGTTTGATGTAAACTAATTTGTGGGTACGCAACCCTTTCTAGGGTCAGTGTCCCAGACAGTTTCTCTGCGGTTGCTACCCACGATGGTAGCACTTAAGCGAAGGCTCGAGATGGCCTATTGCTTGTGGCCTAAAAAAAAGAAAATAACTAGATCCTAATACTTATCATGAGCGTCACCCAATTGCAAATCACCAATAACCCTTCGAGATGAATTAAATAAATAAAGAAAGTAAATTTCATGAGGGTATTTAACTTGACCATCCTTAAAAAGGGGGTTTACTATGGTGTATCTCAACGGATGTGAAAATCATTTAAAAGTTATCTTATTAAATTATCGATCCAAGAGGGATTACCCGCCCCTTGGATTTTAACTTCCAATGTCCCTTATTACTCCCCGACGATTTATAGGGACGATGCCACAGACGTCGTTAATGCAGCTTTATTAGGCGTTAAGTGTAGTAGTTCAACACGACAGCATTACCCGTAAGCGTGACCCAGAGGCACCGTATATACCGAACGCTGCTAGTTTTGGTTTTCCAACTTCCTTTGTTTAGTTTTCTAACTACGAATAACAAAAATGAAAGCGTAATTAATTGAAGTAACTACTTGAAGTGTAATTTGCATAATAATGACCATCACGAAACTTGCATAATAGTAATTGCATGAAAGATATAATTATTCCATAAATAATTCGCATGCTATGATCCATTAATAAAAGCAATTAATCTATGAAAAATTTGCATGACGTAAGAAGATTTAACGAGTCCAAAATAACGATTAAATCTAAGCATTTGTATTAATGTAAGTTAATCTCTAAAGACCAATCAAGTGTCCCAATGATTCTTAATGGGTTGAGTAACTTAATTTTAGAAGAATATAGTCTACACATTAATCCCATTTTTTTGTCGAAATTCAATATCTTTAAATTTACACTAAGGAAAAAAAATCATTATTTCCTAAATGTCATTATTATCAAACTTAAAAATTTAACTAAATAGTAATTAACTTAGATTATATTTTTTTTTTAAAACCCAAATTAAAAACTTCAAATTTCGAAATGGTAAAAAAAACTAATTATAAACTAAATGGCAAAAAGGGCCTTGTTTTTTTTTTAAGATAGTAAATAGGGTTGCGGGGTGGGGACCATGGGTCCCATCACACGCAGGTCCGCAGGGATGAGGGGATGCCGCGGGCCCCCCGTACCCCTGCGACGGTTTTAATGAAACCGTCCATGCAAGCTGCCGTCATTGTACGTTGAACGCCGTGCGTTACGGAGGCTTAAGAGGATTTTTCTTAAAGTTTGAACGTTTTCCATTTTTTTGTTATTTATATATATATATATATATATATATGTATATGTATATGTATATGTATATGTATATAAATATATATGTTTTTATATACAATATTATTATTATTATTATTTTTATACAGGAGTATTGCATTATTGAATATCACTCAGAGCAGGGTAGATAACAGGTAAATAACAATGTGGCAGATTAATTTCCAGAGATAAAATACAATGAAGCAATAACCAGAGAGGTTCTTCTTTTGTTTTCTACACAGGGAGATCTATTCACAGAGAAAAGGAGAAAATTTGTTTGTACACACAGGGAGATCTATTCACAGAGAAAGAGATAGTTTATTTCTTTTTCTTTCATTTCTTTTGTTTTTTCACACAGGGAGATTCATTCACAGAGAAAGAGATAGTTTATTTCTTTTTCTTTCATTTCTTTTGTTTTTTTTCACACAGGGAGATTCATTCACAGAGAAAGAGATAGTTTATTTCTTTTTCTTTCATTTCTTTTGTTTTTTTCCACACAGGGAGATTCATTCCCAGAGAAAGAGATGGTTTATTTATATACACAGGGAAAATCTTTCAAAAAAAAGGAAATGTTAAACGTATTTTTACAAAGGATTTAGAAAACCAGAAGATGAGAAATCTTAGAAAGATTGATTACAGCAAGATCCTTTCGAATACACAGTTCAGACTTTAAATCAATAACCAGAGAAATAAAACATTTCAGACTTTAAATCAATAAACTAGAAAAAAGAATATATTTCAGACTTAAATCAATAATCTAATCTCTTAAACCATTTAATCTACTTCTTATACACTTCAGACTTAAGTCAATAAACTAGAGAAAAGAATATATTTCAGACTTAAATCAATAATCTAATCTCTTAAACCATTTAATCTACTTCTTATACAATTCAAACTTAAATCAATAAACTAGAGAAAAGAATATATTTCAGACTTAAATCAATAATCTAATCTCTTAAACCATTTAATCTACTTCTTATCAAGACTGAAACTAATTTCTTATCAAAAACAAATGAATTTCATTCTCATAAAATAATTTAATCAAATCTAATCTACAACAAGAGTAAGATGCATGAAACTAAGTTTGAAAGAACCTGGGTGCTTGAAAATGGTGTAGAGTCTTCCTTGATCCTCCAAATTGAAGAGAAGTCCTCCCAACAAAATCTTAGCTGAAAATGAAAATTGACTACAAAGGAGAATTTAACTTGCAGAAATTCTTATGGAATAGCCAACCACTCCTTTTGAAACTTGTACCTCTTTTATAAAAGAATTTTCAAATTCCCACTACCTAATTATTAATTGAAAAAAAAGAGATTCTCTCCCAATTTGGCCTCCATGCAAATTGATTAGGCTTAGTGGGAGGAGTTACATGCAAGGGTGGTGGAGAAGCCTCTAGAAGCTTCTTATTCCTCCTACAACATGTGCCTTAATTTGGGTGAGGGAAATTAAATAACCAATTAAAAATATATATATATTTTCCATGTGTGTGTGTTTTATTATTTTTATTCCCTTACAATATTCATTCAATATAATAGAGTTTTGTATTTAAATAAAAAGGTGATAAAGGAGGGTTGTGACATCCTCCCCCCCTTAATCTGTGCATCGTCCCGATGCACTTATTAAATGCATTCAAAAGAGTTTATAGTTCATGTTCAAAACAAAAAAGGAAACAACTGCTGCATCTCCTTAGTATCCTCCCACGTGGCATTCTTCTCGTCGTACTGGTCCCATTGCACTTTGCACTGATCAACCTCTCTGTTGTGCAACTGGCACTGACGCCTCTCCAAGATTCTGAATGGCTCTATCATTATTCCCCCCATTTCTTGGACCTGTAAAGCATCCCAATTCAAAATGTGTTTCTCATCAGGTACATACTTTTTAAGAAGAGATACATGGAAGACATCATGGATTCGGCTCAATTGGGGAGGTAAGGCCAACCGATAAGCAACTGGATTAATTCTTCCCAATATTTCAAAGGGTCCGACATAACGAGGTGCAAGCTTAGTCTTTTTCCCAAATCTTATGGAACTCTTGTGTGGCCTAACCCTTAGGAAGACTTTCTCTCCTACTTCAAACTCCCTTGGTGTTCTGTTTTTGTCTGCATAACTTTTCTTCCTATCCGAGGCTTCCTTCAATCTTTGCCTAATTTCCTTAGTTTTCCTTTCCATTTCTTTCAACATATCTGGTCCAATAATCACTCTATCTTCAAGACTATCCCAACTCAAAGGTGTTCGGCATGGTCTACCATACAAAGCTTCAAAAGGTGCCATTCCCAAAGATGTTTGATACGTATTATTGTAGGAAAACTCTACCAAAGGTAGGTACTCTTCCCATTTCCTCTGTTGGTCCATGCAGTACATGCGAAGCAGGTCTTCCATAATCTGATTTGTCCTTTCTGTCTGACCGTCGGTTTCCGGATGGTATGCGGTGCTAAAATTTAGTTGAGTTCCTAGAGCTGATTGAAGAGTGGTCCAAAACCTAGAAGTGAATCTTGCATCTCTGTCTGATATGATTTTCTCTGGTATTCCATGCAACCTAACTATCTCCTTAACGAAGTGTCTAGCCAAGGTGGGTGCATCATCCGTTAGATTTCCTGGTATAAAGTGTGCCACCTTAGTGAGTTTGTCAATTACCACCATTATTGCATCATGCCTAGAAGGTGACATGGGTAACCCTTGTACGAAATCCATGCTAATAACTTGCCACTTATGTTGAGGTACATCGTGCAATTGTAACAATCCAGCTGGGTGTCTATGTTCTGCCTTTACTCTTTGACACTCCAAACATTTAGCTACATACTTGACAATATCGCTCTTCAACCCTTGCCAAAAGTATAATTTCTTTAGATCTACATAAAGTTTTCTAACTCCTGTGTGGCCTGAATAAGGGGCATTGTGAGCCTCCGATAAGACTACTTCCCTTAAATTCCCTAAATTAGGAATATAGATTCTATTATTGTATTTGAGCAACCCATCTTCGTCTAATGTATACCCTTCGACCTTAGGATCGGTCGGGTTGTGTCTTATAGTTAATTTGACTTGCTCATACCATGGGTCATGTCCTTGTTCATCCATTACTTGCCTTTTGAAAGAGGTTTTGAAGGTTGCTATAGTCATCAAGTGTCTCCTCCTACTTAGGGCATCTACCACCCTATTTTCTTTTCCCTTAATATATTCAATTTCAAAATCATATTCACTTAGAAACTCTAACCACCTTCTTTGTCTGGCATTTAAGTGAGGTTGGATAAAGATGTATTTTAGTCCTTGGTTATCTGATTTTATCTCAAAGGGCTTCCCTAGCAAGAAGTGTCTCCATTTTTGCAGGGCATGCACAATTGCTGCCAACTCTAAGTCGTGGGGTGCATAATTGACTTCATGAGTCTTTAGCTTCCTAGATTCGTAAGCCACTACCCCTTCATCTTGGACAAGTACTCCTCCTAACCCTTCAATAGAAGCATCTGTTATGACTGTGAAGTGTCCATTGGGATCTGGTACCTTTAGAATGGGTGCTGAAGTTAGTTTCCCCTTCAAGATTTGAAATGCCTTATCACTTTGCTTGGTCCATACAAACCTTTTGCCCTTCCTTTGCAACGAGGTGATGGGGTTTGCTATCTTAGAGAATCCTTCCACAAACCTCCTATAGTAACCTGCTAGCCCCATAAAGCTTCTTACTTCTGAAACATTCTTAGGGATTGGCCATTCTACTATCGCCTTTATTTTATCTGGGTCGACTGCTATTCCTTCTTTTGATATTATATGCCCAAGATAGTGAATCTTTTCCTCAAAGAAGGCACATTTGGACAATTTTCCATATAACTTATGTTCTCTCAATCTTTGCAAAACAATTTGTAGATGCACTAAATGTTCCTCTTCATTTCTAGAGTAAATCAATATGTCATCCAAAAATACCAAAACAAATTTATCCAAGTAGTCATGGAATACACTATTCATTAGGTTCATGAATGCCGCCGGGGCATTAGTTACACCAAAAGGAACTACTGTGAATTCGGAATGTCCATACCTCATCCTGAAAGTTGTCTTCAGAATGTCTTCTTCCTTAATTCTGAGTTGATGATACCCTGACCAGAGATCTATCTTTGAGAAAACTGCCGCTCCTTTCATTTGGTCAAAAAGGTCCTCTATGCGAGGTAAGGGATACCTATTCTTTATGGGGACTTTGTTCAACATCCTATAGTCGATGCATAGCCTTAAGGTTCCATCCTTCTTCTTAACAAATAAAACTGGCGCTCCCCATGGTGATACACTTGGCCTTATTAATCCCTTAGCTAAGAGTTCCTCTAATTGCATTTTGAGTTCCTGTAATTCGGTTGTGTTCATCCGGTAAGGTGCCTTTGATACTGGTTCAGCTCCTGGGAGTACTTCGATAGAAAAGTCAAACTTTCTCTTAGGGGGTAAACCAGGTAGTTCTTCTAGAAAAACATCCTTAAACTCCTTTAAGAAAGGGGTATTTTCAAATGTTGGTGTATTTTCCTCCTTTCCTTCATCAATTTCAACCATAAAGATTTGTCCCCCTCTTCTCCTTTCCTTCTTTAATTGCATTGTTGAGATAGTTTCTATATTAATGGGTTTAAACTTTCCTTGGATTTTGACCCTTTTCCCCCCATCATCCAAACATTCAACAACTTTGCTATAACAATCTACATTAGCTTGATGGTCTGCTAACCAACTCATTCCCATAATTACATCATATAATCCTAAGGGTGCCACATAGAGATCTACCCTTGTTTCGAACTCAGGGAATTGTACCCTTGCCCTCGGTAAACACTTAGTTACTTCTCTAGTTGCCTTATCCCCATATTGAACCGTCCATGATGACTCCATTTGATTAACTTTTAATGCATATTTTTTTACTAATTCAGGTGAGATGAAACATTCAGATGATCCAGTGTCAATTAGAATTGATATTGGTTGTTCAAATAGTGTACCTGTAGTTTCCACGGGAACATTCTGGTATCTTCTTCTTTGGTTCCTAACCGCTGCATGAATCCTCTGTTGGGGCCCTTGTTGGGGTTGATTGGCCCTAATTTGTCCTTGCATCCTGGGGCACTCTCTAGCAAAATGGTTTTCCCCACACATAAAGCATCCACCTGGAGGACCTCTCCTATCTTGATTTCTAGGGGGATCATTCCTTGTTTCATTTCCCCTGGGTGGATAAGTTATCCTGTTCTGCTGGTCATTCCTGTTATAGTTGCCCCTGTTATCATTGCCCCTGTTATTATTGCCCATGTTATTATCATTTCCATTCCTCTGATATTGGTTAGGCGGTGGTCTCCTTTCGGAAGAGTTATTCCTTTGACCCTTGTTGAAATTAGTGTTTCTATTGAATTCTTGCTTCCTTTTAAATGAGTGGTTCCCATTATAGTTCCGTCCTGCTAGTGTTTGAATCTTCCTCTCTTGCCTTAGGGACTTTTCAAGTACTTCATTCATATTTCTGGGTCCATGCATATCAACCTCTGCCCCTATGTTGGTATTCAGCCCCAAAATGAATTTCCTTGCTTGGCCTTCTTCATCCTTTTGGTACATAGGCACATATTTAAGCAACTTGGCGAACTTATCCCAATATTGTTGAACGGATAGGGACCCTTGATGTAGATTATGGAATTCTGTCACTTTCTCATCAAAGAACAATTGAGGGAGCCACCTATCTCGAAAATGGTGAACAAATTGATCCCATGTGATCGTATCCCTGTTATACCCATTTTGTTCCTTGGTGTTGGTCCACCAACTAGCCGCCTCCCCTGTGAGTTGATAGGAGCCCCATAAAGCCTTGGTTGTTTCGCTAAAATCTCTTAGCTCAAAATATTTTTCCATTTCATTTAGCCAATTCTCAGCCCCTTCACCAATCTGCCTCCCATCGAACTTAGGAGGGGTGATTTTCTTTAAATCCTTGGAGAGTTCCAATATGTTATTTTCCTTTCCATTACCCATCGCATTTCCTTGATTGCTACCAGGGTTTCCATTCTCGGTACCACTTCTGTTCTCATAGTCATTCTGCCTTTCCCTAAGGTCCTGCAGTGATTGTTCCAAGAAGTTGATTTTATCTCTTTGTTCGGTTAGAAGGTCGATTATAGCTTGGACCCCATCTCTGTTGTTCCCTGGGTTGTGTCGAACCCCTTCATGATCTTCCTCATGGTTTCCTTCATGGTTTTCTTCATGGTTTTCCTCATGGTTTACCTCCCTTTGACTCCTAGTACATCTTCCATTACCCCTTCCTCTTCCTCTTCCTCTTCCTCTTCCTCTTCCTCTTCCTGTTGCCATTCTAGGTTTTACCTGAAAGTTAAATTATGTAGTTAGTTTTTTTTTTTTGTAGAATAAAATTTAATTTCTATCATTGTAAAACATTCCCTTAGTTGAATAAATTGAAGTGAGCACAAGGCCTAGATTTGAACCTTTGCTCTGATACCACATGTGATAACCCACCAAAATTTGATTCAACAAAAAATTGAGTATTTTTTTTTTTCATTATGTTTTATTCAATTGCATACTCTGGGCATCCATCCAATTAGGATTAGGCATTCATCCATTCGGGATGAGCTTCTAACCATACGGGTTAGGCAATTGTCCATACGGGACGTAAAATTCCATCTATCCAATACGGGATAGGCATCTACCCATACGGGGTAGGCATCCATCCAAACGGGATAGGAGATGCTCTGGCCAGAGACTTAGACTCATCGGGACCAATCGGGTCCTGAGTCACTCACTAAGTACTACACTCTTCTAACAAGAATGCACCGAGGTCGCCGTCCTTAGGAGTAATTAAAAATAATACAAGCTTGAATTCCGCCTCGGAATTTGGCTTAAAGCCTCGGGAAGTCAAGCGAATCCATACGGGATTCCTTCTGAGTATGCATTGAATTAAGTTTGATTATCTTATCTTTCAATTAGGATTCTTACTCAACCAAGCCTAGACCCCACCCACGAACGCCTGAGTACGAGGGACAACTCCGTCCCAAGACTGCCTACATACCCCCTTCGGCACGGGATCAAGGCGTAAAGTATGTAGTTCTATTTTCTAATCTATGGTTTGATGTAAACTGATTTGTGGGTATGTAACCCTTTCTAGGGTCAGTGTCCCAGACAGTTTCTCTGCGGTTGCTACCCACGATGGTAGCACTTAAGTGAAGGCTTGAGATGGCCTATTGCTTGTGGCCTAAAAAAAAGAAAATAACTAGATCCTAATACTTATCATGAGCGTCACCCAATTGCAAATCACCAATAACCCTTCGAGATGAATTAAATAAATAAAGAAAGTAAATTTCATGAGGGTATTTAACTTGACCATCCTTAAAAAGGGGGTTTACTATGGTGTATCTCAACGGATGTGAAAATCATTTAAAAGTTATCTTATTAAATTATCGATCCAAGAGGGATTACCCGCCCCTTGGATTTTAACTTCCAATGTCCCTTATTACTCCCTGACGATTTATAGGGATGATGCCACAAACGTTGTTAATGCAACTTTATTAGGCGTTAAGTGCAGTAGTTCAACACGACGGCATTACCCGTAAGCGTGACCCAGAGGCACCGTATATACCGAACGCTGCTAGTTTTGGTTTTCCAACTTCCTTTGTTTAGTTTTCTAACTACGAATAACAAAAATGAAAGCGTAATTAATTGAAGTAACTACTTGAAGTGTAATTTGCATAATAATGACCATCACGAAACTTGCATAATAGTAATTGCATGAAAGATATAATTATTCCATAAATAATTCGCATGCTATGATCCATTAATAAAAGCAATTAATCTATGAAAAATTTGCATGACGTAAGAAGATTTAACGAGTCCAAAATAACGATTAAATCTAAGCATTTGTATTAATGTAAGTTAATCTCTAAAGACCAATCAAGTGTCCCAATGATTCTTAATGGGTTGAGTAACTTAATTTTAGAAGAATATAGTCTACACATTAATCCCATTTTTTTGTCGAAATTCAATATCTTTAAATTTACACTAAGGAAAAAAAATCATTATTTCCTAAATGTCATTATTATCAAACTTAAAAATTTAACTAAATAGTAATTAACTTAGATTATATTTTTTTTTTAAAACCCAAATTAAAAACTTCAAATTTTGAAATGGTAAAAAAAACTAATTATAAACTAAATGGCAAAAAGGGCCTTGTTTTTTTTTAAGATAGTAAATAGGGTTGCGGGGTGGGACCACGGGTCCCATCACCCCTGCGGCCCTGCATGCGCAGGTCCGCAGGGATGAGGGGATGCCGCGGGCCCCCCGTACCCCTGCGACGGTTTTAATGAAACCGTCCATGCAAGCTACCATCATTGTACGTTGAACGCCGTGCGTTACGGAGGCTTAAGAGGATTTTTCTTAAAGTTTGAATGTTTTCCATTTTTTTGTTATATATATATATATATATATATGTATGTATATGTATATGTATATGTATATAAATATATATGTTTTTATATACAATATTATTATTATTATTATTTTTATACAGGAGTATTGCATTATTGAATATCACTCAGAGCAGGGTAGATAACAGGTAAATAACAATGTGGCAGATTAATTTCCAGAGATAAAATACAATGAAGCAGTAACCAGAGAGGTTCTTCTTTTGTTTTCTACACAGGGAGATCTATTCACAGAGAAAAGGAGAAAATTTGTTTGTACACACAGGGAGATCTATTCACAGAGAAAGAGATAGTTTATTTCTTTTTCTTTCATTTCTTTTGTTTTTTCACACAGGGAGATTCATTCACAGAGAAAGAGATAGTTTATTTCTTTTTCTTTCATTTCTTTTGTTTTTTTTCACACAGGGAGATTCATTCACAGAGAAAGAGATAGTTTATTTCTTTTTCTTTCATCTCTTTTGTTTTTTTCCACATAGGGAGATTCATTCCCAGAGAAAGAGATGGTTTATTTATATACACAGGGAAAATCTTTCAAAAAAAAGGAAATGTTAAACGTATTTTTACAGAGGATTTAGAAAACCAGAAGATGAGAAATCTTAGAAAGATTGATTACAGCAAGATCCTTTCGAATACACAGTTCAGACTTTAAATCAATAACCAGAGAAATAAAACATTTCAGACTTTAAATCAATAAACTAGAAAAAAGAATATATTTCAGACTTAAATCAATAATCTAATCTCTTAAACCATTTAATCTACTTCTTATACACTTCAGACTTAAATCAATAAACTAGAGAAAAGAATATATTTCAGACTTAAATCAATAATCTAATCTCTTAAACCATTTAATCTACTTCTTATACAATTCAAACTTAAATCAATAAACTAGAGAAAAGAATATATTTCAGACTTAAATCAATAATCTAATCTCTTAAACCATTTAATCTACTTCTTACCAAGACTGAAACTAATTTCTTATCAAAAACAAATGAATTTCATTCTCATAAAATAATTTAATCAAATCTAATCTACAACAAGAATAAGATGCATGAAACTAAGTTTGAAAGAACCTGGGTGCTTGAAAATGGTGTAGAGTCTTCCTTGATCCTCCAAATTGAAGAGAAGTCCTCCCAACAAAATCTTAGCTGAAAATGAAAATTGACTACAAAGGAGAATTTAACTTGCAGAATTTCTTATGGAATAGCCAACCACTCCTTTTGAAACTTGTACCTCTTTTATAAAAGAATTTTCAAATTCCCACTACCTAATTATTAATTGAAAAAAAAGAGATTCTCTCCCAATTTGGCCTCCATGCAAATTGATTAGGCTTAGTGGGAGGAGTTACATGCAAGGGTGGTGGAGAAGCCTCTAGAAGCTTCTTATTCCTCCTACAACATGTGCCTTAATTTGGGTGAGGGAAATTAAATAACCAATTAAAAATATATATATATTTTCCATGTGTGTGTGTTTTATTATTTTTATTCCCTTACAATATTCATTCAATATAATAGAGTTTTGTATTTAAATAAAAAGGTGATAAAGGAGGGTTGTGACAAAGAATGTGTACTCAGATTATATCCTTGCATTTTATATTCGTTTATATGCTAAATATGCATACATGTGTGGTGTCTTCTTGTTTAAAAATTATTTTCAAAATTATGTGTGAAACGAAAGATTGTCTTTTATTTATATTTTTGGTATCATGTTAAAAAAAATAGGAAGCTAGAAATGTTAGAATACTTTTTCATGTGTTTTTGGGGAAAGTTACCTTCTAGGACGGGTGTCAAATGTGGAATTATAGAGAGAATAGTTTTCTTTTACAAACTATATTTTATTGCTATGCATGGCATTATACTCATCCGAGTAACTTTTTGACCATTGAAAAAGATGGATTTATTTATTTACACTCTCTACCATATCCTTGATTGATCTTTTTTGTTTCTTAATGGAATTAGAAAATTGAAAATACATGTATCATTCTAAGCTTGCACTAGATTCCATCTTTTCTATCAAATTCTTTTTGCTAAGCAATTCATGCAGGGTCGGGTATTCTTGGTTGATTAAGAATTCTGAGGAATTCTAAGCTTCAAGGTTGGGTGGAAAAAGAACCTGAATCTTATTCCCATCTTCATTTCTAAAAGAGTGCATTGAAGATAACTTTGGATTGAAGATCAATGGACGCATCTCATTCTTTCTTTGTATTATTTTTTTAATTTGAACTTAAGGAAAATTAAAAAGCCTAAGTAATGTGTGGATTTATGAAGAATTATTTTGTATATTTCTTATTGAATAAAGAATTTCTTTTTAACTGTAGAAGTTTTGTGTATCCATAGAGCTACGGATAAACTTGTTAAATTATTTATAAGTTTATTCAAGAATAAAGAGTATTTTGTTTAATTATCGAGTTTAGAACATTTTACATCTTTACATTTTGGTATCAGAGTTCATTGGTTAACAACACTAGGGCCTATGACCATTATAGTAAGAAACATTCCTTGATGTAGGAATTGTTGAGTAAGAATGGGTTCTAGAACTACAAGATCTGGATCAAGTAATGGGGATGGTAGACTTGATTAGATTCTCGAACTTTTGAATTAGCAGAATGCTAGGATGGATGGAATTGAACAAGAAGTTTGAAGAGTTAGTGAGGTTCGAAATGAACAACCTCGATGGGAAGAGTAACCTAGAAATGAAATTCCTAGAGTTGAGGAGCAACCTGATCATCGAGATAGGATTGAAGGGGAGCTAGCTAAAGACTTGAAAAGGATAGCCCCACCTAAGTTTAATGGTAAGACCATTGGTGATGGTGCTTAAGATTTGGTAATTGAGATGGAGAAGTATTTTGAACTCCGTAACATGTCAAATGAAACTAAAGCAGTATGGATTGCTTATCAACTTACCGAAGAAGTTGTGACATGGTGGGACAATGAGAAATCTAAGAAGAAGTTACAGCTTGGTGATATTACTTGGGAACTACTTCTGCAATCATTTAGGAAGAGGTGGCTTCCTCAGTTTATCTTTGACAAGAAGATGACAAAGTTCCAGAATCTGACTCAGGGTGGTATGACAATTACTCAATACTAGGAGAAGTTCACCAGTCTCCTAAAGTATGTTCCGTAGTACCATATGGATGAATGATTCCACATTCAGAAGTTCATCTTTGGTTTGAGCAGTCACATTGGAAAATAAGTGGATATTCATAATTCATTGACTATGGATTAATTCTTTGAGAAATAAACTAAACAGGAACATAAGTTGCAACAGTTGGCAAATTTATAAAAGAATGTGAATACCAAACTAGGTTTTGGGAGTAGGAATTTTCAAAACAATAGTCATCAGAGGGGTAACAACAGTCGATAGATAAGGAATCTAAAAAGAGGACCTAATACTCAAGAGAAAGGAGAAGCGAACCAGAGTGGAAACAAGAAAGTGAATAATAACACCAACTTCAATAATTCCAATACCAGGCAGAAATTTGACAGGAATAGATCAGATGGACATCTAGGACCTAGAGATGGATTTACAATTGTGAGGGAAATCATTATGCTTCAAACTATTCACAATGTTCCACAACTCAAAAAAGATGAAATCAGCAAGGAGCATCACCGCATATGATTCATGTAGCGGTAGATAACCATCAGGCTGACTTTCAGGATTCACCTATCCAGATGATGGGTAAGCTTTTTGGTCACTCGGTTTCTATTTTGATCGATACAGGGGCTACTGAATGCTTTATTGACCCTAAAATAGTTTCTAAATTATCTATTAGACCTAGTTATATGTCACATGCATGGATGGTTCAATATGGAAATCAAGTAGAGAATAGGGTAGATTCATGTCTATTTTGCAGTGATTTAGAACTTCCAAAATTCCAAACTCGAGTTAACCTTTATGTAGCACCATTGGGATCATATGATGTGATATTAGGTATCAATTGGCTAACTCAACATAAAGCTTTAGTAAACTGTGAGGATAAATTTTTTAGCTTCTTAGATGATGCTGGAAATCCAGTTGAAATTCATGGGTCTAAAAGGCCTCTTGAGTTGAGATACATCTCAGCTATGCAACTCATGAAAGCTCAGAGGAAGGGATATACCATTGTTGTTGTCATGGTTAGTGACTTGAATAATTCCAAGAAGAGCCCTAAGGATTATCTAGTTCTCAGAGAGTTCTTGGATCTTTTTCCAAAAGATCTTACTGAGTTACCACCAAAAAGGGATTTTGACTTCTCTATAGAACTCTTACCTTGAACCAAGCCACAATTCACGGCTCCATATAGAATGACTACCATAGAATTGTATGAGCTTAAAACTCAATTGCAGGAGTTGCTTAGGCAAGGTTTCATCAGACCAAGTGTATCTTCTTGGGGTGCACCAGTAATCTTCGTAAAGAAGAAGGATGGTACCTTGAGGTTATATATTGACTACAAGATGCTAAACAAGGTAACCATTAAGAATAGATATCCTTTGCCAAGGATAGATGAATTTTTTTATCAAATGAAGGGTTCTACAATATTCTCTAAGATTAATCTTCGATCAGGTTACCCCCAGCTGAGGATTAAGGATGAGGATATTCCTAAGACAACCATTCGAACTCGATATGGACACTACGAGTTCATGGCCATACCTTTTGGTCTAACCAATGCCCCAACAACATTCAGGAACCTTATGAACAACATTTTTAGAGATTACCTAGATGATTTTGTGCTTATATTAATTGATGACATATTATTCTATTCCAAGAATGAAGAGGAACAAATTAAGCACTTAAGAATAGTTTTGCAATGGCTAAGGGATCAAAAGATTTTTGGGAAGTTTTTGAAGTGTGCTTTCTTTCAAGAAAAGGTGCACTACTTAGGTCATGTTATATCTATTGAAGGAATTTTAGTTGATCCTGCAAAGATAGAGGCAATTGTAGATTGGCCAACACCTTAGAGTGTTACAGAGGTCAGAAGTTTTATGGGTCTTGCAGGATACTACAGGAAGTATGTGGAAGGTTTTTCTAGGATAGCAGCACCTATTACTTATCTTCAGAAGAAGGGAAATAAATTTGAATGGACTGAGAAGTGTGATGATGCATTTCAAATTTTGAAGCAGAAGTTGACAAAAACACCAGTCTTGACTATACCAGATCCTAATGGACACTTCACAGTGATTACAAATGCCTCAAGTGAAGGTGTAGGAGCAGTGTTGATGCAAGAAGGGAAAGTGTTTGCTTATGAGTCTAGAAAATTGAAGCAATATTAATTGAACTATGCGCCACATGATTTAGAGCTTTTAGTTATAGTTCATGCATTACAAATGTGGAGGCATTACCTTCTAGGAAAGCCATTTGAGTTGAAGACAGACCACTTAGGACTTAAATATATTTTTACATAGCCTAACCTTAATGCAAGATGGAGAAGGTGGTTTGAATTCTTAAGTATGATTTTGGTATTGAATATATCAAAGGAAAGGAAAAAAAGGTAGAAGATGCTCTTAGCAGAAGACATCTATTTGCTATGGTTACTACTAGGTCAAAATAAAGCAGTAAGTGTTGAAAAAACTCTCTGAATATGAGCATTACCTAAGGGTTAAGCAAGCCTTAGGAGTAGATCCTTCAGATCACAAATTTGATGGATATGAATTGGAACCTGATCATATTTTGAGGTGCCAAAGAAGGATGTATATTCTTGAAGGTGGAGACTTAAGGAAGTTGATATTGCATGAGGTGCACAATACACCTTATTCAGGACATCCTGGGGTGACGAAGATGGTAGTTGAATTGAAAACTTCATATTTTTGGCCTAAACTAGGGAAAGAGGTGATTGAGTACATGGCACAGTGTTTAAAATTCCAGCAAGTGAAAGTTGAGCATGTTCATCCAACACATACTTGAGCATAAGTGGCAAGTAATTAGTATGGATTTTATCCAAGGATTACCTTTGAGTAAGAACAAGCATGATACCATTTCGATAGTTGTCGATAAGTTGACCGAAGTTGCACATTTTCTACCTGGAAGTCTTAAGGATGGATCGTTGACTCTTGCAAATAAATTTGTGCAAGAGATATTTCGATTACATGGTGTACCAGAAACCATTATATCAGATAGGGGTACCTGAATGACATCTAGATTTTGGACAACATTAAATGCAACTTTAGGAACCAGACTAAACTTTAGTTCAGTGTATCATCCTCAGACTGATGGCCAAATGGAAATGGTTAATTAGGTAGTGGAGGATCTTCTACAGATGTATTGCATGGATCAGCAGTACAAGTGGGAGGAGTATTTTCCTTTGGTTGAGTTTTCATATAACAACTCTTTTCATGCAAATTTAGGGATGGCACCTTTTGAGGCACTCTATGGAAGAAAGTGTCACACACCTATTAGTTGGGATAGGAAGGAAGATAGGATCATCACTGGTCCAGATATGCTTAAGGAAATGGATGAGCAGATGAAGTTGATCAAGAGTAGATTGGAAGAGGAAGCCGATAGACAAAAAAGCTATGTTGATAGAAACAACACTTTCAGATAGTTTGTTGCAGGAGATAAAGTTTTTTTTAGGGTTAAGCCTCATAAGAGCTCTATCTCATTTGGGAAATCATCAAAGTTGGCACCAAGATATGTGGGCCCCTTTGATGTGCTGGAAGTTATTAATCAGTTGCATATAGATTAGCTTTACCAGCTGCTCTGACTTGAATCCATAATGTTTTCCATGTTTATTTGTTGAAACCTTATCATCCTGATGCATCTCATATTCTTGATTGGCGATCTTTACAGGTATAGGATCCAGGCATGGTGTTAGTGGAGCCCATGTGAATCCTAGACCAACGTAGCATTAAGTTATGTAGTAGAGATTTTACTCAGTATAAGGTCCAGTGGGACCAATATACTAAGGATAGTGCTACATGGGAGGATGTTGAGACAATTGACCATAATTTTCCTCATTTTCTTTCATAGAGTAGTATTGCTTATTGCATGAGATACCTTGATACTCTGATTTTGATTTACATGTTGTGAACTTGGATAGCATGGATGCTATTGTTATTGTTTATGTTTTGATTCAAGACTATGATGTGTGGTTATTACTTTATGATGTTTGAGATACTATATGCTTATATTTAGAATAATAAGACATCCGGGACGATGTCTCTTCCAAGTAGGGAAGGATGTCACGAACCGTTTTATCTATAACTAATTGCAATTATTCAATTATGGAAATGATTTATATTTTATGATTAGATGGATGAAATGGAAATGAAAATGGAATTGAAATTGAAATTTGATATGGATTAGGATGGAAATTTAAATGCAAATGAATGATTAAAATTATCTTTATTATGAAATTTGGGATTGTCGTTGCTAATAAACAATCGAGTGCAAGTGAATGCAGGAATAGGTGAACGTGGATGAAGGAGAGAACTTGGTTCAGGTGGAGTTGTCTTAGCTCATGGACTTTGGTAAAATAGATGGGATCTCACACATGACTTTAGAATAAATGTGTATGTGTTACATGATTTAATTTTACGATTTAATTAAATTCGAATTTGCACAAGTGACTGCAAAATGATATGTTTTATTTTGAAGAAATTTTTATTTTTAAATTTTTAGATTAAATATGATAATTGACCATAGATCTATATGATTTTTGTGAATGGATATGAGTGAATGGATGAAGCAAATAAATTTATTTGTTACTTGTAAATATGTGTGTGTGTGTGTGTGTGTGTGTATGTATATGAATTTGATCATATACATGTATATATGTATATGATTATGATATATTTATATACCTTATTATTATGAAATTTAATATATACTTCATGTATTTTGTGTATTTATATATATATGTGTGTGTGTGTGTGTGTGTGTATTAATATGGTGGAAAACATATTATATAGCATTACAAAGGGGAAGTCGATATCAATATTGACTAAGCATCATATCAAACTCATTGAGTTTGAATGTGATAAGGACTATGTGCTATGAAACATGGGCACTACGCGGACTATCCCACATAACAAAACACCTTGCAAATGGGAGTCAATTAGTATATTGACTCTACAACAAAATAGACACATAGTGTTTAAGTCAAACACGTACTTTGCAAAGAATAGTCATGTTACATTTGAATAAGTATACGGGTTGTGTCGTAAAGCATGGTCTCTACGTGGTGGAAGTCATTAGGATTTAGTCTACGTAGTACAAACGGTGGCCATGGGCCATATAGACTATTAGATGTGCCGCATGGGTGGCACAACGAACATTAACAACAGTTAGGTATAAGCCCAAAAACTAGGAGAAATTGTAGTTAGAAAACAGCATAAATAATACTATTGTTTTGGTAAAACACACACATCGATAGAATTGGAAACATAGAGAAAAGAATAATATTGGGAAATTTAGAAAGAACACAAAGAAAGTAACACAGCCAGTAGATTTTGAAAGGAGAATTAGCATCAATCATCTCAGATTTGGCTTTGAAATTCATAGGTAGGCTCTTATTCGAGCAATATTTTAAGTTATCAAACTGAAAGAATAGAGTTCGATTTGCTTTGAGAATAGTTTGTTTTAAGAATGATAATGTAGAAAAGAATTAGAGATATCGATTATATTTTTGCTTATAAAAATCATGTTGGTTTATATCAAATGTCATTTTGGAAAGTCATATAGATGTAGGTGCATTAGGAAGATAATTTTTATTGTATCACTCATTGTGGAAAACATAGAAACTAGATAATCAAAACACGTAAACCATAGAAAATGAAGTGTTAGTTATTGATAATTATACTATTTGAATTTTATGAGAAATAAATAGAAGAATGTGTACTCAGATTCTATCCTTGCATTTTATATTCATTTATATGCTAAATATGCATACATGTGTTACACCTTCTTGTTTAAAATTTATTTTTAAAATTATGTGTGAAACGAAAGATTATATTTTATTCTATTTTTGGTATTATGTGAAAAAAAATAGTAAGCTAGAAATGTTAGAATACTTTTGCATGTGTTTTTGGGGAAAGTTACCTTCTGGGATGGATGCCAAATATGGAATTATAGAGAGAATAGTTTGTTTTTCCAAACTATATTTTATTGTTATGCATGGCATTATACTCGACCGAGTAGCTTTTTGACCATTGAAAAAGATGGATTTATTTATTTACACTCTCTACCATATCCTTGATTGATCTTTTTTGTTTCTTAATGGAATTAGAAAATTGAAAATACATGTATCATTCTAGGCTCGCACTAGATTCCATCTTGTCTATCAAATTCTTTTTGCTAAGCAATTCATGCAGGGTCGGGTATTCTTGATTGATTAAGAATTTCAGGGAAGTGTAAGCTTCAAGGTTGGGTGGAAAGCACCTGAATCTTGTTCTCGTCTTCATTTCTAAAAGAGTGCATTGAAGATAGCTTTGGATTGAAGATCAATAGACGCATCTCATTCCTTCAAGTTGTATTATTTTTGTTATTTGAACTTACAACAAATTAAAAAGACTAAGTAATGTGTGGATTTATGAAGAATTATTTTGTATATTTCTTATTGAATAAATAATTTCATTTTAACCATAGAAGTTTTGTGTATCCATACAGCTAGGGATAAACTTATTATTTATAAGTTTATTCAAGAATAAAGAGTATTTCATTTTATTATCAAGTTTAGAACGTTTTACATCTTTACAAAATATTAATTAAATATTAAATTAATTACGACAATTCTTTGATTAAATAATCTTTATTATTTAAATAATTATATTTCTAATGTTTAAATAATTTTATTTAAATTATTTAAATTAATTGACTTATTCCTCCAAATCCCCAAATTCTAATTCCAATTCATTTCACATTCTCCCAAATTCAAATATCAATTCATTTCAATTAAATCATCAAATTAACATTTCACCAAATCTGAATTTCAGTTAATTTCATGTGTATTTTATCATTCAAAATTCAGATCCAAATTGAAAATGAAAATCAAATTAAATTTCAAAAACCTACAACACATGTTGAAAATAAGAACTGATTGATCAAATCATTTAACTAATTAGTTAACTCAGTTAACTCTTCAATCACCCCTTCTCACTCCAAATTAGCTTTTTTTGACTAGTCAATCAAATCCACTTATCTCTCCAATCAATCCAGTCTTCTAATCCATCAATTCAGTCAACTAGCTTATCAATGAAGTCTACTAGTTAATCAATTGATTTCACTATCCAATCAATCCTATTATAGATCAATCTATAGAGTTAATAAATCAATCATGACTAGTTCATTGATCAATCAATCTCGATTGACTATCAATCAGGACTTGAGTTCAAATCCTCACCCCTTCTATGTTGAAAATCTATATAAACAGCATCATTTTCACAAATCGGTCTAGAATCACAGTCTTCAAAATGATTGTGTATCTTATGCAAGAATTTCAGTGCATCAATTGAGGGAGTTCAAATTAGTTTCTTTCATTATTCAATTGATTTAGCATTATTTCATTTTCATTTAGGATTTAATTGTAATCGGATTTAGAGTTGAGATTCGCTCTTTGACATTTGATTATTCTTTATGCTTAATTTACCCCTAAGAAACACCAATAATTTCTACCCAAAAACATCTATCTAGCTTAGCACTACTTAACATGCTCCTCGATCTTTTCATTAATGTATGGTTCATTCTTTCTGCTACCCCATTTTGTTGGGGAGTGTAAGGCGTAGTCTTTTGCCTTATAATTCCTACATGTTTACAAAACTCATCAAATTCCTTAGAGCAATACTCACCCCCATTGTCAAATCTCAATACTTTTATCTTCTAATTTGATTGCTATTTAACCAATGCTTTGAATTCCTTAAACTTAATGAAAACTTCAAATTCTGATTGTATAAAATAAATCCAAGCATATCTTGAGACATCATAACTGAAATAAACATAATACTAAGATCTATTCATAGATTCAACATCCACTAGACCACATACATCTAAATGAATAATCTCTAAAAGTCTCTTAGATTTATTAACTCCTTTAGGAAATAAAGATCTATTATGTTTACCAAATACACATTTCTCATAGAAATTACTCTTACTAACAAAATAATCATAAATCCCCTCAAGTAGTTTCTTATCTAGAATGGTCTTAAGACCTTTTTCACCAACGTGACCCAATCTATGGTGCCATAACATACATGCATTTTTCAATACTAGTTACCAAAGTTGAATTATAAATAGTAGTAGCATTTAGCTTAAACAAAGTCTCTGCCCAAGATCTTTTAACAATTATCAAACTTTGCTTTACCAAATTTCAATCAAACTTATCAACTATCACATTCATTCCAGAATCATTCAACTTGGAAACTGGAAGTAAAATTCTTACAAGATCTAGAATATGTAAAAATATTATCAATGGAAACAATCATCCCATCACTAAAAAAAAACTTTATCTTTCATTTGCTAATAATTTTTAATGAGGTGTTATTAGCAAGAAAAAATTCTCCCCCATAATATCATTTATACTCAGAAAACCACTCCTTGTGAGGAGTCATATGGTAGGAAGCACCCGAATCAACAAGCCAAGCATCATTACTAATAGAGTTATCTTAAATAAATTAAAAATCAAAATCACCATCATCTAAGGACTTATCCATGGAAGTATCTGTGCCCTTTTTCTTGTTTCAACACTCCTTCACATGCCCTCTTTTACTACAATTCCAACAGTTCACTTTTCTCTTTCTAGGGGTCTTAGAATGTCCTTTTGACTTGCCCTTTTTATCCCCTTTAGGCCCCTTTTCCTTAAGCCTTCCCCACACATGCAAGGCATCTTGGGAGCCAACATTCATGGTCTTTCTCCTCATCTCTTCTAAAAGAAGTATGGGAACCACACTGTCCATCTTAGGCATTTACACCACCACTACTTATGGCAACAATCAGAATTTCCCAAGAATCAAGCAAAGAGCAAAGTAGAAGAATACATTTATCTTCATCTTAAATATTGCATCATCTATTGATGCAAGCTGACTCAAAATCAAATTAGAAGCATTCAAATGTTTAGCAATAGAATCACCCATCTCTCATTTTAAAAGAATACAAACATCTTTTTAGATAAAGATTATTAGACAAACTCTTAGTTGAATAGATATCACCAATTTTCCTTTATAGCTTGTATACAATATCTTCTATAGAGGCATTCAGGAGGATAGAGTTAAAAAGACACCGAATAGTTCCTCGTGCCTTCTTGTCTAACTTTTTCCACTCATCATCTATCAAGGAAGAATCCTCTGGTTTATTTTCTTCTAAAACTAGCAACCACTGATATCTCTCTTCTATGAGATCCTTAGTTTTCAACTTCCACATCTTGTAACCAGTGCCATTAAACTTATCAATATATTAACAAGAGTTGGAGGCCATGGTATACAACCTTTCTCAAATCTTCAAAAAAATCACAAAACAAAATCTCCTGCTACAACAAAAAACTTTCAAAACTTATAGAGAAAGGTGTTCCTTCCTCAACAAAACCGTTAGCTTTGATACCTAGTGTTGTAAAACAAGATGAATAAATCTTGCAATATGAACTTTAAATGAATATTACTACAAATCTAGAACTAAAGATAAGCCCTTAACAAAGTGATTGTAGAATAAAAAGAAGAAGAAGAAAACCATAATACATGAAACGTCATATTTATGTGGAGAAACCATTTCGGGAAAAAAAATCTACCACAAAAAGAGAGGCAAGTATATTATTAATCAAATTAAGATTACAATAGCAATATACTTCTATTCTAGACCTTTGTAATATTTGGCAACACTTCATTAACTTGGAAATTGAACAAGTTTGAATTAATAACTCTAGCTTAAGGCCCCAATTTACAGAGATTTATGAGGATGAATACCACCATAGTATCACTAAATAATAGCCTACATAACCATCTGAAAAAATTCATGTGTATCTCCTTGACATGAGTCAAAAACACCCAAAACAACCTCTTACAATTGTCATAAGGCATCTCTCATGCATGGCCACCTACGTAGGGATTCCATCATAAATATTGTCATAGAATCAATAATGATTGTCATAACTATCATAGATGCTCTTACAACCCTTGAAAAGTGTCCAACCACCTCAAAATAGAAGCTTCTAAAAGGGGTCACCTAACTATTTTGTCCTTTCCCCAAAGACAAATGGTAAAAATAACTTTCTCTTTACATGGATTCTTTCACCATCGTTGGTTAAATAGTTTAACCTCCTATGGGTAAATTATAAAAGATATTAGGAAATAATAAATTAAAGGATATACAAGGTTGTTGGAACCTAAATCCTAACAATAATGTGTGCCACTCTCATTCCTTGAGTGCTCATAAAGACTAAGGATGACTTGGGAAGACTTGTCATGTGGGATGTGGATTGGGTAAGAACAAGCCTCCTCATCTATTGGAGAAGAGTACTTGGATCCACGTGAGCCATCCCTTTGAGATATGTGATAACACTCATTCCTTTTCTTTAAAATCTCACCCTATAGTTTAGTAGCACCTATAATATGATCATGCATTCCCTATAGGTGTTTAATTATGGGTGCCTATGTGATTGCCATGTATGATTGGCCTATGATGTTGTGATACCCCTCGTGCTTTGATTTAGTGTATTATTCTTCGTCGATGCATTGTATCATGTATGTTTGGATGAGTATTGCACCTCTCCTTATGTGTGTGAGTGTTTGTGGCCTTTGCAACTATCTCCTAGCATGAATGGAGTGGATCATTTGTATCCACGTGGTTGGGTAGTATGTATACCACCTTTGGGGTCCAGAGCATAGCAGTTCAAGCATGCTCAGTGGAATTATTTTCATGCTTAACTTATGATTTTTGGCTATTTCAATGGAGTGCAATATGTATAATTCAAGGATGTTTAAGTCTTATATTGGGTAATTTTAGTCATTTATATTGTCCAACCTTCTTCAAGAAGGATTAGTAATCAATTTGCAAATAGATATGATAGTGTATTTGGATTGGTTTACATGTCTCAGTGTTGAAACCAAGTGCAATTGATTGATATTTGATGAATATGCTTATATTTGTTTTATATTATGATTGTAGGAATATTATTCTAGGTTTAAAATGAATCTATTATGTTGTTGTATCATCTTGGAGGGTGTTGCAGATACCTCGTGATGTGTCCTAGTTTCTAGTAGTGAACTATGTCTTCCTATAATATTTTTGGGTCCTTTTGAGGACTTTTAGAGAATCTTGTTAAGTACTATAATTGTGTTTAAGTGTTCTATATGTGTTTTATTTATTATTTTAGCATAGGGTAGGAGTTAAGGAAATTCGCAAGTTCATTACACATCTACCCATCCCTTGATTTTGTGTGTTGGTGGCATCAATATCTAGGGGAGTCAATTTCCTTCCTTCTCTCCTGAGTCTTTTTAGTATTTTCATTTTCTTGAGACTTATTGGACACCTCCAGGCTATTCCATTTTTTTCATGATGTCATTCATGGAGACAAATCCCTATCTTTGGGTTGCTCACTAGTCACTATAGATGCACACTAGAGAGGACAATAATGTGAGTGTCAATATGTTGGGACACCAGCATGCCAAATGGAGACTAGTGTACCTAGAGGACTAGGAGACATATAGATGTCTCTAATATGTCATCATAGAGTTCATTTATGGTGATAGTTTCCTATTTGAGTTCCATAGTCCACCTGGGGTTCTATTGTCCTTAGTTCTTTATCGATAGGGTTTTCAGGGTTCAGGACAGGTTAAGCTTGTTCAAAGAAGTTTCTCTTTGGCTCTTATAGTTCCTACGGAACCATTGAGGTGGTGAATTTGTGTATCCAATGATAATTTTTTGTCTATTACATCAATGTGTGCCTTTGTCCGTAAGAGGTTGATCATCACACCTAAGACTTAGGTGATGGTTGAGATCATCAGATAAATACTTTTAAAGTTGTGTGAAGTATTGTAAGGGTCAAGACCACTTTTTGATCATCCATAAAGTGTCCCAATCATTCAAATTTAATTATTTTTTAATTAGGGACCTAAATCCTCTACTTGTGTATAGTCGATTCATGACATGATGTCGTATGTTTGTAGTTTGAGCTAGTGAACTTCTGGTGGTCTCATAAGTGTTTGGGCTTGAGTTGATTAGCTTGGTTTGACATTGGTTTGAGGTTAATTATTTCATCATCCCATCTTTGTGTCCTTTCATGATAGAACATGATCATGGTCTATGTCAATCGTTGTTCAGGACTCAACCTCCCTCTCTCTCTCATTGTTTTAGTGTGGTGAGTGGTAGCACATTTTCTATTCTTATGTTGGTGTGACCTTTCTTGTACAATCGTGAGGCATTTTTTATTCATTCATGTATGTTTTTTTGTCCCTTGAAAAACTTGTGTATGGTTTCACGCAAGTGAAACATGATGTATCGTGTTTTAGTGTTAATATTTATTTGGAATGTTTCAAAACAAAATTCAAGTTTCTTGGCTCTTTTCCTCAGAGTTTCCTTGGTGGGACATTACAGGTTGACACTCCTTGTGCTACTAGGAATAAGTGATGGTTTTTCATTGAAGGTTACATATTATTAGTTAAGGATACACATAGTTTCTAAGTCTTTCCACTTAATGGAGAGAGTTAAGGATACTTTCCTATTAGCTTCTATAATATAATTGTAGACTTGAAATAATTTAAATGTGTTGAGATAAACTTGATGACAACTAAGATTGGGATCAATTTAAAGATTTAAGTGACTTCATTTTACCAGTAACAATTGATATGATGAAGTAGAAAGAATGAAAATCATGCTAATTTTTAAAGTATATATGCATATGTATTCTATTTTGTATATATGTAATATTTCTTAAGATAAAATTCATTGATAGTATTTCCAAACTCTTCACCTTCCAAAGTGTATATAAGGTAGTGTTATGCCCTTCATAGTGCATGTAATGCTTGCCAAAATACCTTAGAGAAATAAGCCAAAATCTACTAACAAAAGGAGATGAATTTTTTTCTTTTTTTCAAAGGTAACCATTACTACTACGTTATTACTAACATTTCTAAACAATGCATCATTAAATATACACATGAATACATAAATTAACATGAACATGTTCATAGAATCATATTACGCAAGTGGAATAACAATTTAACCATTAACATAACTCCATATTAATTCATACAATGCAAATCCATTCCCTAGGGTATCTCAACGTCACTACTTGACCAAATACTAGCACATCACATAATTCATCTTAAAACTTCATATTCTATTATCCATCTATTCATTTACTTTCCATACAACTATAGTAAATCCTTAACACATGTATATACTTAGGCACTTAACATACTCTTTAGATTCTTTTAGAATCTACCAAATCAAATACTCATAATATCCATTTTTTCATTCATCATAAAAACATCATAAATTATATAACCATTCTCTTCAATAAGACTAGATTATCCTTTAAATTCATTACATTTCCCTAAGATAACTAGCTCATTTACCTAAGCAACATAATCTATATCTCCTAGATAATTTCCATCTCTTAAACAAGATTTATAATAGCAACTACTATTCTTCCAACTTAATTTCTATAAGATTGTACATACAATTTTAAATACAATACAAATGTATGAATACTAACTCTTTCCTAAACCACTACATCATATTCCCTTTTCTTTTACATCAACAAATACATGAAGATACATAACATAAGAGTACATAATCTCTTTTACAAATACAAAGCATCGTGATAGAATGTTTCCTTTTTCCAAGTACATAGAAATCAGCTCCAAAGAATATGAAGAATCCAAGAATCCAATCTACACACGCTAGCATCCAAGAAGAAGAATATCCCAATGGAAGAAGGTATCAAACCACCCGACCATGTGGAACCAAATAGGAACCACCCCCCATTCTAGGAGATGACATAAGGTTCCAAGTCACACTCGAGACCTAAGATGACACCTAACAACCAAGGGTTACATCTTGACATCACAAGGCTAAATCAAACCAGTCAACCTCCAAAGGCACAATTAACAAAATGAGGCATATGGATAATGGACACAAGTAAGGAAAGAGTGTCATCACATGATATCCTTGCAAAGAAGGAGCCAACCCTCACCCTGATAGACATGTGGAACCATCTCAACCTTGGATTCATTCAAGGGATATCAGTTTACCACTCCAATGGTCTTCCCAAGCTCAACCCGAGCATACACTTCTTCTAGGACTATGAGGTGGGGCCACAAAACCAATTATTATCTTATTTAGTGAATTTCCTGAGTACTCAAACCCACTAATCAATTATATTATTGTTATCACTTGAAATTACGACATAAACTCTTCATGTGGTTCCATAGGTCTAAACCCCCTCCTAGAGATCTAATGCTCATGACCTTGGTCCTACACATGCAAGAGCCCACTCTCCCTACCATGGACCATAACCATAGGGTAAAACATAACAAGATACATCATAATAACAACATGAAGCTCAACATGGAATGCATCCAAAAGTCACTACAAACCTGATACAACTGAATCACAAAGATAGCCTTCAACATACAACCAAGAGCCACTTAACAAGGATCAAGACATAAGCTCATAATGCCAAAATGCAACAATAAAAAGGGCCTCAAGAATATCAAATACATATAAATAAGGGCTATACATGAATTCAGTAACATAGAATGATACTCCACAATGAGGCACAACATACCTCTAGTTGGAGTTACAATTAACCTTCCTCAACAAGAAGGTATTCTCCTTCTTGTTGGAGTTATAACAACATATGCTCATAATCCTCAACGGTAAGGAAATATCCCTCTTACCGGAGCCCAAGTAACAATGAAACAATTCAAATTTGAGCAATAAATAGAACCAAGAACCTCAAGGACATCATAACACACCTTTGGTAAAAATCCAAAATCGTAAAAATTGATCATAACTGACAAAATTATCAAAAACCCACCAAAAAGACAAAATCGTGCATTTGACCAATCTTTTAGTGCATATGACAAATCTTTTAGCACATTTACTAAACCTTTTAGAGCATTCCTTAAATCTTTAGAGCATCTGTTAAATCTTTCAGAGCATTTGTTAATTCTTTTAGAGAACTTGTTAAATCTTTTAGAGCATTTGTTAATTCTTTTAGAGCATTTGTTAAATCTTTTAGAGCATTGTCACACATTTACATAATAGCACATTTGTTTGCTTAGTGCATATGCTTAGAAAGTTATAAAAATAGAAATAAAATTCTCAGCAAACACAAAACTCAACCCAGCTTCCCATAAAAATGAAAACTATATAAAATACATTTATCCCGAGGTCTCATATGCACATTTATATTCATCAACTATATGATAATTTCTCAAAATTGCTCCCGCAAACAATATTTTTGCAGACATGAGAAAACAATCTTTTAAATTAAAAACAATAGAAGGAAATAGATCTTTGACCTACTAAAATTGAAGGTATGAAAAATAAATCCGAAAATCGCAATCAAATCAAAGTCCAACCAAATCAAATCGAGCTTTTCCAAATCTTCAACCATGCAGAAAGTTCTCCAAAAAAACCAACAAGCTCCCAAACACAATCCAAATCCAAAACCAATGCAAAATCCTTCAAGCAATTTCTTAGAAAACTCCCAGAAAAATCAACTTTCGTGAATGCACAAGAAGCCATAAAAATATCAAAAATTAAACCTCAAAACTTCAATACCAATCCACCAATCAGAATATTTCCAAAAACCATATATTATACCAACCCTTACAAAGTTCAAAGGGAGAAAATAAATAAATATATTATTTACCTACCTCCCCACCATTTGACCAATTAGATAAAAGGGTAGGTACATTTATAATAATTTCAATTTAACCAAGAGGGGCAGAAAGACATAAATTATATATATTAGTTTACATACCCCATGATAAAATATTATTTATTCTCCCAATAAATAATAAACCACCACATAAATTAAATAAATAACCATGGATAATAATATTTATTCATTAATAAAATACTAATGCCTTGGTTAAATAATATTAATTAATTAAATAACAACAATTAAAAATATAATCATTAATAATAGAATATCAAAAAGACCATCATAAAAATAAATTAAATATAAAATCGAATAATCAACATTCAATAAAAACTCAATTAAAATCTAAGTAAATAACAATAATATTTATAATAAACAATAATTAATAATTAAACTTCAATTAAACAATAAATCAAATGTTAAATAAACTAAATCAATTAAACATTAATCAAATCAAAAATAAATATCAAATGATTAACAATCATGCAACTCCAATTATGAATACACATAGACTAGCATCACCTAACACCAACAAAGGGGACAAACAGCAACTCAAGACTCTAACATCAACTTGTGTTGTGGTGCAACTAACAAGGTTCACAATTTAGACCTAGAGTGTGTGAGGGAAACTATGTCATCTCTGACAACTTGTCATTGGGATAGAGACATGTTCAAACCTGTGAAGCCAGGTGGAGTCGATGTCTAGTACCTGCAAACCTGCATCCAACACTAAACACAACATATACAATACATATACATCATAATAAATAGACATGTGATAGAGAATCGTGATGACATATCATGCTCGCTATGAGTGATATGACATCGTCTCTACGCACGCAGTCAGTCACACAATATAATATCAAAACATCGCATAAAATCAAGATCATGATATAGGGTTAGTATCATTATAACATCATAAGCCATATAGTTCACATGAACAATGAACAATATAAATCCATCCATCATAGTGATACTACGTACTAACATCCACAAGAACCATCAAAGGTCATGTCATATAGTATGTCTAGCATCATCAGTCATATAAATCTCCAAACATGATGAGTCATATCAAATAACATAAATCCACATAGAGTAGCTAGCATCATCGATATTGTTACCCTCCATATTTTCGCTTGCACTATGTCTCTCGCGTCCTCAAAATAATGAGTGTTCATTTAGTCAGGCCTTGTATAATTCTCGATTTTTGTCTTTTTGAAGTTTGGCTTGAACTGAACCTATCGGTTGAACCTCTGCAAATTTCAAAGTTTGAGTTCAACTAGAGCGGGTTGTATTGTAGCTTTAGTTTTTATGAGTGTAAGGTCTTTGTAATTTTTGGTCATTGAACTTGAACTTTGAACCTTTTTTGGTTCAAGGTTCAAGGTTCGAAGGTTCAACGCGCAGCTAAATATGAAGACAAAGTGATAAATGAAGCATATTGTGGGCACAGTCTATGTTTTTGAACCTTTCGATTGAACCTGGCAGGTTCAAGGTTCAAGGTTCAAAGTTCAATAATCCATTAACATTGGCATGAGTTGTAGTATAACATATTGATTTACTAAACAAGCTGATAATGGTGATTTTTCTAAGGCTTGATATATTTCGGAGGTGTTGCTGGAGCTGATTAATGTCCTTTTAAATGGAAGCTCAAAGTGGTGATCCATGTGTAAGTTTTGGCATGTATACTGTTTGTAATTTTCAATGCAACCATAAGCACGAATTTTCTGAGACAGAAAAATCAATATCTGTGCAGGGGGGATAACTCTCAAATCAATCGTCAGATCGCACTGAATTTTTGATATGTTTTAGAAAACCTAGTTTTCTAAATCCTCACTGGAGCAATTGGAAAAATATTATTGCGTTCAAAATTTATTGATCTCTGAGTACGGGTCTATAAAAAATTCTGAGAAAAAGATTATTATGAGAAGCTTGCGGTGGGGACTCTTTTGAAATGCAGATCCAAACAATAATTTATCCTAGAGATATAAAAAAAATGTCCACCTGTCAACACATAATTAGATGTGTTTAATTTAAATTCTCTACAAATATTTCTTAGAAAGGAATGGAGGATAAAAGATTTGAAGATTAAAAAAGAAGAGTTATCGAGAAGAAGATAAAAGAAAAAAGAAAAAAGATTAATTAATAATCTTTTCAAGATTCAGTTACGGAAGAAGATGAAGATTATTTAAGGAAAGTTTCTCCAGAAAAGAAATGGGTTTTCTTTTTTCTTTTTCTAGAAGTCTGTGTGCTGAAGGGAGGAGGAAATATTTTATATGAATGTAACAAGGATAAGGAAAAAGAATGGATTTTTAATTCTGCATAGCTTGATTTTAGCTGCAGGGATAGAGTGATCAGTTGGTCACCTTTATTTATGTATTTGGAATAAGGAGAAGTATATTTTCAGATTTGTTGGTATGGATATTTATTTTTCTGATTGAGATCGATCTGTTGGTCACTTTAGTCATATTCCTTGTATTGTCTTGTTCTATCTTATCAAGTATATGTGTGTATTGCAAAATCTGTATGTTTTTTTTACATTCATATATGTAGAATGAAATGTTAAATTTCCCTTTGTTCCTAGGTATATGGGAAGATCAAATAGATGGTTTGTTTTCTATTGATTTGTTTCTCTCTTTGTTATTTAAATTATGAATCGCATTCATGCCATGTTGATGGATGAGTGTTAGTGCGCCTTCGTGTCTTCTGGTTAAAGACATATTCAACATTTTAATTCATTGTAAATATTTTCAAGAGGGAGTTGTACCTCTCAATTCAGAGGAAGATTCTCAATTCAATGATAATCTATCCAATTGTTAGTGATCTTTGTCCTTTATCTCGGGCATTTGGAGTTAGTATGTGTATTTATTTTTGAGGGACAAATTTGTTCACTAACAAATTTTTGGCGACTCTGCTGGGGAAATTGAAAACAAAAGATTAGTCCTTTCTTTCCTCAGGTTTTAGAGACATCTCTGTGTGCAAGGATATTTCCGACTCTATTGCAAAACAATGCAAAATCAAAAAATAGAAGAAATTGAAGAAAACTGCCTACCATTATAGAAATTCTTGAGATGGATGATAAAGTGTTGCATGACTTTTGGGATCGCTGCAAAGAAAGTATTATTGAAGCTGTAAAAACAAAGAAAAGTATGGAAGATGAGCATGTATTTGCACTCTTATGGATGAGCCTGTGCACTCGGTTTCACAAGTTAAAAGAGCTAGAAGAAAAAACAAATTTGGTGCAAGCACATGAAGAGAGAACATTACAACTTAAAGAGGAATTAAGAGTTGATGATGAGGATGCTCCAGCTATTTCATTTTCTTTTCATTCTTACAACTATCCAGTCTTGAGTGAGCAACAAGTCCAAGAAGTAACGATTCACCCTCATGAAGATTTAACATATGATCAAGACAACGTTGGAGGACTTGTGAGCTTGAATGATAAAGATTCGTTGAAATCTTTTTCCTCTCCAGAAGTAGAAATTTTTCAATTTTGAAATAATTGAAAATCAGCTTGTCCCAACAAGTTTTAAAGATGAAAGTTTTCAGATTAACACATAGCCAGAATATGCAGCCTTATATTTTATAGAAGAAGATGGTAAGAATGATTCTTTGCAAGATTTTCATGAATCTATTCTGGAGTCATTTCACTTTGAAGATACAATGATGTTATTTGAAGGTTTATCTAGTGAGGCTTGTGTTAGGAAATAAAACAAAATCTTGCTCTATTGAATTTTTTTTTTTAAATATGAAAGAAAAAGAAGCTTTTGAAATGACTCTAGAGCAAGAAAGAAGCCAAGTTGTTAAAGCATTGTAGTTTCTAGAATTTTCGGAGGTTTTGGAAGACATTTCTTTCTGTGAAGAAGAAATCATATGTCTATTTTTGTCATCCATTGAAGGAGAAGGCTCTTCTACAGTAAGCTCAAGTATTGATGCATTTCATGCTTTGGCTGTGGATAGGGAGTTTTCAGATTTGATTGTAGTAAAGAAAGGTGAAATTTTTTTAGCTAGTGTAGATCCTATGCTTGATGAAGTCTTTATTTATTCCAAGCTTGGTATAAATACTGAAAGTCCTTTTAAGAGCGATGGTTTTAAAAGTAAAAATTCTAAAGATGATGCAACCATTCCTTCAGAAACCTCTGATTGTTATTATTTGCAATCAAAACTAGAAAAATGCTTGAATAGTACCATGCAGGCAATTCAAGAAAATTCAGAAATTTATGATGAAAGGTGGCTTTTTGAAGATGAGCACATATACAGGTTTTTCTTGCACATCATTAATATGAGAGTTAGCAGTGAAGTAGTCGCCAGAGGGTCATTATTCTTAGCTACATTTCATGTTCACAATCCATTACTGAGGAAGGGCTCATATTTTTCCTAGCCAGTTAACGGTTTTGCATAAGCAGCCTGGAGTTTCCCTTAGGTAAAGGGATTTCCCACCCTTGTACATATTTGCAAATAAAATTTTTGGTTTGTTGTAGGCTTTAGTGGTTTTGGCTTGTTATTTTTTAGTTGTTGCCATGTTCCCCTCCACCCCTCTGCAAAGCAGCACCATTTATTCCTACAATTTCTTTGACTTTGTTGCCCAATGGATAACGCACTGGTCTCACCCAGAGATGTTATGGATTCTCTTCATCCTTGTAGTCCTCATCCCCCAGTCAGAGCCAATGTTACCCTCCATATTTTCTCTTGCACTATGTCTCCCGCGTCCTCAAAATAGTGAGTGTTCATTTAGTCGGGCCTTGTACAATTCTCGGTTCTTGTCTTTTTGAAGTTTTGCTTGAACTGAACCTATCGGTTGAACATCTACAAAGTTCAAAGTTTGAGTTCAATCAGAGCAGGTTGTATCGCAGGTTTAGTTTTTATGACTGTAAGGTCTCTGTAATTTTTGGTCATTGAACTTGAACTTTGAACCTTCTTTGGTTCAAGGTTCGAAGGTTCAATGCATAGCTAAATATGAAGACAAAGTGATAAATGAAGCATACTATGGGTGTAGTCTATGTTTTTGAACTTTCTGATTGAACCCGACAGGTTCAGGGTTCAAGGTTCAAAGTTCAGAGTTCAAATTTTAGAGTTCAAGGTTCGAAGTTCAATAATCCAATAACATTGCCATGAGTTGTAGTATAACATGTTGATTTACTAAACAAGCTGATAATGGTGATTTGTCTAAGGCTCGATATATTTCGGAGGTGCTCCTAGAGGTGATTAATGTCAGTTTAAGTGGAAGCTCAAAGTGGTGATCCATGTGTAAGTTTTGGCATGTATACTGTTTGTAATTTTCAATGCAACCTGTAACCACAAAATTTTCTGAGAAAGAAAAATCAATCTCTATGCGGGGGGAATAACTCTCAATTCAACCGTTGGATCATGCTGAATTTTTGATATGTTTTAGAAAACCTAGTTTTCTAAATCCTCACTGAAGAGACTAGAAATCTACTATTGTGTTCAAAAGTTATTGATCTCTGAAAATGAGTCTATAAAAACTTATGAGAAAAAGATTATTATGAGAAGCTCATGGTGGGCTCTTTTGAAATGGAGATCCAAATAATAATTTATCTTGGAGATATAAAAAATATGTCCACTTGTCAACACATAATTAGATGTTTTTAATTTAAATTCTCTACAAATATTTCTTAGAAAGGAATGGAGGATAAAATATTTGAAGATTAAAAAAGAAGAGTTATCGAGAAGAAGATAAAAGATAAAAGAAAAAAGATTAATCAATAATCTTTTCAAGATTCAGTTATGGAAGAAGATGAAGATTATTTAAAGAAAGTTTCTCCAGAAAAGAAAGGGTTTTTTTTTTTTTTTTTCTTTTCCCAGAAGTCTGTGTGCTGAAGGCAAGGAGGAAATATTTTATATGAATGCAATAGGGATAGGGAAAAAGAATGGATTTTTAATTCTACATAGCTTGATTTTGGGTGCAAGGATAGAGTGATCAGTTGGTCACCTTTATTTATGTATTTGGAATAAGGAGAAGTATATTTTCAGATATGTTGGTATGGATATTTATTTTTTTGATTGAGATCGATCTATTGGTCACTTTAGTCATATTCCTTGTATTTCCCTGTTCTATCTTATCAAGTATATGCGTGTATTGCAAAATCTGTAGGTTTATTTTACATTCATATATGTAGAATGAAATGTTAAATTTCTCTTTGTTCTTGTGTATATGGGAAGATCAAATAGATGGCCTGTGTGCTATTTATTTATTTCTCTCTTTGTTATTTAAATTCTGAATCACATTCATGCCATGTTGATGGATGAGTGTTAACATGCCTTCGTGTCTTCTGGTTAAAGACATATTTAACATTTTAATTCATTGTAAATATTTTCAAGAGGGAGTTGTACCTCTCAATTCAGAGGAAGATTATCAATTCAATCATAATCTATCTAACTATTAGTGCTCTTTGTCCTTTATCTCGGGCATTTGGAGTTAGTATGTGTATTTATTTTTGAGGGACAAATCTATTCACTAACAGATACCATTTAAGATAGCAATAGATTCATAAATAACCATCTAAGTATCCACCATATGTATATATGTCTATCAATATGCAAATAGAAATGCAAGTCTAGGAGGGACACTACAACGCACCCCAACTTTTCACTTCTCGAGCTAGGGGCCCTCCTTTTTTCTTCGCTTTGTTTTCATCTTGTTTTCCTTTTGTTCACATTTCAAAACCCCAGGTTCCCAGGATCCTGAAGTGCATCTTGTTCCTTCTATTTCTTATGCTTTGTTTGACTTTGGAGTTTCAAGATTTTGAAACCCCGAAGTCTTTGTTATTTTCCACTTTGACACTTTGAAACTCCAGAATCTTAGAATCCTGAAATGTCCCTTCGTCAGTTTCTCTTTGATTTCAAAACTTCAGAACCCGGAGTCCCGAAGTCTTGTGTTAGCTCCTTGGAGCCTCAGGATCCCAGAATTATAGAATCTCAGAGTCTCTCTTTGTTTTGTTTGTCTCTTCTTCGAACACTAATACATTTGGCCTCAAATTCTTACGAAGGTTTCCAACAAACAAGGCATATTGTGATCAAATTTGATTTTTTTTACAAAATTGCCCGAGTTCATCGGAATTTCGAAGGACATTTCGTAAAAAATATAAAATTTGATCACAATATGTCTTGTCTGTCGAAAACCTTCATCGTAATATTTTGAATCTATTCGTATACATAGCAGCCTATGATCGGGGTAGCACATGTCGATGAAATCCATCGGTAGGACACACTAGCGGCAAATAGAACATTTGGTCTTGTCAATAGCCGATGAGGCTATTGGTAAGACATACACCAATGAAGACTTGATGTATCGGAGGGAGTTACACCAATGAGAAATTCATTAGGGAAGGTCAGTCACATCACCGAAACAAATTTCTAGTTATCCTGATGCCCGATGAAATAATCGGAGAGGCATACCCTGAAAAACACTATACCGATGGCATCGAAGAGAGAAATTACATCGGGGAGACCTAAGCCAATGAACCGTTATTATATCAGAGTTTAAAAGTAATCAAAGTGTTCCTATTTAATACTCACAACAGGCTCGCATGCAGAAAATAAATAGAATGCTAATCATTCTGAACTGAACACTGAATGCAATTGGTTGAAGTTGCTTAGCTTTGAGTCCTTTCAATAGGAAGAGTTAATCAACGGAGATTGGAGCTTCCATACTAGTTCAAAGATGAGGGTTTTAAGTTGCAAAGATGGAATCATCTAGCTCGACAGGAAGAAAGAGGTCATTGACAAAGAGTACAAAATCAAAGGCTAAAATGCCCAAGACAGGGGAGGATGTCCCTGCTAGAAAATTGAATCAGGACATGGTAGACCAAATGCAAGCACCCGGGCCAAAATACAGGAGGTCAAAGCAACATTTGTCAGGAAGGGACCAATTGGAGGATAAGTACAAGAATGTTGGGGATGTCTAGACAAAGGTGAACGGCTATGAGCTATTCCCATTTTATTATTTAAGAAGGAATAAGGAAATACCCCTCTACAACCCATGGTCAACTAACTTAGGAAAGTTAATTGTTCCTGATGTTTTTGTAAATTTGAAAGTTTTGGAGATCTTGGTTAGAAATTATGACCCAGTGGGAAGATGTATTCGAGTCCTAGGTGAGGATGCATTCATAAGGTTTTCTGAAGTTACTATTAATGAAGTGTTCAATCTGGAGACTGGTTTTGGCATGCCACTATCTTTTGGAGAATTGGAAGAAGAATATAGGCAAATGGATATTGCATATTTGGGAGGGAAGTCGGCCATTCATAGGAAAGATCCAGGGATTCTTACAAAATAGGATGGGTCGCCTTTCAACATTGACCTTTTTAGAGACTATTTTCAATATACTTACATGTCTTGCAGGCAATTAGGAGGTGTGGAGGTTCCTTATTTAATGAACATTGGACCTATGGTCTTGATCTCTAATATTCAGATGTATGAACCCAGGCCTTTCGATTATGCTTCCTACTTGGTAAATAAAATACATGAGGTTTTTCTCAATCTCCAAGAAAATCCAAGCCCTCATTTCAAATTCTATTCATTGTTGATGCACATTATGCTGTTGTACGAACGTTTTCGGGGAATGTGGCCCAAAGAGCTAATTTTGCATACTACAAACAAAGAAGGTGAAGAGAAACCAATACAGTTATGGACTTTCATTTGGTACTCCCATTTCATAAGGTCCAATTATATTAAATTTAAGGAATGGATAGTTAAGCCTATTTGCAGAATAAGATGTCCCATGTGATTATTCTATTTCAGATGAAATCAAAGCTTTTTTGAGACCAAAAGAATTTGATAGCAGAAAGATAGAAGACCATAATTGGGGTGATTGTTTTGTAAACAAAGACTTCGCATGCTTTCAAATTTATGGGTTTGAAGGAACCCCATATATGCTGCCAAAGTGTGTTCCTGATAGAATTGCCTATTTGGAAATCGTGAGGCAGTTGAGCATTTCCAATGCAAAACACTTTGTAGATCTACATAAGCAATATTTTCTACCTGGTACTCTTAGTTTTGGGGATTTTACAATTGTTTCTACAAAAGCCTATGAAATTATTGATAGAAATTTGATAGAAGAATATAATTTGTTTGAGCACTATTTAAGAAAAAACTATGACCCAAAGGGATATATTTGTTCCTGCAAAAAGAAGCAAAATCTTGGGTGATTATCCTCATATTGGTTTGGAGGCAGAGGATGTATTTAGAAACATGGAGGAAGTGTTAGCCTATGCTATCATCAATGATTTAAACAGGCAATTGGAAGAAAGAAGGAAAAAGATAAGGGAGATGGACTCTAAGGAAGAAGAAGAAACTGCTGAAAATGAGACTGAGGATGTTGAGTTTGTTTCCAAGTCACAAGCAAAGGAAGTAGAACATACACAAAACAAGGATGATCAAATTGTGGCCACATTGCAAATTAACTAAGATGTGAGGTTGGAGGAGCATACCGCTTTTGTGTCTGATGATGTATTTGTTAAATCAAAAGAATTTAAAACATTTCTTTATAATTTTAAAGGTAAAAGGTTGAAAGAGTCAATCCCTAATGTGACCCCTGAAAATGAGGCTAGATTGAAAAGGAGGTTAAGAGGAGACATCGATGCAGAATTGTCAACAATGACTCCTCAAACGGGAAAACAATTATTAGCATAGGCTAGAATAATAATTTTTCCAGGATGGGATATGAGTGCCTCATTTATCTTTGATAGTTTACTTCATTCTGAAAAATAAAGATTTCAAATTGGATATTCAGGGAGTGAATGATGTTTTCATTGATTCTAGATTTGACCAAGATAAAGAAGCTTTTTTGTTGTGGGATTTATACCCACCAAACAAAAGGCCAAAAATAATTGATGTTGACAAGGCATTTGGTCACATGATGAAGAAAGTTGGTGAGATTGATCCTATTGTCTTTGCAGACATTGGAGTGGATATTTCAAAGTTTAATAGAGAACAAGTGGCAAGAGTGGTCTGAGAGAGAGATCAATACAAAGCTATGTACGAAGAAGTCCTCAGAAGAGGTGGTCAGACTATTCCCCTATTGCCTTCCCCAAATAGCTCAAGATGGAAGAAGAAATGTGAAGAATTACAGCAGAAGAATCAAAGGATTCTCAAACAAATGCAAAATGTTAGATATGATACTGCTTCCTTTATATTAAATAAAAGATTTGAAAAATTAAAGGGTTATCTAGAGGAGTTCTGGACTATTTTCCAAAAGAACGTGGACAATATTGTGTCTCACAATAGGATCAAGAATAGGTTGGGTGTGAAGTTACATGAGAAAACTTTGGAAGGAACAGATGCAAACGAGATTGATAAAATCAATAGGCTCCTGGAAAAACATGATAAATTTGACACCCAATTGCAATCAGATTTTAATGAATGCAAGGACACAGTTAAACATGGAATTCCTACATTAGTCGATCAAAGAGGGGAAATTAAGGATAAAGATAAATGGATTTCTGAATGTCAAAATCTTCTAATGTTTCCCTTAATACTGCCTGGATGGATGGGATTGATTTAAAGGAGACCAAAACACAAATGGAGAGGCTTATCACTTTGGAAATCATTGTTCGAGATGTCATCTTTGATGCAGATACTGTCAAATCAAAGAAATATTTGGAGCATATTCAGAAGTGCGGTCAATTTTTGGGCAGTTAGCCCTTGTGTTTAATGATTCAAACTATGGTTCTTTAAGAGCTTTATGTAATTGTAAAGCGGAAAAATCGAACCCTAGTTGTTCTCCCCTCCCCGACTCCAAGGAGAGAGAAGGGAGAGTCACTAGGGTTGATGGTTTTCACTTAGGAGAGACTTTACATTCAAAAGAGGGGTTGAAACCCACAAGATCCAATCCCACGCAATGCAAGATTGGATTCTATATGAGTTTCAAGGGTTGTGATAGCAAGGATACCCTCTTTTGTAAAGAAACGTAGATAGAAAGATTAAGCTAGGAATACATAGAAAGTGAGAAAGATTTGCTTATAAACTGAGATAGGGATATGATATGAAGCTGCGGACCTGGAATTAGCAGTAAAATGTCAAGACGGCACTGTCCTACAAATTTGAGCAAAATTTGATGGGACGATGGCGCCCGGCGTGCACACGGTCCTCCGAAAAATCCGCGAAATGAAGGGGGATCTGTTCGTCTCTGCACAAGGATTCCAAATCTTCAATTTCAGCCGCGTACCTGCAACCTACACACAGAAAAGCGAAGACGATTGGGGGGTTAGGGATTAGGGGTTTGCCCTTAGGTCAAACCCCGGTTTTGGAATTAACCAAGAAATGAGAAATGCTGTAAATGTAAATGACTGTAATGTAAAACAAGTACTAGTACCTTGTTGTAAGGATGTTTGTATCCTTATATGCGAAGGTATAGATGTTGTTGTTTGTTGTATGTTGTATGTTGTAGTATGTGATCTCCTCTTCAATGGTTGAATCCTTGTCTTGAATGCAACACCTAGCCTTGAATGGAGACTTAGAATGATCAATTGCTTGAAGGAACGCTTGAATGCTTGAATGCTTGAATGTTTGAATATTGTTTTCGCGTCTTGTACCCATATGTCCTCCCCCCTCAAATGGGAGAGGAAATGTAGTTTTTATACTTGCCAATTAGGGTTAAAAAACTGATTTTCCCGACCTTAGGCCGACCAGGAAATGTTATTTTCCAAATTGCAAACAAAAAGGCCCGAAGTCCCATAGGAGACCGGGCCCAAAATAGGGCCAGGGACCAAGGCGCTGGGTGCCATGGTCCTAGGGGACCAGAGTGCTGGGCGCCCTAGTCCTAAAGGACCAGGGCGCTGGGCGCTCTGGTCCCACCTCCCGGGACAGCAGGGTGCAAGGAGGATCAGGCCAGGGTGCTTGAAAAATGCAGTTTTTGATGTCATGAGCAAGTTTCGGGGTCTCCATTCAGGTTTAGTGTTGCGTCGCCATCGTGAAGACCCAAATGCAGTCGAAATTGCAAGTGTCACAATTTTAGGATGCTACATTTAGCCCCCACTTTAGCGGGAGTATAAGCGTACGCTCATACTTCTAGTAAAGTACAAGGAAACAATATTGAAAAACTTTCACCACGTCAAGGAGGCAAGATACACCAAGCCCCCAGTGGACTAAGGATCTTACAACTTCGATTGACAAAGTAAAAGGGAAGATCACGAGGGAGAACCATGACTGTTAGTAGTAAGGTTCCCTCACTATGAGTCATGCGAGAAAGATATCAAAAATTTTCAAGGCAAAGCTAAATTTGTCAAGAAATTTTCAAGTATCTTGAAAAGATATGAACGGGATGTATGCCCCCCTACGTTAAAGCGATCGCACACGCCTCACCGGGGGTGATTGCTTTAAGGTAGTGATACATATAAGAAATGAGAAAGGAGCACGCTATCACAAGGATTTAGCCCCCAAGTGTGAGATAAGCCCAAGGATAATAGACACAAAACACAAAGCACAAGGTGACTTCGCTTTCCTTGGGGTCAGTATGTTGTATGATAATTCATGTATATCATATGTATGTATGCATAATTGTTCTTCATTCCCCAATCAAGGAAGGTCACCTAGAAGAAGGGAACACATGTGTCTTTTGAGTCAACATGAGAGAGATCGAGAGATCTCAATGCTTTGCATCGTCCTCAAGTAGACAACACTAAGGACAACAAATAGAAGAATGAGAATAACACATAGAAGAAGTAACAAAAGAGAGGGGGAGAGAATCTGCTATGCTAATGAAACTAGTCTAGCATGTCATCTACCCCTCGATCTTGCTGATCAATGTTTCGGGAAGGTAGGGAACACGCTAGAGGAGGAACATCCAACACAGCAGATGGAGCTATCACAAGATCCAAACAAGGGCTATGTTCATGTTCCAAGCCACGTTGTTCTTGTCTAGGAGCTAGGATAAGTGCTTTAGAAAATGCGTTAGACAAATGGTTATCAACATCAACATATTCATATTCACTATCAGAATGAACAGGAGTAACATTTGCATCATGAATAACATTTTCATCTATATCATCATCAAGATTTATGAAAAGAGGATCTTTAACTCGCACAGGATGAAGACCATCATGCATCTTATGTTTAGGAGATTTTGGCTCAATCGTCGGCTGAGGAGAAAATGGAATAATACTAGCTGAAGGTGTTTTTGGGGATTGCAAAGTTTGAGAAGCAGCTGCCTGAACTCTAAGACGACGTTTTCGTCGGCGTTCACGTGCAGAATGATTTCGTCTAGTCTTAGTAGGAAGTTGAGAAGATTGAGGAGGAGGAATGTTCTCATCCTTATCACTTGGGTGTTTAGGTTGTGGTCTCCTAGGTTGAATAATAGGAGAAGAGGAAGGTCTCTTCTCTCTATAAAAGGAAGGAGGAGGAACTGCTCCATATAAGGGAGGAATATTCGGTTTAGGAAGGAGACCAAGTCCATCATGATGAGGAGGTATAGGTCTACTCTTAGGAGGTTTATTAGATATAGGCATAGTCACATCCATAGGAATGGGTTGGGAATCTTCTTGAGGAAAGACATTGGTTTTATCTTTCAAAGGAAGAACTTCCTTCTCAAGAATGATAGGAATGTCAAGTTTGGGTGTTCTAGGTTCACTTAGAGATAGAATCATATCTGTTTTCCACTTTTGATAGGATTTGAAAAGATGGTCACTTCGCGGAGGAAGAGATTGGAAATGTTTAGGCCAAAAATAATCAATAGGAACACTAGAAGTTCTTTCAGCTGGTTTAAAGAGACTATGATTGACAGTAACAACTTCACCATTATGGGGAAATTTCAAACACTTGTGAATAGGAGAAGCAATAGCTTTCATGGAAGATAGCCAAGGATAGCCTAGCTTCACACAAAATTGTTCGGATGATGGAATAATAGCAAAGTCCACATCAAGGGTTTTGTTATGGACCTCGATAGGTAATGTAATAGAACCAATTGTAGGAGAAGAAAATGCATCAAATAGTTTCACAACCACATTTGTTTTGTCATAGATCACTTGATTCAATTGCAAAGTAAAAAGAAACTCTTCAGTAATGACATTAACCATGCAAGAAGGATCAATAAGCACTCCACGGCAAGGTGTATTTTTGACTTTTGCAACTATATATAAAGGACCATCAGGTGCCCTGATAGTTTCACTAGAATCAAATGTGATGGAAGGTTCTTTAGGGATTTTCTGTTTCTCTACAAAGTTAATCACATTCGGAGTCATAGACACAAGATCATCAGGTGAGACAGAGGAATCAGTAGTATCAATCGCATTAGAGGTATGAGAAGGCAATGGATCAGTGAAAATCTGAAGATTTTGGTTGGGAGGAGCTACAGATGTCTTGCCTTTATCATTCACTCCAGAAACAGAGATAGTATTATTATCAATCAAATCTTGAATTTTACCCTTTAAAGCAAAAAAAAATTCAGTATCATGCCCAGGTTGACGATGAAATTGACAAAAAGATTTGTTATCAAAATAAGGTGAAGTAATCTTTGCAGGATCAATTTGCCTTATAGGAGGAAGAGTAAGCACATTTTGTTCCAACAACTTATTCATAATACTATGCAATGATTCATTCAAAGGAGTAAACTTTCTTTCTTTCTTGAAAAACTTAGAAATAGGAGACACACCTGATGCTGCATTCACATTGTTGTTGATGATGTTTTCATTGAATTTAATGGACTCTCTGTTCGGTTTAAACTTCCCAAATGGTTGTTGACTACTATCACCCTTATCACTCAGAGCCATAGGATGTGATTGTTCCATTTGACTCACAGTCAGTTGATAATTGTGAAGAGTTGCGCACAACTGTTGGAAAGAAGTAAACTCAGAAAACAGGAGTTTTTCTCTAATGTCTTTTTGTAAATTAGAAATAAATATTCTTTGAATATCATTGTCAGGCACTGGAAAGGAAATTTGAGCATACAAATGCTTATATCTACCAATGAAATCAGTCACTTTTTCTTTAACACCTTGTTTACAATGCATTAAATCAATCAAAGTAACTTTAGGACTTATATTGTTTTGAAATTGTTGAATGAAAGCATTTGCAAGTTGTTCGAAAGAAGTAATAGAATAGGAAGGCAACGAGCAATACCATTGTAGGGCTTTGTCTCTTAATGTTCTAGTAAACAGTTTTGCAAGCAACCTTTGGTCATAAGCAAAATCAGTACATATTGTTTGAAAGGTCTTAACATGTGTTAGAGGATCACCCTTACCATTATAAAGCTCCAAATGCGGAATTTCAACATGTTTAGGGGGGATAGCTCGAACAATGTCGAGAGAAAGTGGGCTCGCAACATCAAATGTGGGCACACTAAACTTAGATTGATTCATAGAGGCAATTTGTTGCTGTAAAGAAGAGACAGTTTGTGCAAGATTGTTAATGGTCGCTTCAGTCGACGAGTTCATATTAGACATGTTAGATTGTGATGGAGGTGTTATGTTATTGAAAGAAGGTAGAGAGTAAGGTGGTGGGACACTATGATAGTTAGTCATAGGAGATGATTGGACAGGAGGAACACTACAAGGAGGAATGGAAAACGAATTGCCCCCTTGTGTCATGTTCATTTGTGGTGATATAATAGGAACATTTATCGAAGGAATGAATGAAGAGGTCGGATTGAATGAAGGAAGAGGGTTAATTGAAGAAGAAGGATTGCCCCCATGACTAGTGATCATAGGAGGAATGTCTTGTGTTGAAGTAGTCATTATGTTTGATGTAAAAGTAGGAATACTAGCAATAGGAGTCGTCAAAGGAATAGAATGATTGTCTTGAGTAGGAGGTTGTGTATAACCCAAAGTTTCAGCACAACTCTTCATAGGCATCACATTTGAATCCACAATGTGTGCAATACCACGCAAAATATCAATTCCATTCTTATCACTTTGAAGCATATGTTTTAGACCCTCAATTAAAGGAAGAGCTTGACTATCAGGGTATTCTTGAGACATCCACTGTCGAAAATCGTCAAATTGGTTATCCAATTTTGAAAGTTGTTCTACAGAAACCTCATGGAGAGCTTCTTCATCATTAAGAGGATTAGAGGAATTACCCATGTCCTCGTTAAAAAGGCCATTCAAATTAGGTTCCATCTCCTTGGTAATTACACCTTGGAAAGACTTAATTCTAAGGCTTTGTCTAACGGGAATGGCTTATTGTTGTAAAACTCATGCACTAAAGAGAGAGAGAAGATTTTTGAATTTTAGAGGTAGCAAATTTCAGTAAAACTAGCCAATCTTCTAGATTTAAGCTGTTAAATACAATCAGGACAATCTCCCGAAATTTCGGAAAAAATGTCCGGGACCGTGGCGCTCGGGGTGCACACGGTCCTCACAACTTTTTCCGAAATTTGCAGGGATGAAAGTTATGATGATTTTAAAGCTAATCTGAAAAAATTGAGTGATTTTATGATCTGTAGATAGGCCAAATTAAAGTTGTAATCTCAAAATTGAACCCTACCAAGATTGTCGAAAAATGCAAAATTTGAATTTTGAAAAAGAGAGGGAAACTGAAATTTTGAATTTTATGATTTTAGAGGGAATACCAAAAGCAATGCAAGTTTTGAAATTTGAAAGTTGACTCAATTTCACATAAAATTCAATTTTGAAAGCGGAAATCAAAGTTGTTGTAATTAAGCACTTAATTTCAAAAGTCACAAATTGCAAAAATTTGGATAAATCACTGAAATTTTGAATGAATGATAACACACTTTTCAGATTTAGGACTGTAAGAAACACAATTTTGACACAAATTTCAATTTCAACAATTTTTGAATGATTAGAAGCCTCAATCCAAGCAATCGCTAGACCAACTTTGACTGTAATTTTGAAGGTGTTAAAATTGATAAAATCAGCCAAAATTCTGGATTTTAGCAGGAAAATACAGTAAGATCTAGCTCCCGAAATTTCGGAAAAAATGTCGGGGACGATGGCGCTCGGGGTGCACACGGTCCTCACAACTTTTTTCCAAATTTTCAGAGATAAAAGATATTGTGATTTTATTGCGGAATCCAAAGTTACAGCCGATTTGGAGGTGTTTTGATCAGTGAAATTATCAGTCAAAGGTTGAATCAAGGAGGTTTTAAAAATTAGGGTTTTGACATTTAACCACTTAATTTTCAGAATTAAAGCACAAATATGAATTGACAATTTGTAATAGAAGGGCAGATCTAAAACAAGCATTAACAATTAAACATTTCACAAGTTTAATTACTTAAAAAGAAAATTTAGGGTTTTTATGCAATTAACCTCTAAAATTTTGCAAAAGATCAAACATGGAAATGTAATCAAGGAATCCAATTTTCAGATCTAACCATGGATAATCAGAAAGGATGTTCATGTCGGGTTCACCAAAATGTAAAGCGGAAAAATTGAACCCTAGTTGTTCTCCCCTCCCCGACTCCAAGGAGAGAGAAGGGAGAGTCACTAGGGTTGATGGTTTTCACTTAGGAGAGACTTTACATTCAAAAGAGGGGTTGAAACCCACAAGATCCAATCCCACGCAATGCAAGATTGGATTCTATATGAGTTTCAAGGGTTGTGATAGCAAGGATACCCTCTTTTGTAAAGAAATGTAGATAAAAAGATTAAGCTAGGAACACATAGAAAGTGAGAAAGATTTGCTTATAAACTGAGATAGGGATATGATATGAAGCTGCGGACCTGGAATTAGTAGTAAAATGTCAAGACGGCGCTGTCCTGCAAATTTGAGCAAAAGTTGACGGGACAATGGCACCCGGCGTGCACACGGTCCTCCGAAAAATCCGCAAAACGAAGGGGGATCTGTTCGTTTCTGCACAAGGATTCCAGATCTTCAATTTCAGCCACGTACCTGCAACCTACACACAGAAAAGCGAAGACAATTGGGGGGTTAGGGATTAGGGGTTTGCCCTTAGGTCAAACCCTGGTTTTGGAATTAACCAAGAAATGAGAAATGCTGTAAATGTAAATGACTGTAATGTAAAACAAGTACTAGTACCTTATTGTAAGGATGTTTGTATCCTTATATGCGAAGGTATAGATGTTGTTGTTTGTTGTATGTTGTATGTTGTAGTATGTGATCTCCTCTTCAATGGTTGAATCCTTGTCTTGAATGCAACACCTAGCCTTGAATGGAGACTTAGAATGATCAATTGCTTGAAGGAATGCTTGAATGCTTGAATGTTTGAATATTGTTTTCGCGTCTTGTACCCATATGTCCTCCCCCCTCAAATGGGAGAGGAAATGTAGTTTTTATACTTGCCAATTAGGGTTAAAAGACTGATTTTCCCGACCTTAGGCCGACCAGGAAATGTTATTTTCCAAATTGCAAACAAAAAGGTCTGAAGTCCCATAGGAGACCGGGCCCAAAATAGGGCCAGGGACCAGGACGCTGGGCGCCATGGTCCTGGGGGACCAAGGCACTAGGCGCCCTAGTCCTAAAGGACCAGGGCGCTGGGCGCTCTGGTCCCACCTCCCGGGACAGCAGGGTGCAAGGAGGATCAGGCCAGGGTGCTTGAAAAATGCAGTTTTTGATGTCATGAGCAAGTTTCGGGGTCTCCATTTAGGTTTAGTGTTGTGTCGCCATCGTGAAGACCCAAATGCAGTCAAAATTGCAAGTGTCGCAATTTTAGGATGCTACAGTAATATGGTTTTTGTGTCAGTTGTCAGTTAGGTTAGTTAGTTAGTTTGTAATTAGGTTTTAGTTAGTTTGAGTCTTAATGAAAGGGTATGCCCTTTCACTTTCAAATAGAATTCGCATTTATATATATGGAGAATTGCTTGAGAAAAGGGACAAAAGAAAAGTTATTATCATCTTTGAAGAGATTTTTAATGCAATACTTTGAGTTTTATTTTTTGAAAATGCTACACTGCTGAAGTATATTATCAGTTGATTCTCTCATGTTCTCTATTTTATATAAAGATCGGATGTTTTATTTATCTTTGATGACATCTATTTGTTAAATCATTTGATTAGTTCCTTGAGATCAATCTATTTTCTTTAGATTGTTTCAATGTGCTTTCTTATGTTTTTATGATTTGAAGTAAATTGCAGTTCGAGTATCTTTGTGGAAGATTGGTTGTCAAGTTCCATTCTGTCCTGGTGGTCTTTCAAAGAAAAGTTAAAAACAACAAGACTAACAACCTTTTACTTTGGTTATAATTCATATAGATGCCCTTGAAGTGATAGTCTTGTTCAAGAGCAAGTTAAAACTGTCTCCCGAGTTATACATAGAATCAATTAATTGAATCAATAAGAAGTCGATAAGGGGTGAAGGCACTGGTCTGATTATGATTTTGACGTGGTTAATCAAGTATTTCCAAAAGTAAGATTTATTTACAATTTACCAATAAATCAATTTTTGTTTCAAGGCAGTTGTATTCAAGTAAATAATTCATAATTTCCAACACTTGTTTGATTGTGATAAGAAGTGCAATTTGATAAATCTCTAGATTTATTTGCCATCTGGAGAAGATCATGAAGTTTTAAATTCTCTATAGAAAAGCCGTAGGTTCAAGGTACAGGTTCACCCACCTAGGTCTAGCAAAGCCTGAAGTGCAGGGGAACTTTATCAAAGTGATTGTTCCCGTTTGTTGGCCAGAACTGATTTGAAACCACTAAGAGAAGTGGCAAAACTCTTTGGTTTCCAATCTGTTGTTTTGGGAACCAACAAAACCTTTATTTATAATATTTATTCATTTCATTTTGGATATTAATAACAAAAAAAGTTGAAAGACAAAAATTGCAAATTTCCTTACTGAATTATTTTTTAATGTATTTAATCAATGTTGGTAGTCTATGATCTAATAGAATCCACAATAGAAGGGATGTGAGAAACCGATCTATCAAAAAAAGAGCTCTCATTTGAATTGGACTATTGTAATTGATATGCCACTTACCAACCACCTCTTAATCCTACACTTTACTTAGGAAGAGAACCTTTCATAGAATATTTCATACTACCATTGTTCTTACAAGAGTTATTTCCCATTTCTATGTCACCTTTTTCTCTCACTCGCTATCTCCATCTCCTCCTCTCTATCTATATCTTTACATCTCTTTCTTATTAACTGCATGAATCTTTCTCTATATTTATCTCTCTCTATTGTCTCCTTCTCTCTTTTCTATCTCTTTGTATCCATATATCTTTGGCTTTGTCTACCTCTCTCTATCTGTCTATATCTTCATTTATATCACTCCCTCTCTCTATAGAATTAACTTCATCTCTCCCTCCATCTCTCCTACTCTATATCTTTATCTCTATTTATCTCTCTCTCCCCTTACTCTATATCTTTATTATCTCTACCTCTCTCTTTTGTTTGATCCATCTATCATGCTCTATATCTCTTTCTCTCCATCTCTTTCTCACTCCTTTGTATCTCTTTGTATCAATATTTGTGTAACTTTATCTCTCTCTCTCTAACTATCTCCCCATTCCTCTTCATCTCTCCTTATCTCACTCTATCTATATCACTTCCTCTGTCTCTCTCATTCACTCTATTTTTTCTTCCATCTCCCGTACTTTGTATTCTTATCACTCCTCTATCTCTATTTCTCTCTCTATCTCCCTCTCACTCCTCTCTCTATCTCTTTCTATCCATATCTTTCTATGTCTTTATATCTATCTCTTCCTATCTCTCCATATCTCTCCCTCTCTCCCTATCCATCTTCCTCTCTATATATTGATCTATCTCCCCTTCTCTCCTCCTCTTTATATATTGATATATCCCTCTCTCCTCCATCTCAACCTTTATCTTCTCACCCCATCTCTCTCTCTCACTCTTCCCAACTCTATTCCTCCCTCTCTATGTCTATTGCAAACATAACATGAGCTTGATTATCATTTTCAATCATCTTTGGATCCCTACAAGTGGATCCATAGCTGATTTAAAATTATCTCTTCTCCGTTGAAACCTTTGTTGCACAAACAACATCATTTGTTGAAGGGCCCACTAATTAACCTTGTGTGCTACACACATGTATGCAAAACAATACATAAAAAAATTTCTTAATTAACCTTTGAAACTTTTTCGGTGTACCCATTGCACACCAAAAGTGCAATTTCTAGTCTTATATACATCTGATCTGAATGGATTTGCACCTCATGAATGTTCATTCTTTTGCAAATTGACTATGTTGTATTCCTCTATATTCACTTATGATTATTACTCTTGATTCTTATATATGATGATTAAATTTTAACTATTGTGTTGAGTTACCATATCAAACTTAGTTGTTTTGATAGTTTGTATATAAACTATTTTAATTTGAACTGTTGAAACTTTTGTATTCATTATATGATAGAGTTAACCAGTAAGAAAATTTGGTCATTATGCCTACTTGATAAAGTAGAAGTTAATTGGGCCAATATGCACAAGATGAATAATTTATTAATAATTGCGTACCTATATGGATCTCTCATATCTCACTTATTACATTTTAACTTTTTATTATGATGCATTCCATCTTTATGTCGTATAATATTATGAAATGAGATATAGCTCATTTAAAATGATAGCACACATGTACGCTTATTTCATCATGACAATTATGTTGATCATGGTAATCTATCGACGTATAACATATCTCTAACACTCCATGCTACTAATAGTTAAGATATCATCATTTGGATATTGATCATCCAACCCACCAACAAGTATGAGAATTAATATCGGGAACTAGACTTGAATGACATTAGAGACACAGTATGAGCACTACATATTATATTTGAGAATTTTTATTCACTTATAATCTATTTATTCACACATTATGACCTTGATTATAAAAGGGTCTATATCCAAGATTAATGAAATGAGGTATATACTTCACTCATATATTTGTTGATCCATAATCAACATGAAAATTCTGCCAGACACTTCATTAACATGAAGTTTTTGCTATGCATACTTAAAATATGACATTATACACATGTGGATAATTAACCACAACCACAATGCAATTAAGAACATGGAATGCACAATTATTATGAACTCATTGGAATCCAATGCTTCTATACTCATAATATGTTAGAAAACCTACAAGTAAATAATGTAGAAGTGTCGGACAAAACTCGGCTAACAAGCGGGTAGAGTTTGTGAATTCTAATGGCTGGCAACATGCGGTTACTCAGCTAACCCAGCTCCTGCAGGTGGGCTTTTATTTTATTTGGCTATGGGTTCTGCAAGTTTCTATTTGATTGGAATTTTAGGGCATTGATTATTAAGTATAAGGTTTATATCCACCAGCTGTTTGTGTTCACAGTTTTAGGGCACTTAAGATTTTCACGGTAACTTGGTCGGCTATTCCTATTCGCATTTTTAGGGCGCTAAATATTTTCACAGTAACTTGGTATGTGATGTTGTCTGCAATCTTGCCCTTTCTAATGGTTATATGCATTCCTACATTCCTTGATTTTGGTAGCTACTCTTTGCATTTTACATACTGGGTATTTGTGGTGTAACACTTTTTAAGTTTGCTTCCGTGATATCATCTTTTGTTTGTTCCTGCATTTTGGTGTTGTATTGGGCATTGAATATGTCTGCGAGGAGTATCAGCCATTTGCAGGGTTTCTCCAAAGTTCCTCAACCATCTATTGCCTACTAACATGGATTCTTCTAGCATGGAGTTGGCTATGTCAACAAACCATCAACTTGGTTTATTAATTTCGAATATTTATCATACAATTTTATTTTTTCTGTTGATTATAAGGTAAAAACTGAAATACATCGAAGTATAATTTGAGTTCATAGTTGCATAAAGCCTAAGAATATAGACAAACTCACAAATACTTGCCAGTATACCAGTCATAAATTACATTTACATTACATCCTAATACCAAACCTAGGCTTCTAGCTATAGTCATATACATTTATCAATATGAAGCAAAGGCTAGTACAAAATTCCAACAGTATAATATACCAAAATAGCAACCAGTATTTTGTATGGGGTCAAAAAAGAACAGAGTGCCACAAATAGAAGTCTTCTCTAGAACCAGGCAACAGAGCCAAGGGGGCCTTCCATCCACGTCGGCCTTTGATCATCCAACCTCCTGGCATTAGTAATCATCTGTTGGTGACCCATCACTCCATTCCCTCTTATCTCTTTCATGAGTGCATCTAAGGTGTTGACAAAGGGATTTCTCTCTTCACTTAACCTTCCCCATGTATATCCATGGGAGAGCTCATAGATAAAAATCCTAGTATGTCCATCCTCAGGAAATCTGTGAATTTTTTCTTTGTTGAGTTTGTTAACCATTGTGACCTGCGAGAAGACAGTATGGAATGTGAGTCTATGAAAAGACTCAGTAGGCCCTTTCTATCCCTTGATACTTCTCTAAATTTCTAATCCTCCAAATGTACCAAATGATTTCACATGAAAGAAAATTCCAGAACTGATTAGTGTCTTTTTTAAGTCCTTTAATAAAACCAGATACAACATCAAGTATGCTAATATGCCAAGGAATAATAAACCCAAACAACTTCCAATCCTCCTTAGCTATAGAGAAGTCAAAGAAAATATGTCTAACTGTCTCTTTAACCTTGCAAATGTTACAAAAATCATCATTAGAATGTTTAGATCCAATAGGTAACTTATCAAGTAGAAGGAATCATTTAAAATCTTTCTTTTTAGAAGAAACAAGAGAGTTCCAAATATTCTTAAACAACTTGCCCCATTGAGTAGGGGATGAATTAGAATACCAAACAGTATTAACATGATTAATAATACTCTACTATACATCAAAGAATTATAAATAAAAATAGATTTAACATCATATCTTTTGGGTAACTGCAAGGAGATCATATAATTTTAAGCATTTTCCCCCTTGATTTTTGGTAAATTTGCAGTTTATAAATGTGGACTGTGCCTATCGTGGGATGAAATTGTTTACTCATTTTGCTAGGAACCTGGGTTTTGATTATTTTTTCATTTTTTCAAATATCATGGCATTTACCTCAGGAGGACTTGAATCAAATAAATTGGGAAGGTGAAAAGGCCCTTTATTCAAATTAAAAATTTAGTTAGCAGTTACATACTAGATATAAAAGAAATACCACATGACAAGGACATAATGCAAGTGATTTACCTTGTGGAAAACTGAATTAGGAAAAAACTCTAATAAATAATCTATTATCATCAATATACTAGTAAGATCCCCTCTAGGAAGAAACTCTAGACACCTTATAAATTCAAACAGTCCTCCCTTCTCCAAGTAATTTTGTCTTACTTGTAACATAGTGAATTACTAAAATTATGAGTTCATTCCATTCTAAAGGATCACTATGAACACCTTAAGGCACCCTCTCACTTATATAGAAGGTGATAATTTTAGTGATCAGAACTAATAATAAAACTCGGAAATAAACAATGCAAGCAAAAACACAACACAACACACACAGATTACCCTGGGAAAACCTCCAGATTGGAGGAAAAACCCAGCATTAAGTTCAGATCAAAGCTTTCAATATAATGTTCAGATTACATTAGTAGATATCAGATATACTTATATGATTGGTGACTAATCACAGTCACTAACTGAAGTCTAATGTGAAGCCCTGCGTTCAGTTCCTAATCCAACGGATGCAAATCTGACTGTTGAATGAGTTGTCCTTAATGAATCTGCCTGATTCACTCAAGTTGACTGCACTCAGAATAATTCCAATGCACAGTTGATGGTGCTTATAATCATCTCACTACAACTGTTTGCCTCCTTAAGTATTTTTTTAGACGCCATGATGAGGGAAATTTTGTTGATGCCATTTAGCATCTACACTCAACATCTTTTGTTGGGAGGGAGAGAAAGGGGGAGGGAGGAAGAGTTGGTGGGAAAGGAAAAAGAATTTATGTTGAACATCTAATGATTGAACATCTATCTCAAAAGAATTTGTGACCACTAGCTACATTAAATATGTTCTCTATTAATTTTAATGTTTTAAGATGAAAAAGAAGAGTTAAATGGTTTTGGTTTGATTTACAATTTTTCCATAGCCTGATTTTTTGCCTATGAAGAAAGACCATGTCAGATAATATCAGCGAAGAGAAAAATAAGGAGACAATAGATAGATTGTGGTCTAACTTGAAAAGAAAAGGTGATGGAAAATGTATTGTCCTTGCAAAAATTTTAAGGGCTTAAAGACTATAAGACTTCTAATCAAAATAGCTAAGAAACATTGTAGGCAGCATGGTCACATTGAAGGGGGACATGATTATCATCCATTGGTAAGTTGTTCATTATATCGTTCTAACAATTTATATACATAAGAAATCACTTGATGATGAGATCATGATCATGATTTATTTATGTTGATCAATTTTATATAGGTCGAGCACCCCAGGGCACATGATATGGACCAACACAACCCACAAAATATGGTTTTTGAAGTGGAGGAACATGGAGGTGTGAATATTGAAGTTGACGATAATGATCCCATGGAAGATAACGATCATGCAATAGAAAACACAATTCAAGATGATGGTACAAATACATTGATCCATGACACATTTAGTACTGGCACAGGTGATCATGATGATCAAGATGATCTTGATGTTGTTCATGATTTACCTCTACTTTGAGAAGGCATATGAGGCCCTTTATGAAGGCTCCCAAACAACTATTCTCTCCGTTGTATTGTTGTTGGTGAACTTGAAGGTTACAAATGGTTTATCCAACATAACAATCTCACATATGTTAAGGTATGTCATATATGTCATTACAGTTAATAAATGGTGAATCATGTACCATTAATACTATTTATATTAACAAATTATATTTTTTGCTTTAGATTGATAGGTGAGTTTTTGTTACCACCATCAAATATTCTACCTCGCTCATACCAAGAATTATCTGCCATTATGAAAGATATTGGAATGGAGTATCAAGCAATAGATGCTTGTCCCAATGATCATATTATATATCATAAACAACATGAATTGGGAACATAATGCCCTGAATGTCATATCAGTAGATATCAAACAGATCAAATAACAAAAAAGGTGCCTCGCAAGGTTCTTTGTTATATTCACATTATTCCATGTATGCAACGATTATTTAGGTGCACTAGCTTGGCACAATTTATGGATTACCATGCACACAATAGAAGTCAAGATGACATTATTCGAATGCCTACGGATGGTTCAGAATTTATGGACATAGATGAAAAGTGGTCACACTTTAAAGAAGAACCTCGTAATCTCAGGCTTTCATTGGTAACGGACGGTGTCAATCCATTTGGAGAGTTGAGATCTATTTACTCGGTGTGGCTTGTTTTTGTTATCAACAATAACATTCCTCCATGGATATTAATAAAGAGGGAGCACATAATGTTGGCAATGATTGTTTCAGGTATTTTCTCATTTAATAGTCATCTACATTTAATTATAAATATTGTAGTAAAATGGTCATAATAATTATGTAATGTTTTTATTTCATTCAACGAGGTAAGTACCAAGTTAAAGATATGAATGTACATATTGAGCCTCTTATCGACGAGTTGCTAGAGTTATGGAATGATGTCACCATGTATGACGTCTCTAGACCAATAGGATAAAGACAATTTCAATTCCATGCAATGCTTGTACGAACAATACATGATGCCCCAGGGCTAACACATTTTTGTGGTATGTTATAGTGTTCAAGTTGCGCATGATAATTATAATTATAAAAATTTACATATTTAATCAAATTATACATTATCTTCTAGGTCTTCAAAGAAAGGGAAAATTTGCATGTCCAGTTTGTGGTCCAAAGATGAAATCTCGTCATTCAAAAAGTTTAGGAAAGTAGGTGTTTGATGAGTATAGGTACTTCCTCCAACAAAATCATAAGTATCAGAATACTGAAAAACATATTTTCAATGGGAAAGAAGAGACTACATCAAAGCCACGAAGAATGACACCTCACCTATGGAAGTTGGAATATAATAGTGTAGACACCTAAAAATGTCTCATTGATCAGTACTAATTATTAGTCTAAATTAGTTAAATAATTATTTAATTATTTAATTAAATTAATTAATCTTATTCTTCTAATTTTATATTTCCTCATCATCTTATTAATTAGTTCTATTTCAATTCTATCATCATTTAATCATTTAACCATTTTCTAATGTTAATTAAATATTTTATTATTTAATTAATTTTGATTAATTCTGATTAATTCATCTATTTAAATAATTAAATTAATTCTCAATTTCTGTCTCTAATCATCTAATCATTAACCCTCTTCTAAATATTAATTAAATAAATATTTAATTAATTATTATTTTAATTCCTTTAATTTGAATAATCTTTATTATTTAATTAAAGTCAATTTCTAAATAATTAAATAGTTTCTTTAAATTATTTAATTAACTAATTTATTCTCCCAATTTCATTTAATTCTTCTAATTTCTTCCAATTTCAAATACATGTGAATGATTTCAAAAATCAAATTGAAAATCAAAGTCAAGTTCTAAATATATTCAAATAACAAATTGAATTTAAAATAAATTCAATATTTGAATTAAATCTCATGCAAAGATTAAATTAAAAATCAAAGTCAAAGTGCAAGCATGTGCTAAATTAATTAATTCAATCAATTAATTAATTAATTCATTTATCTCTTCAATCTCTATTTTTATCTTTTAGTTAGCTTTTTCTAAATAAAGCTTTCTTTTTCATCCTCTTTATTTCCTCCAATCACCCTTTTTCATCTTTCAATCAACTTTTTCTCAATCGGTTAACTCATTTAATCTATTCAATCAATTTTGTTCCACCTCCAAATCAGCAGTTCAACTATCAATCAGTATGTGAGCTCACTCGAGTTCCACCTCTTGATCAATCTGTTCCACCTCTCATTCAATCCTCTCCAATAATCTATAAATTGAGCATTCAATCTCCATTTTCAACAATCACGATGAATCACAAACTTTGAATCTTTGTGTCAATTGCAAGTTGCCAGTGCAATATCTGAGAGCCACCATACCACAAAGAAGAGAAGAACAATGGAAGCAATATGCAATCATGGGATAGGGAGATTTTATTGAATATTTACATTCCTATTGTTTGATTGTGTTATTTCATTGAGTTTGTTTTAGGATTCTTTTATTAGGATAGGGATACATGATTTCCCTTGTTTTTTAATTTAATTGATGATGAATTTTACATATGATATTTTGGTGAACCCGACGTGAACTAACAGCAATTTTCTGTTTTCTGTGTGATTTTGCAGATCGTACGAATTTTTTTTCATTTTTGCAGGTTTGTACAGATTGCATAACAGAGTCAGAATCATACAATCATGTTTATACAATCATGCAATCGCATAGACAGGATAACACAATTGAGCACACAGGGTCACGCATTCATGTGGAACCCATCATGCAATCATCTAGATCTTGTCATGCAATCGATCAAAGCTTGCTACGCATTCGTTGGCTGGTTTATGCATTATGTTTTTCTTATTTTCCTCATTAGCTACACTATGTTTTGTCTTGATTCTATAGTAAATTTGTTAAACTTCAATATACTTTAATTATGGCATCTTATGGCACATAAGGTACAATTCAGGATTTCAGGTGTTAGGAGAACAAAGGAACAAAGAAGACAAGCAAGATGTTATCATCAAATCCTAAAGGCAGAAAAGAAGATACGAGATCTAGAGGACCAACCAGCCAGTGACAGATACAATAGCCTAGTTCTCTCGTATAGAGTAAAATACGATTTGCTTAACATAGAGTGGATGATGAGAGATCTTTCTAGGGCATCACAATCTGTTTTGTAGGTTCCAGATCAGAATTAGCCTTTTTATTTTTATTTTTGTTTGGTTTGTCTGTGTATCACGCATTAGCCTAGATAGGATAATGTAATCATTCTATCAGAATCATGCAATCATTCTGTCAAAATTACGCAATCGCTCTGTCATAATTACACATTCGGTCATACAGAATCACGCAATCGGTCAGGTATCATTACGCATTCATTTTTTTTATTGTTAATCTTCTATTTTCTGTGGATTTTCTTAGGTTACTGATTATATGTTTGCAGCATGTGGCAAATTTATAGACAGGGTCGGATTATTACTGAATCATAAACACTCATGTTATCACACTTCAATTTTGGGCTTAAAATAAACCTATTTAAAATGGACATGCATGTTATCACGCTTCAGTTTTGGGCTTAAAATAAACCTGGCTAAAATTGACATGCATGTTATCACATTTCAGTTTGGTGTTTTAAAATTGACATGCACATGCGTAACTCACACCTAAACTTTGGGTTTTAAAATGAATGTGAATCAGGCTTATCAATAGAATAAGTCACACTTTATTTTATTTAAGGGAAAGAACTTTTTATTGTGTTTGGGGTGGACCTAGACTGTTGCATTAACTACCTTTCCACCCGCCTTCGGGGTCTTGGGAGAAAGGGAGAAGGTGATAACAACACCCAAATTTTTCATTTTAGTAGTGAGGGGTGTCTTTGACTAGGGATTTCATCACCCCATAGAGGTACTTTGAATTGGGATGCATTGGGGATATCATCTCTCCCAGCATACTCTTGAGTGGGTTTTTTGAGACGCTATATAAATATACTGGTTAGGTGGCTAGAGTTTTGAGTGAATTCAACGTATGTGGGGACCTTCCCTGCACCAATAAGCTCAACTAAAGTCTTAAGTGGCTTGCTCTGAGAATCCGTCATTTTTTAGACCCCTCAAAACTTACAATAAGAACCAACTTAGTAGCCCAAATCCCACATTCAGTGATTCTGGGAGTGTGGATCATACCCCATAGATACCCATCATGTACCTTACATTATGAGATAGAAATCCCTCCATGATAAGATCTTTGGATCTTTGGGGTAAGAGAGACTAGCATGCCCAAGAAGTGTGTGTCGTGGAGTGGAGCCAATGCTGCCAGAATCTCTATCTATTCATCTTGTTTTGGTATTTTGTTGTGGGGGCCTCATTGAATGGTGTCCACTTTCCAACCTAAGATTGTCTTATGTGCTTTTATGTGTATCATTGTACCAGGTCAGTATTGAGTCAGTATTTGGGCTATTTTAGGCCCTATCTTTGCATATCTCTAAATTCTCAGAGTTGGTCAGAACATTGTTCAGTCAACTATACCTATCTTCAAACAGTGTTCTCGGATTTGGAAAACAACAAACTTGTTCTACAAAAAGAATTACTAGAAACAAATTTTACCTTGAAACATCAGACAGGCCTACAAACTCAAAAAATTTACATACTTGTGACCATAGGAAGTCCTTGCATAGTCCTCATATAGTCCTCATATAGTCCTTATTTACATCCTTACTTTACATAAGTCCTTGCATAGTCCTCGTTATTCTCCCCATTATCATCCTCATATACATCCTTAATCCTTATTATCATCCCCATTATCGTCCTCATATATGCCCTTAGTCCTTGCATAGTCCTCATTATAGTCCTTATTTACATCCTTATTTACATCCTTACTTTGCATAAGTCCTTGCATATCCCCATTATTGTCCTCATTATCGTCCTCATATACGTCCTTAGTCCTTATTATCATCCCCATTAGTGTCCTCATATATGCCCTTAGTCCTTGCATAGTCCTCATTATCATCCTCATTATAGTCCTTATGCAATGTCCCCACTTTGAAATATAATTTAATAATAAATGAGAATAATAAAATTAAAATACAAAAGAGTAAAACTAAAACTAAAAATAAAATTAAAATATAAAAGAATATAATTAAAATTGATTAAAGATAATGAATGGTCAAAAGGCATGAAATGATAAGTTGTGACTCTTCCAAAATATAAGGTATAAAAGGGAGGAGAGAACTCATTTGAAAGGGGGATAATTTGGGAATGAGAAGTGCATATATGATTTAGATAAGAAGTGTAGATCTGTTTGTGAAAGGTTGTGTCCCTTTCAAAGGGCAGAAATAATGAAGAGTTGCACTCTTTCAAAGGGTGTCTCTTGCCAAAGGGCAAACATGATGAAGAGGTGTGACCTCTCCTTTATATGAGAGATATAAAGGAAAGGAATCAAAAGCATCCAGTGACATCACCATGGATCAAATCAAATCAGAACTATTATTAAGTTATAGGCAGTAACATCCTTGTTCTTGGTGGTATGCATGGGGATGTGTTTAATATGTATGGTTAATATATAAGCCCAATATTGTTCTTATGTAGAATTTAATAGTATTATTAATATGGACTGCAATATGTATGACAGTCATACTTAATTATATATATATATATATATATATATATATACATAAGAAATTAGTATACTTATAGTCTAAATCATGTTATTACTACCAGTATTTAAGAAGATGGTAATGAGATGTTCGAAAGATGGGCAATCTCAATCCAAGCAATAAGTTAAGTCCCAAGATAGGGTGGGGATCAACAACCCATAAGCCTTGAGGGTATAGACCCAAGATAGGTAAGGGCTTGGATCTGTAAACTTTGAGGGAGCCTATTGTAGTTGGTCTCTAGGCGCTTTGGTAACATACATAAACCCTTCTCCCTGAAAACTAAAGTAGTAGCAAGGTCTGATATCTATATGCAAAACTATGAATAATGAAATTAATCATCTAATGAGGAAAATAGATAAGCACTTGAAATAGATTACGTAGGGGACATTACAAACTGTAATGTCCCTACTAGTTAGAGATCACTGACCTGCAAACATACTGTTATATATATATATATATATATATATAACTAATCTAATTTGTAATTAAACTTCAATTACTTAATTAACACTAATCTCAATTCTTATTTAATAAAAAGGATACGAGTGTAGTATTGGGACATGTCCTTAGGCGGCTGTGAAGCTCGCCTTCTTGGAACCTATCTTGGTTCCAAGTCATACCAAGAAATTGAAGGTTAATTCGATTCCTGTCTTGGATGTAATTTCTTACACCCAAGCCAAACCAGGAAATCGAAGGTTAATTTGATTCTTGTCTTGGATGTAATTTCTTACACCCAAGCCATACCAAGGAAGACCATCATATATGATCAATTCCTTGCCTTGTATGATGCATCTCATCATCCAAGTCTACCAGAGAGGACCGACCAGATCGGTCTCTTTTTGGATGACCCTTTGTCACCCAAGTCATACATATATGCATATAGATACTCACTATATACTGCCTACCAGGGATTATCATAACCCCTGCATTAGACTAAGGGAATTTCTTCCCAATAGCCTCCATCATATAGCCACATCATTCATATTACATTTTACAATTCATTATCATTTTCATTCCATAATCTTCATTTACATATTCCTATATTAACATGTATTTGGTACCATATATTCAGAAAATATTCATTAACATGTTCTCAAGAAAATTCGGACCTCTCTCTCTCTCTCTCTCTCTCTCTCTCTCTCTCTCTCTCTCTCTCTCTCTCTCTCTATATATATATATATATATATATATATATATATATATATATATATTCTCTTAAGACTCCCCACATATATTTAAAATTATTCATTAACATATATTCAGAACTATTCATTACCATATATTTACAAATATTCATTAACATATTTTCATGACTATTCATTAATGTATATTCACAAATATTCATTAACATATATCTAGAACTATTCATTAATATATATTAAAATATTCATTACTATATTTGTGTGTGTGTGGCACACACATCCACACACATATATCCTCTATGAACTATAGACACCACTTACCTGTCGCAGTCTACAGTCTATTGTTGAAGCTCCTAGACTGTAATCTGCTTGCTATCCTCCCTTCTCCCTTTCTTTTTTCCCCGTATTACTTCTGTCATGCCCCCCCCCATTTACTGTCAGTGCAGTTGCCTTGTTATATACCCGTAGAGGGGGATAGTCATGTCCCTCGATGGGGTCCCTTCCATAGGAAGGGGTGTGATGGTAGTCGCAGCTCAAGATGCGACTCCCATCCCACCACTTCCTTTCTGAGGGAAGGGGTGTGACGATAGTCGCAGCCTAGGCTGCGACTCCTGTCCCATCACTTCCCGTGGCGGGGGGGGACTCGTGGAAGTTGGGGTTTAACTCCCGTAACATGTCGTCACTCATTTCATGTAGTAATTAAATATAATAATTCATATTTCCCTCAGTTAATATATTTAAATATATTAACATTTTCTAATAGTTTATATTTAACTTATTTACTATATTAATATTATTTAATAATTCATTTCCTCTTTTAATATATTTATTTAATATATTAATATTATTTTAATGATTGACTTTATCAAGAATAAATATTAATATATATTAAATAATTATTTAATAAATAAATAAATTTCAAATAATCATTTGTTGTTAATCATTATATTAATTAATAGAAATACTTGCCTCATTTAGTATATATATAATGATCAGGGAGGGGACATGACAGTCCATCCTTCCCGAAATTGCTTGTCCTCAAGCAGCTACAATTTTCTCAAACTCAATCATCTCCCAATAAAAAAAAACACATTGTATACATATGTAAAGGTATGAAACACACATGAAGTTTATGCACAATACATGTATTCATCATATACGGAAATACACATGAATATGAGTACATTCAAGGTGTGCAACATATGTAATACACATGGATACAATTTAAGGCATGCAACACACATGTGGCATATATGTAGTATATAAGTATGGAGTATACACTTGAATTTGCTTAAGTAACATGGAGTTCACATAGGAATTCACTTAAGTCGAGAAGTGAATGTATATAGAACATATAAATTCACTTAAGCATGGAATATATATCTAACACACGTATGAATCATATATGGAAATATAGGTGAATCTTTCACAAGAATACATTCAAGGCATGAAGTATGTACATAAGACATGTAGGGCTTGAAGCAATACACAATTAAACCTAAGGTCCCACGTATGTATAAGAAAAGGTAGTCATGGAATGAACATGCTAAAGACACATCAGTCAGTAGGCACACATAAAGACACAAGGAATACATGTTGAAAGCATATCAGACATGAGGCAAACACGTGAATATATGTGGTATATAAGCAAGGAGTACTTGACGCATACATACTGAAAACGTGACACATTGAGCATTCTCATAAACATCCATATAAGACACCCATAATGAAGGGTTAAAATATTATCAAATATGGTGAATAGTCGTTAATCCGTTGTATGCTTAGCTCTCATAGATTGCACGAGTCTACTCTTCCTCATTCTCCTATACCTTACAATATGGTAGGTTTATTGTGCCAAGGGCACATGACACAGTCTACATGCGGCTCCCTCAAGGTTTGCTACCCGTCTTGGGACATTTTTGCCATGTGACTGATTTATTCTGCCTTTCCCCCACACACTCCCTATCCTTGCAAGCATTAGAGAAGGTGAAGAATAAGAACACTAAAATCATTAGGTTAAGAATTCAATTTAATACAACACTATTGTAATTACATTGTCAATTATTTACTAAAGGCAAGAAGCTTTCAAATGCATACACATGTAGTATGAGATATACATGTGAAGCACATAAATACAATTAAGGCACTCAGTGCAAACACATGCATTCATGCCAATAGACTTTAAAGCAGGAAACATGTACATCAGTACGTAGAACATGAAGCATATGAAACCTTTATGACATGAGCCATACACCTATGAATACCCACTAGGTAAGGAACATACATGCTGAATAAATTTGGTGTTTTTCATTTGAAAAGTACACACATATTAAAGAGTAATGTTGTAATTTTGTCCCACAGGATGGTAGGATTATGCTCTAATACTGCTATAATGTCCCTACTAGTTAGAGATCACCGACCTGCAAACAAACTATTAGAATACAACAAATATATATATATATATATAATCTAATTTTCAATTAAACTTCAATTACTTAATTAACACTAATCTCAATTCTTATTTAATAAAAAGGATACGAGTGTAGTACTAGGACATGTCCTTAGGCGGTTGTGAAGCTCACCTTCTTGGACCCTATCTTGGTTCCAAGCCATACCAGGAAATTGAAGGTTAATTCGATTCCTGTCTTGGATGTAATTTCTTACACCCAAGCCATACCAGGAAATCGAAGGTTAATTCGATTCCTATCCTAGATGTAATTTCTTACACCCAAGCCATACCAAGGAAGACCATCATATATGATTAATTCCTTGCCTTGGATGATGCATCTCATCATCCAAGTCTACCAGAGAGGACTGGCCAGATTTGTCTCTTCTTGGATGACCCTTTGTCACCCAATCCATACATATATGCATATAGATACTCAGTATATACTGCCTACCAGGGTTTATCATAACCCCTGCATTAGACTAAGGGAATTTCTTCCCAATAGCCTCCATCATATAGCCACATCACTCATATTACATTCTACAATTCATTATCATTTTCATTCCATAATCTATATTTACATATTCCTATATTAACATGTATTCGGTAACATATATTCAGAAAATATTCATTAACATGTTCTCAGTAAAATTGATTAACATATATTCAAAATTATTCATTAACATATATTCAGAACTATTCATTACCATATATTCACAAATATTCATTAACATATTTTCATGACTATTCATTAACATATATTCACAAATATTCATTAACATATATCTAGAACTATTCATTAACATATATTAAAATAATTACTATATATGTCTGTGTGTGGCACACACGTCCACACACATATATATCCTCTGTGAACCGTAGACACCCCTTACATGTCGCAGTCTACAGTCTATTGTTGAAGCTCCTAGATCGTAGTCAGCTTGCTATCCTCCTGTCTCCCTTTCTTTTTTCCTCGTATTACTTCTGTCGTGCCCCCCCCCCCCCCCCCGTTTATTGTTAGTGCGGTTGCCTTGTTGTATACCCGTGGAGGGGGATGGTCATGTCCCTCCACGGGGTCCCTTCTGTGGGAAGGGGTGTGATGATAGTCACAGCCTAGGCTGCGACTCCCATCCCATCACTTCCTCCAGGGGGGGGGGGGGGTGGAGGGGGAAACTCATGGAAGTTGGGTTTTAACTCTCGTAACATGTCGTCACTCATTTCATGTAGTAATTAAATATAATAATTCATATTTCCCTCATTTAATATATTTAAATATATTAACATTTTCTAATAGTTTATATTCAACTTATTTACTATAATAATATTATTTAATAATTCATTCCCTCTTTTAATATATTTATTTAATATATTAACATTATTTTAATAATTGACTTTATCAAGAATAAATATTAATATATATTAAATAATTATTTAATAAATAAATAAATTTCAAATAATCATTCATTGTTAATCATTATATTAATTAATATTAATACTTGCCTCATTTAGTATATATATAACGATTAGGGAGGGGACATGACACATTATCATCCTCATTTACGTCCTTAAAATTTGCATAAGTCCTTGCATCATCCTCATTATCATCATTATTATCATCCATATTTACGTCATTAGAATTTGCATAAGTATTTGTATAAGTCCTTACATCATCCTCATAGAGTTCCCATCTATATCGTCATATTCTTCCCATAAGTTCTTATTTGTGTCCCATTGACCTCCTAGTTCATTTTAGTGTTGTTATAATCTTCATTTTAGTCCTTGTCTAGACTTCATATACATATGTCTCAGTCTGTCATCATTTGTATAATCTAACTAGAAATTCATACCCCAAACGTCCAAATCACAATCGAAGGATCAATCAAACTCAACCTCAACTCAAACAAGTTTGTCAAGTTCAACAAATCAAACATTGTCACATTCAGAGAAATGGAGAAAACATCTTACATGTTGTGATCCTAGGTCCAAACCAATCAAGAAAACATCATGGATTGGCATTATACATTTTGTAGGGAAGGTGGAGAATTCATCCCTTCCATTCCTATTCCATTGTCGTCCATAGAAACCTTAGCTCAACAGATCAAGACTTTGCAACAACAAATGATAGACATGACTAGTCCTAACAACCATAGGGGTTGGTTAGAAAAAATGATGAGAGAAGTGATGACCATGAGGGAATCAGTATCACGCCAACCTTCTTCTTCTTGTGAGACCATTCAAACATGCCAACCTTCATTCTTCAACAAAATTGTTCCTACCTCAGTTCAACCAACATTAGAGTCATGTAAACCTTCTTTTTCTTTCAACCCACTATATCAATCATACCAATCATATCAACCCAACAATCAAACCCCTTTTAACCAAAATCAAACCCCATTTAACTAAAGTCCAAAACAAAATTCATATCAACCCAACAATCAAACCCCTTTCAACCAAAATCAAACCCCATTCAACCAAAGTCTAAAACAAAATTCATATCAACCCAACAATCAAACCCCTTTCAACCAAAATCAAACCCCATTCAACCAAATTCCAAAACAAAATTCACATCAACCCAACATTCAAAGCACCTCTTTCAACCAGAATCAAAACCCCTTTCAACCAAAATCAAACCCCATTCAACCAAAGTCCAAATCAAAATTCATTCAACCAAAATCAAACCTCTTTCACCCAAAATCATACTTCTTTCAAGCGAAATCAAATCCCTTTTAACCAAAGCCCAAATGAACCATATATATCCACCATTTCATCATCCCCTGAAGTCACACAAGACCAATCCATGTCATCTCTATCCAATGACACAACCTCCCAAGGGTTATCCATCATACAAATCCAATCTAATTCAAGTCATGATTCAAAGGATCTCATTCAAAATCCTTCCTCATCAGGCCAATGTGTTGAAATATTCCAAGAATCTCCCATGCATATCCAAACTTCTTCCCCGTGTCAACGGGATGATCCAAAATCAAAAGAAATGAGTCCTAAAACAAATTAAGATCAAGAACAAACACTTCTATCCTACCCAATTTTTTATCAAAATTCTACTGACCAAGAATCTTATGATGATCCCCTTGCTCTTTTCTATTCCATTCATAATGATACCCTTTTATCTCAAGAACAAAGTGTCCTTTCAAGTCCCATCCAACATCCACCTCCTAAGCAAGACCAGGATAGCCCTACTATCCTTTATAATAATCCCCTTCCAAGCCAAGATCAAAGCATACCTTTACCTTCATGTCCTAAACAAGATCCCATTATTTCTCCAAATCCTAATCACAATCCCTCCATCCCTTCATTTCCATGTCATGATCCTCCATTTATCTCACAATATTCCCTCTCAAATGAATTTACCATTTCTCCTAGTGATCCCAATCCCTCTACACAAGTTGTTCATGAACCCCTTATCAATGAAATCACCAATCCAAATCATACTAAACAGAGCAACTTGTCAATAATTGTATGTGAGCCATTGTCACATGTCAATGTGGTGACAGAAACAAGCATAACACCAGCTAATAAAATCAACACCCAAATTGTTCCATCATCTTCTTCAAGCACAAAAATAACACCAGCTAATGAGATCAACACCTGGTTGACTTCATCATCCTCTTCAAGTGCATCAATAAAAATAGGCATAGCACCCGCTCATGTCACAACTTCAGAACTAGAATCCATTTGCCTTATGTACCCACACTTGAAAGACTGGGGGCAAGAGAATCTACCACAGTTGGATTGCTTTGAAAATGATAAGGCTAAAGTTGAATTCATGGGTTCTAGAGATAGATTTCCCTCTGATGATCCACAAAATCCAAAAACTAAGGAAATAAACATTGGAGATGTCGAACATGTGCACTCAGTTGAGTCCTTATATCCTATTGGAAAAGACATCTTTATCCGACTCTTCAAACAAATACCAATGAACTACCTACACAGAACTTTCGGACCCTATGAACAACATGCACCTTAAATGATATTATATCTAAGGGTTGCATTAGTTTAGGTTTTGATTTCTGCATTGCATCTCATTTTATTCAAAGCACTGCATCACATATAGTTTCCTTTTCAAATGCATCACATTCACAAAATTTATGCATTAGCATATATCAGCATTAATAAAACAAGGCAACTTTCCAAGTCTATCATTTGTTTGCATTCAAGAGAAACAAGGGTCATCTCCTTTCTTAGATATTCGGACATGAAGTCTTTGTGGTCCTAAGGTCATTCATTTTCAACATTACCCCATGACGACGCTTTACTTATGGTTGGGTAGTGATTTAACTATTTGAGACTTGTTTACCCAAAATCTATCAATTGCTATATCTCAAACACATTAACAAAATCTCTAATTCATTTGAAACACCTAGTTGATCATATGACTAGTGAAAAATCTAAAATTCTACTTCAGCGTCGTTGTAATTGTCACACCCAAGTAGGTTTCATTACTTACTTACAAGTCAAGGCAAGAAAATAAAAAAAGAAAAAGAGCTATGCCAAATATTCATCTCAAGGAAAAAGAGAAATGATATATAACTAAAATATCACGCATACAAAGTGTGACAAAAAGCTTGACTATGGGAACATGCAAGTAACTCCATCAGGGCTATGAACGCCTGCTGGCAATGGAGCAATATTTAAGAAATTATAGTCTATAACCTCGTCGAAGCTCTAAAAGTTTGCTGGCAGCGAGGCTCTATTCAGGATGCTTTTGAAGTTAGGATAATCCATGTAGCTAGTCGTATAGGATGCTAAGGATCTTTAATGAACACAAGAGCAGGAATTAACTCATTTGCACACACATGGGAAAAAGAAGATCAAAGTTTCAAGAACCAATGGGGAAGTTTTGCGCGTCTCCATTTGTAAATCCTAGTCACTAAGTGTGTTAATTTGGATGTTCCACGGGACCTTAAGGATCAATTGACCACTTATCTATGAAATTTTTTGTACCTCCAATTCAATTGGTGTATTATGACATGCTAAACAAACACATCCATCCTTGTCAAATAGGAAAGGCATCTTCATCATGCATATTGCATTAACATAGGTCATGTCAAAAATTCATTGTCTCCACTAACAATCTACAGATCATTATGTCATATAGATCTGCACATTGGGGGCATAACTGAAAAACATCAATATAATGTCCTGACAAAATCCTAAAAAATCCAAAAACATTGAAAAATCCTAAAAATCCAAAAACATTTGGAAAATCTTTCAAAAATCAAAAAACTGTGAAAAAATAGTAAATCAACCAAAAACATTCAAAAAAAGTCCTTAAAAAATCAACCAAAAACATCCATATAAAGTCCTTAAAAAAATCAACCAAAAACATCCATATACGATCCTCAAAATCAATCAAAAACATCCAAATATCAATCCAAACAATCCAAAAACAATCAAAAATCAATCAAAAGAAAAACTTGCAATAAAATGTCTCGCAAGAATCAAACACCCTAGCAGATATCCAGCAAACGCTTTGCACGAAGTTAACAAAGGATACAACTATCCAATCAAACATCTGCAATCAACTAATCAAACTGTCTTATCAATCGTATCATATCCATATCAAGTGATCATTATCTTGTCTTAAACAGAAGAGGATACAATCAAAATCAGACAGGTCATTCTTAAACGGGGTCTGCAACTTTCTGAGATCAGACATTATCAACTATCACATCAAACAACTGAGAACGAAGGCACAAGGTTAGTATGGCTACTGAACATTATCCAGGTCAGTCTTTATCTTTTATCATTTGGCGATAGATTGTGTTCCTATGCTACTCAAGGATGTCCACAAGTGACTAGAGGAGTCAGGATGGTCATGATCTTTTTCTTTGTTTGTTGTTTGTGGTATGGACCAATGAAGTTCTGGGGCAATAGTTCTAGTGGGTGTCTATGTTGGTACGTTCATTCGGCAAATATCCTATGAAAAAGTCAAGGATAGTTATGCTTGTGACTATCCCACATACCTCGACCCCTGGCATTATTCTTAGAATGGAGGGTTCACTCCTTGTTTCCTATGTGTTTGTTTCTTCAATGAGATATCTTTACATCTGGTTACTTATACCCTAATGTGCTAAGATCCATTGTTCCATAATAAGGCTCAGTGATGAATATATATTGCACAATAAATAATAACACGGGTTCATGAATCAATCATTCTCATTTCATCTCATTTTCTTATTGCTAGTTTGTTGATTCTTTTCTCATCATCTCTTTCTAAATCATCTTCAATTTCATTTAACATTATCCTTTCATCAATCTATTCTCTCATATTCTATCTCAATATCATCTTCACATCACTTATCTCTATCTCTAATCAACTAACTATTCTTCTATCTAACATTCTTCTTTTTTCGAGAGATCATTCATACCTTTAATGCATAAGCAATCTCTCGAGGGGGCATCCTACCTTCATTACTGGGGCAGAAAATTTTTTAAAAAATCATTTTCTTCGAAACAACGTCGTTCTGACATTGTCTCAAAGAGGGGAAAATGTAGACACCTAAAAAATGTCTCATTAATCATGTACTAATTATTTGTTTAAATTGGTTAAATAATTATTTAATTATTTAATTAAGTTAATTAATCTTATTCTTCTAAGTTTCATATTTCTTCTATAATCTTTTTAATTATTCCAAATTCAATTTTGTCTTCATTTAATCATTTAAACCATTTTCTAATATTAACTAAATATTTATTATTTAATTAATTGTGATTTTTTTTTCCTCAATTTAAATAATCTTTATTATTTAAATAAATTATTTTTCAATTTCTATCTCTATTCAGTTATTCAATTATCATTAACCCTTTTCTTAATATTAATTAAATATTTATTATTTAATTAAATTCAATTTCTAAATAATTAAATAGTTTCTTTAACTTATTTAATTAGCTAATTAATTCTTCTAATTCTAATTCAAAATCCTTAAATGCTAATTTCATTTAATTACATTATTTCTTCTAATTTCTTCTCATTTCAAATACATGTGCAAGATTTCAAAAATCAAATTGAAAACCAAAGTCAAGTTCTAAATATATTTAGATAACAAATTGAATTTAAAATAAATTCAATATTTGAATTAAATTCTCATGCAAAGATTAAATTGAAAACCAAAGTCAAGTTCTAAATATATTCAGATAACAAGTTGAATTTAAAATAAATTCAATATTTGAATTAAATTCTCATGCAAAGATTAAATTGAAAATCAAAGTCAAGGTGCAAGCACATGCTAAATTAATTAATTTAATCAATTAATTAATTAAATTAATTATCTTTTCAATTCCTATTTTTATCTTCCACTTTGATTTTTTTCTAAAAAGCATTCAATCAGTCATCTCAGTTAACTATTCCATCTATTTTAATTGAACATTTCAATTAATTGATTAACTACATCTTTTCTTTAATTCTCTCCAATCATTCTTTTTCTAAATAAAGCTTTCTTTGTCATCAATCAATTATCCTCCAATCATCCTTTTTCATCTTTCAATCAGCTTTTTTCTCAATTAGTTAGCTCATTTATCTATTCAATCTTTTATGTTTCGCCTCCAAATCAGTAGTTCAACTATCAATGTGAGCTCACCTGAGTTCCACCTCTTGATCAATTTGTTCCACCTCTCATTCAATTCTCTCCAATTATCTATAAATTGAGCATTCAATCTCCATTTTCAACAATCACGATGAATCACGAACTTTGAATCTTTGTGTCATTTGCAGGTTGTCAGCGCGATATCTGAGAGCCACCATACCACAAAGAAGAGAAGAACAATGGAAGCCATGATGCACAATAGGGAGTTCTATATTGATCTATATTTCATTGAGTTTTTGTTTGAATTCTATTAGGATAGGGATTCATGATTTCCCTTTGATTTCTAATTGATTATATGATGAATTTTTACATACGACAAATAGAATTAATCGTCAAGGTAATGTCATTCCATCTAATGGTTTATGTTTGGAATTTGTATTTTTCTATCATGTTTTGTTTACTGATGATGTAATTGATGATCGTGAAGGTCATCAAGGCATGGATGACCACCTTCCAAAGGGACTAAAAAGTTATCCCAGACAATTTAGTAGGTTTCCCTACTACAAGCAGCTACACATTGTGCATTTGTTTGATACTATGCATATTTGAAAGATTATAACAGAGTCATTATGGAAAATATTGGATGGAATGCGTGACAAAGAAAAAATTGTCAAAATTTGTAGTGACATTCAGGAATCCAATCATGCAATTAAAAATGGCATTCAATCAAATAGAAATGGAGACCAAATTAATATAAGTTCCCTTCCTTGGTTATTAACAGAGCAGCAAAGCAATGCTATAAAAGAAGTCATACGAAAAATTCGATTTCCCACAGGATTTGCTACGAACATAAACAATCTCATATCAAAGAAAAGTGAATTTGGGTCAGGGATGAAAACGCATGATTGGCATACCTTCATTAAGGTAATTCATGTTCTTGTGCATTTACTATATAATTGTATACTGTGCATGTACTTTTCATTGTATTATGTTAGAAAACAATGAAAATATCATTTTATAATTGTTGTAGTACGTTCTACCTCTCTCTCTCCCAGACCACTCCGACAATAATGTCAAGCAAGTCATATATGATCTTGAAAAATACATGAGGTAAGTAGTGATGTTTTTCCAATTTTTTGTATAGATATTATATTTGTGATTTGTTTTACTTGTTATGTAATATATTTTATATTATTTTGTAAAGTCTTGTTTATATATTTTTGCGTCTTGAATCTCTTGTAGGTGGTTGTCATCTAAAGAAATTCATAAAGAAGATATAAAATATTGGAAGAGAAAAATTCCTCATCTAATGTGTGAAATGCAAAAGTGTCTACCTTCAACTTTTTTTAATGCAAAAGAACACTACCTCATACACCAAGTTGAGGAGATTGAATTGTGTGGACCTGTATACACTAGGTCAATGTGGATGGTTGAGAGGCTCTTGAAATTTTTGAAGGCTTTGGTTTGACAAAGAGAACATCCTGAGGGTTCTATGGTGGACGGATATATGGTATACCAAACTATGGTGTACATTACTTAATATCTTCCTAAGTTTGCAGCAAAGATCCACATAGATCTCATTTGGGATCCCAACCCCATTAACAAATTCGAAAGGGAGTACTTGATGGGGAAAGGTAGATTAAGGAAAGTGAGAGGTAAGTATAAGATGTTATTGTAGTTAACTATTTCTTAATCTTCAAAATAAATTGGTTGTTAGTCATCTATTTATTGTTTGTACAGTTGGTCGAGAGTGGGATGCACTACATTTGTATATTGCAAACAATCTTGATTGGATGACGGTATGGATTGAACGATGTCAACATTTTGGTCACACATTAACATTGGAAGGTGTGTCTTCATTGGTTAAAGAAGCTCATCGTAATGGAGATTCCAATGTTACGCAAAGGGAAATTGATTTAGCATATGGTTTAAGAGATAAACAGGTACGTATAAATTTATTAATCACCCATATGTTTATCAACTCACGATGCAATAATTTTTACATGTTTGACATATTGCAGGTCAAACACCACAACGCTATCTACTTTAATGGTCATAAATTTTGCATCAAAAAGTTCGATGACACGAAGAAAACTTGTGATTCTGGGATGACTGTAGTCTTTGAGGTGACCAATATTTCATCTATAAATGACATACATCCTCAAGAGTCTCAAAATCGATACTATGGCATTTTGGATGATATACTTGAGTGTGACTTTAATTCCTTCAAATTAGTTTTGTTCGTCGTCAAATGGTACAGGCTACAACTAAATAAAAATGATCCTGATAGAACTGTTATTGAATATAATAATGGATTTACAATAGTTAATACAAGGTTGTTTGAGCCAGTTGGGGATGAGCCCTGTGTTCTTCCAAGCCAATGTGAGCAGGTATTTTACTCAAAGGTTCCACATAAACCAGGTTGATCATTTATTGTTAGACATGATCCAAGAGGAAGGTCAATAAAGTATAATGTGATGAAAGAATAAGATACCAAAGAAGTAGAAGATGATGTATATGATGATCACGATCGATAATTAGTCGATGATGTTCCTGACGGAAATGTTCACGAAGAAGAAGAAGTTGATGATGATGATGATGATGATGATGATGATGATGATGATGATGATGATGATGATGATGATGATGATGATGATGATGATGATGATGATGATGATGATGATGATGATGATGATGCTGATGCTGATGCTGATGCTGATGGCGATGGCGATGGCGATGGCGATGGCGATGGCGATGGCGATGGCGATGGCGATGGCGATGGCGATGGCGATGGCGATGGCGATGGCGATGGCGATGGCGATGGCGATGGCGATGGCGATGGCGATGGCGATGGCGATGGCGATGGCGATGGCGATGGCGATGGCGATGGCGATGGCGATGGCGATGGCGATGGCGATGGCGATGGCGATGGCGATGGCGATGGCGATGGCGATGGCGATGGCGATGGCGATGGCGATGGCGATGGCGATGGCGATGGCGATGGCGATGGCGATGGCGATGGCGATGGCGATGGCGATGGCGATGGCGATGGCGATGGCGATGGCGATGATGATGATGATGATGATGATGATGATGATGATGATGATGATGATGATGATGATGATGATGATGATGATGATGATGATGATGATGATGATGATGATGATGGTCATGATGATGAGTTAGATGAAGAAGAAGACCAATGGCATGAATGGAATGTATGAGGTATGTGATTAGTATATTATCTATCTATTTAATATTGATTTCTTGATAAAAATTTATTTGACTTATATGGTTACATAATTAATTCATTATGTGGATTGTTTAGTAGCTATGTGATGGATGGTGATTTATGATATATATTTGATTGATTACATGTTTATGATGATACATATGTGATGCTTATGATGCTCAATTACATATATGATGATACATACATGATGCTTATGATGCTTATGATACATATTTATTTATTGTTTATCAAATTACAAATGTAATGCTTATGATGCTCAATTGTCGGTGCTGATTTCATGTAAATATTTTGTGTGATGTTGCCACCCTTAGTGGAAATAGGTAATTGACTACAGACATCATCAACCCTTTACTTGAGGATCCTGCATAGTCTACATAAAGTAAAGGTAAGGAATAAAAAAATATAAAATGAATATGATGACTGCATACTATTCATGTTATGTACTATGTAATTTTTAGTATATGTATCATGTAATTTTTAGCTAACATAAGATAATTGAATTATATATGCAGGAACCTAAACCCCTTTGACGAGGATCCTACACATTCTCATGGATCGACGGGTATAAGTCAATACACCCAATAGAAACAGTTTATTTTTAAGAAATTACTAGGAAAACAAACTTCCTCAGTTTTTCAAACCTCGACATTAGCAACAAATCTAATACAGTTATCAACACTTGAGGCCCCAGTTGGAATTATTCAAATTTTAATCACAATATCAACTTTAGGGTCGACTTCTTCAACAACATTACCCTCATTTGCAAAATATCTCTCTCATTACTAGCTAATTCTCTCATTTGATGGAGTGTAGGTATCACCAAATAGGTATTTGTCAGATGTGTCTTCCTCGAATGAGGAAAATGCGGGAATAGAAGACGAAAGTGAGACATGTAGTAGATCTAAAATAGGGAGATCAACTAGAGGTCAAAAGATTAGAAGAAAATTCAATAAACGTATGAAATTTTTCCTTGCTCAAGGGGGGTCATATTCTTACGATGATGAGACCAAAGGTGACATCGAGGTGCCCTTGAGGTACAAACATCTACAGAAACAATGGGTACCCAAGGAACTTCCTCCAATAAACATTGATTTTTGTGTTAATGAGAGGATATATCACATAGCACCTTCGTCGTTACATGGTTTGGGCCTATTTTCCATGGACGGCATAAAGGTCCGTTACAACAAAGTTATTGAATTGATGGAGTTTTTCGGACCTTGTTACAATTACAAAAATTGGATGCAGATTGTTCGATATAAAAAAAGTATGCGTAGGTATGCATTGTTAGCAAATTATATACAACATAAAGATAATGATCAAAATAAATGAGTGGCTATATACATTGATGGAAGGCCAAAAACAACATGGAATATTGCAGGTTTTATAAATAGTACGTGACCTGGGTCAACTAATAAGCAACTCAATTGCATATTTGAGGTGCGTGAGGGAAATCATGTATCCGTATGTGCGATAAAATCAATAAGTGCAGGGGAAAAGTTGCTAATCGATTACAATTTAAATCGTATAGATACAAACAAAGTTACTATCATGGGGGTGGTACATAGTATATACCATTTAAACCAACCTCCAATTAATGACTCCAATATACCATTTTATTATTAAGTTTTTTTGCTAAGTCTATTGGTTTCATTTCGCTAACGTTTTTATATTTTTTCTTTGTCACAGGGCGACATGGATCCATCAAATAGCACAGATAGGGATGTAGGTCCTGACACTTCTACCGATCAGGTAAACCTTATTGTAATTGTACAAATTAGATGGAAGCAAACTGTTACATTATTATGTTCTTTTCTTGAGTGTTTTGGAGTAATTTTGATTGTGTTAATAATATTCTTGTCACAAACAGATGTTCAGGGAAAGGGAAAGGGACCTGCAGTACCTCAACACCTCTATAGGGATGTGGACTCAACAGCATTATGCGATGATGACATCGCATTTACCACAAACCCTACAAAAATGATGAAAAAGTTTGTTAGAAAAATTAATAGAGAGATTCTTGCTTTGGCATCCATGAGCCCTCAAACCAATGAAATAAAAGAGGGTGCAACAATTGATGTGGATAGCACAAAACTTGCAAGTAAGTAGTAATGAAAGCTTTAATTATAACAAAAGTTCAATAATGGTTTATATTTTATTCACTTCTATGTCGTTAACTAAAATATGTACGTGTTATTTTTATAAGATTTTATGTGTCCTCATCAACCTAGTGGCCATTATCAGGGTATTGTAGGTAGTTCAGGTGATGACCATGTTATATACATTAAAACTGCTCCTTTTTTAGACTTGTGAACTTTTTTTTTAATTCTAGTGTTATTGATCGTATATTTATTATATATTTGATGCAGAGGGATCTAGTTGATTCTCTTCATGACTGCTCATTCATACCTTAGGGAAACAAACCCCCTTACACATCCCTTCACTTGTTCTCAACAAACCCCCAACACATCCTTTTTCTAGATCCTTGACTTGGATCAACCTCTCACTTCATCACTTATAATTTTCGAGAGCTTCATACTGTGATTTGTTCTTCACTGTCATTTCACCTCTCACAATATGATACTCTCTCCTTTTAAATCTTGTCACATTCTACTTGAGATCACATTCTACTTGAGCTCAACTTCCAACAAGACAAGTTACATGTTCAAGAAACTCCATGTTATCCTTAACATTGTGAAAATACAAAGTATTTCAACCATTATACCTTAACATATACTTACCCCTGTCCTCCAAGAGTGTTATTTCACTGTCCTCATCTCATTAATGTCTGCTCCAACTGCCCAAGAACTCATAATCTTCACTTACTCATAGAATCCTTACAAATTCTAAAACTGCAAAATAAGGAACCCCAACTACCATTCATTGTGACTGTCATGATCAAACAAGTAGATTGAAACTTTCTTGGCTTATCAATGTCCATCATATTGGGGAAGGGTATTTAGAGTTGTTCCAACCTTATTTAATCAACACAATCCTATTTCAACCCATTGGACATCACTCAACAAAACAATATGGTTTGTTGTCCCAAAACAAGGAAAACTTTGTCGCAGTCTTCTAGGGCACTAGTTTTCTTGACATTTGTACAACCATTCAACACAAGAATAATTAAATATGAAAGATACTTGAGTTGACAATAAAAATCCAGAATTTGAGAAGTTTTCAATGACTACATGAATGGATATTAACAAACCCTTGTGACTGACCCGGAACTAAGGGTTTTGGACAGTTTAGAGAAAAACAATTCAACCTCTCCTCATTCTTCACGGCAATTGCTCTAACTTGGCACAAAACAAAGTTAATTCATTACACTTCACCCTCAAATCCTTGATTAGATATTTTTAATCTATTTTCTTGATGAGAAGAAACTTGAAACAGTGCATGAAATGTGACTGTCATGGAAATTTGCAATTAACAAGTTCCAAAACACAAAATCTTATTGATTTTATTAAACCATAATATATTTCAGTGTTCTTCAAGGTGTCTCCTTCCTTCTTCATTTACACTACCCTCTTGTCACAAATTTACCTACCTTTGTCCTCCTTCATATTGTTCTATCATTAAGATTAGCATCGAACACTAATAAAGGTTAATCTATCTTTACAATTCTTAATAAAGGTTCATCCTTGTTTACAATTCTTGTAGTTTTCATATATTTGATGTTTTATGTATTGAATGTATTATTCTTTAGGTGATGTCAATGTTCTTGTGCAAACGCCGCCTCATCTAAGGTTAGCCCCACCTATATTGCTGACTGTAATGTTGGCAACGCGCAGCATGCAAACATCGTCTACTACATGTCATGTTGTCCCACCCACTGATGGTAGATCCCTCTTTTTCTCTCTCTTTCGTTATGTGTCCATTTCCCTTGAAGCATTCTTTCTTGGTGGAATTTCATAATGGATTCCTTTTCTGTAGCAGGAGATGCACATGAGGATGCACCAGAGGCGATTACTGTTGATCACATACCATCATTTCCTAGATCTTCTTGTATTGCTAGTATGGGAATGTTGCATGCCACATTGGTGGTGAGCGACAAAGAATTGATTCCCTTAAAGATACAGAAGGTTCCAGGTACTTTAAAATTATTATTATATATAGTCTAATTGTAATTTACTTACTGATCACTCATTTTGGACTAATGATCTCATGATTTTTTTGCAAGAAATGATATTTTTTATAAAAATCTTAATGACATTGCATTGCAGATATTTGAGCCCACCATATGTAAAAGGTGGAACATCATATGTGACCTAACCCTAATCCACTATTTTGATTTCATATCATTACTAGAATAGTTTTCCTTTTATCCTTTTTCTTGAACTATATCAAAGGTAGCTTTAGTTTATTTTTTAATCTAACAGGCTTGTTTTTGCTTTAAAGGTGGAATGACCAAGAAAAAAATTTAAAAGATGAACTAACAAACCGTATGGTTGGGTTGTTTGAAAATGACACATTTGACAAAACCAAGGTCCTTGAAAAAGTTGGCACATATCTAAAGTATGTGAGGGACCAATACAGGACACATTTAGAGAAGAACGTAAAGTACGAGCGTCCCCCCATGATTCCAGAGAGGGAGTGGAAGGACCTGATTTTGGATTCAAAGGAGAGAATTGAAAGGAAAAAGGAAACACACCACTAGATGCCAGAAGAAGGTATGTGATACTATTAAGAATGTAATTATGTACTAATTATTCTTTATATTTATATAATCTAACATATTTCAAACTTTTCATAGACTGAGTGAAACGTCAAAGGAAACCAAGGAAAGACAAGAAAAGCATGGGCAACACAAACTCGGCTCTGGTGGTTATATGAAACTTGCCGCATGAATTGTAAGAATCAGTAAATGAAATATCACATCAAAATATTTATAAATTGCAAACAATTTTTTTTTAATCAAACAATACAAGCAAAATTCACAATACTAAGCAAAAATGAAGGGCTTTGAATTCAATAGAGCGCCCACAGAAGATGACAAGAGAATTGCCTACAAGCAAGGCTATACAGCGTGGCTGAACGGCTACGAGAATTCAGTGGGAAAACACGAGATTTTGATGCATATGTCACAAAGGTAAATAATATAAATGAAAATGATTTCAAATTGAATTTTGTACCAATAATCTATTTGATGTTAAGTTCCAACATAAAGTGACTATATTCTTTTTAAATAAGCAAGCAATGATAACAATGCACATGACATTGGAATGCAGCCTATTAATCATGGAACACAACATGGACATGAGATCCGGATGTGTATTCCAGTAGTGGAGGTATTCATTTTCTATTCAAAAAAATTTATGTAATTATTAATACAATTAAACATCTTAATTAAATTGTAATTAGTGTAGTAATTAATGTAACCTTTTTTGTTAATATTTTAGAGCATGTAGTCGGTGGTGACCAAGTGGAGCATGATCCGGGTAGACAACATCAAGAACGTGATGTTCCCCAATCAAGTAAAGAGGACCATTGTTATTCCTTTAAACAAATTTAATTGCAATTTGTGTATTGATTAATGTAACCTTTCGTATTTCAACTCCAAGGGATCTAGAGGGTGTTCAACATGTTGAGGTTGAGGCTAGACAAAATGATGTGGAAGATGATGTCGCCCCATAAGGTAAAGAGTGCCACAATTATGTTCTTTTAATTAATGAAATACTTGTGACAATAATAAAAAATGTTTTGAATTTAACCCATTTCTTTGTTATTGCAGATGACCCCCTTTGGTTCAATGTCCTCATCCTCTTTATAGGACTAGGCATACATCGAGATCATGAGCAGAGGGCAAAACAACTGAAGATGGGGGAAATGATGAAGAATACGATGCTCCACTTAATTTATACATAGCTTCAACAAAAAATATTGTAATCTACCTTATTTGATAATGATTGATTTTTATGTGTTAATGAATGTAATTATATGCTAATGAATGTTCATGAATGATATGTGTTAATGAATATTGATGAATGTTATGTGTTAATGAATGTTAATGAATGTTGTGTTAATGAACGTTATGTGATAATGAATGAATTCTATATTTTAATAATGGATGAAAAAATGATTGAATGTTAGATGTTAACGAGGAATCTAGAGTGATGTTAGGGGGGGAGGGGCCAAATGAGCTTCCACCTTCACATGGTTGGCCCTGTTAAGTAGAGAATATTAAACTATTCTTGAAACAAAGCGACGCTCAATAAAATAACACACTTTTCAATATTTCATTATGTTGCACAGTTAAACTTATTGAAAAATGTATATTGAATCTTAATTGCAAGGTCCAACAGAGCCAACATGAACAACAACACCACAAGTTGTTGGGTATAATGAGCTCCCATATTGTCTTGTATGCACACTAACACTATGAGTTTCTTCTAGTGCTGATATGCATGGTGTGACTGCAAAAGTTGTGAATATGCCTCATCCTTGTAAACTTTTTTATTAGTTGACATTTTCTTTAGCATTTTTTTAATTTTCCTTATCATTTTAATTCTAACCACTTTTATATGGAATTTATTGTTCTATTTTTTTACTATCTACCAAACATTATTGATACAAGGACTTGCATTGCATCCATTTTTTCAATTAGGTATTATAAAGGGTAGGTTGTATTTGTAAATGTCTCTTTGAGTTCATCCAAATTTTATAACTGTTACCTCACATCTCGTTAATGTTGCAACAGGGATTATGGCCAACATAGGCTACGATTGCAACCTCTCGGTGCCATAGAGTCTCTTTGTTCTTAAAATTATAGCAGACTGTCAGGTACATTCCCTCTTTTTCACTCCAAATTGTAACGGTCAATGCACATGACCAAATTTCCTTTGACATCTAGAGGATAGTATTAACTTTTAAGTAATTAGAGGCTCTGAGGCGTATTTGGCCAGTATTTATTTTTGTTGGATATGATGGTTATGTTTTAAGTCATCTTAAGATGATCTCAATGAGTAATCATTCACTAATGACATTTTTTCATTTTTCTTCATGAATGTTGGTAATTTTTACAAGTTAAGATACCCATTGAGCACATAGGCACCTTTTAACATTTGTTAATAGCGGGGGGAACAACTCTTTCTAATGCTAAAGAGGATACAGTGAAATTCACAATAACCCATTTGTAGGTCTCAACCTCCAAGAGACATAATTAAGATGCTTGAGTCATCTATGTGCATGTTAAACAACCTCAATCTATTATAAGCCTGAATTAACATATAATTAGATGAGTGCACATCAAAAAGTTGCTACCTCCTAGAGGTAGGAATAAAATGCATCAAAGCATCCTTGTAAATTCATTACTTTGTTAATATAATACTTGATCTCTCTAAAAAAAATGTGTTATGCACAATGATTATGATAGCCAATAGTTCTCATTTGATGATCATCTAGGTCAACTTTTGATCTAAAAGAAACTTATCACAAAAGGGGTCGTGGACTATCCTCGTTCACAGTCAAACCTCACTATAGTTGAGATATCAAAGCTTTCAATCACACGAAAGATATAGCAACTGTAATGTAGATGTCAACTTGAAGAGAATGAGTAGTGACAATAGAAGTCATACAAAGTTAGAGACCAAGAGTTGCCAGTCAAACCAAAATCCCTAGATCCATAGATGATACAAAGAGCAGTCAAATAACTCTTCATGAGTGTAGATAGTTAGCAAATCATAGTGATGAAGGTTTTTTAGTGGTTATGAGAAAACACTTAGATAAGAGATCATTTTTAAAAGATGACAAGGATGCCATCATACTCATTGTGACAATAAGGACATTCACTATTGCAAAGATAGTTGTGAGTAAGAATTTTTGTATCAAATCAATATAAATAATATCCTATGCTTATTGCAGAAGCCATACACCTGAGCCAATATTCATAGTGATAAAGGAGCCTTTCAACATTAGCAACATAGAGGATATAGACTATCAAAGTTTCAAATAGTGGTAGGCATGCATTCAAGGTAGCTCAAATAGAGGAGATTTGTTAGAGAACAAGCCATGATAGAAACCTAGAGACAAATCCTTGTATTGGGCATAGTTAAGAAGGATAGTGCCCTAACAAGTTCTAATGATTTGCTTGAATTGATCAAAATATTGTTGCATTATTAGCCGATAGGCTACATTTTGTGTGGGGTTTTGACTTGAAACCTGTCTCACGCCGTAAAACAATTAACGGGTTGACGTGAAAGTGTCGGCTTTCAGAAGTCATTATATGATTTTTTGTATTATTATTTTTATTTTTTTTAAATAATCGTCGGAATTCTGACGCCCTCTTTTTGCACCGATGACTATACCGTCGGGCATACAGCATCCTCGTCAGTACATAGTTCCTGGTTGCCCTCAGACGACATCAGCATTTCGTTGGAAATCAACAAAAAACATCTGACGAGGATGTTGTATGCCTGACTGCATTCTCTTGGCAGATGAGTGGTCGGAGTAGCACTTTTCGATGGCTACGTGTGTCGGCAGTCCAACAAAAAAATAGTCGGAATTCTGACGAGCTACCGTCAAAATTGACCCCCAAATGTACTAGTGGGAGTTCTGGGACTCTGAAGTTTTGAGATCATTTATTTAGTGACCCCAGAACTTCGGGATCTTGAAACCCCAGAGCGTGCCTGGGTTACTTTATTGACCAGTTTCTTTGCGGTGCACTTTGTGTCCCTTCTTTTTCCTTGTTTGTGTGATTTGTCCTCTTCTTGACTTTATGTTTGTGTTTCTTTGCTTGGTTGTCTTTTCATTTCGTGTGTTTTGTGTTTGGTAGCTTACGGTTTTTCTACAAAAAAAGCCAATTTTGAAATCGGCAGTTAGGGTTTTCGTTTTCTTCATTTTGGAACTTCGAGTTCCCGAAGTCGCAAAACTTCCCTTTTGGCTTGCTTCGAACTCCGGAACCCCAGGTTTTCAGGATCCCAAAGTTTGCTTTTCTTCTTCCCCCTAGCTTCGGAACTTTGAGTTCCTAGAGTCCCAGAATTGGTTTGTGTTGTTCCTCGAGTATTTCGGCATTTCAAAACCCTGGAATCCCAAAGTCATGGTCTTTTTCGCCAAGTCCACCTCAAGATTCTAGGATCTTGAAACCTTGAAATTGGTCTCTTTGTTGAGTTCCAAGCTTTGGGACCCCGGAACTCTGAGATCCTAAAATCATGCATAAGGGTTTCTTTTGACCCTGGAACCCTGGGATTTTGAATTCCCTTGCTTTCTAATCAACCTTCTAAGGTACTGATTACACGTAATCTCTTATGCAGATTGAAGAATTCTTATGGAAATATCAACAATCTGAAGGAAGAAAGTCAGGAACAAGATAAAGCTCAAAAGGAATCCCATCATCCACTTCAATAGACTGCTACATATGAAACTAACATGGTTCCAAGGAGAACAGGAGACAAAAAAGAAGTTAACCCCTAGCTCATCCATGTTACCATAGAGAGGGAAACCATAATCTTGTTGATAACTGCAATTTTGAGGGAAGGCTTGGACTACACTTGTCATGCACAAGCAACACCACAATGTAGAGACACTCATGTGGAAGGTGGAGGCGTAGTCACCTCTAAAGAAGACTCAGGGATCACATGCAACAGGTGATAGCTAAGTGGAGTTCAAAATAAGGGACTTGCATGTCGATTGCAACTCCCACCATTTTGTAACTGAGTCTTAGGCATACTTTACTCCTAGAGTATAGGGGGCAAGACACTATAAATGTAATGAATTAGGCCATTTCAAGGATCTAAAAACTAAAGATTGGAGGCCATAGTTAAAATTAGAAGTAGCTTAGGAGATGGAAATTTTCTGGAACTTGGTTGAAGGTCATTCTAGATTTTTTCCATTGCATTTTCATGTTAGCTTAGCTGGAAGCAACCTAATGTAAGCAAAATCAAACATTCAGTGTCACAAATCTGTTGAATAACTATCCTCATTCGAAGGTGAATATATGAAAGAGAGAGTTGTGTTTGCGTGACTTCAATCTATGCATGTATATGGTGATTGATGTTAATGTCAATGTGGTTTATTCTTTCTTTCCATTGAATCTAGCTTCATTGATATGTTAAATTGATGATTTGCATGTTGATGTATGAATGTTCCAATTTCCTCTAGGTTTAGTTGATATTGTCAGATGGAATGAATGTTGAAAGTTCATCATCCTCTGCATCCCCTTTCACTTTCTTTTTTTTTTTGTCAATTAATTTAGATTTAGTTTAGTTTTTCTAACTTATGCAAATAAATCAGAATGTTACGAATCAACAGGCCCCTTAACAAGTACATCTATGTCAACCACTGAGTTACCCAACATCATCATAACCCGACTATAGAGACCTTACAATCGTCAATCTTTTGATATTGATAGCTTTTTAGGAGAGGTGGTGTGTGAATTCATGTTCTGCCTGCATGTTGGTGAGTGTTTTAAAACACCCATCAACAGAAGTGGTGCTAGAAGGAGGGTCAGGTAAAGTTTTTATGATTTGTTTGCTTAAGTTATGGTGAGCTGAGCCTTGGGAAATCTTGGCTCTGATGGGTAGTCCTTGGTGCATACCCAGGGTTGTTCACCCAATCCCTCATCATATGTACAATGGGCTTCCTATGTTCTATCCTGAAACTAGACAAAGTGATTTCAAGAATTCTATAGAACTTCTTCAAAATGTGTCACATGATATCATTTGTAGCTTGTTTGCAAGTACTTTTCAAGGTTCGGCAACACACTGGTATGCAAATCTGCCCACTGGTTTAATTTGTTCTTGGTGGGAGTTGGAGTTTTTATTCATGTATCAGTATGATCCAGTAATGAGAACACAAGATGTTTTAATTCAATTTCCAAGGGTTAAAAGAAATTTTGTTGAAACTATTTCTCAATTTAATCATAGATTTCTTTTAATGTATCAGAGACTTCAATCTACAAGCAGGATTATCGGCACTTATTGCTTGAAAGAACACTATCTTTGCGGTATTGGTCCCACATTTGCAGCAAAAGTGAGAAGTTTGGGTGAAGTCAATGATGTTAATCAGTCAATTAGTATAGCCTTGATGTTATTACAATCTGGCTTTGATGCACCAAACGACCATTACAATGAATTCAATGACCGAGTGACAGAGAATTGTCAATATGCATGGGATTTCGAATCAATATACACCATTCTTGTCCAACAATGACCACATGAGAATCGCAGTGTTTTAAACCTTCTTAACATATATTCAACCAACTCAACAAATGAACATAATCATGACTAATGAATGCAAATTCCAAATATGAATGACAATGTTTCATCTTATTTTAAGAGTCTAACTGTTGCAACTTCTTTTTTTATCAAGATTCAATAAGTAGAGCATCAAATTATAATGAAATTACAGCTGCAACAACAAGTGTACAACCATGTCAACCCAGATGGCTAAGTCAGAACAAAGATAAGGCAGTTGCATTAAACATTGATCATGAGAGGGAAATCAAGTTTGGAAGTGATTCAACAACTGCTTTTGAGATATTTTGAAGAAGTTGAAGTTGTCACAATGCTGCCCCAATATTTTTATAATAAAGAATCAACAAGTGGAGAGCTTCATATGCATTGTCAACGTGAGTTTCATGATGATCAACCACATAATGAAGGTGTGCAAAATTTTGGTTTATGGTTGGATACTACACTTGCACATAAACATTTGAATGGAAGGTTGAGAGAGTTGAGTGTCTCTAAGTCTCTAGTGGATATTTCATTGGTATATGGATATAGGATACATTGCACAAACAAGCATTATGAGATTAATTGTTATGTTTTCCTTGAGTGATTGGATAGATATTTTAAACACATGATTATAATTGAGGATGTATTCACTCCCCTGGCATATCATTGGGACCTCGAGTTGACAAATGAGTTGAGAGAACAACTCTTACTACTAAAGGCACAACAGGATTCACATCTATTCACTCATAAGGGAAATCTGCTCAATGAGAGCTAACATGATGAATAATTTAAGACAAGTGTGGATGAAGCTAGTAAGTTGGTGTTTATGCCTTCCTCTATTGATGAACATGAAAGAGATGTTGACTTGACTTCACTATGTAACAAAAATGTTCATTTGTGTTTGAATTTATTAAACAAAGAAGCTGAGTTGACGGCTAATCTTGGTGTGATTACATTAAGGAATGATAGTCTCATCGATTTAAAAAGGTAGCAATACTAATCTGTGCATTGATTTTGTGAGTAATGAGACTGATCTTACAAAGATTGTGAAGTTGAAAAGGTAAATGATGGTTGCATTTGTATTGATGACAGTAATAAGTTTGAAGTTAGCCCCATAGCTGATGAAAACATGAATCTTTCCCTTGAATTTCAAAGCTATGATGCCCCAAGTGATCAGAATTGTAATAATGAGAATGAAGGATAAGTATTCTCTGATGAAATTGTAGAAGATATTTTCTTATGTGTTGATGACAAGTTGGGAATTAAAACTCTTGACACAAACAGAGAAGTGGATTTAAATCATAAACTCCTTGACAAATGTCTGGATCATATTTATATCAGCCATGAGGGTGGATTGGAAACTATGATAGGTGTTGATGGAACTGTTTATGCACATGAAACTAACTCTCCATTATGGCAAAGCGTTTATGACAGGGTTGAACTTGATAAAACACGAGCAGACCAAGAGCATACTTGTGAGAGGAAATCAAAAACGGAGTTGTCTACACAAGCCCATCAATGGGAAATCAAGGAGTGCCTCTCTAAATCTGATTTTTATGAAATTTCAATTGAAGGATCTTATTTTTCATTTTCTAGTAACTTTGAATTGAATGATAAAATATTAAATGTTGATTCATTTCTCTCTAATTTTGTTGATCCCATCCAGGAAATTGATGAAGTCGATGTTGTGCATGAAAAGGAGGATCTCCAAACATTGCAAACTAAAAGTGAAGATTGTGTTTAGCCCACTGTGGAAGAGGAAGTACAAAGAATGATGAACCTTGTAGCAAAGCAAAGTACAACAATGGACAAACTAGGATACTCTAGTGATATAGAAGATTTTGCAGTATGTGATTCATGTAGAATTCATCTTTCGAATTCACACCCGAAGGTATGTTGTTCTGATTTTATACTTGACTAGGAGATTGTTATAAATTTTAAGATGGATACTGAAGAAGGTGATCTAAACAAGAAAGAACCTCATATTTCTTGTTTATTAGGAGAAGGCTTTGAAGTATATAGTCCAATGGTAGTCGAGTGTCTTATTTCCCCCTTTGGGATTTTTATTCATGATAATGATTTGTTAAAAATTGAAGCTAATCTTGTTGACAATCAACATAACATGTAACTAACATATGTTGCTTTTCTTGATAGGTATGAACCCAAGTTGGACAACAAGTTGTACCTTGAGTAGGGACCTCGTAGCGATGAAGTTATGGTGTAGGAGAGTGCTCCTACAACGCAATCAAATCAGGTGGCTTCCTTCCTTTTTCCTCTTGTGTTGATAACTTTGTATTTGAATATGATGCGGGGGAAATAAAAACATGTTTGTGGGTAGATCATGGTCAAAATGAAAGCCCACAGTTGATAATCTTTAAAATTTTGTGCTCTCAAAATAAATTGAAACTATTAAAACTTTACATTTCCGAGTATAAAAATGAGTTTGCTAGACTTGGGACTTGGTCGACTAAGCTGTAACTATTGAACATAATGAAGAACCAGTCAAGAAAGGTGAAACTTTTTGTTGTCTCATTTTGTTTAGATCAATTCTTAAGTTGGTTTAGTGTTAGTTTAGGCTAGCTAGTTCCCTTTCTATTTTTGTTGTTTTTCCTTGTTTGTTTGGTCTTTTCTTTCTTTCAGTCTTCCCATGTGTCTTCTTTTGTTCCTTGTGTTTTGGTTTAGTCTGTCTTGTTTCCTCATCCCTTTTCCTTGTTCTTTTTGTTCTTTTTGTGTTGTTGTTTTCATGTGTGGGTTATTTTTATTTCCTTGTTCCTTTCTTGTGTCTTTGTTCCTTCTCCTTCCCTTTTAAGGGCTCCCATGTTCCAAGGTGGAAGTTGAATTGTCGCATAAGGGATATAACTGAGAGTGGCTTAGTTGATAGTTTGCTACATGTATTTTCAAATACTTGAACATTCACTTGCCTTAGAGACTTTAGTTTACTTTCATACTTCTCAATCTTGAGGTTACTGGCATGTATCATGACTTGGTGCATTTTTTAGTTTGTAGGAAGCAGTTGAAAACCTACATGAACAACACATCTTAAGAAATCCATAAGTTAGTTTATATCAAGTGTGGTGGTTCTATTCAGGGTGAAAAATCCGAAGGTTTACATTTCTTCACGATCTCCACTGTGGTTCCCAACCCAATATCAAACTTCATTGTTTGAAAATTGAGAAAAGAGAAAAGAATGCAATCATGAGAAAGTACAAAAAAAGAGAAAGAAAGGATAAAAGTAAGAAAAAGAAAAGCAGAAAGAATCATCAAAATCTCAATTTACAAGGGTGATTCAAGTACCTCCACTGGGTTATAGACACCTGACTGGTAATGGAGCAATACTTGAGGAGAACAAGAGGTATCTCTATCAGGGCTATAGACTCCTAGCTAGTAGAAGATCTATGCCCAGGATATCATTGCATGTTGGAAACTACATGCTTCACCTACATAGCTTGGATAGTGCTTACCTTTCTTGGTTGTAACATAACTTGATGGATGGTTAATGAATCAATTGCACACACTTGGGATTTCAGTTGTAACTTGGGTCTCTTTGGTGTGTTGAGGCTTGATTATGTCAGTGTTCTTTACGTTGTCTAGTATGAACATAACTAGAGATTCTAGGATCTTAAAGGGTTAAGTACTTGAAAATGTGTGAAATCATTTTCCCAGCTAAGTCGCAATTTTTTATGCCCTACATAATGCACCCCAACTTTTCACTTCTCGAGCTAGGGGCCCCCCTTTTTGAATCGCTTTGTTTTTATCCTATTTTCCTTTCGTTCGCATTTCGAAACCCCGAGTTCAGGTAGGATCCTGAAGTGCATCTTATTCCTTCTGTTTCTTCTACTTTGTTTGACTTCAAATTTTTAGGATTTAGAAACCCTAAAGTCTTCATTGTTTTCCACTTTGACACTTTGAAACTTTGGAATCCTAAAATCTCGAAGAGTCCCTTCATCGGTTTCTCTTTGATTTCAAAACTTCGAAACCCCAAAGTCTTGAAATCCTACGTTTTCTCCTTAGAGCCTCAAGATCCTATAATTTTGGAATCACAGGTCCTCTCTTCATTTTGTTTGTTTCTTCTTCGGAGTTTCGGGACTCCAAAGTTCTGAGGTCATTTGTTTAGTGACCCCGGAACTTCAGGATCCCGGAACCCCCGAGTGTGCCTGGGTTGCGCTGTTGGTCGGTTTCTTTGTGGTGCGCTAAGTGTCCCTTCTTTTTCCTTATTTGGGTGAGTTCTCCACTTCTCGATTTTGTGTTTGTGTTTCTTTGCTTTATTGTCTTTTCGTTTCATGTGTTTTCATGTTTGGTAGCTTAGGGTTTTTCTGCAAATAAGCCAATTTCTAAATCGGCAGTTAGGGTTTTCATTTTTTTCATTTCAGAACTTCAGTTTCTAGAAGTCCAGAAACTTCTCTTTTGACCTGCTTCAAACTCAAAAACCCCAGGTTTCCATGATCCCAGAGTTCGCTTTTATTCTTCCCACTAGCTTCAGAACTTCGGGTTTTCGGTCTCTGTTGTTCCTTGAGTATTTCAAAATTTTGAAATCCTGAAGGCATAGTCTTTCTTGCCAAGTACATCTCAGAATTCTAGGATCCCAGAACCCCAAAATTGGTCTCTTTGTTGAGTTTCAAGCTTCGGTACCCCAAAACTCTGACATCCCAGAATCATGCTTAAGGGTTTCTTTTGACCTCGGAACCTCAAGATTCTAAAGTCCATTGCTTTATAATCAACCTTGAAGGGTATTGATTACGCGTAATATCTTGTGCAAATTGAAGAATTCATATGAAAAAATTAGCCATCCCAAGGAATAAATCTAGGAACGAGATCAATCTCAAAAGGAATCCCATCATCCACTTCAGTAGATTACTACATATGAAACTACCATGGTTACAAGGAGAACAACAAACAAGAAGTTAACTCCCAGCTCATCCATGTTACCATAGAGAGGGAAACCATAATATTGTTGATAACTATAGTTTTGAGGGAAGTCTTGGACTACACTTATCATGCATAAGCAACACCGCTAGGTAGACACACTCACGTGGAAGACGGAGGCGCAATCACCTCTAAAGAAGACTCAGGGTTCACATGCAACTAGCGATAGCTAAGTGGAGTTCAAAAGCAGAGACTTGCATGTCGACTGCAACTCCCACCATTTTGTAACTAAGTCTTAGGCATAGTTTACTCCTAGATTATAGGGGGGTAAGACACTATAAATGTAATGAATCGGGTCATTTCAAGGGTCTGAAAATTAAAAATTGGAGGCCACAGTTAAAATTAGAAGTAGCTTAGGAGATGGAAATTTTGTGGAACTTGGCTAAAGGCCATTCTAGATCTTTTTCATTGCATTTTCATGTTAGCATGGCTGGAAGAAACCTGATGTAAGCAAAATCAGACATTCAGTGTGACAAATATGTTGAATAACTATCCTCATTTGAAGGCGAATATATGAACTTCAATTCGATTTCCTGTTTACTTCAATTATTTTCTTTCATGTGATGAATGTTTAATACTCTTTTATCTGATTCAACTTCCTGAATCTAGAGAGAGTTGTGTTTGCATGGCTTTAATCTGTGCATGTATATGGTGATTGATGTTAATGTCAATGTGGTTTAGTCTTTCTTTCCATTGAATCTAGCTTCGTTGATATTTTATGATGATTTGGATGTTGATGTATGAATGTTCTAATTTCCTCCAGATTTAGTTGATATTGTCAGATGGAATGAATGTTGAATGTTCATCATCCTCTTGCATCCCCTTTCACTTTTGTTATTTATTTGTTGTCGGTTAGTTTAGATTTAGTTTAGTTTTCTAACTTATGCAGATAAATCAGAATGTTACGAATCAGCAGGCCCCTTAACAAGTACATCTACATCAACCATTAAGTTACCCAACACCGTCATGACCCGACTATAGAGACCTTGGAGTCATCAATATTTCGAGATTGATAGCTTTTCAGGAGAGATGGTGTGTGAATTCATGTTCTACTTGCCTATTGGTGAGTGTGTCAAAACACTTGTCAACAAGTAGGTTCCATTATCAACATCTTTATCACTAGATATGATTTAATCCAATCCTCATGAAATTTTATGTTTTTTCTTGTGCCTTTATTATTTATACTTCCTTTGATGAGGACCGAGTACACTCTTTTGGATGATTAGGATAATGATTCCCCAACTTCATTTTTAATAGCCCTATGAGGCTTCAATTTCACATAATGCACCAACATAAAAAATGCTCAATCATGAAACTCAATCCAATAAGAATGTTCCTCATCAATACACATTTTTTTAGTAATTTGAATTCATGCTTTGAAATGTTGGCATGATACTTGATGGATTTAAAACTTTTTTTTTTCAAAAAAAATAATTTGAGGTTCTTCTTGTTCTTTTTGGAGAATAAATTTGATGCTTACTTTTGTCATTTAATTCATGGTATAAATCCATGGAGTAGTTGGCATGCTTCTTAGGAATCTTTAAGACTATTAAAAATTTTGTTTCAATGGTGATGTGTGTCATGGTCTTCCATCAAAATGACCCATGCTTGTTTCATCTTCATTGGGGAATCAATTGATCGTTTCAAACTAAACTAAAGGTATCTACTAGATTTCATTAGGTCCAAAAAAGGTCATGGTTGAGAGTTTTCCTAAATGAATATCATTTATCAATGTTTACAAATGAACCTTAATGTTATTTGTGTACTCGTTAGTGAGCAAGTACTAGGAATTTAATTCATTGGGGGTTAAGGAAGTATAATTTTTTCTTGTGGGTGCAAAAAAAGTATTGGAATCACTCAGTGGAATTAAAGGTGTATAAGGCCTACTCGTACATATGCTCTTTGAATGTTTAGCAATACTGTCTATATCTATTATTGTGGGACTTGTGGGTGTGCTAATCATTAGGAACCTCTGTCGGGAATCATATTCCTACATGTGCTTTCATTTGTTTCTGGGGCTTGTATAACATTTTCTTGGTCAAAGAATGGTTCCTAAGTGACTTTCTAAATATTCTTCATTGGTACCAATGAAGATATTTAGTTTTTCCCTTGAAGTGTTAGCCATACCAATTATGTTTATGTGGACTTTTTGTTTATAGGTAACCCACTTCATAAGGTTTAGTGGAGGAATCTCATTTGGTTTTGGGTGAAACAAGGTAGGTTTTATTTTCTTGGAAAACACATCCTCTTCTACATCTATAGAGATATCAATATCTAAGGGTAAGTTGATCATGTATATTTGATTCATTTATCCAAAGGATAATTAAAATGGTTCATTAGTCTCTAATAATTTCACTTTCAGAGTGGTCTTAATCAAGATAGCTCTTACTTGTTTAGAACCTTATCCTTGATCATATGTCTTAATCCCTTATTTTTTGATGGGTTCTAAAAAGTTGCATCTTTTCTTAATTCATATAGTCTAGGGAATGGGTTTGATTACAACATTGTTTGTATCAAACTCATAATATAAAAGTGCCTATGTGAGCACCCTTAGCAAGAACCATAACACCTAAACATCTTGCATCCTACAATCGAGAAAACAACATGCACATCAAAATCATTCAATTTACTTAGAAAAAGTAGGTTCAATACCAAACTAGGGATATGTATTATGGTATTGATCTCTTTCACTTGTTCATTGGGGAATCAAATTAAAACTCTTCCACAATAAAATAATTTCATATAATAGTCATATCCAAGATACACTTTCCTACCATCACTTTCTTCATATTTTGTACACCAACCCCAATGTGAGGTCCATGTGAAAGGATAACCAAATTCAATCAGCCACGCACCTTTTTGTTACATGTGCAGCCAAGGCCATGACAAATCCATTACCATCATTTTGGGAGGACTTTTCAAATTCCTCATTAATTTTTTGTAGTCATCTTTTTCTTCCTTACAATATCCTCGAAAATGGTCAATATGTCATAGGTCCAACATTTTTCTTGGAATTACTAGGATAGTTGGATCTCTTATGGGATTTATACTTAAGCTACTCTTGTTTATTTCCATTCTTTCATTTTCCTTTCTATCTACTATAAATAGTAAGGACATGCTTGGCTAAATTGGAAGTCTTTATATGCGTCTCTTTATAAAGCAATGGCCTTACTATCTTATCCATTTTGAATTTAGAGGTAGTAGTCTCAATGACCATAATTAAGTTATCCTATGAATATAGAAAAGAACACAACAAAGTAGTGCAATGATCCTCCTCTTCCATCATCACTCCAACAAAGTGAAACTACATAACAACCATGTTAAATGCAATCAAATATTTGACACCATCTTCTATCTTGAGAATATACAACTTGTTTCTTATAAAAAAAAATTGTTCATTAGGGATTTAGCTTGATAAATCCCATTCAACTTCTTTCAAATGTTCATTATAGTAGTGTTTTCATGCACATTCAACAATAATGAATCAACAAAATAGAGTCCAATGAGAGCCTTAGATTTTGCATCTATTTTGTCTTCAATTTTTTGTGACACGTCAACAAGTTCGCATCCAGATATAGCAGCCCATAGATTTCTATTCACAAGCACATCCTCCATCTTGAAATTTTAAACTTAAATGTTTGTACCTAAGAAATTGTCCATTTATATTTTGCATCTACTTGGAATCTCTTCTTACATTAAGATCAAAACACTTATGCCAAACCTCTCCCTCAAATAAAGATTACTAGAAAAAAAATTCTAAATACATGTAGAATTTGAGGTGATTGGGATTAGACATTAGATGAAAGGAAGCAAGATATATGGAAATATTTCCTAAACTAATCGTAGATGAAAGTATTGTTATGATTTTTGAATCTTTACAATTACATAAAAGAGAAACACGTATAAAATAATTATAGAACAAATGTATACATGGGTAAATTCATTTTAAGATATATTCTTGCAATCCAAACTAGGAATTAATTGTATTATCACCAACAAACATTACAATACAATCTCAAGGACGTGTGATTACAAGAGTATAACCAACATACAACTCTAAGATTATTCTAGTAACATAATGCATATATTAAACTATCAAACCCTCTATCTCAAGAACCTAATAAATAGGAGAAGCAATTCTCGAAACCAGTAAATACTAATTACAAAAAACATGAGTTACAACCACCTAAAATGTGGCACCCAAAACCTTTTAATAAGAAATTCAACATTAAAAACCTAAGCTAAGTCCATAAGTCAAAAGTAGTATATCCAACCGATATGTCTTACACTCGATATTACCCACTCGCCAATTCAGGCATTTCATTTTGGCTCCATTACCTTCATTCAAAGATACTTTATGATGTGTCATAAAATAAGTCATAAGTTGGTCAATAAGTCTAACTTTGTCTTACAACTGATTTTGGCCTACTTGATGTTTTTATATTTAAATGTGGGAGGCTGAAATTTCGAAGGCAAAAAGTTTTTATTCAATAGGTTGTTGGGGGTCTTTTTATTTAAATTGTAGATCTCAAAAAAATCTATGCAACAAACATCCCTTGAAAGACAGAAACTATGTGACTTTTAAATTTGTAGTTGTAACATATTAAATTGATTCTTCTTATTTCATTCTATGATATATAAAAAATAAGTGAATCTATAAGTGATAAATTCAATTTTTAGTTGAAATATAGTGTGATCCTAATTTAGACTTGAAATAATCGAGAGCATGGAAACAAGATTCATATAGTAGAGGATATATATATATATATATATGACCAATGGATGGATGCAAAAGAGAAGGCATGGATTTGTTTGAATATCCCACCTTATACACTTCATATAGTTGATTTATTGATCCTATGATTTGTGAGGTATGATGGCTTCTTAAGCTATCTTATCTAATTGTGAAGAGAAATTTATTCCTATTGGAACATACCAATATGTTGAGAGGGAAGGTGAATCAATATATCTTCAAATTTCTACTTCAACTACTTCTCTAACAATCATCATCACTTTGTTAGGTGTATTGACATGAACATCAATAGTGCAAGCAATGAATGCGACAACACAAAAGAACTCAACACCAAATTTTACATAGGATATTATAGAATAGAAAAACCATGGTGAGCAAGCTACTTGGATCTACTGCCCAAATCTAGCCTCACAAAGAAATATAAACAATACAATGTCATTTGAAGGCATCAACCCTCAAGAAACACCAATCCTCTTGACAATACAACGTTTATGGGCACTAAATCCCCTAATCTGAGAGCTCCAACTCAATATAAACTAGTATCTATGATCTACGAGAGTATTGTATGAGTGAACAAGCAAATTGATCTTTCAATAGTGGAAGTGTGGAGAAGTATTGTTGTGCAGACAGTGTGTTTAACCGGAACTGTGATCAAGCATTTGGAGATGCTATTCTTTTGGTTCATGTAATCTAGATTGTTGTTCAATCTTTGTAAGGTGGTGAGCCTTCCCATGGTTGTAGCCCTTTGTTGTTTTGAGCAGTGAGCTCTAGGCATTGTGCCTAAATGCATGAGCATTCCCCATTGTAATATTTACAGATACTACTGCAAAGTATCATCATCATGTGGGTAGGTTTTGATCGTGTTTTTTCCCTTAACCAGGTTTAATTAATATTAAAGTAAGTTATTATATTATGATAATTTAATTAATATTAAATTATTCTTACAATATTACTATTATTAATATTTCTAATAAACTCTTCACCAAAGTAAAAAAATCTATTAAGACTATTATTATTATATTGTACTTTTTTCTATTAAATATAAGGAAAGCACAATACAAAAGGATGAAGATAGCAAATATATGCAGCTCATATACGTGAGTGACTACACAGTAACCATTGAGTATCTAAAAAATAGTCAAATTTATACAACAAGATTCCAACAAGCATATACATAAAAAATTTACGGTATAAGATATCAAATGCCTAGTCATATATAATTTCTCCATCCAGAGAACCATTGTCTCCCATAGCTCAATCCACATTATCCAACCCTATGCGCCCTCATTCCACATCAGCACCTTGCCCCATAAAATTGGGTCCACATATCGATGTATAACATGTTCCACTACGGGAATGTTCTATTAATGGGGAGGTTCATTCATCTTTTTCCAATGATTAAGCTCTCTGATGAAATCATCTAGACCAACCTCGAATGGAGATCTTTATTTAGAGCTTCTGGTCCAAGTGAACCCATGTGAGATTTCTCGGCAAAACACTATAGCACAACCATCCTGAAGAAGCCTCTCAAATTTCCTTCTAGTGAGCTGAAAGACTATTGTGACCTGCAAATTAACATCATAAAAAATGAGTCTCCTGAGAGACTCAGTAAGGCATCTATCTCTGCCACTGAACACACTAGCATTCCTTAATTTCCAAATATACCATAGCAATTCAACTGAAAAAATAGACCAAAAAATATTAAAATCTTTCCTAATGCCATGAATATAACCAGAAATGATCTCATGAGTAAATATTTTACCACCAATGCATAGCCTAAACATGTTTCATAGTTCCTTAGCAAAGAGGCAATCCAGAAAAATGTGCATAAAAAACTCAGGAAGCTTACAAAGGCTACAAATGGAAGGTCCACCATCAGGAGCTCTTGTAGGGAGTCTATGCAGGATGAGACGCCAAAGAAAATATTTCTTTTTAGGTTCAACTGGCCTAAACTAGACGTGGTTAAAGAGTTTAGTCCAAAAGGAATCACACTAGTTCAAGTTCCAATAGGAAGTTATGTGATCCAGTATAGAGCCATTATCAGTAAGTAGTTTATACACAGTTTTGGCTTTAGTATCTATCAAAACAGTCCCGACAGGCCACTTAAAGGAAAGAAACCTGGACTTATCTAGAACACATGGTTTGAGGAGAGAAAGGGGGAATAATCATTATGAAGGATAGTAAATGTTTTCATTTGAGAGATGGGAATATCAAATTTCAGCATCATATCAACCCAACTATAGAGACAAACATCTTTGAAAATATCTACAAAGTTCACCATTCCTTTGCAAGCCCATGCCTTGGCAGATTACCCTTGGAGAAGTGTCGGCATCTTATTATTATGTTTAAGGTTCCACAAAATCAACCTATCACCACAAACCTCCTTATCATCCCATATGATGTCATTATTCAATAAGAACTTCCTATTAATCTCCCATGCTTTCCAAATGGATTTGAAGACTGTTTATCCTGTAGGCCTAATATCAAATTTCCCTACAATGATGCCATTAAATGATAGACCTTTCCATTTAGTGATTTTCCTAGGAACAAATTTAGCAATATTATGCCTGATTAAAATCTTCCATGGTTCATTTCCTTGTAAGGCCTTACAAATCCATTTGGCCACAAGGGAGACTCCTTGCAGTCTTAAATCCTTCAAACCAAGACCTCCCTTTTCCTTGCTCATTATGCACCATTGCCATTTCATAGCATGCCATTTCTTTCCTCCTTTCCCTTTGGACCAAAGGAAATCCTTAATTAATCTTTGGATATAATCAAATTGATAGTTATTGAAGATCCATACAGATGACTAATAGATATTATAAGAATCTATAGAATTTTCTGACACATCTGCACTCTTCCTGCCATAGATAGGAAATGTTTGTTTCATTTACTTAGTTTATTATTAATTTTTCCCTTTATCCACTCCCACATATCTTTCAAGTCAGGCAGAACATCAAAGGGAATCCCAAGATATCAAACCTATAGACTAGCCCCCCGCCCCCCCGCCCCCCCGAAGAGAGTACTTGTTGAACCATGAGGGAGGTTTAGGCTCCCAACTCAACATGATAGATTTAGATAGAGAGATTATAATACCCGAAGCTTCACAGAAAACATTCAATTTTTCCATTAAGGTATCTATATTTCCTTCAAAACATTCTGCTAGGATGGTTGTATCGTCTGCAAACTGGACATTAGATAAATCCTCCCCATTAGGCAGAATAAGTCCTTTCACCCCAGGGGAAATACTGCACTCACAGCAAATAATACAATGCATCTGCAGTAATGACAAAGATAGCAGGTACTAATGGACATCCCGGTCTGATAGACCTAGAGAGATTAAAGTCATCTGATCTACACCCGTTGACATCCACACAAGCCCTCGCATCCTTTAGTAATGTCTTTACCATCTGACAGTAAAATCTAGGGAATCACATACCCTCCATCATTATGTGCACAAAACTCCATTCTATCCTGTCATAACCCTTTTCAAAATCCAATAGGATCAAAGAGGTATCTTGTTTAAATTCCTTTGCCAAATTCATGGCTTCCCAGCAGGTAAGCAGTTTCTCAAATATACCTTCCTTTCACAAACCCAGTTTGGGTGCGATTAATCACCTTCGGTAGTATGCCCTCCACCCTCTTAGCTAGTACCTTCGCCAAAATCTTGTAGGACAGGTTCCGCAATGTAATAGGCCTCCAGTTCTTAATCAAGGTTTTGTCACCTTCTTTGGGGATTAATTTGACGAGACCTCTATTAATTTCCCCCCCTAATGATCCTCTTTCAAAAGCTTCTTTATATACCAAAAGCAAGTCCTGACTAATCCATTCAATGCACTCTTTGTAGAACTCCACAAGGATACCATCAGGGCTAAGTGCTTTATCATTACTTAGTCCTAAAATAGCCTTGTTGATTTCTGCAAGTGAGATCTATTTCTCCAACATTATAGCATCTTCTTTGCTCACTTTCTTTGGGATAAACCTCTTAATTCTGTCTCTTGCTCTCAATTTTCCCTCATTATTGTCTTCAGAGGAGAAAAGTTGTTGGTAGAAGCGTTCAAAGGCCTTCAGTATCTTTGATTAATCAGATATTGAAGCCCCATCCTCCCATATGCTATCAATATTGACCTTTTCTTCTTTATTTTTGAGAAGTTGGAAGAAGTATTTAGACCCTCTATCCCCCATATCCAACTAGTTAATACGGGCTCTTGTTTTGACTCCCTAGATTCTCACATTTTGTATCCTTCTCAAAGCTCCCTTAGCAAGGCACAAGGCATGCATTGCAATAATGTTAGTGGGATTATTTTTGATATCTTCCTCCGCTTTCACCAACATCAAATGGGCTTCAGATTCCATCCTCCTAAAATCTTTGGCTCTCTTTTTACCCACAGTTTGAAAGAGGTTTTTCCAGCTATGAATAAATTCAATCCACCTGTTGATGTGACTATCTTGTTTCACAATTTACATATTGAAGTGCCTGATAATACGAGTTGCCTGCATGATATCTTCATCCTGTAGTAGAGAGGTATTGAGAGAAAATGTGTCCTTTCGAGCACTTGGTCTCGGGGGAGGTTCCTTATACAAGATACCAATAGATATGGGGTGGTGATCTGAGAGATTATAAGGAGTAACTCTCACCGAGGTCCCATCAAAGTCCTTTTGGCTCTAAAGAACTCCACATTGTGATAGAACCTGTCTAATCTGTAATAAATCCTTTTGCCTCCCTACTGGGAGTTACACCACGTGTACCAGACCCCTTTAAAGTCTTTCTTACCTTCTACCAAGGGATCCATGAGCCTGAGCTTGTTCAACATTTTTTTCCAAAAAAACCTCTTATCTCCTTTCCACTCAAACTTCTTACCTCCACATTTATCTTGTTGGTTATCTATCATATTGAAGTCACCCCCCATGATCCATGGAATATCATCAATCTGATACATCCATTTCCAAAGTTTTTTTATTTCCTTGTACTCGTTCGGAGCATATATGGAACCAACCCCAAACTCAAAATTTTCATGTTTTAGAATAACCCAGACCATCCAACTGCATGGTGAGCACCCCTATGGAACAACACATTTGTTCCACCTGTTGCTCAACAGGATGGCCGCACCTTCTTTTCCTTTCTCATGTTTAGTTGCAAAGTAATTAGAGTCCCTCCAGATACATTTCAAGTTTATATTTAGACAAAAATCTACAGCTTTCAATTCTTGTAAAGATAGGATGTCCACATCTTTCCTAGAATTCAAAAAACTTTTCACAACATATTTTCTGTCTAGGAATTCCAAACCCCTAATATTCCAAGAACAAATATTTAATTTCATGCACCTAGGGGACTATTTACATTGGGGCCCTAAAGTTGTTGTAGCATTTGGGCAACCTTCCTTTTGGGAATTTCTTTTCTTGATTAGAAATGGAGGACCCACTAGGTCTTCCGCTTTTCTTTTTAAATTCAAAGATTTGATTCGCTTTCAAACAGAGAGAGGATTATTTTTTTATCTTTTTGGATTTCTTTTTCCTCTTAGTCCTTCTCATCCCAATTTCTTTCATGGCTTTATCAACTAAGTCTTTATTAGGGTCTCCTTGGAAGGGGACAATAGCACATTTAGTAGCCTTATCATTATTAGCATTATCTTCACAATACTTCTCAATCTCCATATTCTCCAGGGTCCCAACAATTGTGCTAGAATCAATCATCTTACTAGATTCTCCAAGATCACTACTAGGAACCAGGCCAAATCTGAAGGGAGGAGTGCTATGTAGAGGGGAATCCTTCTCCTCAGAAGAATTACCATCTATAATTTCTGCAATTTTGGAGGTATCATCCAAGGCATCCATCAATTTGACAGAGCCATCATGCGGGGACTTATCATCTTCTGGAGACCCTTCAGATCTCGTCTAATCAACTGTGTATGGAGATTGTCTCTCAAGGGTACTACTTTATCACCCTTGAGGGTCCTCTCCAGAACTTGACTAGGACCAAAGTCCTTGCTCTGATCACAACTACACATCTCCTAATTATCAGCCTTAATCAACTTCTAGATTCTATTTATAGTATTAGTCAAGTTCTTCAATTTCGTCGAGATAAGTTGTTAGGCATTCAGAGTTCTATGAAGTGAGGGATCACTAGCATCAGCAGGCGGGGGCGAATGAGCCAAATGCATGTAGGGGGATGCATCATCAACAGAGACACGATTTGCAGCTCAAATATTGGCACTGAGGAAGTCAAGCTTCTCAATAACAGAAGAAGTCGCTTTGGGAGGAGCAGGGTATGAATTACAATCCAAAGCACAACAAGGTTTATCATTGGTAGTCGATAAAATAGGACTAGGGTAGGGAGGGACAACATCGGGTTGAGCGGCATTAGGAGGGGGAAACAAGGAGGGGGGAACAGAATGAGCCCCATAACTAATGATATCAACATAATCTGAGGCCCCTGTTTTGGGAGCCGGTTCACCCTGAACCCTAGTTTTAGATTTAGAATTAACTGAATTATTGGCAGCAACCCCTTTTAATTTATGGTTGTCATCCTTACCTTTCTTATTAATGAGTGGGAAGTTTTTCCTGACATGGCCCTCTCTCCTACATAAGAAACAAACATTTATTTCCCCCAAGAATTCAATGGGGCAGATAATAGTTTCCGTCTCCAACTCCACTTTCAAGTCACTTGGCAAATCCTTTCCAGGATTGATGGAGACCAATAGACGGGCGTCCATGTGGGTTAAGAGGGAGGTCATCTCATCCATACGTAAGACATTCCCTACAGGTTCCAAAGAAAGGGGTAAAGTTTTCCACAAGAATGGGGGAACTTTATGCACAGTAATCCATCTCGGGCTCGACAAAGCCAAAATTTCATTCAAATTAGCATATGGTTCCCAATTAACCGCCTAGAAAAAACCAGACCCAATGCTCCAATATTATTTTTTAATAACTTCTTTCTGACTATTAGAGTCTTTGAAAAGAAATTAAAAAGCCCTTTCTGAATCATATGACAAAATGAAAATGCAAACCCTAATTTCTTTCCCCATGTATTATACAACCAAATATTCATATAATTTTTGGACGGGACCTTACTAATATCCATGGGAGCAAGAAAAACCACAATACTTCTTAACCTAGTTTTTTCATTGTTAATCGCTACAGACATCTGTTCATTAAGAATGACAATGAGCGCAAGTTCAGAGATATCCTTACCTCCTCGTTCGTCACTTGGTCGAGGGTCATCCTGCGAGCACTTTGCAAGGAATTTCACTCCTTCTGATACCTTTTGTGATTCAACCACCGCCTGCTTGAAGGTTTTTTCCATTCTTTCTCCAACCACTGAACTTGGGTTTGCATTATGGCTCGGTGACTTGTTATTCATACAATATCAACGGCTAAAGGAGACTGCACTAAATGCTAAGGACGATGGAAGCCCAAAAGCATCGAGGAGGCTATCCTCGGCCCGTGCGAGGCTAGGGCTCGCACAAGCGAATACAACCTTCTCTCTCAGACAGGCTCCACATCTCCTCTCCAGCGCTACTTCAATTGTTTTACCATAAAACCCTTGTTATTCAAGTAGGACTATTTAGGTTTGTAAGACAGTAAATATGATATATTATATTGTAGTTTCTTTATATTAATATTATAATATTAGATTGGCATATTTACAAGTTAACTATTAGTATGATGGAGATAGATAGAATTGATTAATAGTTAAACTTAGAGTGAGTGGTAGTTAAGAGGAGAAAATATTTTTTTTTGCTTTTCATGCATTTAAGTGTCACAAACACATCAAATTTAATGCTCCTAATTTTTATTAACACATATTTATGCATCCATTATGTTAGTGTATAACTATTAGTATGATGGAGATGGATAGAATTGATTAATGATTAAACTTAGAGCAAGTGGTTATTGAGAGGAGAAAATAAATAAATTTTTTATTTTATTTTTCATGCATTTAAGTGTCACAAACACATCAAATTTAATGATTCTAGTTTTTATTAACACATATTTGTGCAATTATGTGAGTGTAATATGCCATCGACGTAAAGAAGCCAACCTCATACAAATCAAGAGGCACCAGCCTCATAATTGATTAAATAACAGATAATAGATGCCCCATCTGAAATAAGGTTAGAATGATACCAGAAAGAACATTACATCACACATACCACCTTTGTATAAAAAAATAGATCATAAATTCCACAAACAAAACCACAAGATAATTAACTTTGTCATATATCCAGATTCTCACACACGCACCTACGGAATATTTCTTCTATATTTTGTTGCAATTAGACACAATCCTGATGTCGACTTAGATGCAATAAAAGCATCGTAAACAATTTCCAATGTTGGCCTATAACAAATCAAACATATTGCTTCTCAATCAGCCTCTAAAATTCAAATATAGCCATTGACTCATTCATCTCTCCTTCTCACGACAGAATAGACGGTCACGATGCAAGGTCGCAATAAAAGAAATTAGACATGTCTTTTTATCTCTCAATTTCACGCAGATCTTGCGAATGCATGAAACTTGTTCGATCTTCAAGATTAGATCGTATCAATCCTTTGACTTAAGTCTTTCTTCTTTCATTCGGACAAAGGGGTGAGTGAACATTTAAGTCATAACTCAAGCAGCAAATAATGGGCAATACTAAGTCAAGGAATAAATATAAGAAAAGTGTATGCACCCACAACACCAGATTAGAATTTGAGACTTAGAGCAATGTGGAAACCCTAAATTAGAATAGAGTGATTAATGTGATACTTCTACAATGAACAACATAGATCATGACAACTTTTACAGCTCTACATGACAACATTGTAACATTGAGTGGCTCTGCAAACAGTCTCTCCCTTTGATGAACAATATCCTCAATGCCAACAATCTCCCTACAGCTTTGCACACATGATATCAATGACAACAAAATTTGTCAATAGGTCCAAATGTCTTTATATTGAAAAAATTATACCAAATTAAGAATCAATTTCTTGCTCATCCATTTACCTATTTTGATTATATCAGGCAGAAGAAGATATGCCATAATTTATTTAGTGATAGCTAATAATTATTTTTAATAAATAAATAGGTTTTCCACTTCTCAACTCACTTATTAACTTCATCATCAACCTTAATAACATATATTCTTCAAATCCGTTTCCATCATTATCCAAATTTATTTTAAAGTTTTTTTGTTTTTTTTTAATCATTTTATAAACTAGAAATTAAATTTATCTATTTCATCATCTAAAAATTATATTTTTTAACATTTTAATATTCAAAGAAACGACTAAATTTGATATGACAGTGAATGGTATTCTTTGGAGTTTTTTGTATTGTGGCAGAGGATTGAGACAAATGGATCCTATCTTCCATTATCTTTTCATTATTGCGCCTTAATTCTTTGGTAGAAATTTCCAAAGGTTGATTAATTCTAGAATTATAAATGAAGTTAAAGCTGCTTCTTCCTCCATCAGTAGTTTGTGGATGATTAAATTCTCTTTGCAGCTACTTCTATAGAAGAAACCAAACAATAGAAAATGTTGTAGAATAACTATGTTAGAGCTTCAAGACAATATAATAATTTTAATAAAAAAGTGTTTTATATTTATTTGCTACAAATGCAAATTTTGGGATGTGAACGAGGTGCTCTTCTTGCTATTTATCTTGACCTTCATTTGCCTACTAAGAAATTATCAAACAATTATTGAAATAGCATTGTTGAAAGGGTTTAGAAGACTTTGGCTAAATGCAAAAGGAAATCGTTAAGCTAAGTTGAAAAACATCATTTATGGAAAGCTTCTCTTCAAAATATTCTACTGTAGTATCTCTCGTTTATTCAAGATTCCAACTTTCATGGTTGCAAGTTTTGAGCAAATTCAGGGAAAAAAATAATTCTAGACTAGAATGAAATAAAAGACTAGGATTGAACCAATGAATTGGGAGACGGTATGCAAAACAAAAAAGAAGTGAGACTTATAAATTAGAAGGTTGCAATCTTTTTAATAAAACTCTATTGTTGAGAGTTGGTTGGAACCTTCTTCGGAATGATAAAAACTGCAGACACATGGTTAAAGGTAAGTACTTGGAAAATAGGGGTCATCTTCCCCCTCTCTTCCTAATGGTTCTTTAATTTGGAATATCTTGAAAATATCAAATTTTTTAAAGCAAGGACTTTGTTGGAGGGTGGGAAATTATAGGAGAGTTAATTTTTTGAGTGATTAGTGAAAAGATGGTCTTTTGTTGTCCTTGGTATGAATTTTTTTATAACTTGAGGAACATCTTATAAGATTGGATTAATGTTCATATATCCAAATAGAATGGATTAGAACCTAAATGGAAAGGATTTTGTTTGCAAGTCAATGGGTGCAAGATGGAATGGATAAATTGATTACCAATTGATGTAGAATATATGGGATTGCATTTTTTATTGTATTTCTAGAGAAGTTTGGACCCCCAACCCATTAAATAGTTTCCAAGCAAGGAGAACCTATTGTTTGAATGTAGATGATGAAAATGAATTTTCTTCTGATTCAGGTCAAATTTGAAATCATATGGTTCTCCTTAAGATCAATTATTTTTGGTGAGATGCCTTACATAATGGAATCCTCACTATTGATAACTTGGATAACAAGGGATTTCAACTAATAAATAGATGTGTTTTTATGTTGTCTTAATGATAACAAGATAAAATGTATTGATGATGGAACTACTCTGCATCAGATTGATTTATGCATTATACCAATGTAGCTTATGGCTTACCCCTATTAAAATCCCTCAAGTCAAAAATACTAATTTGTTGGTAAAGGTGATAGAGGATGTACCTTCAACTAGTAACCCTAAGGTCTCTACGAAAGCTATTAAACAAAAAAAATTGTATACTCTTGCTAAGGTTCTGAAGGTTAAACCCTTATCCCCATCAAAAACCTTGAAACCCTCCCCTTAGAAACCCTAACTTAGTTGACAAGTGTAAAAAGAAGATTGTCTTTGTTGATAACCAATCAATTGTGGAAAAGGGTGTCTCCTTCCTTCACCTCCCAAAGGAAAGCCTCTACTGTCATAGAAAACTAAAAAACTAAAAAGAGCCTCTCTATTGTTGCCAAGGGATAGATTGTTGTTAGTATGAAAGATGATGCTAAGGTTTTGAGGGAGCATGTTATCGATATTTTTGATGAGGAAGAGTCTGGAAAGGGTGAGGAAGAGTCTAGTAAGGGTGATAAAGAGAATTTGGGTGGTAGAAGGTCTGTCAAATTGGCCAAAGGATAAGAAAGGTAAACACATTGAGATAGATTATGAAGGAGATATTATTGAGGATGAGGATTAATTTTCCTCCAACAAATGAAGAAACCTACTATAATGAGATGGTTGACCTTCTGCAACAAAAATAAGAGGATGTCTCTAATTCTTATTTTTGCCTAGAATGATTATCATTCTTCTGGGGTTGTGGAGAATTCAGAATCAAGGGAATAAGAAACCAACAATGAGGATGAATTAGGAGGATAATGAGAGGACTGAGCAGCAAGAGGAAGATGCATAGATAAAACAAAAAAGAATCCTTTGGACTTCTACGCTCAAAAGAATCCTTTGGATTCAGACGCCAAAATTGAAGATATTAGAAACAGAATTGGTGCCATTACAAGAAACAAACATGAGCAAGAGGATTGCAAAGGTTGTGACAACAAATGGGACAACATTTATAACTCCTTGAATCAATACCAAAATAGAGTTCTAAATATGTATAAAGCCTTCTGCGAATTTGTTAATATTACTGATGGAATTATGAAGAGATTTGTGATTGGAATGGTGATTGGGCAGTCAAGAATAGGGAAAAAAAGAAACAAGACAATGTGGGGGATCAGCAGAAGACTGTCAGGAAGCACAAAAATACTAGGCATTCTTTGGAGGCTACTTGTTGTGAGGAGTCTATGGACTCTCAATCTAGACATTGGAACTATTTCGATTATTTAATTTTTTTTCTTGGGTTGTTTTTGTAGTGTAGTTGTTTGTAGGTTTTGGGTTGGCCAAGTTGTCAGTTTTGTTATTGTTGACTTTCTTATGGTTAAACTTTATTGTAAATAAGTTCAGGGTCTTTCCTTGCTTAATCTATCAAAAACATTAATAGTTAATATTGAGACACATTTCTTAATATGTTAAGATTTCAAGCACATTACCATACATAAATAGAATGTCTCGTCATCATTACAAGATTAGTCATGCTAAAATTAAAACCACTTATTAATGTAATGTTTAGGAGAAAACACGGTTCAAATAAGGCTACAATAAGTGTGGACCTTACAAGCATGTGTGTTAATTGCCATGTTGAGCGTTTGATCTTTGGAGAAACCCTAGCACCCATGTCTAGCATTAGCCATGGCAAAACAAATTACTAACATCCATGTTGGATGTTGGAGTCCATATTTTTTATTTTCAAAAGTATAATTGGCAAATTTAATTCTTTGAATATCTAATCTTCTAAAGCTAAAAAAAAGTTATGATAAAGTGACAAATATTTCCCCATATAGAATCAATTGGTTATATATAGGAAAGGAATTTTGATATTATTTTAATTTATAAATAGCATGTTTGAGCTCATTTTTAAATGAGTTCATAGATTAATTGAACTAAGAATCCATAATTGGCAATTGTCTTGTAAGTTAAGCAATCAATGGTCAAACCTTGTAATTGAATTAACTTGAAGGGGGGAACTACATTTTATCTTGATTTTGTGGATGTATATATAGGCAAACCCATAGGATAAGAATTTTAATAGGATCAAATCAATAACTTAAAATTCATTATCTTCACAACATCTAGGATTTGATAACCTTCTAAGAGAGAGTGGTGGTTCTTTCATGGCGTTAAAGATTTATAAAACACATATGGTTAGTAAATATAATTATATCTTTTGGCTAATGATATGTTCAAACATCAATCATGATCCAAGATGATATTGTGTTGAAAAGGATATATCTATTCTATTAGTTGCACTAGATAATAACTGAATTAATTGTACAAAGTAGTCTTTTATATCTTTTAATCCAATAATGTATTGTTTGTCAATAATTGATAAACTTGCTTGAAGACCAATTGTGATGCTTTGATATCATGTGTACTTACATTAATGATGCATATTCTATAGAAATGACAAATGATTTGTTACCTTTAAAAGAAAGAGAAAAACTTTTAATGTTTCCAAGTTTTATTGTGGTTTTTTAATGGCTAAGTAGAAGAGTCGTTGCATCTTTAAAATACCACATGAATTTCAATTGACTACATTTCTTTTAACTACACTTTACATCTAATTAAAGAAAAACTTTCTTCTTTAATCAACAAAGGGCCAAGGCTGGATATATATATAAAAGTAGGATATACATAGTACAAGTTTTTATTTTCCTATCTAAAGAGGTCAGAAGAAACACGCCCCAATTAAAATATACATTAAATGCCCAAAAAACTATAGGGGCATACCAAAAAAACATCTTCCACACATAGAGTCTATCGAATCACCAGATAATAAACCAAGTCATTCACAAGAAAGAAAAGAAAACTAAAAATGCCAAAACCGGCCAAGAAGAGCCATGACAAAGCTACACTGGAGAAGAGGGACTAGAGGCAGGCGAAGAAGGAGCACAGATAATTGAAGTGTCCACCCAGTGGACTATTGTCAGAATCTGCCTACTCCACTCAATTTCAAGAGGTTTTGTAAAGCAATCAATCTTTTCCATAGGCTTGAGGCTCCCATGAGAAAAGACGTCTTTTAGTTTAGTTTCCCAATCGTCCACTCTCTCAACTGGAGCAAGTTCTATCAACCCATGAAATTCTAGATACTTCCTTATCCAATTCTCCTCGGGGGATTTTGTCAATTTGAATATTGCCCAGAGAAAATTTTCACTTTTACGATGAAATGCCTTTCTTTAAACATTATTTCTTTCTCAAAATATAAAATGGGAAACCTATGGGGAGGTTTCCCGTTTCTGATAGTAACATTGAAATCTATTGGCAGAGGGATGGTCAATTTTTCATCGATATTCTATAGGATGTTTCTCAAACCACCCAACAAATCTTCCTTAAATACTTTCCTACAAAGCCTCTCAGTTTTGTCTTTGGGCAAACCAAAGTGAAGGAGAGTAGCTACGAACAAAACCAGTATTTCTATGTTTACCCTATATTTGTGGTTTGTTCTCATAAAAAAATCACCTAGTATCTGTTTTACAGCTCTAGAAATTATAAAATGTGGTTCATTGAGGACCTCCCACGTCCTTTTTTCCTTGATTTCCCCTATAAAATCCATATGTCTCTTGGATGAGAGAAGTTGAATGGGGGTATCCATTGAATTTGGTCGTCTCTAGCACCTGCAATCACAAGGAAAATTGCTTTTAACACCTCTCAAAGAAGAGAACCTTAAGTTGTAGAGAAAAATTCAATATGATGGATTTGAGATATGTCTAACTAAAAGCTTGACGAAGAAGCAAAGACGCATTCAATTCCATTTGTAATCCCAAGGAAAGCCTCGAGTGGAGGCAACTTGCCCTATCAAGTCCTATCCCTGCAACTCTCCATCATTTCTAACTAATGCTCCATCTTCGTCAAATATATCCATAATGTTGAATTAATAACCGTTGTCACTATCCAACCCAACATGCCACCAAATGTGTCGACTATCTAAATTCAATATAACACTAGACCAAAGACCACTAACTTCATTTACCAGAGTGACTGACAAGACCTAGCAAATCATAAAGATCCACCATCTGATGGTTTTAGATTTGATTTTTGGCTATTGATTACATCAAGATCTTTAAACTTAGCACTCCACCTTAGCCAATACAGATAATATTAACCTATCATTGAGACCTTTTTGAAAATCTAGCCACTAGCATTAATTCAAACACAAATTTTTCTCTATAAAGTAATTCCCCCAATCCCATCAAAACCATTGTTGAAAGCAATTTCATCAGCAAAAGAAAAACATTGATCAAAATAGTTAATTGCTTGGTCAACTTTATTTTTTGAAAATCTTGGTTATTTTCAATTTTGAAATTTGCCAAAATCACCACTATTATCATTTCAAGACTAAGAAAAGTTTCTTTCTGAATAAAACTAGAGCCAGATTGTTAACATAAAACACTCTCAAATAGGATCAAATGCTTCAATCTCCAAAGGAAAAGAAGTTCTGATAAATTTATTGTTTATGTCATTTGCTCCTTTATTAGCTAACTGATATGCCTTTCCATTAGCTTCTCTAAAGATATGATTGATCATCAAGGCTTCAAAATTCTTAATTAATTTAGAAGCTCTACTTAAAAAGGAATTGAGTCTCCAATTGGGAGCTTTGCCTATCCTTAGAGCATTAATTATAAAAGTTGAATCGCCTTCAACTTCAACTTTTTTGATGCCAAGTTCTCTACATAATGCCCACCCTTCGATGGCTACTTGAACTTCTTCTACATTATTAGTATCCTTTGCTAGAGATTTTGCTATTTTAGCAACTATCACCCCATATGATGAATGAATTATACATCGTGCTCCTGAAGCACCTGGGTTACCTCTGGAGGCTCCATCGAAGTTCAACTTAAACCATCCGTCCTTTGGAGGTGCCCAAACTGTTGAAGCTCTGTTTTCGACTATTTCCTCTCCTCCTTTTCCAACAAAAGGTGGACTTTTTAATCCAAACCAATTTTTTTTCATTAAGATATCCCAGTGAAAAAATTGAGATTTATCTAATGAATGTGAAAAAAGGCCACTGTTAACTAATTCTACAATGACCTATTCTAGTTTATTAATAAAAGATTCACAAGTTATTTTTTCCCCTTGGAAAATTCTTCTATTTCTTTCCTTCCAAATCTCCCAAATTAAAACAGATGGAGAGGATATCCATACTGAATTAAATAAACTTGATCTGTAAAGAATGGGCTAGCTTTTGAATAGACTCAAAATGTCATTTGGCAGGGCAAATTTCCAGCCTAATTTAGCACATAACAGTTGCCAACATTTGGAGGCAAAAGGATAAGTCAGTAGAGTGTGATTTGTTGATTCTTCTTCAAATTCACATAGCACACACTTTTAAGGACCTGAGTAGCCTATCTTCTTAAACCATTCTGCTATTAGAATCATGCCCTGTAAAGCTGCCCAAGCAAAATAACATGCTTTTGGAAAACATTTCTTGTCCCAACAAAGAGAGATGGGAATTTCAGATCTTTCAAAATTCTGGTTGTCAACAATAGATTTGTATCCATCCTTGAAATTATAGTTACTAGAATTTTCTCCAATCCAAATGATCGAATCAGCCCCATCTTTTAAAGCCAAAGATCTTTTCGAAAGAATATCTATTAGAGACTTAATTTCTGCTATATCGGCTAGAAGAACATCAAATAATTTCCATTTCCAACCCAATGAAAGGTTTTTGTTGGAAACTTTTGTACCAACCTTAGCAGGTTTTGACCGCGCGGGATAAGGTCTCATGGGATAAGAAACGTCAAAGGTAGATAGACTTTTCCCTTATCCCGCAAAGTAAAACAGATATCAGAGGCGACCCGCGGGATAAGAAAACTAAGGCATGGTGGGCCCTAGTCAGCTAAGTATTTGGCGGGTTCAGATAAGGTCATGTGGGATAAGGCCCGAGGGGCCAACCGAGGTAATTTTGCTTATCCTGCAGGGTTAGAAAGGCAACAACGCCATCCTGCAAGATAAGAGAACAAGAGAAAACATAGGACTTTCTTATCCCATGTGTTCCTACGGGATAAGAAAATAAAGGTAAAACAAAGGCATCAAAAGCCCTACGGGATAAGGAAATAAGGGTAAATCATAGAGCCCCTTATCCCACGAGGTGAAGCCCGGTGACAAACGATGTCACGGGATAAGTAAGCAAAGAAAAATTACTGCATGGCTTTTCTCGTGGAGTTATAAAGGTAACAACAGCGGCCCGCGGGATAAGTAAGCAAAGCAATCAAAAACAAAAAGCCCTTATCCTACATAAAAGAAAGAGAACATTGTGTGGCCCACGAGATAAAGAAAAAGAAGGTAAGACAGTCAAAGTCTTATCCCGCAAGGTAAAAATAGACCCACAGAGATGTTGTGGGGTAAGAACTCAGAGCATCTCAGCGGTCAAACACAGCCAGGGAAGCATGGACCTAGGGTGCCACGTCAGCCAATTGCGGTCGTCGGATCTTCATAAAGGCCCGATCCGATGACCATGTTTTAATCTTCTATTGGGCCTGTTGGATGCCTATGTGGAGAGATCTCGCACATCCATCTTCGTGTGAATCTCTTAGATTAATGGTGGACGTTTGAATTTACGATGGTCATTGAGTTTTGAATGCTCTATGTAGGGTGGTTGTCAACCCGATGGTCAAGGTCATTCTTTGCTGAGTCAGTGCCTAATTTTGGACCTGATCTCACTTCAACCACCAGATTTTCTCACCTTCAATCTAAACATGATGCTTGCAGCCGATTCTAGACGCCACCCATGCCTCTTCAATGCAGTTTAGAGACTTTTGGCTCTACAGGTACACAAAGACGCACTCAGATGCAGGGTTTTCCCTTATTTGCAGGGATTTTCGCTCTTCCAGAGGCAGAGGGTGCCTTCAGAGGCCAGATGCAGCATGCCATCAGATCATCCTCAATCTGATCTTCTTCTCCACTCTCAAATTTTTGTAACCTAACCCGGGTAGGGTTAGGGTTTTCATCAGTTGTTCAATTTTGAGTTATGCCTGAACTATAAAGGTAATTTTTGTATTTTTTTTATGGATCTTCTTCCTTTTCATTTTTAGTTGAATACTTGTTTTCATGATTTGTAAAAGTTGTCTTGCCTTTACATTAATGGATTATTCTTAATTTGCCTCCTTTAGTTCTTACAGCTTGTGTAATGTTTTACGTCTTTCTATCAATGTATTATGTTTTGTTTTCCTTAGTTGTAAGTGTTTGTGTTGATCCCTCTGTGGATGTCGACTAAGAACTGAACTCAGTTCCTATCTTAATTTCACCAAATCCAACCTTCACTCGCACATAGGTGGCTAACTAGGATATAAATTTTTGCATACTCAGAGCAATTCTATTGATGTTATGTGCAGATATAGGCAAGAAGAAAAAACTTTCAATCTAGATGCAAACCTTTTTTCCTTTCTCAAGCAATCCTTCTTCCCTTTTTTCCCAAAAAGAATTAGTAGTGTTAGATTATTTGTGTTGGGTTGGTCCAACACCTGCATCAGATTGGAAAGGAAGTCGACCTTCTCTGTAGATTCAACATCACAACAGTGCAAGGTCTCACACTTGAGAGGTTGTTTCCATGTTTCACAAGGTTGGTGATCAAGCCTAATCACTAAGGATGTAAACTTTTGTGACAATAGTTTTTGGCATGCCCAGTGGAACAAATTTCAACATACTTGTTGAGGATTCAGTGCTTTTCCTGAGAAATTCAGCCTTTGCAGGAAATCAATCAAGCACTTGGCGACTCTAAGCAACAAATTCAGACTCTCGGTGATACCAATTGCAGCTTTATGCCAAGAAGAAACACCAGATCATCATCTAGAGGTATTTTTCAATTCACCCAACTCCTTTATTCTAATTATAGGAGAAGAAGAGGTAGACATTATTTATCACATGTTAGGGGAACCCAAGAAAAAACATTTGCACCCCTAAGGTCCCAGTCTACCCCTCCTATCACAAGATTAGCTCAACCTAAAGGCCCTGCCATCCATATTAGCATACCCTTATTTGCAATGGTGGTCCCAAGAGCACATACCTTTGTCACCTTCAATGGTGGAAGCCCCTTAGTCCTAACTCAAAAGAATGACATTCCAATAGCAGCCTTGAAGGCTATACCATTTTTTACTGGAGAAACATCTACCTCCCTTAAGGAACATATCCAGGATGTGTCAAACATATACACTGTGTTTGATGTCACTGAAGACAATGTTGCAATGAGGCTTCTTGCCTCCTCATTCAAGTGAAAAGCCTTCCAATGGTATAGAGGGTTAGCTCCTAACACCATTCACAAGAAGGGATGAGTTAGGATAAAAGCTATGCAAGCATTTTGTAGATAAAAGTGATCATCTGTCACTTATGGAGTAGCTAACTACAATCAAAAGAGCACCCCATGAGTTCATGGGTGATTTCAACTATAGATTTCAAAAGACATGGGATAGAATCCCATCATTAGTAAAGACTTCATCAAACCATTTTTTCTATATTTTTGTAAGGCTTTGAATGGTGATATTGCAGCTATAATTCAATCTATGGGAGGAAATAATCTCCCATTAGCTTACAAGAGTGTTTTAAGGTAAAAAATTGCTTAATACAAGAAGGAAAGTTCTCTCCTAGGCCTCCAATGCCCTTATTTCTAGAGGCTTCTACCCAACAACCTGTTCTAGCACCAATACCAACGGCGTCTTCAAGTCATTTGCTTACACCTGCACACCATCCAGCTTCTGAAATTCGGGAACTCAAGCCTACTATGGAGGCTTCAATGCAAAAAATGAGCCAAAAATTGCAGGGATATGGAAATGAATTGGTCTCAATCAAGAGACAGTTACCACAAGCTAACAATAGGCCTTATCAAGCATCAAATCAAAACTATCAGCAGCAGAGGCCTAATTTTCAAGGGCAGAACCAATGGAGCAATACTAGGCCCTTGAAAAGTTTGATTCCCACAACTGCAAGCACCTCAAAGGCTATAGTACCAATTTATAACAATCTTTCTCAAGAAAAAGATTGGTGTGTCCCATGCAATCAACCACATAATCAGGTCTCATGTCAGAATGGTGAGTTTTCTCAAGCCTTGGTGGCATAAGAAGAGCCAACAACATCAGAGTAGCAACAATTTGTTGACTGTCACGATCATCCATACGAGGGTACAACTTTCTTGAATTGACAAGAGGCTGATTTGTGTGGCATGAATCAAACAAGTGGGGATAGTGTGGCCAACAACACAAGATCAAAAAGGAGGGTCATAGATCTTAGTGCTAATTCTACAGCAACATCTCAGACTCCATCTGTAGCTCAAGCTTCACAACATATCCTACAATCTTCAATGACAAAGTCATTTGATAAGGTGACTACTCCAAACAAAGAGCAAGACTTGACACAAATTGTCAAAGAGGGAGAGCCACCTAAGGTTCCTATCACACCAAAATCAAACCTAGTCGCTACGAAGGTCCCTACTAAGGCTACCATCCCCTTTAATATTGTTGAACAGATGAAGAGAGCCAACCTCAATGTATCGATGTGGGATGCTCTGGCTATCCCATCTCAAAGAGACCTACTTCAGGAAGCCTTAAAGGGGATAGATGTTCCATAAAATACCAGTTAGGGTTGCAGTTCTTCAACTTCCACAAGCTTGGTGCAACCTTTGGATGTAGAGAGTTCAAAGAAAATCTGTAAGCATCCCCCTTTTTATCTGTCATTAATCATAGAAGATAAACTTGTTCATAATTGCATTATAGATAGTGGGGATAGTAGTTCAGTTATGCCAAAAGAGATAACTGACCGCCTAGGTATTAAGTATGAACCTATCACAAGAGGAGTTGTACAGCTTGATGGCACATCACTCCAGACTATTGAGGTCATTAAAGATTTAAATTTGACCTTTCATGCCTGCCCAGGTTGTAATGTGTTGCAAGACATCTCAGTGATTAACCTCCCTACTTATTTTGACATTTGTTTATCTAGGGAATTCACTACTAAGATAGGTGGCTACCTATCTTCTGATTGGTCACACATGTTGTTTAGGACAAGATATTGCACCAAAGTAACCATTAAGGATGACATGTTGCCAATGATCATATAGAGCCCTATACTCCAAGTCCTATCAGCATGAATTGTACTCTCCATGAGGAGAAAGAAGAAATTTTAGTAAGAAATCCTGCAACTCAGTTGGATGAGGTTCTTGTTGCCTATTTGATGAGTGGGCAAATGCATTTCAGTTTGACCCCACTGATGAGGTCAATAATACTGGCTTGGGTACATATTGTATACATGAAGAAGACACCCCCATTCCCAATCTTTCAAAGGAAGACAATGATATGCAGGGGATATGGGACATGTTCTTTGATGGTTCAAGGAACAAAAATTGTGCAGGGGTCGGTGTATTGATGATCTCTCCCAAGGGGGAGAAATATTTCTTTTCTTTTAGACTTAAGTTTATTTGCACTAACAGTGTAGCTGAGTATGAAGATTTGATTTTGGGTCTCCAAATAGCACAGGGGAGAGGGATCAAATCTTTGAAGGTGCATTGAGATAGTGAGCTAGTTGTAAATCGGGTTAGAGCTCAAATACCACCAAGAGAAGCCTTCTCAAGTCCTACAAACATACAACAGGGGACCTAATTGAGGGATTTGAGGCCTTCAATATTTCTAGTGTCCCTAGAAATCAAAATAAACATGTTGATAGACTAGCAGCAGTAGGTTCCCAACATGACATTCCACCCCATATTGCAGCGAAGAAAGAACAACATATCAGACTTGTGGTGAGACTTGGAGTGCCTGATAACCAAGTGAATTGGTAAGTCTTTGATTCTGATCAACAAATTGTGAACTTCCTACAAGATGAAGCAAATTTCTCCCATAGGAAGCAAGGCATGATATAGGACCAGTATGGAGATCGAACCATGCAACTCGGTTCTAATGATTTGCCCAAGAGGTTGATCACCTTGGAGGGGATCTTCAACCATGATGATCAAATGAAAGGGAGAGTGATGAACCTAGCCGCCAAGAAAGGAGACTACAAATCAATAGCCATGGTGGAAGGAAAAACTCTTAATTTGGGGAAGGTATGTTCCTAATCGAATCAAAATACTTTTGTCAATCTCTATCAAGAGTATAATGATATTTTTTCTTTTACCTATGAGGATCTAAAAGGGTTTGATCCTAGTCTAGCTCAACATACCATAGAGTTAGATCCTAATGCTAAACCAATCAGACAAGAGAAAAGGCCTATAAATCCCAAAATTGAGCCTTTGATGAGGAGAGAACTATCCAAGCTTATAGAATCTAGCATTATTTTTCCAATTAAGCATTCTTTGGGTAGCCAATCTTGTTGCAGTTAGGAAGAAAAATGGGGAAATTGGACTGTGTGTAGACTTTAGCGACCTCAACATAACCTCCCTTAAAGATCATTATCCCCTTCCTTCCCTGGAACAAATTTTAGCCAAGGTTAGTGGCTCTGAAAGATTTTCATTCTTGGATGGATACTCAGGGTATAACCAAATCTTAGTCCAAGAATCTGACCAATACAAGACTGCATTCACTACTGAATGGGGCACTTATGCCTATTGTAAGATGCCTTTTGGACTAACAAATGTAGGTGCAACCTTTCTTGTATAGGGTTTCTGGTCCCTTAAAAACTTGTTTTTCCTTAATCAAAAACAAATGTAGGTGCAACTTTTCAAAGAGCCATGGATATGGCTTTTAAGGGAGTATTACTAAAATTTGTACTAGTATATCTTGATGATATTACTGTATACTCCAAGCATGCAGCAAATCACTTTGCTCATCTTGAGCAAGTTTTCAAAAAGTGCAGGGAATATGGTGTGTCCTTGAACCCCAACAAGTGTATATTTACCATTGATCAAGGCAAACTACTTGGACACATTGTATGTAAAGATGGTCTGGCCATAGACCCAAAGAGAGTGGAAGCCATTGTGTCTCTTCCACTTCCACATCATAAGAAGGGACTTTAGAGCTTTCTGGGTAGAATCAACTTTGTTAGAAGGTTTATCCCAAACCTTGCAGGCTTGGTCAAGCCTCTCACAGCCATGCTAAAGAAGGATTTTCCCTTCAAATGGACTAAAGAGGGGAAGGAGGGCTTTGATCAGATCAAACAATCCATTGCTCAGACTCATGTCCTAGTAAATCCAAACTATGAGAAGGATTTCATCCTTTATACCTTGGGAGGAGAATCAAGTATATATGTTATCCTAACACAGTTAAATCAGGATGATTTGGAGTAGCCCATAGCCTTTTTCAGTGAAGGCCTAAAAGATTATGAACTTGGGTACAACTATGTGGAAAAACAAGTCATCATAGTTGTGAGAGCACTAAAAAAGTTTAGAAACATGCTCTCAAACAACAAGATTTAGCTCCTAGTCCCACATGCCATCATTGAGGATTTCTTTCTCAACAAGGATATAGGTGAGAAGAGAGCTCGATGGATTACTAAGGTCATGGAGTATGAACTTGACATCAAAATTACCAAGTTAGTGAGGGGAAGAGGACTCTGTGAGCAATTCAATTCATCTTTTAGGAAAGAGTCAAAGACCTCCCTCTTGTTGTAGGAAGAAGAATAGGTTGATAACCAAGGAGATGCACAAACTGGTTGGTTGGAAAGTTATGTTTGCCTTCTTAAAGGATGGTAGCTATCCTTCTCACTTTGATAGAACCAAGAGAAGGCATCTCAGGTTGCATTCCATCCCCTATGCCTTAGTGGATGGTATATTATTCAAAAGAAGCCTGGATGGTGTCTTGTTGAGGTGCATCCATGGAGATCAGACCGATAGACTATTAGAGGAATTCCATAATGGGCCCTCTAGTGGCCATTTCTCAGCAAGAACTACAGCTATGAAGATCATGAGAGCGGGCTATTATTGGTCTTCTCTATTCAATGATTCTCACAAATGGGTTAGACGATGCAAAGAGTGTAAACTTTTTGCAAGTAAGAAAGGGTTAGTTGCCCTTCCTCTTCATCCCATTTCAACTAATCAGTCCTTTACACAATAGGGGCTTGATTTCATTGGCCCTATTAATCTAATGGTAAGTGCAAGCCACGAGTAGATTTTGGTTGCCACGGACTATTTCACAAGGTGGACAAAGGTTGTTTCTTTCAAGGATGCAACCGATAATTCAGTGGTTCAATTCCTTGAGGGGATTACAACCAGATTTGGAGCCCCTTCCACCATCATATCAGACAATGCCAAGGCCTTTGTGGGATCTCAAATTATTCTATGGGCAATCCAGCATGATGTGTTTCTAAAAACATCATCAAATTATTATCCTCGAGGAAATGGCTTGGCTGAGTCCTCCAACAAGAATCTAATCAAGATCATCAAAAGGACTCTTGAGGACAATCAGAGAGCATGGCACTTAAAGTTGGGAACGGCCCTGTGGGTTGATAGGACTAGTCCCAAGAGAGCATTGGGTAACTCTCCTTTCATGATAGTAGATGGGAACGAAGCTAGAGTCCTCCTATCCCTTGAGTTTCCATCCCTGGACCTAGCACATCAGTTGGAGCTCCTAGAAAATGATGTCTTATTGGTAAGATATGCAAAACTTACAGAGCTTGAAGAGGTTAGGGAGAAAGCCAAGCAAGCTTTAAATGTCCATCAGAGACAGGTAAAGAGATACTTTGACTAGAAATCCATTTTGAGGACCTTCCAAGTCGGATCTCTTGTCCTAAAATGGGATGCTGATAGAGCGAAACTTGGGAGGCACTCAAAATTTGACGTGATATGGAGTGGTTCCTATGTGATTACGGGTTGCAAGGAGGCTAATGCTTTCAAGTTAACCAAGTTGAATGGGGAAGATCTCCCCATTGAGGTGAATGAGATTCACCTTAAAGCATGCACTTAAGGGTTATTGTTGCATCTTTTTTTGTAAATATTGTAATTTATGTTCTTCTGCTTTCCAACAAGTGCACACACACAGGCTATTCTCCAGAATGGCGAAGTTTTGACTTTTGTAGGGGCAGAGATTCATCTCTTGCTTCAAGTGTTGACTTTGCACCCAATGGACTTCATAAGGCTATTGATCAATGTGCCAAGTCGGCCTATCAACCCCTCCGAGTCACCAAAAATGTTGGCAATTTTTGTGCCAACCTTAGTAGGTTTTGACCCCAGGGGATAAGGTCTCACAGGATAAGAAAAGTCAAAGGCGGATAGACTTTTCCCTTATCATGCGGAGTACAACAGACATCAAAGGCGACCCACCGGATAAGAAAATAACTAAGGTGTGGTGGGCTCCAATCAGCTAAGTGTTTGGCGGGTTCAGATAAGATCATGCGGGATAAGGCCCAAGGGGCCAGCCGAGGGCATTTTGCTTATCCCGTGGGGTTAGAATGGCAACAACAGCATCCCACGGGATAAGAGAATGAGAGAAAACGAAGGACTTTCTTATCCCACACGTTCCCATGGGATAAGAAAATAAAGGTAAAACAAAGGCATCAAAGGCCCCGTGGGATAAGGAAATAAGGGTAAATCAAAGAGCCCCTTATCCCTCAAGGTGAAGTCGGGTGACAAAAGATGTTGCGGGGTAAGAAAGCAAAGCAAAAACACTGCATGACTTGTCCCACAGAGTTATAAAGGTAACAACGGTGGCCCACGGGATAAGTAAGAAAAGCAAGCAGAAACAAAGGGTCCTTATCCCGCATCAAAGAAAGAGAACACTACGTGGCCCACGGGATAAAGAAACAAAAGGTAAGACAGACAAAGTCTCATCTCGCAAGGTAAAAATAGACCCACAAAGATGTCGCGTGATAAGAACTCAGAGTAGCTTAGCAGTCAAACATAGCCAGGGAAGCGTGGACCCTGGGTGCCACGTCAGCCAATTGTGATCGTCGGATCTTCATAAAGGCCCGATCCGACGACCATGTTTTAATCTTCTATTGGGCCTACTGGATGCCTATGTGGAGAGATCTTGCACGTCCATCTTCACGGGAATCTCTAGATCGATGATGGACGTTTGAATCTGTGGTGGCCATTGAGTTTTGAATGCTCTATGCAAGGTGGTTGTCGACCTGATGGTCGAGGCCATTCTTTGCTCAGTCAGTGCTCGATTTTGGACCCGATCTCACTCCAACCACCAAATTTTCTCACCTTCACTCCAAACATGACACCTGCAGCCGATTCTAGACGCCACCCATGCCTCTTCAATGCAATTCAGAGACTTTTGGCTCTACAGGTACACAGAGACGCATTCAAATGCAGGGTTTTCCCTGATTTGCGGGGATTTTCGCTCTTCCAGAGGCAGAGGGCGCCTTCAGAGGCTAGATGCAACATGCCATCAAATCATCCTTGATCTGATCTTCTTCTCCCCTCTCATATTTTGTAACCTAGCCCAGGTAGGGTTAGGGTTTTCATTAGTTGTTCAATTCTAAGTTATGCGTGAACTATAAAGGCAATTTTTGTATCATTTTTATAGATCTTCTTCCTTTTCATTTCTAGTTGAATACTTGTTTTCATGATTTGTAAAAGTTGCCTTGCCTTTACATTAATAGATTATGCTTGCTTTGCCTCCTTCAGTTCTTACAGGCTGTGTAATATTTTACCTCTTTGTATGAATGTATTTTGCTTTGTTTTCCTTATTTGTAAGTGTTTGTGTTGATCCCTCTGTGGATGTCGACTGTGAACTGAACTCAGTTCCTCTCTTCATTTCACAAGATTCCAATCTTCACTCGCACATAGGTGGCTAACTAGGATAGGAATTTGTGCATACTCAAAACAATTCTATTGATGTTTTGTGCAGATATATAGGAAAGAAGATCAAGCTTTCAATCTAGGTGCAAACCTTTTTTCCTTTCTCAAGCAATCCTTCTTCCCTTTTTCCCTCAGAAATCAATAGTGTTAGATTATTTGTGTTGGGTTGGTCCAACACTTGCATCAGATTGGAAAGAAAGTCGGCCTTCTTCGGAGATTCAACCTCACAACAACGCAAGGTTCCACACTTTAGAGGTTGTTTCCATGTTTCACAAGGTAAAAGGTGATCAAGCCTACTTACCAAGGGTGCAAACTTTTGTGACAACAGTTTTCATCTACCACCTCAATATAGTGGCTCACAAAAAGGCCCCACCTTGCCTTTGAGATTGCCTTTCAATTACTTTGCCCCATCTCTTTTTCTAAAGCTTGATACCAACCCCATGAATCTGACCAAAAGAGAGCTTTCTTCCCATCCTTTGCATTCCAAGAAATGTTATTTGTGATAAGGTTTCTACAATTAAAAATGAACTTCCATACTCTAGAACCTTTTGGGGGATTTCAAACTCTAAAAATGTCTTCCAAGCTCATGTCCTACAAATATTTACCCTTTAGGATTCTTACCCATTTCCAATTAGAGTGCTTGTATATTTTCCATACTAATTTAGCTCTTAGAGCATTGGTTTTCCATAGTTGATTCCTCAATCCCACACTATCCAAATGTTTGGGTTTACATATCTTATCCCAAGCTATCAAAGCCATTTTTCTTTTCTCTGTCATACCTTGCCAGAAGAAGGATCTCATTTTCTTCACTAATTTTAAATTAGCCCCAATTGATAAGGATAAGCAAGACACAAGATAAATTGGAATAGAAGATAGAACTGTCTTTAACATAATAATTTTGTCAGCCCAAGAGAGCCATTTTGTTTTCCAACTCCATTTTTTTGTCCATCATTTCACCCATCGAATTCCAAACTTTGGTAGTTCTTATACCTTTATCTAGACGTAGGCCTAGATAAAGGCAAGGGAGTTTCCGGACCCTAAAATTCAACTTAGAAAGAATATGATGTTCCATTTTTTTTTTGACATTAAAAAAGACCTTTGATTTTTCTTGATTGGTCTATTGACCTAAGGCTAAAACATATATATTGAGGATCTTCTTGGATTTAATTGCTTCTCTTTTGTCAGATTGACCAAAAAGAATAGTATCATCTGCAAATTGTTGATGGGTGACCAACTCCACTACATTAGTGATCTTAATTCCTCTAATTAGACCATTCTATTGATTGATGTGGAAGGTTTTGCCCAAGGATTCTGCCATAATAATAATAAGAAAGGGAGAGATTGGGTCCCCTTACCAAAGACCTCTAGAAGAATAAAAAAATTGGGCCACCCTATTCCAAATCTCATAAGATGAAAGAAAAATTGTGAAATGAATCTCTAAATATCCCACCATTTTATTAGAACCCATGCCTACCTCCCCAATACCCCTCTCGAATCCATTCATTTTTTATCAAACCAAAGGGTGTTAGACGGATTAGTGACTACAAATTTATTTCTATGATCTTGAAGCCATGCAATACGTGTCCAATCTTTCCAACATGTTAGAAAAGTTTTTTCGTCAAAACAAAGAAACAAAAAAGTGTCATCAACAAACTAAATATAAACTAATTCAGATCTATTAAGAAGAATTTTTTCATAGGTGATCCAAATTAAGTCTCTCAAAATAAATAGTGTGAGCTTCGACAACAACAACACAAAGAGGAATGACTAAGAGAAACCCTTTCCTTATTGACCTATAAAGAACAAAGAGATGAAAGAAAAATATATTTATATCTACATAAATTATATTAAAAAAAACAACTCGAGAATTCTATAAGATTTGCCTCTACAAATCAAAACACTTAAATAAAAAGTATAAAATTCATTCTTAGCATCCTAATCATTGTGTATAACATCTCTTATCTCATGTTAAAAGAAACTTACAAACATTCGCCACTATATGGACCCTTTAACAAAGTTAGTTTTCATATCTTATAAATATATTTGGTTATTTCTAATAATATTATATTTATTTATATTTATATGTTTTAGTGAAGTTAAATAAATTCTTTTTTAATTTTTATTCATATTTAATAATTTAGTTACATGTTTAAGTTTATTATTTTTGTAATTTAATTATATTTAGTGTAGTAGTGAAAATTATATATTTATGCCCTTTCTTTAATATTTTAAGTCTATTTTGATTACGATGACCTTCATGCAATAACAAGTTTATAAATGTCATGTTCTTGTGTTAATCTAGCTCATGACATCATTATATTTAGATACTATCATCAATCACTCTTAGAGATTAGTCTTCATTCATAAAGTTCTCATTCACTACCTTAGATCAGGTTATTTTCTTAGTTACAAATTTAAATCTTGAAAATCCAACATTCAAATTCAATACATTGATGTCCTCCCACCCAATGCATATTTGTGTGTTTTGCTGTATTAAAAGGCATTCATCTATTCACTTTTAAGCCATACTTAGACATCATATGCCCTAGTATAGTTGCACATCATCATAGCAACATCGATGAAGAATCTAATTGTATTTTGATTAGGATGACCTTAATGCAATAGCAAGTTTACAAATGTCAAGTTCTTGTGTTAATCTAGCTCATGACAACATTATATTTATTTAGATACTATTATCCATCATTCTTAGAGATTAGTCTTGATTCATAAATTTCTCATTCACTACCTTAGATCAGGTTATTTTCTTAGTTACAAATTTAAATCTTGAAAATCCAACATTCAAATTCAATACATTAATGTCCTCCCACCTGATGCATATTTGTGTATTTTGTTGTATTAAAAAACATTCATCTATTCACTTTTAAGCCATACTTAGACATCACATGCCCTAGTACAGTTGCACATCATCACAGCAACATCGATGAAGAATCTAATTGTATTAGACAATCTCCAAAATCTAACCAATCTTAACATTTAAATTCATCTAATTTTCACAATTAATTTATCATTCATTATTTCCAATCCAAACTCATTTATTTAATCATACTAAAAATTTTGTGTAAGGGATTTATGTTTCCTTATAAACAGGAACATGAATAGATAATTTGCGTTCACTTCAGATCCCTTTTGAATCCAAACTCGTTTATTTAATTAGACTAAATTTTTTGTGTAAGGGATTTATTTTTCCTTATAAACAGAAACATGAATAGATACTTTGTTCACTTCAGATCCTTTTTAAGTCACTTCACACACCATAAACACCTACAACACCTATGGGTGTTTTTAATTTATACAATAACTTTTCAATTGACAACCTTGCACATATACCTGTGCCTATCCATGTTTCCAACCATTTTGTCTCCATTCTATATTGCCATTGCCCAGACTTCAAGCTTAATTACATAAACATTATTCCTCCATCATTACATTCAAATTCTCACCCGCAATTAGCGTCTATAAATTGACAGATAAGATAGCAAGTGAGCTTTACAAAATGCATCAGAATTGATTTAGGTTAATAAGCCAATTACATTCTTATACATTTCGCCCATCATCACGACCCAATGGATGCATGCGCACTTAGTTAAATAATTGGATAACTAACAGAGTGCTATTTTGGCAGATTTGATGAGTCACAATCTTAATCGAAATCTGTTTGAGACTCTTACACAACATTTTTCTCACCGTTAAGTATTTAGTTGAAGCTAAATTTGGCAGTAATAAACGAACAGAAATGTTAGGCAGAGCCCTGTAATATACTTGAATCTGAGATCCGTATCTCTCATTTATTCAGTTTTGCAGAAACACTTTTTAATTAAAGCAGTCCGAGTGACTTAAGCTGTTGAACATGTTCAGCTGGAAGAGGAGGTGGAGTCCCATCAGAATCTAGTATCTCACCATCTACATCTTCAACGACATATTCCTGAAACACCACAAGAAAAATCCATAAATAAATTTTGGTTTCTGCATAAATTTGTATATGGTACCCAACAAATAATATGATAGTAACAACTAACAACAGAAGTAGTCGTTTGCTCGACTATGATTACTTGTAAAGTTGAGGCTTATATGAGGTCATGTTTGATGATTTTTAAATAATTTTCATCATATTAAAGTTTCACGCTTGAATACCCTTAGGCTTTTTAACCATGACTTCTGAAACTAAAGGATGCTGCTTTAATAAGGAACATAAACATCTAATAATTTTGTTGTTTAACTTAATTAGGTTAGATGTTTGAGGCTTTGGAGTGTTATTTCAGCTATGTTCTAGTTGTTCCCAAAGTTAATGGATGATTGGATATTTATATTTAAATAGCACCATGAATTGTACTTTCATACTAGCACATATGTGATTGCATTCTCAAATCCATGATTTATCCATGATTAAGAATAAGATGGGTTTACAAGTCTTTAAAATGACTCCAGCTTGATTGTGTAAGTACCCTGATGAAACTTTACCTGAACTATAGCCATACAACAAGAAAGCCTCTTATAAAAGTGATGTCACAATGACGAAATCTCTTTGTAAATGTACTATGGTGGTGGTAATATGTGAGCTAAGTAAGGATGATGTACTCATCCGGAAAATGTGTGAGGTATGCCAGTACCCTGCACATCTCTTGAGAAAGGTGTCATAATGTTTGTAATATAGAATGCTGAACACTATAGAAACCATATCTCTGTTGTAAGTCATGATGGCAATTTTTTTTGCCAATTTTAGGGACGGCTAGGGGACAGCAATATAAAATATAGGGAAATTTTAAATGTTCATATGAAAACATGGATATAGCATGCATATTAAAACATTATAGAACCTTAAGTTTTCACAAACGAACATTTGTGTTCAAAATTCATTGTCACTACTCAATATGCTTTCATAATTCAGAATTCATTGTCAATATGCATGTGATATTAAAAAAAATAACATACAAAATGCCCAAAGGCTACACTATTGCCATATAGTTTCATTTTCAATTACGAATCTCCTAACACTGCATGAAAATCACAGAACTCCTTTGACTCTCTACCATTGTCATGGTCCACATCCACCTCATCCAACAGAATCCCAACCAATCCACCTGGTGTCTCCTCCTCATCAACATGGGCCACGTCTTTGAGATTAACATCCCACCATAGATTCAACCTCTTTTCCTGCTATCCTGCTTCTCCTCTTTCAAATGGCTGCTTGCTTCAAACCCTCTTGGTGCTCCACTTCTTCTCCTCCCATACAAATAATCAAATGAGTCAAAATATTTTGCCTACTGACTTTTAAGACGTCTTGGTGGGGGGTAGGGGCCCACAAAACAATTAAAAAAATGCCTTTTTTCGCAACTTGAAAGTGTTATTTTTTCAAGTGTCCTTGATGCCAAGGACATTTGGCCATTCCTAGGGCAGTTGAGGGATGTCCCAAACATCCCCGGCCATCCCCAGGATGGTCAAACACCTTCGGCATCAGGGGACAATATTTCTAACAAAAGGGGAGGTTTCCAAAAAATTTGCAAAAAAGGGGACGTCAAGGGATGTCCCCTAGTCATCCCAAGAACGGGGATGGGATTTTTAGGACAGAGGATACATCCCCAAGTTTCGTAATTTTTTTCCTGATAAATTCTCACAAAATTGACAATATCTTTAGCTACTTGAGAAAGATATTTGCTTCTACAATATAAATAATTGAATATATATGTATAATTGGATATATGTATTTTTTAATTTTTTATTGTTGTCATATTTAACTATATCTATAAAGGGATCTTGAAAATTTGTCATATCCATACCTATTATATTTGTATTCACATCTGATATTGTATTCGTATTTGTATGTGTTTCCATTCAACTCTAGTAAAAACTAAATTTGGAGTTATTGAAAATATGTACCATTTAGATTGATCTACATGTTACCCTGCCTTAGTCACTTCGAACAAATAATGTGAACCTTAGTTGGAGTGTGTGGTAGTTGCCTATGTGATCTCATTCTTGCATGTGTACGTTTGCTCAAGATCCAGGTCTAAAGGATGTTGAATTTGAAAAATAATTGAATGAATGATTCAATAATCGGATGATTGCATTAAACGATATACACACATATATAGAGGTTACAAGACGATGTTCTATAATTAGAACATAACGTTAAAGTTAAAGATTAAAGAGCTAAACACTAAATTAAGCATGAAAGCTAAATAAAGCTTAAAAGCTAATTACATAATAAAAAGCTAACTTAACAAGCTAAATAAATCGACAACTTAAAATAGAAGATGACCACTAAAAATCAAAGATGACCATTATAGAAGATATTAATATTATTTTAACACCCTCCCTAATGGTCATCGTACTCAATACCCTACAGAAGACACTGCAGGTGTTATGATCACAGATGCAAAGAACACTCTACTGCTACGAAGACCCTCCCAGGATCTGCAGAATGTAAATGACCAAGAGTACCAAAAGCCATTCAAGCGAATGTAGCCTTCACACGCAAATTAGAGATCTGGCACACATGAATTACAGAAACCTGAAACGATGATTTTGAGGAAAAAATCAGCAAACCCTTTTGCAGAAGAGTACCAACTCCAAAAGTGACTGCAAGATACCACGGTTGCAAATGTTCGCCCTGGCAGGTGCGACCCAAACTGACTGCAACAAAGCTCAATTTCTGAGGAGAAAAATCGATCAAAACCAGAGAACTTCGCGAATCACAATTACAAATAATTTTTTAGGAAAAAATCATAAAAACCAGCAAACAATTTTTGAAGAAAAAATCATGAAAACCTAGAAATTTGAGGTTACAAAACATCGTTTTTGTGGAAAAACAATAAAACCCAGATAACCAAAATCTTACGCGAACATCGCGGATTACAGATGAGATAATTTTTAAAGGAAAATTATACACCCTGCGAACAATTTTTGAGGAAAAAATCGTGAAAACCCTCCCATGATTTTTTGTAGAAAAAATATGGAAAACCGACAGACAAAAATTTCAGGAAAAAATCGTGAAAACCCTGGGACCTTTAAGACAAGGTCTGGCCTAAATCAATTTGATAAAGGTAACAATATTCAGATATCATGAACATGCACTATTTCCAGGTGTTGTGGCAGCTGTTGAACTTCTGTCTGTGTTCCAACATGATGCTAGTCAAAGATGTCATCACGGAAACCGAGGTTGATCGAGGTCAACTGAGTGAAAGCAAGAGACAGAAGAATTTTATTTTTATTTTTTTTAAATCAGAATAGAGGCAGCTGCACAAAAAATTTGAAACCGTGGAGGAGAGTTCTGACACGAATTCCAAGGCACGAATTTCGAGGTTTGGAAGAAACCCAGAAATTAAAATTTTCTACAAACTTAAAATAGCATAAACGATGCCCAGAAGACAACAAAATTCCCGACGTCCACAGAATAAGCACAAATTGTGAACTATTTTTAAATTCCAAGGCAAATTCATTGGCACAAAATTTAAGGCACGGAAAACGAGGCACCTAAAAAATCTGAAACCAACCCAAAAAAGCTCTCAAACAACCCACCAAGAATCTGAAAACAGAATGCAAATCCGATGGCTCAAAAATTGAGGCACGGAAAATGATGCACCGAGAAAAATCTGATGACGAACCAGTTGAGGTCTCGAAAAACCCATCAAGAATCTGCAACCAGAAAAAAAATTCTACTTGAACTGAAGGGTCAAAACCCTAGTCGATAATTGCAGAAACCCTAGGAAAGTTTTCAACCTACAAAAAAAAATCCGCCCAGGAAGAGAAAAAGAACCAAGTCTCTTTTTTTTTTTTTTTTTTTAAATAAAAAAAATAAGTTTTAAAAAAAATCTCTTCAATAAAAACTTCGAAAAATTTTAAAACAAAAACTTTCGAAATTTTTAATTTCCATGCTCTAATACCATGAAAAATAATTGAATGAATGATTCAATAATCGGATGATTACATTAAATGATATACACACGTATATATAGAGGTTACAAGACAATGTTCTATAATTAGAACATAATGTTAAAGTAAAAGATTAAAGAGCTAAACACTAAATTAAGCGTGAAAGCTAAATAAAGCTTAAAAGCTAATTACATAATAAAAAGCTAAGTTAACAAGCTAAATAAATCGACAACTTAAAATAGAAGATGACCACTAAAAATAGACGATGACCATTATAGAAGATATTAATATTATTTTAACAGAATTGATGCTAGCTAAAGAAAAGGAGGAAAATACAGCTTAAGGAGCTTTACATTAAATAGTGGATACAGGCCCACGTGCAAGAGATTGAGAACAAGGTGTTCTTACCAACTACACAGAAAATGGTGTATGGACCAAGTACAAAGGTTTGATCTTCCAACATGGAACTTTGAAATGCTCTTTCTAAAGACGGAACCAAACTGTCACAAACCTTAAATGAGTGAGGTGTGCGATGCATGTCATGGTGCTCTTTGTACTTCTATTTTTGGCAAGAGAATTTCTTGCACCTATCGTTGAACACTCTTGAATGTGCTGAATTTTTGTTATGCTTTATCTGCGTCTCATTCCTATGTGCATGACTTCAAATGGATAATGCGCAATAGAATGTCCAAGAATATCAATACTTGTAACCCAATATATGTCTAGAAAGGACTATGCCCCCTTGAATTGTGTAGAGCTCTGTTGTAGGCATGATGGCATACAGCAAATGGCATCCAGTGCACAAATGTGCATAGTTGTAGATGCACAAAAGGTGCAACAATGTGTGGTTGACCACCTCAATCTAGCCATCTATCTATAGATGGAAGTTTGTGGACAGATCTGGTTGTGTATCCAATCTCTCCCACAAGGGTTGCTAAAATGCACTAACAAACCTTGGGTCATGGTTAGACACAATGGATATTGGTAGTCCAAAATGCATCCAAACATGACTACATAAGAGGTGTGCAGTTCCCTATGTTGTGATATGTTTCTTGCAAGCAATCATAATGGCTATTTTTGAAAAATTTGTTAATAACAACAAAAAACCATTTTGATGCTTTGTCAAAGGTAGCCCACTCATGAACACCGTGTTGGTGGATTCCTAGGGCCTTTTGCAATATTACCAGAAGCTTGTAAGCCTGAGCTTTAAATTCATGGGCTTGCAGATGAAACAGAGAATACAAGACTTGATATGATGCTCAATATCTGCCCACGTATGAGGCTAACAAAAATGTTTCTTTAGCACTATCAGTGTTCTAGTGACAATAAAGTATCAAGTTGCTTTGGCGAGGTACGCCTTCTAGAACACAAAGATGCTCAAGCTTGAAGAGAAGCTTATTAAACAAATGGAATATTGTAATGTCCCCTATTAGGAGGCTGTCAATTCCCAAAGAGCAACATTTATTACTACCTATTATATTACATTAATTCAGATTAAATAGTTATAGTTGCTCATTATACAACTTAATATTGTCATTTCCCTAGTCCTAATCCTAAACCCTTCTAATTCTAACTCCCAGAAGAGGGCATTGGCTTGTCTAGGGCGCTTGACACCACCTCCTCAATACAGCCCAGATGTCAGGAACATCAGTCCATTCACCCTTGAGGCTCTTTCCTTGGAGTGGATTTACTTTGCCCCTCCCTAATAGCACCCATCTCCCTTGGGGAATAGAAGGATTAGAATAGATTTATGAGGACAAAATTATGGCAATATCACTTTGTACTATGGATGTATATTATGACTGTCATACAAATTGCAGTCTATATTAATATTACTATTAAATTCTACATAAGAAAATTATCAGGCTTCGTAAATATTAAGCATACATATTAAGCACATCCCCAATGCATACCACCAAGAACAAGGATGTTACTACCTATAACTTAATAACAGTTCTGATCAGATCTGATCCATGGTGATGTCCAGTTTGGTTCAGACTCAAGCCTGACTCTTAATTGATATCCTCTATTCTTACCGATTCTTGACATTAGACCAAATGCTCAGATTGAGCGATCCAAATAGGATATATTAAAAGATATAAAGATTCGATGATGCTGAATGAGTATGGGTTCTGTATTAAATATCTCAAAAGTCTGATCGGTTGCATCCCTTCATTGGAGTAGGCATATCCCTTTCTTTAATCGTGGCTCTGAACCTGCACTAATTGCAAGTTATTAATTAAGGACGGTTTGTTAAGGCCAATTATTCTTTATGTTAAGGCATAACAAATCGGTTTTGACATATAAATAACATTGATCAGTTTGTTATCGCTGCCAATAAAAACTAAAGGCTGATTATCACTGTCTATTGCTGAGGGGACAATCTCTGACGCCGGCAGTCCACTTGGTATTTGCTTTAATAATTAACTTTATTTATTTTGCAGGTTACCGATCAGGATGAATGCAATTTTATTATATATAAGTTTTATTGAATACTTTTTCCCTGAATTTATTTATTAATATATTTGTTTCTAATTACATTGTTATGATAATGAATGTTTACTTATCATATTTTATTTTATCCGATTCATAATCGGGGCATGACAAATTTGCCAACTTGTTTACCTTGCGCAAATGCAATTTAGCTTTGTGCAATATCTGGGCTATTATGTATACTGTGTTTTCCAGTCAAGAAATTGTCACTGTGGGAATCTAGCACTATGATGAGCATTTGAACTAACAAGCAACTAAAGCAATCTATTGCCATATTGTCTTTCTCCTTCTTGTTCTTGATCAGAAAATAGAATTGCTAGAAATATGTCATCTACTTCATGTGATGTGCATTCTCTAGCTTGCTTTGTATGTGTAGAAACTGAATTGGCTTATGATCAAAATGAATTACTGTCTTTTTCCCCAAAATGTAGTGGTGCCACTGCTTAAGAACTTCAATAATGGCATACGATTCTTTCTTGTAGGTGGAGTTGCATTGAACCATGAAGATAAATGTTTAAAAATGGTATGCAAGTGGATACCCATATGTTATGAGTATTGTGCTGAATGCATAATCAGATGCACACGTCTGAATTAAAAGAGGTGTACAATGTAAAGGCATTGCCAAAATAGGTGTTGTGCAAAGGCATTGCTTGATTTCTTGGGAGGCATGCTGTTGTGCACATGTCCAAACAAATGTTGATTTTGTGCACATAATCTATTTGACCAGTCAACAGATGTGCAAGAATGTGAAAACAAACTTCTTGCAGAAGTTTTTGACTCTAAGAAAGCTGCACAATTTCGTGACGTTGCATGAAGTAGGCCAATCTTGATTCACCTTGATCTTCTCTAGATTTGCATGGATGCCTCTTTAATCAATGATTTAGCTCAAATATTGGGTTTGCATTATGTCAAGAGTACAATTGCTAAAGTTGGCCCACAACTTGTGTTGGTTTAAAGTGTCTAAACCACGTGAGATGTGCTCCACGTGTTCCTCCCATGTCTGATTGAAAATTAGAATGTCATCGAAGTAAACAATCACAAAGGAAATAATGAAGGGGCACCACATGTCATTCATCAATGCATTGATCACGCCAAAAGGCATAAGCATCTGTTAATATAGTCCTTGATTTTGAATGTTGTTTTTAAAATGTCTTCAAGACAAACTAGTATCTAGTGATATTGTAACTTGAAGCCAATTTTAGTAAAGTATTGCACACCACAAAATTGGTACAATAGGTCATCAATGTGAAGTAGGGGATACCTATTTTTTATTGTGATTTTGTTGAGTGCACAACAGTCAATTTGAAGGCAGCATGTGCCATCTTTCTTTCACACAAGGACAATTATGATGTCACATGGAGAATAGTTTTGGTCTAATATTAGCCCAATCAATTAGCTCCTACCTTTGTAATTGAATTTCATCGTTCTCCCAAACACATCCATGGTATAGCAAACTATCAGATGAATGGATCTAGGGACCAAAACAGTGTTTTTCTTGTGCAATGTGTTGAAATGTCTTTGCATTCAAAGACAACTTTGTGATACTAGTAAGTATACTACCTTGTCAAGTAGGTGATTGCACAACCATGTGTACTATTGATGCATGCTTTCTTTCTTGTGTAGGTGAGGTGGCTCTAGATGGACCATAAAAAGCACAAACTTCTGTATGTCTGAACTCTGAAATGATATTGCAACATTGCTTTGTAGAGAGCAAGCCACCTTGTTCTTCAACAAAAACTTATTAAGGTTGAATTAGCAATTGTTGACATGCATTGTCAATTGCAACAGTTTCTAATAGGCACCATCTTTGTCATACACATATAGCCTCCCAAGTAGTATGTTGCAATGGTACATCACAAGTGACTATGTTGTGCTTGGGTTTATCTTAGATGTAATGAAGAATTAACTTGTAATAATAAATCTAGCCTAGCAACAAAAACAATAGCGATAAGATGAAAATGTGTACAAAAGGAGAATGACAATTCCAATATCTATATTCAATATTATAATCAAAGGAAATGCTCATATGTATAGACTCTGGGATGCACAAATCAAAATGACAAGTGTTCTAAAGGAGTTGAGTTGACCACAATGATCTGGTCAACTAACTCAACATGGAGTAGTGGTGTCAAGTGAACTCAACTTGGTGAGGATGTGGTGGCACCTAACTATCACCAATCAAGGAGTGAATGAGGTTATTATTCCTAATTTAGTAAGTAAATAAAATAAATTACTAAGTAAACTTAAATATAAGGTGCAATAAATACTTAAACCAACAACCCTCAAGTGCAACTTAGGGAAAATAGAAATGGGTTTCAACAAGAAAGCCACATGAGGTACACGTACAATTATGAATGAACCCCAAGATATTGTACAATGCTCACTCCACAACATGTCCACATCAGATGCATTAGTATAAACAATTGATGAAGTTGTTGGTGCAAAAGGTGTAAGAGAGAAGGGGCATCGAGAAAAGTCTCTTGGCCATCACAACATTCAAGATCTTCCTAGATCTTCCCAGCAAGTAAGTTCCTTATCTATATCAAATCTTCAAAAGTTATCCCTTTATGTTTTGTCTCAATCTTGTAGTGCATCTAGGTGTGAGCACAAATTTGTTTAAGGTCATTCACTTAGAAGAGCAATAAGTTGTCTCAATAACATCTCAATGACCTAGTTTTTTCGCAATGCAATATTCACCTTCACATAAGAAAAAAGGTTAAGACCCTATAGACTTGGATGATATTTTTCCATATAGAAACTAGACTTCACATGATGAGAACACCCCTTGTTTATAGAGGACAAGATTGTTAATTTTGTGAGGCAATCTAAGGACATAGCTATAGAAGAAGCATTAGACATTGGATTCAATGACATCATTATCAATGATGTTGAACATGAGCCACAAGAACTAATTCCATCTAGTTCCAAGGTGGAACCACGGCCTTCTAGTATGAGAGTGAAGCAGCAGCAGCAGACTACAAGGAGCTGTTTGCCCCAATTTTTCACTAGAAAGGGAAGAGAAAATTGTATATTGTTGTAACGTACACGGATATGCAATTTATAATGATGATTTTCATTTATAATCATCATAAATTCATAATACATATCATAGTTGTCAGTTAGCTGTTGTATTCACATGATGATGCAACATTGTACTCTTTTTATATTCAAATTTAATAGACTCATTTGATGCAACATCCTACTCTTTTTAGATTTTATAGACTCATTTGTACGAATTGGAACTGTATTATGAATAAAATTAATGTTTTTTAAGGAGGATAAAAAAAAAATTTAGTTGTGAAGCTTTTCCAAGTCCGAGCCAAAATTGGGTCTGCAGAGTTTTTGCAAAGTCCGAGTTTTCAAACTATGGATTCAACAAATCTGTTTGCTGTTTTTGTACTGTCATTCATCGTCCAATAAAATAAATAAATAAACACCAATACTTGTAACTAATATCTTATCTCATGACTTGTGATCAAAACTAATGATAATTCCATCTAAAAATTATACCAATGAATTGCTTAACAAATTATTAATTGTTATCTATGAGACTTAAAAAATTAATCAACTTCAGAAAAAAGCTATAAATCCTCAAAAGAACAAACAAGCTATACTACAATCATTGTACTCACTTTTGTCAACATTCTTTTTGCTAAAATGTGGTAATGACGCTGCCATATCCTCTGGCCAACCATTGTTGCTACCAATACACTGTAAAAGATCCCAACAACAGTAAAAAGTCCCAGAGTCACAAGCCCTACTATGAGTAATATTGGTGCCCCAGCTTCACCAGCACCTCCCAAACATGTACCACATTCCCCTACAGTGCCAGCACAACTTTCAAAGCATGCAGCACAGTCAGTCCACATGCAGATAGTCCCTGGTAAATGACAATCTGCACAAATGCTGCATATATTCAAACATACTGAAAATGGTCAATTTTCCAAGTAGGAGGCCCCATAAAAATGAAGAAATGGGAATCTTTATCACCTATTTCTTTGAAAGCAGACATTTTTAAATTATTTCTTCCTTTTATACTTTCTCTCCAAGATTTCCAGAATTTATCCTCAAAGACACATTCCTTGTCATGCAGATTAAATACCTCTTATACACATGATTGTTACTAGAATCCATAATCCATCTTAATAAACTTACAATTTTCATGTTTCAAACACATATTTGACAATATTTGGTAGTTGATTTAAAGAATAAACAGAACATGATATTGATAGTAGATACACAAGACCATGAAACACCAATTCATATACAATGCCTACAAATTTACCAGACTTCCAGCTGAATGTGATTTTTAAACATTTTTTAACATGCATGTAGTTGAAATCAACTAAATCGCCAATGTGTGCAATTCAATGTAAAATGTACATTTTTTAAATAAAAGAACATATATTTGATGAAAAGAAAAATTTACATTAACTATTTGGGACAATGGTATGCAGAGTAGTGAGAATAAGATCTTAAGTACAGCAAAAGTAAACAACATGGTAGCTAAAATATAGAAACTAAGAGTGCTAAGACAGTTACAATAGAAGAAAATTTTACTTGCTTCACAGTTTCAAACTTTCGTTTATAGCGGTAGAAAGACAAGGAACAAGGAGAGAGCAAGCAGCTTCAGTATCTAGTGTTTAGTGGCCAAATTGAGATGAAGGATTCCCCGTACTGTAGAACGAGCCTGTAGCATGTTCCTTACTGTAACTCCTGCATCCATTGCGAGGTGGGAGACTTCAGCAGCAAACTATGGATCTAATGAGGAAATCATTTTGTAAGTCGGTTGACAGGCTCAAGTATGTTTTGGCATTTACTATATGTCATGTCAGAACCACATTCCTGGATAAGTATTCCTACATTTGGCTGGGTCATGGTTGAAGAGCACATGAATTTACTGAGAGGGGCATGAATCAGTATATTAACAAATTTTTATTCCTTAAAACTCGAATGAATATATTAGCAATACTTTATAAAGCTTACTCAACAGCTGTGCAAGATTTAACAAATAAGAACACCAAAAACACAAAATTTACGTGGAAACCCTAATGGGAAAAACCACGGCAATAAATGCTTATATATGTATATCTTCTTTTACAATGTTTGTAGCTAAGTTACCGATTCGGGTATAGATATGGGTACAGATTCGTAGATTCGGCAAAAAAAAAAATTCCTTGGGTTCGGGTTTGGTATATTAATTTTATAAATATACATAATATTATATATATGTTCAGACACCAAAATTAAAAAATATAATTATATAAAGCATGCTGTATAAACTATCAATCTATCACTACCATTATTGATTATTACAAATGATACAATTACAATCCGTACAAACATATGTTATTGATTATTAAAATGAGTTGAATGATTGTTTAGATGCATCATAAGGGGTGAAATCAGGGTTTATTGTAAAAAAAAATATAAATTTGTTACTTTATGACCTGTGGGCCCCAATTTTGGGAACCCACGGGCCTAAGTCCGTGCAGATCCGCCCGGGTCCTCGGATTCCGCTCTAGTTCCTTCCAGGTGGCTGGGTCCTCTGTGGGTCCTGAGAACCCTGGCAGAATCCAAGGAGGATCCAAAAGGAATCAGAACCCAAACCCAGGCCTGCAAAGAAGAATCTGGTATCTTAAGTTTCTAGGCACCAACCTACTAGAGGAACCAACCCCTAACTTAATTTGTGAGCACCAACAAACTAGAAACACTGACTCCCACTTCTGAATGTAGGCACCAACCCCTAAATATGAAGCACCAACTTCACAAAGATGAAGCACCAACTCCACCAAAATGAGGCACCAATCTCAATACAAAATTCTGCTATAATTTGCCTATATATCCTTTTGAATCTTCCCCAAAATTCTCTTCACAAACTGATGTGTAGATTTAATTCAATTAGTATGAATCTGCCCAAATTTCCTTTCAATCTGCTTTCAATAAGCTGTTTAAGATCTCTTGAATCTGCTCCAAAGTTTCCTATTATCTGCTCAAGACAAACCTTCATGTATTGGCAATATTCTTCTATAAATTCCTTGTGAATTTATTTATGCAAGTCTTCTTAATTCTGCACTATTTCCTCTCTTTGGTGCATATGATCTTCAATGTCTATACAATGCACATTACACTTGCACTTCTTGCACACTTCAACAAATGATTTGGATCTGCCTTATATATCTTCCAAATGCCATTTCATAAAAAGGTTGTGACTTTTCAACAGCTATTGAATGGTTGTGTCTCTTCTTTAATAAAATTAATTTTTAAATCAAACTGTTTCTCAAGCATAATCTCTGCCTTTTGTTATTTGTTTATCAATAAACACAAATAAATGGATTCATAGCTTTTCACATCTTTATTGTTTGCTTGTCCAATTAAATGCATCGATGCTCTTTACACCTCAATCGCTGCCAGTGTTTTTAAGACATCGTATCTTTCAAAGAATAAAGATTCCTTTATTTTTGGTCTCATTCTTATTTTGTCTTTCCTGCTTTTTGTCTTTTTCTAATTTTTGTTTTTCTGTTTTTGCCTTTAGTCGACTTTCTTTAGTCAAACCTTTATAATCGCTTCCTTAATAAATAGTTACTGCTGTCTTTAATTTTCAGTGCTACTTTTTTTATTAATCGATGGTCTTAAATGTTTTGAGTGCCAGCTTAATTAATAATGTTTATCAATATAAAATTGCATCTTTTAATCTGCCACTTTTACAAATCACATTTACTCAAACTGTTTATGGTTCATGAGGTTGTCTTGACTGTGTTGGTTGAAAATTTTGTACACCCGGGAGGATGTGCAAAATTGTGGTTTCAGCCACACTATGTGAGTATAAAACTCTCCTTATTTAGGGAAGGCTCCCCCTCTATTACTACTAACACTAATCTAATTTGGGTGGGATAACATCTTATTCTCTTTCTTTAAAACAGATGATATTCTCTCTCTTATTTCAGAAAAGAAGTTACAGCAACAACAGTAAATAGAGAAATGAAACTTTTTGTAGGATTTTTAGAACATAAAGGGAAGCAAAATTTCCATGAAAGCACAAAGACTTCCGTCACTTCCCCGAGACGGGAAAATAGAAATGAAAGCACAAAGTCTTCAGCACTCCTACTGTCCTACCAACCTTGTCAAAATAATAACAGTGTACAAGACACAACATCTCAAAATCTATCTATATGATGCACTTCACCTTACATGCACAAGACTTAAAAATAAAAGGAGCACAAAGTCTACAAATCATCTCCTTACTTGAGCTTTCTACACTAGCTTCAAACGTGATAAGCAGCTCAAAGTCTACAAGACCAAGTCTGAAAACCAAACATATAACTCTAAATACAATTAGCAGCTCAAGGTTTGCAAGATTGAATTTAAATCCCTATAGAACAAAAATCACAATCGATTCCAAAAAATGTCGTCACATAACAACTTGAATTGGCACAAAGTCTCAACACAACTTGCCTCTTTTATTGAAAGCAATTTGATTTACATCTACGCTCAAAGTCTTAGAGTGCACATACAAACTGGCAGAATTTTGTTGCATTGCCAAAAGATATAGATTACAATAGACCCTCTCCAGCATATATAGGAGAGGAGCCTTGAGAAAAAGGTGGGAGGATCCCAACTAACTTGAGAAATTCTCTCAACCACCATGACTTATTCCAACTACAGTGCTAATTTTTTTCAACTTGAAGTTGCTTTACATGTAATTACATTTTACAAAAATGCAAGTAAAAGTGACACTTGCAATTAAAAAACTTGTTTTTACATGTAACTTGTCAAAACAAAATTACAAATGCATAATTGAAACTATTCTATGTGTCTCTGTCTGTGATGATCTTCATGCTGCTTCAGGATGCTAGAACTTGAAGTATTCAAGATTGGTGAAGACATCTCGAACCGGAATGGGAATTTGCATCCTGAATGATCTTTGTGTCCTTGGCCAACGATGAAATTACTATTGTATCTCTTCTTTTGTTCACTAATGAAGAACCCGTAACACCTTATTCAAGATGAAATTGTTATAAAACAATGCCCATGCCTTGATTTGTTGGTTTGATAGATCGTGTGTGCAAACAAGACTGACAAGGGAAGGGATAAATTGATGCAAAAATGGGCTCACAAGTGAATTTCGGGTTTTGACGACTGCATTACATGTGTAGAAAAACAAGAGCATTGGCTTGCAATTGTGGAGAATGGATATGCTATTTCAAATGTGTAATGGGAAAATACAAGTTTGCACTTGTAATTGGTTCCTAGAGACTCAATTTCAATTGTTTTTTAGTGCATTTTGGACCGATTTCGGGTTTTGGAAGGCTGACTGCAAGTGCATGTATAGGGAAAAACTTTTACACAACCACTTGTAATCGGGTCTTGAAGATCCAACTACAAGTGTTATTTATTTGCAAAGAGGGAACATTTAAAACTTGCTTATGAATGAAAGAAACTTGCAGTCACCTTGTGGAGATCTGACCATGGAGGGAAGAGCATTAAAATCAAACTCAAATCTGCAAAAACTTGCCAATGGTAGAGCCAAAATGGGGGATTCAATATAGTTGCAGAGCTTGCCAAGTGTTCTTCATGCCAAAAATCTCTCCAATCAAGGTACATATGAGCAAGAGCAAGTTAAAAATCCACAAAAACACTTGCAAAACTAATTTCGGGTTTGGGGAGACTTATTACAAGTTTAAAATAAATTGTAATACCTCATTGCAAGCTTTTCGGATTTTTCATGACCCATTTCAAGTTGAAAATGTCATAATGCTTTACTTGAAGCAAATTGGGTTATTTTTTGTTCATTACAAGTTAAAGTAACTTGTAATGGGAGCTTTTTAAATCACTTTACAAGTTTGAAAAAATGACTTGAAGGCCAATTTCGGGTTTTGAAGGACATTTTACAAGTTGAAAAGACTTGTAATTTCAAACACTTGCATTCACCTCAAAAAGTTCCTACAAACACTTAAAGTGAAAAAAGGAACATAAAGTGAAATTTAAAACTTGTAAATGCATCAAAAAGTTCCTATACTTGCAACGACATCTAAAAGTTTCCCAACTTGCAGTGACTGCTCTAAAACCCGAAATTGCACAGAAAATGACCAAAATGAAGGCCAAAATCAACCAAAACTTTCATAGAGATGGAAAATAAGCCCATGATTGATTTATCATCAAGAAATGTAGACTTTCCACCTTGACAAGCATGCCTTAGAGCCTTAAAATCTTGTACTTTTGTATTAAATCTCCTACTTGCAGTGACTGCTCTGAAACCCGAAATTGAAAAAAAAAAACTTTAAGACAATGAAAATTGGCAAAAACAGAGGTGAAGGACTTGGATTCATCAATGGATTCCTAGGTGATGGAAAAATGCCTAGGAAAACATGTCTAGAGCCTTAAAATCTCAAATTTCAAGCAAAAATCTGTGGGGTCGTCCCAATTTGTGCAAGTTCAAAAATTAGGACAATAGACTGATGTATAACCAGGGTCTTCAAACCATGCGTAACTAATGAAAAAATACTTTGTAATTTGTTCCTTCTAGTCACTGACTATCTCTGTTCTTTGATGACATCACTGCCAGCATCCATAGATCATTCTTTATCTTTACTTTGGTGATTTGAAGGCTGTCATTCTTTTTGATTTGTCTATGTCATCTTGCTGCTCTCTTTAAATCAACTAACATGCCTTGATCTTGATATGAAGTCGTACTGCCGTTCCATAATAGACTTGAGACAACTAGCATATTAATATGCTTATCTCTATATGAATGTCTTCAAAAAGCTAGTGATATCAATGACAATTTAGCAACAATGGTAAAGGGCATCTTCAAGATGTGTTACTGCTAATATAACTGTAGGCAATAAATTCATTGCTTGCCACCAAGCAAAGAATGCAATCTTCTGATACAGGAATGTTGAGCTTGTTGCCATTGACATCTTTGGCCCTGGCAGTTATAGTTGCCTCCAATCTTTTCATGGCAATTGCCAATAATCATGGCAACAGCATTGATAGACAACTCAGAATGAGATTAATGTTGAGTCCTTGCGGGGTTAGGGAGTGGGGAGCCTATAGATTGAGATGAAAGCACGATACCTATCTAAGAAGGGGTTTTGCCAAAATTAGTATCAATGTTTGCAAAATGGTAGTTTTCCAACATGAAATGACCATGGAAAATAAAGGCACCATTATGGGAAGGGTTTCAGGAGGAAGGTATCAACTCGGCATACGTGGAGGGATGAAAAATTTGATAGATCTAGCACAAAGTTAGAACAAGGTGTTTACCCTCATATGATGGGATCTGGGGAACGAGGAATGGATCAAGAGTTTGGAATGATAATGTTGATGATGGAGCCAAAAAGCTTGTGTAGAAGGTGATGTTTGATTTTGAGAAATCCCAAGAGAATAGCATTCTGAAGACTTAGGTTCAATATCTATAACCAGTGAAATGCCCTCATCATCAACATTGATATGAAGTTGCCTTTGAGCAGCACAATCAACTTGTTGCCTGGCACTAGAGTTCTCAAGGGAATAGGGAAGTTTTGCATTATTCAATATTTTCCTACGTAACACAAGGATGCGTCCCCGTGCTAAAATCCCCCATCCCCGTACCAGGGACGTTCCGAGGTGTTGGGGACGGCCAGGGGACATCCCCCTGCCCCTGCCATCCCCAAAATTGCAAAATCTATGGGAAACGTCCCAAAAACTTGGGGAAATTCTTCCTAAGCAAAAGACATGGCGAGAAACAAGGAGGATATCCAAGATAAGTTCATCCTCCTCTTCAACCAGATCATCCACAGAAATAATGGCAAGAAACCATAGGTAGGTGGATCAAAATTGCCTTCCTCCACCCAAATGTTTGCCCAAGTTTCAACCTCATCTCTTTCATCTTCATCTACTTAGGCGTCTTCCTCACCCACATCATTTGCTACAGCAAATCCCACGCCACTGTACCTAGGGTTCGCAGAGCACATCATGCTCATCTCTTTGTCATGCAAAAAGATTTATGCGACATGATTGTTTATTGTTTATATCTAAGAAAAAATTTGTGGTTGCATTTTAGGGTATGTTACATGTGAATACCTAAAAATAAAAATAAATCTTTACAAAAAAAAATGTAAAAAATAATTTCTTAAACCAATGATAAATCATGGACATACATATACAAAGTAAGCAATCACAATGCACTGTCAAATTCAATTTCACATGCACATTGCATAATTGCTAACAATGGCTACCAATATCTGAAAATGATTTCCTCTTAAAAAGCAGAAATGAACATGAAGAGTGAAAGCCATTTTAACAGTTAAACACAGTAAATTATGGTTTTAAAATGTCTATCCGAAATTTAACCCTATCAATAATAAAAACATTGGCATTTTCATTTTTTAAGGCAGCAGGGTTTCAGTTAATGGCTGAGCATTCCTCGATGGATAAATAGAATACAAAATCATGAATGGCACTCTTATCCATATTCTTTACAAAATATGAATAAGCATGTGCAAACTACCTTAGAAAATTACTGTCTGCAACACCCCAATGTGATCTTTGCTTAAGGATTCATATATCCACTTTGAGATTTATCAAGGTATATTATAGCAGTGTGAGACAACATGAACTTAAAAAGTGAACCATACAAAATTAGCAATAGAGTAAGCTTAGTGAGAATTCAAAATAAAAACATTAACACACAAAATTAATTGTCATACCCTGGATGGCAGCAGCAAAGACAAAGTTCCCGACAAGGTTGTGCTAAATCATTACGTACACGACGGTCATAACAAGTTATGAAGCAACCAGAGAGTCCTAACAAAGCAAAAAATAACAGTGCTCCTGCATGTATCCAATAACAGTTATTAGAATGCCACAAGGATACACACAAAAAGTCATCATCTCTGTATTGATCAGAAAACATGGGTAGCCATCCAACAAATTACTTCTTAATTGCAATATATTTTCATTTATCTGGAATGGATGTGCAAATAATCAATGAGGAGATAAACGAGCCACATTTTACTATTTCAGAGAATAGTTCAATAATCAGAGTTTCTACTTAAAATACTTTTCAAATCTTCTGGGCTTTCCATAAAACCTTAGAAATAAGAATAGGCAATTTAAGTACCCAAGTTCAATATGAGTTAAAAGATTGAAGTGGGTGACCCACAGTAATACAGGAGGATGGATGTTTGTTCAAGGGCTGTGATGTAATAGTGATGGGAGTACTTGTAAAATCTACTGTACCTATACAAAATTTTCATGTGAAGTTCATTTTTTACGTTTAAGAAAGTTAGTTCTTATTTAGTGAGTTACAGTTAAACCCTTGTCATTTATGGTCACAAGTGTTCAATTTGCCCAAGGGAATATCAAAGTTCCTCAATATGAAGACACAGAGAGATTGCAATGATCTGAAAAACATAAGCATTATGACCAAACTCAAAGAGTTAAAGGTTTTTTATCAGCAATATGCCTTGTTTAGAAAGAGCTGAAAATTACATCCCTGTACAAATCACTAATCTGCAACATCTTGGGGTATGTAATAACATTCCCCCAAAGGAACATGACGCAGAATTGATTCTTCCACATACAGCAGTTTTTCAACATATAGATTTACCAAAAGAACAAAAATATGATCAAGAAAATGAGCAAGAAGCAGAAAGAGCTTGCTCAGACAGAGAGTGTACAAGTTTACACAGTTTTAAGCATCAATAGTTGTCAAAAAGATCTGACATGCAAGACCTGGGAGAGAACATCAGGATTTTCAAACACAGAAAAAATAGCCAAAAGACCTGCAGAATTACACAGCTGGACAAAAGTTGCAAAATGCTTATTAAAAAAGAAAATATGACAAAACCTGCAAAAATGCATGTCATAAGGCCAAATGGCCAAAAATTTGAAGAACAAAAAAAGAGACAAAACTACCCCTGGCAGGTACCGTATGAGGTTTTGCCCAAAAATTTAAAAATAACAAGAATGGAGCTAAGTCACTCAAGTATATGCCTGATAGTGTCTTGTCCTAAAGTTAAAATTTAAAATAGTTGTCCATCATCTCATGTGTGTGCGAGCAGAGGTTTAAACACAGAAAAGTGATCATTGGCAGAAAAGCATGCTTATGATGTACCTTGGTCCTAAAAGTTACAAAAATAAAATAAAAAATGCCACTTACTGTCCAAGTGTACACCAGATATAGTAAGTGTCTAGTTCACCTGAAAACACAAAAAGGAGCAATTCGTATGGAGGAGCACACCTTGGTATTTTCTGTCAGATGGAGGTAATTTGGTGTTATGAAAGCTCATTTCTCACATTCTTAATCAAAGGATTTTCAGCAAATTTTAGAGGGATCCAGTTTCCAAGGTGCCATAAGAGGGTTCAATCAGTTTTACTGCAGGATTAGCAGCATTACATCTTCGTCTGGGCTCTGTTTCCAAACATCTAAAGCAGAAACTAGGGTGGAGCTTTATTCCTCAGAAGTCAGCAGGTTGTCAAGAGTTGTATCATCATTGCTCACCAGTAAAAGCATTAACAGCAGGTTTGTAAGAAAGAACTTGAAGATTTCTTACAACCATTCTTTGTGGTACAAGTTTACAACAATAGCAAAACTGCACAAGACAGCAACAACACTCTTTCATAAAACTAAAATTGTGCTGCAACTAGAGTTAAATAACTTATAACAGTAGGGTCACTAGCAATTTTCAGCGGGAGTAATGAACAAGCAACATACTATTATGATATTTATCATTTCCTTCACTCTGCATTCAAGGTATTCCAATATTCGTGGTTTAATTTTCATTGAAGGAGGTCATGTGGAGGGTTTTGTTGAGCAGTTGTCCTAATAATAGATTGTCAACGGTCATATATGACAAGGCTTATTGTTTTAAAAACATTAAGGTTTGCAAGTTTGCTAAGATAATGAAGAATGATAGAGTTTTCAGATTCAAGTCACCAAGATTGTTTGGTGAATTGCAAAGATTGATAGGGTTTACAAGTTTCTTTTGGGAACCCATACCAAGAGGGTTTTGTCATTGAGAGTAATGAACAAGCAACATATTACTATCATTTCCTTCAATCTGCATTCAAGGTATTCCAATATTCATGGTTTAATTTTCATCGAAGGAGGTCATGTGGAGGGTTTTGTCCTAATAATAGATTGTCAAGGGTGATATATGACAAGGCTTAGGGTTTCAAAAACATTAAGGTTTGCAAATTTGCTAAGATAATGAAGAATGATAGGGTATTCAGATTCAAGTCACCAAGATTGTGTAAGGTCCCCTACCTGATTAACATAATTAATCTATTTGAATATACAAAAATTGATTGAGAGACAAATCATGAGGCCAGTCATTGTAATGTCCCTTCCTCAGGCATCTTAGACTTGAGAGGAGGTTGGCCTACTATTAGGGTCTCGTAGGTCAGCAGTGTGGTTTGGGGACCCAACCGAGGGTTGTAGAACTTAGCAGGGAGTTTTTTGGGTCTTTCAGATTGGAGTCCTAGGGTTGAATCCATGGTTAAAATTGAAATATTAAAGTTGACCTTATATGAATAGTAAAAAGTGAATAGTAATAGAGAAACATAAGATGAATAGTAAAAAGTGCCCCCCATCCTAGTAAAGTTGTTTTTAAAAGGGGGCCAAGTTCACAATGAGGAATTAGTCCCTCAATGATATTTCATGATTTTTAAGGCCAAATAGTAACCCCAAAATAGATAAAAAGGCATTTTGTCTATCAATTGGATTCATTCTTATGCTTCCAATTTTCAAATCAGCAACAAGCTTGAGGGTTTCAGCAGCTTGGAGCTTCAAAAAACGCAAACTTCCGGAAGAATTTGGAGATTTGGACGAAAACCCATCTCTCCTGGTGACAGGTTACATCAGTATTTAGCTTCAATGTACATTTGACAGCCTTCATTAGGGATTTTAGTGCAGATTTATCATTTTGAGGGCAGGTTTCCATCAATTAATTGCAGGGCAGACCTTTTAGAGATCATCACCACTCATTTCCATCTTATTCTCAACCAGCCGCTCCATTTTGGAAACAAAGGTATCAAACCCTAGGGTGTATTTGGAGTTGCAGCTAATATTAGAGCTGATTTCTTATATTCTATCTGCTGGAAATTTGTATCAGACTTTTATGCTCAATTAAAGGTATGTACATCGGTCTTTTTAAGTGAAAGAAAGTTATCTTAATTGCCTTCCTAATGTGTTATGCATTATTCTATATGGTATCAGCTATTTCTTTCACTTAGCATTCAAAACATTGTTCAAAAACTCTCAAAAACCCAAACAAAACAAAGAAATCAGTCAAACCCCCACTTAACATACGCTGGCCAAAGACTTTATCAGCAAAACAAACAGTTGGTTTGGATCAGATTTGGTTAGAATTGGGTTGGGGATCTTTCAATCATTGATATTCGTCAATTTATTAGTTATTAACGAGTGCTTATTTATTTTCCTCATTAGATGATTAATTTCATTGTTCATATTCTTAATATAGATATCAGACCTTGCTACTACTTTAGTTTTAAGGGAGAAGGTCTATGTATGTTACCAAAGCGCTTAGAGACCAGATACAATAGATTCCCTCAAAGTTTACAGATCCAAGCCCTTACCTATCTTGGGTCTATACCCTCAAGGCGTATGGGTCGCTAATCCCCACCCTATCTTGGGACTTAACCTATTGCTTGGATTTAGACTGCTCCTCTTTGGAACATCTCATTCCCATCTTCTTAAATACTGACGATAATAACATGATTTAGACTATAAGTATACTAATTTCTTATATATTATGAATATATATGAAATTAAGTATGACTGTCATACATATTGCAGACCACATTAATATTACCATTAATTCTGCATAAGAACATTATCGGGCATAGTATATTAAGCATACTTATTAAAAACATTCCCATGCATACCACCAAGAACAAAGATGTTACTGCCTGTAATATAATAACAGTTCTGATCTGATCTGATCCATGGTGATGTTGCTGGATGCTTTTGATTCCTTTCCTTTATATCTCTCAATGTGTGGGAGAGGTTGCACCTCTTCATGTATGCCCCTTTGGCAAGAGACACACCCTTTCAACCATTACCACCCTTTGAAAGAGTGCAACTCTTCATTATTTCTGCCTTTTGAAAGGAACACAACCTTTCACATTCAGATATGCACTTCTTATGTATATCAGATCTGCACTTCTGATTCCCCAAATTAACCCCTCAAATGAGGTTCTCTTGTCCCTTTTATATCTCATGTTTGAGGGAGTCACAACTTTTCATTTCAAGTCTTTGACCTTTCGTTAACTTAATTAAAATTTCATTATATTTAATTGTATTCTTTTATATTTTTATTTTTATTTTAGTATTATCATTTATCATTAGATTGTATTTCAAAGTGGGGGCATTACAGATTGCTTGGTGAATTGCAAGGATTGTTAAGGTTTACAAGTTTCTTTTGGGAACTCATAATTATGGAACTGCATCAAAGTCACCAAGAGGGATCAATCACATGCAAGACTACGTATTTTTAGTTGTGGATATGGTTGGAGGATGGCTGTTGTAATGTCCCCTACTTTGAGGCAGGCTCTTTATCAACAATTAATCTATATTATTGAATGCATCATTAAATATTATTAAATCTTAATTTAAATGTTTAGATTAGTAGGCATTTACTTCTTAATAATACAATTCCATGACCCTATATATCAAGGTCTTATCCCTGTTACTTCTCTAACCCAAACTGAGGAGGGAAAATTATTGTGCTAGTGCACTTAGAGACCAATCAACAAGCAGGCTCGCTCAAGGTTTCCGGGCTTGCAGCCCTTACCCCACCTTGGGACTACTCCCTCAAGGTTTCCGGCATACCTGTCCTTACCCCATTCAAGATTGCCCGACTTGTGAGGATTTAGACCGCCTTTCCCTACACAAATCATTCCCATCCTCCATCATTATCAGAAGTATTAAGGAATGGGCTATTAATATTAAAGTCTTTCATGTACTATGAATGTATATGAAATTAAGTATGACTATCATACATATTGCAGTCTATATTAATATTACTACTAAATGCTGCATAAGAATTATCAGGCTTCATATATTAAGCATACATATTAACATCCCCATGCAAACCACCAAGAACAAAGGTGTTACTGCCAGTAACTTAATAACAGTTCTGATCTGATCTGATCTGATTAATGGTGATGTTACTGGATGCTTTGATTCCTTTCCTTTATATCTCTCAATGTGAGGGAGAGGTCACACCTCTTCATCATGCATGCCCTTTGGTAAGAGACACATCCTTTCACCATTAGCACCCTTAGAAAGAGTGCAGCTCTTCATTATTTCTGCCCTTTGAAAGGGACACAACCTTTCACAATCAGATCTGCACTTCTTATTTAAATCAGATCTGCACCTCTGATTCCCAAATTATCCCCTCATATGAGGTTCTCTTCTCCCTTCTATATCTTCCCATATGAGGGAGGAGTCATGCCTTTTCATTATTTTGCCCTTCTGAAAGAGTCACAACTCTTGACCCTTAATTACAATTTTATTATCTTTTATTAAAGTATTTTCTTTATTTATTTTTAATGATGATTTCCCTTAAATTAATATTAAATGACTCTTAATTAAACTATGTCATCTTTTAGTCACCTGTCTAGAATATAGTTTAAGACTGCAATTATGATTTAATCAGTAAGGCTCTGATCACGCTTTTATTAATGCTGTATCTGGTATGTTCCTTGACGGGGGCATGACAGCTGTTATCAGAAAACCTTTTAGAAGGTTTATATTAAGATGTGATACTTTTACAATGAAATTTATCTAAAGATGCCCCTGTTCTAGATGAACAATTTTACAGTTTTGTATTTAAGGCTGACTTGGTTTGCGAGTGATTTTAATCAAGAATTTTAGATATTCATTTGTGTATTTAATACTATTTATCTTGAAAAAATTACATGACTGAAGCATCCAAGCATGATAAAAATTTGTAAATGAGTGCTATTGGCACTTAGATTTTTATAAAATAGCAATTTTATGCCAACTTGCTGCTGAAAATGTCGTTCAAGCCTACTTATGTGTTTTTGTGATATTGCAATCTTGTGAATTGAACAGTATTTGATAGCTATTGCAAGCTCTGTATTGAAGTACTTATTGATTAAGGATTTGAAGCTTTAAATGCAAATCTTCATACTTAACTCATAAAATCTTGTGGGTTTGTTGAATTGAATTCAATCTTTGCATTTTACTCACCCTTTTTAGTCTCAAGTTTACCTACAGAGTGTAAGCATTTGTTGCCTGTTGTAGGTATTAGTTTTCTACAGAAAAATCTAAAAGTCTCTTGTATTAAGTGTAAGTTCTGATAAGCTTTGTGCCCGTACCCGAGAACAAAAAGACAACATCTGTTTTAAGACTGTCTGTATTTCATACGAAAAAGCAATTGTTTGGAGTTCTAGAGTTTAACTTATGTTACAAGGGAGCTTTCCTTACACATTGCTCTGATTTGTGATGTCCTGAAAATGACAAATTAAAACGCTAACAAGAGCATGACCCGAGTTCAAATTTCCTTCACCACAATAAGGCAGTGCATCACTCTAATGGACATGTGGTGAGGTTTTCGTCTAATGCCTATCACGTGCATTTGTGGATTACCCAAGTTTAAAAATTTTAAGAATACAATTAAAACCTATCCCATATTGTGTTAATGGCATAGCATAACCTCATCCAAGATTCACCAAGTAAAAAAAGAAAAATGAGGATGGAAGGCTATTAAACCCTATATTCCCACCCTAGTCTCCTTGTGAGCTCAGATCGAGTAGCCTAAAACAAGACCTATAAACCTGTTTCAAATACTCAACAAATTTGACTGAGTTTACTCAAGTCTGGACCGAATATTTCAAAAATTCATGTTTTTGGTAAAATATTTTATATGAAACTTTTCTAAAGGTTTCGAAGTTTTTGTTGAAAGTTTGAATCAAAGATCAGGTTCCCTCATCTGTGATGAGTAGTCTCAAAATAATTCTCACATTATATCCTAACGCAATCCCTCACTGAAACTGTGGAACAAAGAACTTAGAATTTCATATATTTCCTACAAGAAGTTCTATGGTGGAAGCTGCAACAGTGTTTACTTGACAAGGATATCCAAAATAATTAACCAATGAAAACCAAACTCAAACCATTTAAAACAAATCTCACAATGACACAAGGAAAGGCTAAGGAAGGATGGAAGCAGCAGGGACACAAGGATGGAAGGCTGAGGAGGAAAGTGAAAATGACAAGCAAGTTTAAACTTCAGGCAATTAAAGAAATGTTGAAGAGTGGGCAGAATTTTTGGAAAAGAATTCATGGAGGATTGATGTGCAATTTTTAAGAAAGCTAAAAGGAACTTAAAAGATAAATTTATAACATTAGGGATGACCCATCTGTAGTTGATGTGTAATAAAATGAATGAAATGTGAGTTAAGATTGAACAAACATGACATTAATACCAATCCATGGTGTGGTTGATGTACAGTGTTTGATCAAGGAACAAAATGAATCCATCATCAAGAACAATCCATGAGTGGTCAATGTGCAATGCTAATTGAAGTGTATTCTTTTTATGTGAATATTTAATAAGAGATGCATTATGTCTCTTGTTCACTACTTGTGCTATCAAATGTCAAGTAAGATGTCATTCCTTCCTGAGTTCCTCTACATGCTCTCTTTCCTTCAATTTAATTTGATTCACTGCCACCAACTATGTGATCAAGAAATCATGTTTGATGATATGTGTTTGAATCCCACCTTGTGTATCATGTTTGTGGTTGACAGCCATGGCATTCATCTCTCAATTTAGTTGGGTTGGCCTTAAGATACCACATTGGTCGAGTGGTAAATAATTCAACTTCATCAATTTACATGTTGGAATCATGGCAGCATTTCTTGGAGATCATGCAAGGATCTCATGTTATAAAGTAACTTTTTGTCCATTTGTATCATCATTGTATTGGATGTGAGCTCCATGTTGTAGACAACTAACATTGGCTGATGGAATTCAATCTGTACCATGCTTTCTGATTGAAACTTCATAGTTCATACATTGAAGTCCAGAATATATGTTCTTAGGCCTAAATTTCTTCTAAATTTGGAAATTGATGTATTGAACATTTTATGCTTTGAGTATGACGCCATGGATATCAAGATACACTAGTATTTTGTCTTAGACTCTTAACACTCAACTCTCATGATTTTGAAGCTATGCTCGTATGCATGTAATTCTTTGTTGCATTGCTGAAAGGCTTGTATGATTGTGAATGGTGTAATTTATCCCAATTTTGAAAGTATGATATTAGATGTTTCTAGGCAATGATCATGAAGCTTAAACATGTTGGAATTCAAGGGTTGAACCATTATAAACAACAGTGAATATGTGGAAGTTATGGCTCATTTTGTTTTTCAGCCAACTGGCTCACATTGGCTTGCCAATGTGGTAGCTTTGGCATTTCGTCCTTTGTAGAGGCTTTTAGAGTTTGAACTTGTTTAAATTTTTCAATGTAAAACAAAATACTTTTAAGGTTTAAATATGATATTAGATCTTTAGGCGATGCTTTGGCCATGTTCATGGTCAATTTTGGAGTGAATTGTTGTAATTTTATTCTTCCACTGTTCCAATTTACCTACTTTGACCAAGGAGTGAATGACATCTGTCAAGCAAAATGAAATTATGGTAAGGGTGAATACTTCCAAAAGGGGCAGACAGCCAACAACGTATAGTAAGGGATAGTAAGGGTTAATGCTTCTCAGATATTTCTTATATCTTCCTTGCTCAACTTCTCTTTGTTTCTCATTGAATGATCTTCACATATATTTCATTCACTCCATCATTACTGCACTTATTTCTACTCCAAAACAACTCTAACTCTGCAACGAATCTCCTCAAAAGGTCCGCTACAAATCTGTCTTATATCTGCTATAAGTCACCTCGAAAGTTCTACTACAAGTCTGCTACAAATTACTCAACTTATGATCTCAAGGAATGGATCAAATAGTGATCTTTGGCCATAACCACAATCAGTGATTTCCTTCTTGAACCAATGATTTCATTATCAACGACATTCTTCTTGGACCAGCAATGGCATCCAATAATCTCGCCCATATTCCTTTGACATCAATGACAATATGCTTGACAACTAATTCCTTCTTGACATCAATGACAACATTATGATCACATCTACGATACCAATGCCCACAAGAATCAAACTACAACACTATTAATACAAGTTAAGGTATACCTTGCCATCTCCTCAAACTTTTTACAAGAATGATCCATACTCATCACATTACATGGGTATCACATAGGTGGGGAAATGGAACGTCAATTTCAAAATCAGCACAATGGGGTTGGGGATACAATGTGCAAAATAAATTCAGCCCTATGTGTGTGCACACGGTATAATAATAAATAATAAATAACATAAAAATATATAATAAATAAACAAATAAAGCCAAAATTAATAAATAAATAAAATTTAAGTTTGGCATCGATGTTATACGTCCCAGGTTGGCATGTGTCTATGTGTGTGTGTGGGGGGGGGGGAGGGGGGTATAAAAATAAATAAAATAAAAATAATTAATAAATAAACAAAACAGCAAAAATTAATAAATAAATAAAATTTAAATTAAAGTGCGGCACCCACATTATAGGTCCCAAGTTGGCGCCTATTGGTGTGTTTTTTATTTTTATGCACTTCATACACAGAATAAAATACCAAGTATTTTATCCTCTCTTGAACAAAACCCTCTCGAATGCTAAACTATGTGATCATATGAGGTGACTCCAAGGTTTCTACTGTTAGGTCTTGACGTGTTGATAACTCAATGGTTTGATGTGATATTGTTGGAATCACAAGGAGACTTACATTTATACTTGAACTCTTGTTGGAACTTAGACTTCACTTGATTTGAAAAAAAAAAAAGAGATTGAGGGCCTAGAGAACTCTAATCTACTCCTAAGATCAATGATAGCACTAGATGTAGTGCCCCTCCCTAATTCATCTTGTCTTTCTATACATCAGAGGATTATATTGATCTAGCTTAGTCTTCCTTATGATGATTGGATGGTAACACGCTATGTACTAACCCTATTATATGATTGAATTGAATATGAAGATGGATCTATATTTGATATGTGTTCATTATTCATGATGGATCATATTGCTTATGGGGTTTTGATGACATTACGATTATGCTAACCCTACTCTATGATTGTGATGTTTGAATTGGTGCCACGATGTTTGTGATTGTCTTCTAGTGTCTTCGTGATTAGAGACGATGTCATACCACTCATTGCAAGCATGACATGACGTGACGTGACGTGACGTGACGTGATTCTCTATCACTTGCCTAATCGTTTATGATGTATATATGTTGTATCATGTTTAGTGGTGGTTGCAAATTTGCAGGTACCGGACATCGCCTCCACCTGGTCTCACAGGTTTGAACGTGTCCTATCCCAATGGCAAGTTGTCGAAGATGGCATGTGTTTCCCTCTCATACTCTAGGCTTAAATTGATACCCTTGTCAGTTAATATCTTGGCTTGAGTCGTTGGTCAGCGTCATGTGGTATGTTGTTCAACCCTATGAGGGGTTGCTTTGTGAGTTTGTAATTATTAATCGATTTGTATAGTTTATTAAGTATTAAAATAAATTAATGGATGGCATTAATATTTAATATTAAATGTGTGATTATTATTATTGGGGTATAACTATTCATTAATATTTATTTTATGGATTTATATTTTATTGGTGCTTTTATATTATTATTATTTTGTGGTTTAATGTTTATTTGAATATTTATTATTTGAGTCTTTGATATATTGGATTTAGTATGTATTATTTATTTATTTATTCATTTTTTTTTTTTAGGTTATTTATTGTTTATTTAATTATTTATTCGTTTATCTATTTATATTGGTTATTTATTCATTGATTGATGGTTTATTTATTTTTTAATATTTATTTACTTACCCCTTATTATGGTTTGTTAATATTTATTTACTTACCCCTTGTTATGATTGGCCCTCTCGCGAGTTGAGATTGTGAAGATATTATTATTTAATTGTTTATTTGTTTATTTATTTATTTATATTATTTTGTGGTTTAACATTTATTGGGCATTTGATTTATTTATTTTATTTATGAGCCCTTTCTATTTTATTTATTGATTAATGGGTTTATTTATTATTATTGTTTATTCTTTTACCCATTTATTTATTTATTATTTTACCTTACCTACCCTCTTTTATTATTGGTTGTGAGATTTAGAGATTTACATAATATTATTTGATTATTATTCTCACCTCGAATTTGGGTATGGTTGGTAAGAAATATTATTTTATCGATTATTTTGATTGGCTGGATTATTGCATAGTTTTGAATCGATTTTTTTAATAAATAAATTTTCCTAAGCATTATCAGGGGTTGGCTTTTTGGAGAATTTTTTGTATGGTTGAAAATTTGAAAGCTTGATTTGATTTGGCAGGATTTTGGTTGGATTGCGCTCTCCGGATTCATTTTCCATAACTTCAATTTTACTAAGTCGGAGATCTATTTCCTTCTATTGTTTTTAACTTAAAAGATTGTTTTCTTCATGTCTACGAAAAGATTGTCTGTCGAGAGCAATTTTGAAAAATCATCATATAGTTTGATAAATATAAATGTGCATATGAGACCTTGGGATAAATATATTTTACATAGTTTTCATTTTTATGAGATGTTGGGTTGATTTTTGTGTTTGTCGTGAATTTTATTTCCGTTAGACTTTTTGGGCATATGCGCTAAGCAAACAAACGCATTATTCTATTTAACAAATGTGCGACAAAATTTAACAGATGCTCTAAAAGATTTAACAGATGCTCTATAATATTTAACAGATGCTTGAAAAGATTTAACAGATGCTCTAAAATATTTAATAGATAATCTAAAAGATTTAACAGATGCTCTATAATATCTAAAAGAGGCTTGTGATGATGTTTTTTGAGATTTTCTAGTGCTGTTCATGCTCAGATTTAATAATTTTATTGTATTATGGCTCCAACTTGTTGATTTAGCCTTGTCGTAAAGGTTGTTTTGTTACTCCAGCAAGTTGAGATGCCTTGTTGTAGAGGTTATATTCATGATTTGCTCCAACGAGTTGATTAGCCTCACTGTTAAGGGTTTATTTGTATATGTGGTTGACTTGGATGGTTTTATGCACCATATTTGGCTACTTGTTATATGAGATCTTATTGAGGCTCTTGATTATATATATTGGCATTGTTGGCATCTTGGCAATTCGATTGCATTGCTGATTGGTCTTGTCATGTGGATTCTTTATTGATGTTGCATATGAGCCCCTTTGTTATTGTTGTTGTATTTCCTTGAGGTCTTGGAACAAGATTAGGGGGAGTGGGTTTTCATGTGATGACCGAGATCATGAGAGATAGGCTACTAGGAGGTTCCTAGTAAGGATGCTTGGAGTCTAGACTACCAAGGCACATTGAAAGTTTTGCTTGTTGTAAATAAGTGATAACATAATAATTAATTAGATGGGTTGGGTAATTAGGACTCACCTAATCAAGATAATAATGGATGTGAGCCCCAAGACTTAGTCCTAGGAAGGCCATTGTGAAGGCAAGTCAATCTCCCTCGTTCTCTCATAGGTTGAGATGGCTCCACATGTCTATCAGGATGATGCCCTTCTTTGTGAGGATAGCATGCAAAAACATGTCTATCAAGGTGGTTCCCTTCTTTGTGAGGATAGCATGTGATGACACTCCACTCCTACATGTGTCCTTGGTCCTTGATCTTTATGCCATGATTGTTGGTACGTCTTTGGGAGCTTCTATCTTTTATGATTAGCCATGTGTTGTGTTGGCTTATTCTTTTGAGTTGCTTCTTGTTGTGGTGTTGGTATTGTTGAGTCTCTTTGGTGGTTAGGTGTCATCCTAGGTCATGAGTGTGAGTTGGGACCCCAGGTCATCTCCTAGCACGGGGGGTGGTTCCTTTGGTTCCACATGGTCGGGTGGTTTGATGCCTTCTTCCATTGAGATGTTCTTGTTGGATGCTCTTGTGCATGGATGTGGAATTTTTATCTCTTCAGCTTATGGATGGATATTGTAGCAAATGGATGCACATGATTCATATGGCATATGTGTTGTGGATTTCATAAGATAATTGCATATGTAGATGATAACTATGCTCTTATGATATATATATGTAATGATAGCTAATGTATTGGGAAATGGTTATGACTCTTGTAAGAGAACACATTGTTGTATTTGTTGTATCTTGGATATTGACTCATTGATGGAAATAATGTGAATGGATTAGGAAGTGGTAGGTGGTGACCATCACTCTTTTAACCAAATTAAGTGTAGTAATCCTTGTTGGCCCTATAATGTATCTTGGTTATAGGTATCTATGCTTTTAGGGATTAAGATTCATGAATGAATAATGAAGCTATTGGATTGGGAATATGTGTATCTCATGTGATTGAATTGAAAATTATGCTTTAGACTTGTGTGGAATCTTCTATTAGAAATGAGAAAAGTAATACTTAGCATTGAAGATTGGATATGTATGGATAATTGATGATTAGGAGACTAGTATTTTGTGATCTTACGTAATGGGACTTGTAGGTTGAGATTGTAACGAGCTGTTATAGATTATGAATGTTGTAAATGGATATTTATTATGTATGTAATTCTAGATTGGAAAGGAATCAAATGATTAAGTAAAGTGATTGGATTATTTTTGTGTATCTCTATGGATAGTAGTGGTAATGTTAAATGATTCGTGTATGTCTATGAATGAATGTTCTAAATTGAAAGATATTATTCCTTAATGTTGGTCATCGTTGGATTATGAATATGAATGTGTGTCTTGTAGGTTATATGGTTACTCTTTAAAGAAATAAACTAGATCTGCATTAAGTGATACTTTATGTAGAAGATGATATTATCATGCTAGATGGTTTTATAACGGAATTAGGAACACATGATTTGGGTCTTAAAATGAATTCAAGAGTTAATGGGGATATGTAGGATTTGCATTCTTATGTTAGGAAGCAATTGATTAGAATCTAAATGAGATGGATGTTGATGGTATCATGGTATATGGATGTGATTTAATGATAGTTAAGTAATGGCGTTGAGATACCCTAGGGAATGATTGTTAGTAAGATGTATTGTTATTTCCACTTCCGTTATATGTTGTATTAGACATAGTTATGTTACAATGTTTTGTGCGTGCATGTGAAGTAAAGCCATGTTTGGAGTAATGATAGTTTACTATGTTGCATTAGATGATAAAAAAAAAATATTATCTCTGTTTGTAGTTAGTTTAGTTATTTTCTCTAGGGTATTTTGGCGGGCATTACACTAGATCATGCTTGGATGGACAAATTACCTAAACCAAGCTTTGCTTCGTCATGTTGCCAACAACTGCACAAAACCGAAACAATCTTTCAAAGGAAATGAAAGGTTTTCATATCATTAACGTTCATCCAAATACCGAATACACTGGCGCATCTTGAATAAAAATATCCACAATTGAACTTAGCAAATCTTAATGTTCAGGCTAACTATGTAAATCATCCAACCACAAATAGTATAAACCAAAAAATTATCAACATCCACACATTACTCCATCACAATCAATGAACTTATCTAACATGAGGATATAACAAGAAACCATATAATATGCAAAAGAAACACCACCATTCATCATAAAATCAATGAAAAGTATGTTTATTTACATGCTTGGCAACTAGTTTTGCCTTCTCCTACTCTACTCTACTTGCTAACTACTTGCTATTTAATAATCTATTCACTGTTAACCTTTACAAATGAGGAGAGCAAGTCATTTTATAGAGCTCCCTTTACAAATGATTGGCCAAGATCAAATCTAAATCAATGGCCAAGATTGAAAGATAGAAACCCTACTTAGGGTTAGTTATAACTAACTTTGCTTTACATTTAATGCTTAACCAATGATAAAATTACATTTTTTACGACACATGTCCCTCCTTGAATTTTGACCAGTAAGAATAGAGATTAGGTAAGATAAAAATTATTTGATTAAGTGACATCTGTCACTTGCTCCACCTTTGAATGAGTCAAGTTCACTGAACTTGGACAAGTTCACTGAACTTGGACATGTTGGTCTTGATTGACAAATTAATGTGAGTTGTCGCCACCTCAGCTTACACCTTGTAGATCATCGCAAAGAAGAGTTTGTGATTCGAGCAATAACTCTTGATACTCAACATTTTCAAGCCCATGATGATGATCATATTGCTCAAGTCGACCTTCTAACCTTATTTGATTCTTTTAACTTATCTTGATCACTTTCATAATTTATCTTTCTCGTATGCTGAACTTTCATCTTGCACTTAACATTTGGGTATCTTCATGATCTACTAGCCTTGAATCTTGGATTTCCTGAGGAAATTCAAGATAATTGCAAAATTTTCTCATCTTCATTGCAATATCTTGATGCTGTTCATCTTGATGCTGATTTGCCTTTTCTATGCCAGAGTATCTCGACCCCTTCACCATCTTGCTGAATCTTGCATCCAGATGAGCTGCACATCTTCAAGCTGCTGAAATGGCCGTCTTTATCATTACTCAATCATTCTGTGCACTGCACTCTTGTATTTGCTGATAAAGCTCTCCTTGAATGTTCATCTTCTGTCTTGATGTTGCTCGCAACCTGCCCCTTCACTCCCTTTATCAGTCACCTTCAAAACAAACAAGAATGCTATCAAACACACTTAATATATCTGATATTCCACTCTAAGTATTCTGATTTCTGATTTTCATGTCTAATTTTAATCACCTCAAGTCTGATTTTCCATCATCTAAGATCCAATTGGGGTTTTAAATCTGAATTTTTTTACATTTTGAAGTCTGATTGTGGATTTTGGCAAGTGGTGGACAAATTGTTGCACTTCACCAAGAGGTCGTGGATTTCTTCATGTCGTGGATGATCTCATGCTTCCTCAAGATGGTGGTCTTTAGCACTTCATCACTTCAAGCACTCATTGCCATGTTGCTGATTTAGGTAAGGCAGAGATAAAGTTGATTTCCAGCCTCAAAGTTAGTGACCCAACAAGGTCGTGGATTTGAGCATCACTCACCTAGGTAGGTCGGGGATTTGAGCACCACTCACCTAAGTAGGTCACGGATTTGAACACCACTAGGACAAACTTACCACCATCCACCTCCAAGTCATGGATTCCTCTAGTTCGTTGATTTTGGAGGGTCGTGGATAATATTGCTCACCTCCGAGTCATTGGCTGCCTTGATCACTTTCACTCTTCTTCACACTTAGTCGTTCATTTGTTCAAAGATCGTGATGTTGCACTTACCTCTATCAAGTCGTGGATTTTGCCAACCTAAGGATAATTTTGCTCATATCCACCTCCAAGTCATGGATTTTGGCAACTCAAGGATGATCTTGTTAGTGGATTTTCGCAAGTGGAGTATAGTCACCATCACTATTCAATCTCACCAACTCCAACACTTAGTTTATCAATTCACCCGCAATATGGTGTTGATCTTCATTCTCCAAGCAAGGATTGAGTTAGTTCATCATTTCTTCTTCACTTCATAGATCAACCTTGCTATCTTCATGCTTGAGGCATAAATTCTAGCAAGTCATGGATAAAAGTTGTCACCACACACTTAGGTCATGGATTTGAGCAACTCAAGGATAAACATTGCAAGCGTGTCCACCTTGACTTGATCTTCATTTCACTTCACCTTCATCATCAAGGTATTGGGATAGCATCATTTCTTCATTCATTGTTACCTTCAAAGTTCTTCAAGTCATGGACCTCCACAAGTCGTGGATTTTAGCAACTCAAGGATAAAAGTCATTGCTCACCTTCTTAGGTTGTGGATTTTGCCTAGGCGTGGACTTTGCCAGGGTGTGGATTTTGGTGAGTCATGGACAACTCACTACGACCTCTTCACTTATTGACTTCACCAAGTGTAAAGGAACTTCTTCATAGGGTTAACTTGGTGTTTTCTTTCTCTCATCATCACCTAGACCTTTATTGATTTTCATCAAGCATTTCACCTCAGTTGATCATCACTTCTTGATCATTCCTCACTTCTATGCTCTAACCTAAGGATGTCCACTTTGCTCACTTGACTGTTCATCACACCTAAGACTCACTCTAACCTGACCTAGAGGTTGCAGACTCTTACAGCTACAAAGACTCCAAACTATTCTAGAGGGGGACCTGACTGCTGCTAGACTGCCCAACTTGAACACATCCTGGCGACAAGGCATTGCATCCCCTCAGAAGCAAGAGGTTAAAGACTCGAACTATTGCCAAGCTAAACAACTAAGCCAAGACAACTATGCTACCAAGCAAAAAAGTGGGGATCCTCATTTGCAATGGGGCAATGTGTGAAAATGTCACAACAGCGCCATACCTGAAGGAGTTGAAATTATTGTATTCTGCAGCTCACCTGAGGTAGGACAAAATCCCTATCCTCAGGTCTTTTTTTCACTATTTTCAGCTGTTCCTTGAAATCACTGGCCTAAGTGTGGGGAAATTACATCATTGAAGGTCTGCACCTTGCCTGAGAACAGCAAAATACTCACTCAGCAGTCATCCATCACCCATTTGAAGGATTATTTCAGATGGAAGACTAGCCTGGTCAGATCTTGCACCTGAGAATCGATAAATTACTCCAGATCTGCACCAGGTCTGCAGTCTTGCAGATAATCTTCACTAACAGGACCCTCATACCACTCAGCCTGGTTTGGATGTGCCTACAGCAGTGAGCAGTTTCAACCAGTTTCATTAGTTGCAGGTGTGGACACCAAAAATCTCTAGATCTGCCCTAACCGGTGACACCAAGTAACAGGCAGCTATAATACCCCATATCTGCTCAAGCTGGACACATTATAGCAGGCAGCCAATTACAATCAGCACCATTTATACTGAGTTAAGGAGTTAAGGACTGGCAGGTGCTGTCTTATGGTTTATGTCATTTAATTTCAGATTTGTAGTTCTGTGGATTAATTGACGCAGAATATAGTAGAGATTTTCAGACCTGGGTGACAATAGAAGCTAATTTGTATCACTAAAACCCTAACCAGAATAAGCAGGTCATCACAGCATTCAATCATGAATGAAAAACTAATTGTTCCTCTAAGAAGTCCTTTGTTGTGTGCTTATCATCCTGGGAAACATATGTCAGCCAAACTTACATTTTTGGTAATCTTGATCTCTTATTTGATCAAAACCCCACTAATGTGGTTTGCATTCTCTCTGAATTTCCTGTTTGTTTCTTTGATTGAATGAGAAAAAAAAAGGCTCGGTTGGCGTTTATAGGACTTCTAGGGAAAAGGTTTTTCATTTTGTTTTGCTCGACTTCTCTTCTAGTTTTTGTGGCAGACTTTAACAATTAGATCAGGTTAAAAAATACAGCGGGCACATTATTCTTTACACAAGGCCCTCACCCCAACAAAAGAGTCACAATATGCCATCAGTTTAAGCTCTTCCATTAGATCAAGAGATGTTAGGGAGAATACCTTGCCTACTTGAAACATCTCCCATATGTGTTCTCATGTTCAGGGTTACCCGTTTCCAAAATATGTACTCTACCCCATGGTAAGCATCACTGAGTTTCAGCATAAAAAGCTGTATTGTGATTATTCGTATGGCTTAATAACTTGTATTGAAGTGATATAAAGTGATGTGTTTGGGTTACACACCTAGAAATGGATAAACTATTAATTTGAAAAAAAAAAAGAGAAAATTAGTTATTGGCTACTTATCAACAAACATTAAAACTGTGAAGAGTATATCTTTTGATTAAATACATGACTAGAAGCTACAAGCGAAAGCCAAAACTGAAGTTTATGAAAGAAAGCATGTTACCGAATATGTAGTAGAACCTAATTTTACTCTCAAACCCCCAGGCTAAACGCAGCCAATCTTGCTGATGATGATCTATCAAATAAACTGAATATGCCAAAGATGCAATCACCTGCACAAATAAGCAATGCTATTAAGGATATAACATTTTGAGTGCAGTTCTATTCCAACTAATGCATAAAAATCAGCTTGGACAATAAGACTTCAATATATTGTCTGAAATGATATATACCTAATATAAATCTGCTTAAGAAAGCATACCATCATGGTTTACTTGTGCTTCTGTCCAAAATAAATTGTATAGTCTATGACAGCACCACTTATACTAATGAAATTACATATGCAATCCATCATCTTGAATCAAAAAACAAATCTTGGTGTCACAACTATTTTCTATATTTTATTCTTCATTCATATCTTGTTCAGGAAATGCTGGCATCATTGTACTGATTCATTGCTCTGTGAAAGACTATTTCCTTTGAACAAGTACAGCTTCACCAAGAACACATGCACCTAAAGCATCAAATGGAACTATTCATCTAATCTCTCCTTAAAGAGTCAGAAGCATTTGAAAAATAGAGATTTGTTAGATTTCATTATATCCAAAACTTTTAAAGATTCCTCCTGTCATTGTTTCTTTACCAAATGCATCAAAATTAAGGTTTGAGGCTTTGTTCACACTACCGTATTAGTGGAACTGCTTCTGGAAGTTCAACTGTGTGAGTACTTTTATTCCAATATTTCAATTCACAGTACTAGACTCATCATTAGGAAAAGGAACTTAGGCTTGGGGAGGAATATAGTCAGCCTATTTAGTATGATATGTTGTATCATTAGTTGTACAGGAATATGCATTGAATAGGCACTCCCTTTAATGATCAATCTCTACTAACAAAACACTTACATATTCCTGCATCAAAATTTTGAAATGAGCATTAAATTACAGTTGAGTTGCATCTCATCCAAATGCTCACATGCAATTGAGCAAATGAATGGAGCAACTGCAGACCCCATGGAGTGAGTCTGATACTTAATTTCCTTACTTCTAGTGCCTCAATTTTACAACATTGGATACATACCTACTAGAGTCTTTACCTAGTTTACCAGACCATTTTTCTCATAGGATGCACACTTCAGCAGCAATGATAGCAGCAGATACAGACCTGTACACAGGAAAGAAAAGTATGGAAAGGGCAAATGCAGGCAGAGAATAACACCCACTCACATAGGGGAGGGTGCATGCATGCAAAGAAGAATTCCCAGTTATGTAGTGCATGCCTCCAGCACACACACTGTTCTAGATTTATAAGTTTTCATGCATCCCTCCAGCACATGTGCTGTTATAGATCTATAATTTTACATGCGTCCCTCCAGCACATGCCATTTGATTTTAAAGTCTTAGTTTAAATTTTAGACTTTGCCAATTTAGCATGTAGCAGCTTGCTTTTCAGATTTAGCTATAGTTCTATTTTCAGCTAATGTACACAAGTTAGGAAACTTTGGATTATTGGGCAGTTTGACTCATGCAAGGTAGGGCGCACTTCCAGTTCCTAACCTTCTTCATCTATAAAAGAAAGGCAGGAATGTAATGTGATTTTATTCATTCAAAGTTTTGAGCTAGTGCAATGTATTCTTTTCAGATTTAATAAGAAGAGTAAGACAGTTGCAGGTTAGAAAGTTGAAGACTCCGTATTCACTATTCATATCTTCAGCAGTATGTGTTTGTGGATACTTGTACTCAGGATCACCAATTTTGATTAGAGTTTTTATGTTTAAAGTTGTGGTTAATTTTCATAGTGCAGAATTTGCTCACCATGGTCTGAAAATTCAAGAATACATGGATGTGGCCTTGCCTGTGCAAAGCTATCAAACTGAACATTTGGATGGAGATGACAGTTTTGCTAGAAAATTGGGGGAAAGGAGCATTGTTAGAGGCAGAAAAAAGAGAAGGGAACAGTATCCTCTCCTGTCACTGCATACCCTTGTAAAACTTTGTCTTCTGACTTCTAATAGTGGCACTAGGAATCATGGCAAGGATTCAGTCCATTTAGGATTATATATTGGGTCATGATCTACTCTTCGTTCTCAATCCTCACTTGAGAGTGCTGATTGAAGCAAGAAGTGCAGTTAATTTTTTATAGTTTTCTAATATACCATTCAATGTGGAAAGCTGTGTTGGTGCTACTTTCTATTCATTGATGGAGGTTTTATTTCCTTTTTTACGGTCTAGCATTGAAAGCTCCAAACTTATCACAATATTTGATAGCTGATGTTGCAAGAGAAGGTAGCATATACAGGCATATTGATCAATCAACAATGGGCTATATGGAGAAAGCCAGGCTACACCATAATGCCCAATATTCAGACAGATGGAAGAAACTGGACACATCCTAATATCCTTGAAGCCTCTATGGAGGGTACTATTTTCCTCAACAAAAATTAAGCTTCAAAGAAAATTAAGAGTGGATTATTTAAAGTTTATGAGGTTACAATGAAGGTACGCATTGAAAATGTTTTTCAAGTAGTTACCAACAATGCTGCCAATCATTTAGCTGTGCAAAACAATTCTGATGGAAAAGTGCTGAAAAAATTCCAGAGCTCCTTATATCTACAATTCCAGAGCTCATTGAGCTGCTTAAGCAGTCCATAACCTTGACTCATACTGAGCATCTTGGAAAAATGGATAGGCCTTATACATGTTGTGATGAGAGTTAGAACCATTAGCAAATGCATCTGACGCCATGCATGGTTCCTCAACTTGATGAGAAAGATTACTGAAGACAAGGAGATTGTATGATGAAGGAACACTCAGCTGCCACCTCAGTTATAACCTTGTAGTCATTACTGGAAGCAAATATTTTGTTACGAATCATGTCATTCTTTGTCAAGATATGTTGCTCAGTCTAAAGAATGAAGATTCTTCATCATCCCTTCATCTAGGATCTGAAACCTTGTTTTTCCATTGCCCGTCATTCCTTGGGGATCATAAACGGTCACCTGATTGGATCTCCAAACCAGATTCATATTCTTTTCAACCTTTCCAAAGCCATCCCCATCAAGGCTATCCTTCTAATGTTTATAGTCCAATTAAGGTTCCTTGTGATATACCCTCTCCAAGTGGCCAGGTTCATGTCAAGAAAGGCACATAAAGGAAAGCCCGCTGTTGTCCTGATTCTACACATAAACTTCCAAAGGGATCATCAAGAACATAAATTTGTAAAGTGTGGCAATCATCCAATTGAACGCAAACTCTCACATAGGCTGCAATAGTTTTATGTAGTCACTGGAACAGAACTTTGTACAAGACATTTAAAAAAGGAATGCAAATTTATGCAGAACTAAATCTTCTTAGAAAGTATATAACTCGGAGACAGTAAAACATGATTGATCCCCTGGCATGGGTAGTAATACCTACTCCTCAATCTGTTTTTCTTGAACATATATTTTACAATATGACAAAAATAAAGATCGGAACTCATTCACTGGCACAATATTCTAAAAGATGCACTGATCTCATCCACATAAAAAATTCAATTTATGACTCCCTTATTAAGATTTTACAGAACTCCTATAGCTCTTGGATTCACAAGATTAATCAGGATATGTAGAATATAAACACCATTCATGATTAAAGAGACGAAGATACATGCATATAGCATATTTGACTCCAACAGTGTTAATTGCCTATCCTGCTCTGCTCAAAGAAACATACACTGTGTTGCCTAGCAAGCAGAAAGGAACACATTCACTGTGTAAACTTAATGTAAGGCAGCAATGAAGATTCCTCTTTAAAAGAGCCAAACTATATGGTCACAGTGAAAAAGACCCCAATAAACAGAACTAGTTTAGAAAAATATGTAGAGTTAAATTGGCTGAAGACCAACTTTGGATAAGATTAGGCATATAGATAAATTCAGATCTTATGTACTATTTTAGGCAAGTTAATGGAATTGGAATTACAAGGCAAGAAATGTTATACTAGTTTAATTCAATAAATATATTTATTTTAATCAACTTTCACCTCTTGATATCTGTTCAAGTCTTATGTTTTCCTGTAGGCATTAGAATGTCAAATCTCCAGCTTTATCTATAAAATCAATGTCTACATCATACTTATCACTATAGATGTACAACCCAAAGGTAGCTACTCATATTATAAGAATCTTTATATCTAGGAAGTTATAAAGACAGGAATCGCACAAGCTGGACAGCTGCAAAGATGAAGAGGACATCCCTGGTTACAAAGAACCGAAACTTCAATGTTCTCCACTTCCTGTCTGCTGCAACATGTACTCTGAGATGATAAGGGGCCTTGCATGTTGTGCAGTGAGCAAATGCAAATCCTTCCTGGCAAGACAACCATAGAGTAAGTAAAAAATTTGTGAAAGAAAAATTTGGAAATATGAAAAGGAAAATCTTCTAACCAATAATTGTAAGAAAACCAAAAGAAAAAATTGTGTTCTCCAAAGCAAGAAGTAATCTTTCTGAAAAAGGAGAAATCACAACACTTAAATGAAAAATGATGCATGCATGTGAAATTCAAATGCCCATGATACATTAAAATTCAGAAGCTTATATTAAATTATTAATTAAACATAAAGAAAAGAAGAATATTGATTCTTTTAATCATACTAACTAATGCTACAGGCGTAGGTAAAAAATCAGGATTCTTCCATTCTTAGTATACTGTTTTTAAGGATGTCATACTATAGTCTATGACTCTATGCATTCAACCCACTTTCCTAAAATTGAGAAGCATATATTAAATTATTAATTAAACATAGAGAAAAGAAGAATATTGGTTCTTTTAAGCATACTAACTAATGCTACAGGCATAGGTAAAAAATCAGGATTCTTTCATTCTTAGTAAGTATACTGTTTTTAAGGATGTCATACTATAGTCTATGACTCTGCATTCAACGGCAACCCCTTTTCCTCTTCAAAACGGACATTTGCATTGATGTGTGAAGGACAACATTCAAACTTTGACTATGTTAAACATGTTCCTCAGAATAAGTTTACTTTCAATTCAAAAATGAGTAACAAGAAGAAAACAGAGAATCGATACCATTGTTTTGCCAAAGAAGCCATATATAAGGCAAATACATACAGAACTCATTACGCCAGTCAAGGGGTCAACTCTTTAACAATTAGAAGGAGAACTTAAGAAAAGGGTACCAAAAACAAATTTGGATAACCGTAAAATGTAGGAATGTTATAGAGAAAATGCAATTGTCTAGCTTTAAGACACTCCAAATTAAGTAGTTATCTTGGTCTGAATTAAGCTGGTGATTCAAGGGGCATTACACTAGTTGAGGAACTTATTATAGTATAAACAGTAATTGAACAAACAACAAACAAAACAAGATTGACAATTACAACATAGCTTAACAAAGTAGATTTTTGTTTCACATGAGAGCTTATATGAAAAGAGAAAACTTTATTGAAGAGGAATATGCCTTCTAGTCTCATCATATGCTTCAGATCTAGCAATTTATAGCTTTTCCACACAAAATATTGAAAAAATATTAAAAATAGTAAATTAGAGTTCTTGATGAGAACTCAAGAGTCACCACAGTTAGTGGTGACCCATTCACTCCTTAGAAATTGAAATAAACAGCCAAATAAGAATAAACTTATTTAATTTTGTTACCCTTGGTGAGGCCATAACTCCTAGCCTGTTGCACAAAAACTGAAGTTTGTATGTGCATTGGAAATATTAGGTAATGAACTAATCAATCCAAGTTGGGCCATAGCATAAACAAGGTCCAATCATCGTGTAACGAAATTAAGCTTTGAAGGGCCTAAAAAATGCATAATACAAAAACATAGAAGTACTACTGAAAAAACAGATTTTCAGAAATCTAGAGAAACACTTCGAGTTCCTAATACTAGTTATGCGGAAGAAAGGGTTAAAAGTTTCTAGATTAATTGAAGAACCTTGACCATTCAATCTTTGGGATGGCATTGCAAGCATCCAATACTTAACAAAATCCAATTACACACTTAAGGTAATGATTCATAAATAGTCAAACATTCACATTGATAGTAGAAACTTGTTAACATATGCAAAATATAAATGACACTGTTGATAATAGTGGGTGAAGACAATATTTATATATGATCAGATTGTCTTATCACCCCTCACAACTTATTTTTGCATTTCTCTCCTACACACAACCTTGGAACTTTAGTGTTCTATTAAAACCACATTTTTTAAAAATTTTCAACCACCTACTATTGACAAAAGAATGGGTTGATTCAAATAGGCTAACTCCCTGAAATTCTTTGTTGGAAAAGTTATGTTTCAATATTTCTGACCTGCCATTTTTCCTAGCATTGTTTATTTCTACATCCATCACAACCTATGAGAGTGAATTTGAATTCCTTCCACAAATTTGACCCTTAGACTTTGGCATTTAGGGTTGAATTTGAGTGGGATTTCTCTAGAATAGCTTGCCTTGTCTTGTCCACTGCTTATACCAACCTTGATTTTAATAGTGGGTCTACTGCTACAGTCGAGACAAATTCTACAGTCGAGACAAATTCTCCACTCTTACCAGAAGCCAAATTCACAACCGCCATAATTGGGCCACTTTTGCTGCACATGGAATCCAGCTATCTTGTCACTCTTGGTTTAGATGCACCCCTATTTCATGGCATTCTTAAGATGATGCAGATCATCCAACTCCTCTAAGATGAGTACAATCTCTTATGCATTGTACCAAAGTTTTAAAACTCGGACTCGCCACGGACTCGGCAAACCAAAAAATTGGACTCGGACTCAGACTCGTGAAAAACTCGCAAAAGACTCGTCAAGGACTCGGCAAAAAAAAACGTAGTTTTACAAAAAAAAAAAATAAAGAAATTAATGCATTTAGAGAACATAGGAGCCATAATTGAAACATTACACATGTCATAAGATCTCCAAACACTCAATATTTGAAATTTCATCATTCATACTCATAGTTTCAAACTTTAAAATGTATAATAGAAGCATAAGTTTATAAATGTTTACAAAATTACATATACTGATAGGTCTAGATCTTGGGGGAGAGAGGAGGAGAGACTGAGATAGAGAGTGGTAGAGAGAGGGGATAGAGGAAGAGTGATAGGGAGATAGATAGGTCTAAAATTCGGGGCAGATAAAGTGAGTGAGATAGAGAGGGTAAGAGAATGCTAATAGGAGCCTACTGATTACTGAAATTTGACTGTCTGAAAATTTGAAAGATCTTTTAAAACCTAGAATTTGCATTATAATTCCTAGAGATCTAAAATCACTCTCAAACATCCTGCCAATATATACATGAAATATAACTTAAAGTATAAGAAAGGAAAAAGACATATTGAAATGCCATATTGATTTCCTTTCTTATACTTAAATGTTATATTTCATGTATATATTCTGATGAAGGGAATGAGACTGACTTGAAAAAAAAAGATTTAGATAATTTTTTGTCGTGTTTTCTAGGTTGCACGAGTCTAGTCAAAAGACTCGGGAGTCCAAGAGTCAATTAGAAAGAATCGCGAATATTTTAAAGACTCGCCAAGGTTCGCCTCACGAGTCCATGGCAAGTCGACTCGTGGTGCCACTGGACTCACGAGTTCGTGGCGAGTCCACGAGTTTTTAAACTATGCATTGTACCACATTGAACATCAATGAATTTTTAATGCCAAGGCCTACGACAATCTTCATGACTGCATAGGATACGACTTGATCGCATGGTCCATCAACTTTGACCCAATTTTTTGCTAAGTTTAGACACCTACCGCCTTTTTCAAGGCATCGCTAAGATGCTATAAATCACCCCCAACACTCCTCTGACATTAGTATAGTCTCTTCTACTGTAATGTCCCTATTTTCGTGAGCATCAAAGTTCGAGGGATTAGCCTATTATTTTGACTCTTGTAGGCTCAGTTCCAGGGCCTTTGTAGTCAGTGTGTAGACTTAGTTGAGGGACTTACTATTTATAGTAAGTCAATCTAGCAGTAGTGTTATCTTTAGTCAGGGCACCTGGACATATGGGGGTTATTCAATGTTGACTCCAGCTTCAAACGACATGTCAAAAGACTGAATATTGAGGGAGATATTAATATTTTAGTGGTTAAGTTATTAAATTAACTTATATGGATATTATAAAGTCACCATAAAGTGACTCTATTAAAATTAAAAGCCACCTAAATATTATAAAGTGATTTTTATTAAATCACTTAAGTGAATTTGAACGCACAAAAGAAAATTAAACCATGGAGAGTAAATTAAATACATTTAAATGTATTTAAATGACTTTGGGTGTACTTTCTTAGGAAATGTGCCATTTGGAGTTATTATAAAGTTATATTTAAATAATATAAAGTGAATATCAAAAGAGTACGTCCAAGTGGGGAATTAATTCAAACGTTGCATAAAGTATGTTAAATACATTTTAAATGTATTTAACTCCCTTCAAGAGGAAATCACACTTTTTGGAGAATTATGCCTTTTGGGGTTTATAAAGGCAAAGCAAGCAATTCAACCTCTATTATTGATTGTTGATTATTGATTATTTGACATTGCTTCTATTTTGCTCTGTGGAATTCCTGTGATTGTGAGGCTATGGAAGATCAGCTGAATTATTGCAATTGTGAAGGCTTCATTCAAGAGTCTTATTGTGCTTCAACAGTGATTCTTTATTTCAGATATTGCAGATTTTTCAATAAGGAAAGGGCAAATCTGGTTAGACGCCCCCTTTAGCAGCATATTTCATTTCAATAAGCAGTCGTACATTTTCCAGTTCCTGGTTGTACAATTCAGGCTTGGCACATGGGGTGCAGAAAAGGGACGTTGTGACTAGGAGGCTGAAACGCCTTTCTAATTTGCAATATAGTTGCCCCATTCCCAACGCCCAACATAATCAGGTGGATTCATCTCATTTTTTACTTGGAGAAATTGTATTCTAGACTTGTACTTCAATTTTGGTCAGTTTCCCAGTTTTGGTTGGCAAACTCCAAAATTCTTTATTTAAAATAAGTTGAGAACCTACGGGTATGTTTTATGTATTAGTTTCATTTGCAACAGTTATTAGATTCAATTGCCCTATATTTGCTATCTATTCAGTTTTATGAGAAATTCTTGCCTGGTGCACTTGTTATTCTTATTTCAAAATTGTTCAAAACCCTTGAAAAATCCAAAAACAAATCAGCAATAGTATTTCAGGAGGGTTAGAATTAGTAGGGTTCTTACAGTGGTATTAGAGCTTTGATCCTGCCTTCCTGGAGGGTTACAAGTTTTTATTCATCAACGTCAGTTTGGGCCTCACAGGTTTTTACACATGCAGGAGGCTTGGTTTACAAGAAACCAGGATCAATTTGTAGAGATTCCATTGGGAATCATTGACCTCACACGGTTGACATTTGAGTGACCAGCATTCTTGCATTGTTTCAATATGGATAAAATACAGTCCATACAGGATCTCATGTCAGAGCTCATGCAGGCTTTTCAAAACTATGATAAGAATCTAACAAGGCTTCTACAACATCTGGAGATATTGGATCCTTTGTTTGCAAAAGAAAGGAAAACACATGCTAATGCAAATGATTTTACCAATACAAAAGATGCATTAGGGAAGGAGGAAGTCCTTGGAGAAGTTGAAAACATGACACAAAGGTATGACAATAATTCTGATTTTTGCAACTGTAGCCAAACTATTGAGCATAATCATGATGTAGATGTGCTAGTAAATGACGAAAAAATGTTGCGGAAGGATCTACCAACGTTGGCACGTGAGTTGGAAGTGTCAAAGATGAGAAATGTGCAAAGGATACAAGCTCTAACAGTTCTGATTTTTGTAGCAGCAGTCACAATTCTTTGCACTATCATGAGGTAACAGCCATTCCACGCATGGAAGAGGGTTGTATGAAGATTCCTAGCATTGACACTCAAGATTTGGGTGTTAAAAATGATTTATGAGTTAAAAATTCAAGTCACAGCAAGTCTGATTTTGTATATCAGACCTTGGAAGATGTGAACAAGAAACAAGTCATGTGTGATGGATGATTGCAAAGAGCTAAAAAGGCAAGGTTATTGGTCGCACAAGCGAAACAACGTTTGCAAGAAATCGAAGAACGTTGCAACCAGCTAGATCAAGCAAAGAAGCAAGGGGAGTCACACCTTAGATCTCTAATTCTTCAAAGGGAAGAACATATTAAAGTTGAGCATGCGAAGGAGGAGCTTCTTGAGGTAAGCAAGCATGAAGAATATGCAATTATGTGTGAACAACAGAAGAGGTATGATTCAAAAAAAATTATTGGTACACATAACTTGCATCTTGAGACCCATGAGTTATCTTTGGTTGAGAGGCCATTAAATGCTCAAGCCTTAGAGATGTGTGACCACGTTGAATACACACTTAGTGGATCAGCCACTAATGTCATTGCTACACATGAGGCTAGGAAAGAGTTAGATCATTTCCTCGTCATGCAATAGCAACATGGGGATGATACTCTATCATCCTATGTACCTATTGGTATTGTTAGCATCCCCTTGGGTCCGTCTTGCAGTTTTGAAGGTGCTATTTGGTTTCACATCAGCAACATAAGAGGGGAGATTACATGTTATTCAGCACCTATGGGGGGGATTCAGCACATCCAAGGCAATTCAGCGAAGGGTTGAGATTGTTGTTGTGTTGTGGGTACTCTCAGTTATTCCTATCTCCACGAAGCAGAGGGATGTGCGTATTGTTTGCATTGGAACTTGGGTGTCGACAAGGTTGGCACTACAATTTGGATGGGTCCCTTTGGTTGGCTTCACCACTTCTGGCACAGTGAAGTTGAGATCAGATTTCAGCAGCAAAGGTCTGCGAGTGTTTCTCATGGCCGACTTCCATACTGGCTATGGGATCGAGGGATTGTTCCAACTGGTGGATTGCTTCTTCTTTCTGTTGGGGTTGACTTAGTTGTAATATACAATGGTATCATGTTGATGCCACATGGTTTGGAGGGAGTACCCTACAAAGTGATTTGGGATCCTGGCATTCAGCCAAGCATTGAGTATAGAGTTTGGGATTCTTTGGGTACATCGAGATTCTAGACAGGGTTTACAGTTGAGCATTGCAACATGTTCAATGTGTTGAGAGTATACCAGCTCATCCTTGGCCTTCTTGAACATGTTTTGATTTTGATGCACTATTCCTATGCGCAGGAGTTGGATAGTTGGCATCATAATTGTCCCTGCGCAGTTGTGTTTACGTTGGTGCTACAGGAGTTGGTGGGAGATGAGTGGTACATTTCACAATTCATCTTTTGGACTTCTGGTGGAGTGGAGTTGCTTCGCAATAGAGATTGCTTGAGGACAAGCAATTTCAGGGAGGGCGGACTGTAATGTCCTTATTTTCGTGTGCATCAAAGTTCGAGGGATTAGCCTATTATTTTGACTCCTGTAGGCTAATATGTTTGGATAGAGAGTCTCAGTGGCAGTTCCACTTCTTCAGTTCAGTCTTGGGTTTAGTTCTAAAAAATAAATTGAATGAATGATTCAATAATCGGATGATTACATTGAAAGATATACACACATATATATAGAGGTTACAAGATGATGTTCTATAATTAGAAAATAATGTTAAAGTAAAAGATTAAAGAGCTAAACGCTAAATTAAGCATGAAAGCTAAATAAAGCTTAAAAGCTAATTAACTAAAAAGCTAACTTAACAAGCTAAATAAGTCGACAACTTAAAATAGAAGATGACCATTATAGAAGATATTAATATTATTTTAACAAGTTCTAGGGCCTTTGTAGTCAGTGTGTGGACTTAGTTGAGGGACTTACTATTTATAGTAAGTCAATCTGGCAATAGTGTTATCTTTAGTCAGGGCACCTAGACACATGGGGGTTATTCAGTATTGACTCCAACTTCAGACAGCACGTCAAAAGACTGAATATTGAGGGAGATATTAATATTTTAGTGGTTAAAATATTAAATTAACTTATATGGATATTAATAAAGTCATAAAGTGGCTTTATTAAAATTAAAAGCCACTTAAGTGAATTTGGACGCCCAAAAGAAAATTAAACTATGGAGTAAATTAAATACATTTAAATGACTTTGGGTGTAATTTCTTGGGAAACGTGCCATTTGGAGTTATTATAAAGTTATATTATTAACTTTATTAAAAAGTGAGCCACTTAAATAATATAAAGTGAATATCAAAAGGGTACGCCCAAGTGGGGAATTAATTCAAATTTTGCATAAAGTATATTAAATACATTTTAAATGTGTTTAACTCCCTTCAAGAGGAAATCACACTTTTTGGAGAATTATGCCTTTTCGGGTTTATAAAGGCAAAGCAAGCAATTCAACCTCTATTATTGATTATTGATTATTGATTATTGATTATTGATTATTTGACATTGCTTCTATTTTGCTCTATGGAATTCCTTGACAAGGGTTTTAGAGGTTTGGCCATCGGAAATTCTTCGTGGATCTGTGATTGTGAGGTTGTGGAAGATCAGCTAAATTATTACAATTGTGAAGGCTTCATTCAAGAGTCTTACTGTGCTTCAACAGAGATTCTTTAATTCAAATATTGCATATTTTTCAATAAGGAAAGGGCAAATCAGGTTAGACGCCCCCTTTAGCAGCATATTTCATTTCAATAAGCAGTCGTACCGTTTCCAGTTGCTGGCCATACAATTCAGGCTTGGCATGTGGGGTCCAAAAAAGGGACGTTTTGACTGGGAGGCTGAAACGCCTTTCTAATTTGCAATCTAGTTGCACCATTCCCAACACCCAGCATAATCAGGTGGATTCATCTCATTTTTGGCTTGGAGAAATTGTATTCTGGACTTGTACTTCAATTTTGGTCAGTTTCCCAGTTTCCGTTGGCAAACTCCAGAATTCTTTATTTAAAATAAGTTGAGGACCTATGGGTATGTTTTATGTATTAGTTTCATTTGCAGCAGTTATCTAATTCATAATATAGATTCAATTGCCCTATATTTGCTTTCTATTCAGTTTTATGAGCAATTCTTGCATGTTGCACTTGTTATTTTTATTTCAAAATTGTTCAAAACCCTTGGAAAATCCAAAAACAAATCAGCAATAGTATTTCAGGAGAGTTAGAACCAGCAAGGTTCTTACATCTACATTGTACCACATTGAACATTAACAAACCCATAATTCCAAGGCCTGAGACAATCTTCACGACTGGAGATGACGTCTCTTCACCTTATTGTCTAGTAACTTTGACCCAATTTTTAGATCAACTTTGTTTCCACCATCTATATCTTTCAAGATTGTACGTGCTAATTTCCCTTTAAATTCATTGCTACCCTTTTACAAATGGCTCTTGCCTATAGCCCCAAAACACTTTGTGGACTGAAATCTTATATTGTATTGGATCTAGAAAGGTCTTTTACCCTTTTCCAATTCAAAGTATCATGATACTATACTCATATTTCAGACCCAATACATATGTCATACATGAAACTACTATTTTTATGGAGCCAATATTCTATTTTGATAAGGTCTACAATGTTCTTCAAGAGATTTTAGCTGAACTCTGGACATGCATAGAGAGGACGGTTCTTGATGACAAGACCAGAGAAACAACACAACAAAAGTTTCAACTTTATAAGCGTAAAACTGAAGATCTTTCATCTTGAAAATTGATAAAAAAGAGATGAAAATGCTACTAGATAAAAAATTTAATCTAAATTTCATCTTTCATTTACTTTTATCTACATTTATTTATATTTTCAATTTCTAATTCTAGATAATATATAGTCGGTATGATGGTGCTAAGGTACCTAAACTTTGGTGGATTTTATCATTGGGGCACCTAAGCTTCAAGGAATTATGGCATTGGGGTACCTAATTTTCAATAGATCATTGTTCAAATTTCAAGCCAGCGATGTAGTTCTTCTATTTGTAAGCACAAATGGAATAACTCCAAACACACATTCAAAGAAGCTAAAACAATCAGCCTGGAAGAGGTCAGAAATTTGGTTCATGTACGATATAACCTTCACCTCCACAATAAAGAATCAGCAAAGACCAATTAAGAGCCCATTCGAATTGATGAGACCAGGCCAAAATCAAATTCCAGAAGAACTAAGGACTTTAGGCAGTTTTGGAAGCAAAGGCAATGCCCATTGGTGAGCAAAAGCAAAAGCACAAACAAAGCGAGAGGCTACTACTTCAACTTTTAGATAGCTCAGGTTAGGAATGGTAAAGCAAGTGATGTTGAAATCAATGGGTCCTCTCATGCCATATACTTTGAGTCCCAAGAATACCACAGTCCACAAATTTGGTTATTGAACCACTTAAAACTATGTACAATTACAATGTTTGGTTGTCTTCCACATGGTATAAAAACTCACAAAGTACTCGGCCAGTAACTGTGGAATTTTTTGTTGGGCAAGCACGTGAGGCCAAGGATTTGGCAAGTAGCAAGGGGAAAAATCAAGCGACTACTCACAGAAAATTGACCAGTCTCTACTGAATATTCAGCCACACGTAGCAAACAGCAAAGCACCCTTAAGATGGAGAAAAAACACTCAAAAAACACATTATCTTTGCTTATTTAACCCTACATGCCCACAGTTAAAGCTCAAACAATAATGAATCCTTGAGACCAATTTGAAAGAATTTTATAGTAAATTTGACAAGCACATTTGAAGAATTTTGAGTTTCTAGATTCGTTTTTTCTTTCTTTCTTTTTTCCAAGCATGTAAATTAGTTCTAGCATATTAGTAATAGATTTGTAAAAATTATTTTAAATGTTACTTGCAATAAAATTGATTTATAATTACACTTTAGAGTCAAGAAAATAGTTTTCTTGGTTAAATTAATTAATAGCATTGCTCTTCAATTACCCGATTGCACTTTTAATGCATTAATGAGTTTTATTTGAATTTTACTATTCAAATCACTTTTTTTAACATTGTTTCTTTTGGTATTTAATTATGTTGCAAGTTAGATATGATGGCACCCAGCTCCCCACAAAGGTCAACATCAATCAGTGGAAGTCCTATTGGAAGCAAGACCTTGCTTGGAAATATGTCATGATGGGGACCAATATCATGGAGTGTGATTTGCCTCTTATGCACAAAGAAGCTTAATGAAGGCATTAATTGCCTCAAATACCATATTGCAAGCATTCCTAACCATAAATCTAGTCATGTGAAAAAGGTAAAAAAGAGGAAAAACAAGAGATACAAGCACTCCAAGGATTTTTGGATGAGAAGAAACTATAGAGGGCAAGGACACAAGAAGCCATAGCAACAGCCATTAATCCTAAAATGCAAGCAGCAATTGAGAAAGATATGGCACGCATTATGAGCTCTAGTTGTGGTCCACGCATACAAAACATATCTAGTTCGAGCAAAGCCAAATCATAGGGTTTTTTGTACCTAGAGCACAACCTTTGTTGCGAGGTACAAGGTGAAACAAGGAGGTGCACTTGGAACTGAATAAGGCATGTATGAGTTTCCAATTTAAAGCTTCTCTTCAATGTGGCAAAGTGCCCGTGCTAGGAAAATTTGGTGAAAACATTGATAGTTGCAAGGAAAGGTACAAACACCCTCGACAATAGACTTAGGTGGGAAATTACTCCAAGATGTTGTTGAAGATTCAAATTAAATTTTGAAAAAACGAAAGAGACAGTAGCAAAAGTTAAATGCATTATTCTTTCAAATGGGTGGACAAATGGAATGAATAGCACTCTCATCAATTTTTGGTGGCTTCAATGGTGAGATGATTTTTTGAAGGTAATTGATGCCTCCAGCAAAGTAAAAAATGCTAAAATTTTGAGCATAATGTTGGAGCAAGTTGTTTTTGAGGTGGGTTGATAATGCAACAGCATACATGGCAGCTAGAAAATTACTTTAGGAGAGGCATCTATCGCTCTTTTGAACCCCTTATGCAATGCATGGCCTTGACCCTTTGTTGAAAGGATAAAAAATTTGATTAGATGAGACCAATGGTAGAGAAATTCAAATAACAGCACAAAATATGTTTATAATCACCCTTGGATTCTTAGCTTGAAGAGAGATCACACCAAGGGGAAAGAGCTTGGGTGACTAAGTGTCACAAGGTTTGCAACTAACTTTCTAACATTGCAAAGCATTACTAGTTTGTTGACATCAATGAAGCAAATGTTTGTGAGTCAAGCATGGCTAGACTCAAATATTCGAAAAAGGTTGAAGGAAAGAGAATTACAAAGATAATTTTTTATAGAATATTTGCGAGATACCTAAAGAAATTGTCAAAATAAATTCAAACTTCAGTTTAAACTTTAAATTGAATCCTTTACTTTAAAAATTTGAAGGATTTATTTTCATTGAAAATTGTTAACTTTAATTTGTTTATACTTGCAAGTGTTGTAGCCTTTGGTGAGAGTTTTGCACTTGGTGGATAGGGATCAAAATCCGATAGGATACATTTATGAGGCTATAGATATGGCTAAAGAGACCATCCAAAACTATTACAGCAGGGATAAAGACAAATTTGATCTCATTTGAAAGATTGTTGATCAAAGGTGGAACAAACAACTCCACCAACCCATTCATGCAATAGGGTACTACTTCAACCCTAAGTTTTTCTTCTTGAATAGCTTCACAGATCCCAATGGAGATGTTATGAAGGACATTTCTACATGCATTGAAAGGATGATTCCCGAGGTCGAGGTGAAGAATCTCATTATTTTAGAGTTGCAAAATTGCAAGCAAGCTAAGGGAAAGCTCTTTTCTTCAACACTAGCTATTCAAATGGGATCCATTTAGACACTGAGTAAAAAAATAGTCTTAACATATCTTAAAAGCTACAAATTACACTTATAAATAAAATATTGCTTGCTTACAAACTTTTGAACATCTTATTTGCAAATTCATGGTTGGAAGATTGGGGTGGAAATACCCCAAATCTTAAAAAGCTAGTTCTCTTAAATTTGTCTAAACCTTGTAGCACTTTTGGCTACAACCACAAGTAGAGTTCGTTTGACATCATTCACACAAAGAAACACAATAAGTTGACTCAATGACCTAGTTTTGTACAATACAGCCTTCCACTTCACACAAAAGGTGGAGGGCAAACCACAAGAGCTTATTGATTTAAATGAGATTGATCCCTATAGTGAATGGACTTTGTAGAATGAGATCTTGTTTATAGAGCAAGAGATTATTGATTTCGAGAGGTAAGCTATAGACGGTGTAGATGAAACAGAAGCAAAGGAGATTAGATCGGATAACATCAATATAGATGATCTTGAATATGAGGTAAAGGAATAGTCTCTGACATCTCCTAGCAAGGTGAAGCCACAAGTGCAACCAAGCGTGAGGACTTGATACTCTCCCCAATTTTTCACTAGAATGGGGAAGAGAGAAAATCTTGAATTTTGCTTGGATATGTGCTTTATGATGATTTTTACAAACAATCATCATAAATTCATAGTAGTATCAACTAGCTGTTGTATTCACATGATGATGTGATTTTGTTCCCTATTTTTATTCAAATCTATTAGAAAATACTTCCCAAAACATTTTATAGACTCACTTGATACGTTTTGTAACTGTATTTTACATTAAAGTTTTGTTTTTTTAAAGAAATTTAATTATATTTTTTAAGTGATGAGTTTTTGCTGAGTCAGAAATTTTGGTTTGTCAAGCCCAAGTATGTGAACTATGACCTCTGAAAAATAAATTGAATGAATGATTCAATAATCGGATAATGTATTCAACAATATACAAGCGTATATATAGAGATTACAAGACGACGTTCTAAATTAAGAACAAGTCGTTTAAAGTGAACTACCAAAAAGCTAAACGCTAAATAAAGCTTAAAAGCTAATTAACTAAAAAGAAAAAGCTAAATGCTAAATAAAGCTTAAAAGCTAATTAACTAAAAAGCTAAATGTCTATTAAACAAGGAACTAAATATAGGTGACTAAAATATAATTAAATATTCTAATACTCTCCCTTAATGGTCATTCTATCTACTAACTACCCTACAGAAGACACTACAGATCTTTTGATCACAAATGAAAATAACACTCTGCTGCGGTGGAGACCCTCCCTGGATCTGAAAAGTGTTAATGACCAAGAATACCAGAATCCATCCAACTTGACGTTGGGTAACCAAACTGAAACCTGAAACCATGATTGAGGAAAAATCAGCAAACCCTCCAAAACTGAAGATACAAATCATCATTTTTGTGGGAAAAAATGGTAAAAACCCTTGAAACGATTTTTGTGGAGAAAATCGAACAATACCCTGAAACTTCGCATGGCAAGACCCAAAACACCACGTGGTAGACACCAAACATCACGCGGTAAAACATCAGACATCATGCAGGAAAACACCAGACAACATCACTTGGTAAAATACCAGACATCACGTGGTAAAACAACAAACCTCACCCGGCAAAATTGTTGTTTATAACTAGGAAAAGATGGGTTCGGATTGCCTTAAGGCAACATACGAACCCATTTAGGACTGGGTCCTATCCTTAAGGGGTAGCGTGGCCCCAAGACAAGTCCAGCCCCATCCTCCACGCTACACCAAAAAGGACTCACGCCACAAAATATAAATTGGCGCCAAAAAGGATTGAGGCCGACCTTGGTCAAAAGATCCATATAAATAAAGTTAAAGTGCAAACACAATTCAATCATCAATGCAATCAGCGAATTAGCTCTACTAATAAAAGTGCAAATTTATCCAAGGATTGTGCGAACTTGTCAAGGATTGTGCGAACTCGTCCAAGAGGATATAGGCCTCTTTTGGTGCAGACTTGAAGTGCTTAGAAGTACAGATCTGACATACAAAAGGGATCAGATCTGGAGAAGCAAGCTAAGTATTGTATTTGTGCAATTAAGAGAGAATATATAATCTGACCTGTGGGTCTTTAATGCTGGGTTTTTCCTCCTTGGAGGTTTTCCCAGGGTATTTGCGTTTGTCTCTTGCTTACTTGTTTCATTTCTAAGTTTACTGAATTATGGTTTAATAAAATATTACAAATCTGATTAACAAACTAGGGCATAATTAAAAGACATAAATCTGATTACTGATCTAGGGCACAAAATTAACATGGTATCAGAGCTAAGGTTATACTAACCCTCAGATTTCAGTAAGCTCTTACCTTCAGGTTGTTGTTCGTCTTTTATTAAGATAATGACAGGGGTGATGTTAGAGGGCATCATCGGGTCCTCATCAAGGAGTCATTCTTTAATTCATTGTGGAGATTCGAGTGAAGAACCAAAGAAGGAAGTAACTGATATTTCTCCTTTCAGATTTTCAGATCTCTGGAATGCAAAGTGTATACTGTGGAGTTATTACCTTATTCAAACCTTCAGAGTTGTTGATTTTCAGAATTGGTCTAAACCCTAGATTGGTATATATTTCATGATTCTTAACCCTTGATGTGATCCAATCCAATTTTAATAATGAGTGAATCTTTGATGGTATGGTAGATTTATTTGCTACGAGACATGCAACTGCTATTTTGTATTGCTAAACAAAATCAGTTGTATTCCCACCAATCTTCAAACCCTAGTTGACTGTGCTAAGGCACATCAAGAGGAGATTGCGAATTATGGCTTTTGAAGATAGACTGCAAAGATAGTTTCTTTTGGGAAAGCTTTCGGTTCCAGTGTCAATGTTATCTAAACATCAACAGGTATATTTTTCTTAATTCTTTATTAACTTTATGATGAGAGACTTTATGATAATTGAAGGTCAAGTATTCCTGTTGAATAACTTTGTCAATTTGTTTACATGGGGTTTCTTTGTCAAGTTGTAATAATAAGGGTTTCATTTGATTCTTATGGGTTTGTGTTTACTTAGTTTTGTAAAACCCTTGTTGGGTTGTGTGAAAGGAAAATGATATTCTCTTTGAATTAACCCGTGTTGAGCCAATCATGTTTTGAGGTTCCCTGTGATAGGTGTTTATCCTTGTAGGTCTGCAAGCAAGTTTGTGCCTGTGTTATCCCGAGTTAACATCCTTATATCATCCCTATTGCATTCGAGCTCATGTCATTAAATGTTTTGACAAATGCAGTTTTATTATGTGTCAGTTATCTGTTAAAATAACTGCATGACAGGTTGCTTTCAGTTAATTGGTTACGATGATGCTCTTTCCTACATAGTAGAAGTTAGAATGTAATGTTGATTTCTTAGGATTTTTGTTTTCTATCGATAACATTTATTGGCAATCTTGTTGTGTAATCTCTTGATGGAATTTATCCTCATCTTATCTCAGCAATTGTGCTATGGGTCCACCTTATTGAAAGATAGATGGACAGGATCCTTGAGATTAACATAAAAGATTGATTGTGCAGAAGTTAAGGAGGAGCGCCTCCTTCTGAGTTGGTATACTCTAACCTATGTTGGTTGATTACCTTTTATTATGAGTATTAGCATGTAATTCTTTTCTTGAGTCAAGCATTTTTCAATTTCATCATAGAGTATGATTTCCTATCCCGGAGTACAGGAAATTGATTGGATCTTTCAGTGGCTTGGAATGCTTCTGAAACAGGGCATACTAAATCTTCAAGGGAAATTATTGATGGGAATACACTCAAAGGAAGTTCAAGTACTTTGGAAGTTGTGATTGGACACAGCTGCTGCTGAGAGGGAGTTCCAGCTATTTTGGTATATCTTAAGGGGTTATGAGATTCAGGTGTGCAGATTGAAGAAAGTCCTGTATGGCCTCAAACAGGACTCTCGTGCTTGGTATGAAAGAATACTTGTTAAGTTTAGAATTTTGTAAAATGATGCTGACTCTAACATCTACTTTAAGTCATCCAATGATGAAATGCTAATTATAGTTCAATATGTGGATGATTCATTTCTTACTGGTAAAGATGAACTTATCATTAGATGTAAGAAAGAACTAGCTTCAGAATTTGCAATGAAGGACTTAGGTTTAATGCATTATTTTCTAGGTCTAGAAGTATGGCAAAGGTCTAACGAAATTTTCTAAGTCAAGGAAAGTATACTATTGATATTTTGAAAAAAATAAATAAATAAATAAAATTAGAATGATGGATTGTAAACCCATGTCTACTCCTATGGAATCTAACTTAAAGAAGTTTAAGTGTTTCTGTAGCTAACTCTGATTTTGCAGATCCATCAGAGTACAGGCAGTTGATTGGATCACTGATGTATCTAGTTAACACTAGACCAGACATATGCCTTGCAGTGAATGCTCTCAGTCAGTTCATGAGCTTGCCCAAACATGTTTATCGTGTTGCAGCCAAGCACATCCTAAGATGCTTGCGAGGCACAGTTGATTATGGGCTGAAGCTGCTTAAGTTCAGATTGGTCAAGAAGTGTTACGGACAAGGAAAATTCTTCAAGCATTCACCCACTGCGATCTCTTGGACCTACAGGGACAGTCCTCAGTTGCATTAAGTATTACTGTAGATAAATACATTGTTGCAAGTGTTGCATCAAGAGAAGTAGTGTGGTTTCTCAAAAGTCTTGTTGTGCTATTTTGATTTATTATCAGGGTTGTATATTGATGCCTGACAATTCAGTGTTTTATGGCAGGACAATCCTATGTTGCAAATGTTCTCACCAAGTCTCTTGAAGCTTGAGATAGACTTGGAGCTGTGAAGTCTCAACCTCTGTGATACATTGTGTTGTATCAACCATCCTCTGCGGGCAATGTTAAATGGTAGAAAAGATCCTCTCCACCCTCTGCAGGCAATGTAAGGTGGATCCAGTCTATGCTTGTGTGCGAGCTGGAAGACTATGTTATGTAGTTCCATTCTATGCTTGTGTGCAAGATGGAAGACTACAATATTCTGATTATGTCTATTCCATTTCTTGCTTGTGTGCAAGATGGAAGATTATGATGTTACATTCTTCTTTGGGAGAAGACTGAGGTAAAGACAATGAATGATGGATATGCGTGATCGATGGCATGGAAAGACTCCATGATGTGCATGAATAAATTGTGTATGTATTCATGACTTGCAAGCGTGCATGTTAATGTTTGAAGTCATCCACGGGCATTACAAGATGGATACTATGGGATATTGTGCAAAAAGGTGCAAAGAGGCACCATTCAGCTAAAGTATATTAGCACAGATGAACAGGTTGCAGATATCCTTACCGAACCCTTATCTAGAGTGAAATTCGAATACTTCAAAGATAGACTTGGTATTGTGGAAAATGGAACCTTGATTGATAGGGAGCTCCAATCTCAGTGACTCTATCTACAGCACCTAGATCATTCTTTGCTTGTGTGCAAGAATGAATTGTGTCCAATCTATGCTTGTGTGCTAGATGGAAAATTGTAATTATGTAAAGACCCAATTGTGTATTACACTTTCTACGCTTGTGTGCTAGAACCATCCTATGCTTGTGTGCTAGGTGGAAGATGTAATTCTATGCTTGTGTGCTAGATCCATTCTATGCTTGTGTGCTAGATGGAACTCTAAAGGTTCAAATTATGTATTCTCTTCTTCCCTAGTTAAGAGGGAGTGTTGTTTATAACTAGGGAAAGATGGATTCGGATTGCCTTAAAGCAACATTCGAACCCATTTAGGACTAGGTCCTATCCTTAAGAGATAGCGTGGCCCCAACACAAGTCCAGCCCCATCCTCCACGATACACCAAAAAGGACTCACGCCACAAAATATAAATTGGCGCCAAAAAGGATTGAGGCCGACCTTGGTCAAAAGATCCATATAAATAAAGTTAAAGTGCAAACACAATTCAATCATCAATGCAATCAGCGAATTAGCTCTACTAATAAAAGTGCGAATTTATCCAAGGATTGTGCGAACTTGTCAAGGATTGTGCAAACTTGTCCAAGAGGATATAGGCCTCTTTTGGTGCAGACTTGAAGTGCTTAGAAGTGCAGATCTGACATACAAAAGGGATCAGATCTGGAGAAGCAAGCTAAGTATTGTATTTGTGCAATTAAGAGAGAATATATAATCTGACCTGTGGGTCTTTCATGTTGGGTTTTTCCTCCTTGGAGGTTTTCCCAAGGTATTTGCATTTGTCTCTTGTTTACTTGTTTCATTTCTGAGTTTACTGAATTATGGTTTAATAAAATATTACAAATCTGATTAACAAACTAGGGCATAATTAAAAGACATAATTCTGATTACTGATCTAGGGCACAAAATTAACAAAAATAGCAGACATCACGTGGTAAAACAACACTCCCTGATTTTTTAGGAAAAATCAAGAAAAACTCTCCCATGATTTTTTTGTGGAGAAAAATCAAAAAACCCACGCAAGCTTTGCAAATGACAGATAATAATTTTTAAGGAAAAAGTTCTAAACCCTTCGAACAATTTTTGAGGAAAAATCGAACAAAACCCTGAAACTTTGCATGGCAAGACCCAAAACACCACGTGGTAGACACCAAACATCACGCGGTAAAACATCAGACATCATGCAGGAAAACACCAGAGAACATCACTTGGTAAAATACCAGACATCACGTGGTAAAACAGCAAACCTCACGCGGCAAAATAGTAGACATCACGTGGTAAAACAACACTCCCTGATTTTTGAGGAAAAATCAAGCAAAACCCTTCCATGATTTTTTTGTGGAGAAAAATTAGAAAACCCACGCAAACTTTGCAGATGACAGATAATAATTTTTAAGGAAAGAATTCTAAACCCTTCAAACAATTTTTGAGGAAAAAAAATGTGAAAACCCTGGGACCTATAAGACGAGGTCTGGCCTAAATCAATTTGATCATGGCAACGATATTCAGATATCATGAAAATGCACTGTTTCCAGGTGTTGTGGTAGCTGTTTAATTTCTGAGTGTGTTCCAACATGATGTTGGTCAAAGATGCCATCACGAAAATGGAGGTTGAACAAGGTCAACCTAGTGAAAGCATGAGACAAAAGAATCTGATTCAAAAATCAGAATAGAAGCAGCTGCACAAAAAATCTAAAACCCTGGAGGAGAATTCTGTCACGAATTCTAAGGTGCAAATTTCGAGGTTTGGAAGAAATCTAGAAATTAAAAAATTTCTGCAAACTTAAAATAGCATAAATGGTGCCCAAAAAAACAACAAAAATCCCAACGTCCACAGAAATAGCAGAAATTGTGAACTGTTTTTAAATTCCGAGGCAAATTTGCTGGCACAAAATTCAAGGGGCGGAAAACGAGGCACCCAAAAAATTCTGAGACCAACCCAAAAAAGCTCTCGAAAAACCCACCAAGAATCTGAAATCAAAATGCAGATTCGACGGCTCAAAAATCGAGGCATGGAAAACGATGCACCCAGAAAAATCTGACGACAACCCAGTTGAGGTCTTGGAAAACCCACCAAGAATCTGAAACCAAAAAAAAAAATCGACTTGAACTAAAGGGTCAAAACCCTAGTCGAAAATTGCAGAAACCCTAGGAAAATTTTCAATCTTCAAAAAAGAAAACCTTCAGGTTGCAGGCCCGAAAATCTCCAGAACCCTATAAAAAACATGAACTGCTGCCCAGCACAAAGGAATTCGCCCACGAACTCAAAACCCTCAAAAAGCCTTCAAAAAAGCATAATCGTTTTTTCATAAAAAAACAATAAAAACAAATCTGGAAAATATTCCAAAAAGAAGGCCATGAATTTTTATTAAAAAATTCGCCAAACTTTAAAGAATCCCATCGACCCGCTCTGATACCATGAAAAATAAATTGAATGAATGATTCAATAATCAGATAATGTATTCAACAATATAAAGGTGTATATATAGAGATTACAAGACGACGTTCTAAATTAAAAACAAGTCGTTTAAAGTGAACTACCAAAAAGCTAAACGCTAAATAAAGCTTAAAAGCTAATTAACTAAAAAGAAAAAGCTAAATGCTAAATAAAGCTTAAAAGCTAATTAACTAAAAAGCTAAATGACCATTAAACAAGGAACTAAATATAGGTGACTAAAATATAATTAAATATTCTAATAGCCTCCCCCACTCCCTTCTGTTTGATTCCAAGGATATCATTGTTGTTTGTAATTAAGGCTGGCGAATTCCAATTGCCTTGGGCAACATTGGAATCCGCCTCCAACATATAGGGTCAGGCCCAATACCTCTCGGCTCCAACTAAAAAGGCCTCCACGCTACATCCAAACCCAACTCGCCTCCATGATAGGGCCGAACCTATCCAATTCACTTAAAAGGAATTAAATTAATTAATATGTTTAATTTGCAAAGAAGGCAGACATAATTGAGAAGTATTACTACTCCTATAAATAAAGCATATACTTCTCATAACATCATTCATTCAGTTTTGCAAGAAGGTGCGAAATATATTCTAAGGAAGCGAAATATAGAGTCAAGGCAGTTGATAACAGCGAACTACATTAAAGTGCAGCAGAACATAATAGAAGACAGCGAACTCCATCAAATGCAACAAATCACCACCAAGAGATAGAGAACTCCATTGAAGGCCCAAACAAACCCTATAGAAGGACTGTGTACTACTTGAAAGGTGTTGCTACCCTTGTAACACACAGCAAGTCTGATTAGGAGGACTGCAAATCATGATCTCCATTAGCAAACTAATTGTGAAGACTTCTATCTCATCTTCCTTGTGACTGCAACATCTATACTCCAGATAAGTGTGTAATTATCAATTGAATTCAAAACCATAATCAGATCTGAGGATCTTTTGGCTGAGTTTTTCCTCCTAGGAGGTTTTCCCAGGGTAACTGTGCTTTGTCTTTATGCATTCATTTCCTTTACTATGCTTAAATCTGGAAAACAATAAATTTAATTAACCTAGTTAAAACTAATTCTGATTTTCTGAGTTTTATTCAATCTGAAAGTACTAAAATTAACATGGTATCAGAGCTATAGGTTAGATCAATCTTCAGATTTAAAATTCAGTACACCTTTATTTCCAGATTGTTGTAGCTTTTGCAGATCAGGTCAATGGGGCTGAAAGTTGAAGATAGACTTGATGGAAATCTCAATTTCACTGCATGGAAAGTTCGAATCAAGTTGGCCATAGAGGAAGAAGATCTTCTCCAATTCATAGAAGCGAAAGAGCTAACTAAGCCTACGGATGCTGCTGAACTAAAACAATTCAAAAAGGATGCTGTCAGATTCTCATTGATTTAGTCAAAGACCACCTAGTCACCTCTATTGCCTCATTTACCACTGCAAGGGAAATGTTCAGCCATTTACAAGGTACATATGAAATTAACAATCTCAGTAGGGCAATTACTTTAAGACAGCAACTTCTTAATATCAAAATGGCTAAAGAAGATTTTGTTATTTCCTACTTCATGAGAATTTCAGAATTAAAGAATCAACTAGGTTTAATTGGCCATAACCTGGAAGACAAAGACCTTGTCATGATTGCCCTAAATGGCCTACCTCACTCATGGGAGTCATTTATCCAAACTATCAGTGGCAGGACTGAGTTGCCTTCCCTTGATCGCCTTAAGAATGATTGCATTCAAGAAAAGTCTCGCCTCATCACAAGGGGGCAAACCAAAAGTCCCCATGTAGATGATCACCTCATGCTGAAGAAACCTTATCCAAAAAGAAATAGGGATTTCAGATCATTTAGTTCCCAAAACCCTTGGAAGAAACCAAGAGATACCTCACGTGTCCGATGCTTTAGATGTGACAAATTTGGTCACTATGCTAAAGAATGTCAAAATAACCCTAACCAAAGTGAAGCCAACCTAAATGAAGTCTTAGAACAAAATAATGACTTCCTATTCATCTCCGCTCTATCTAGCAGTGTTCCTTCAGATAGCAATACATGGTTGATTGACAGTGGTGCCTCCAGACACATTACAGGTTATTGTGATCACCTTTCAGGCTTAGTTGAAAAGGATACCAGCCTTCACGTGGTAATTGGTGATGATGCTCGTTATTCGGTAAGAGGTTCTGGCTCTACCTCCTTGAATTTAGATTCTGGTATTTCCTTGCACCTCAATGATATCTTGTTTGTTCCTGGAATTAAAAGAAATCTAATTTCCATTTCTGCTTTAGAAGATAAAGGTTATCAAATTGCATTTTCTGAGGGAAAAGTCCTTGCTTGGCCTAAGAAAGCTAATTTTAAATCTGCTCGTATAATTGGTCATAGATATGATAGTCTTTATAAGCTCTCTACTAACCCTATTCAAGCACTCATTAATGAGGCTCCGAAATCCTGTGAGTTATGGCATAGAAGACTTGGACATTTGCATTACCAAGCTCTTCCATCTCTTGAAAGATTAGTCAAAGGTATGCCTAAACTTAGTCAAATTCATGATAACACTTGTAAAGGTTGTGCTATAGGCAAAAATGTTAAAAGTACATTTCATAAAAGTGAAAATAGAGCTAAAGACAAACTAGAACTTGTTCACTCTGATTTATGTGGTCCTATGTCTATAGCATCTCCTAGTGGATTTCTGTATTACGTAATCTTCATTGATGATTTTTCTAGGAAAACTTGGATCTACTTCTTGAAATCTAAAGAATCTGATGAAGTCTTAAGTAAATTTAAAGAGTTTAAAGCATTAACTAAAAACTCCTCTGGTAAAAGAATTAAATGTTTAAGATCTGACAATGGAGGTGAGTACACCTCCGGTAGCTTTTATGATTTTTGTGTTGAGTCAGGAATTAAGAGGGAGTTTTGTGTACCATACAACCCTCAACAAAATGGTGTTGCTGAAAGAAAGAATAGGACTATTATGGAAGCTGCAAAGGCTATGATACACGATCAAGACTTGCAGATCTTTCTATGGGCTGAGGCTTCTAGAACAGCAGTGTATATCCAGAATAGATGTCCTCATCGTGTCCTAAAGAACATGACCCCGGAAGAAGCCTTCACAGGATCCAAACCAGACATTAGTCACCTCGGAATCTTTGGAAGTCCTGTGTATGTTCATGTGCCCAAGGAAAAGCGATCAAAGTTGGAAACCTCCGGAAAGAAAGGCATGCTAGTCGGATACAGTGAATCCTCCAAGGCATTCAGGATTCTCATCCCAGGTCAAAGATACGTTGAGGTAAGTAGAGATGTTACATTTGAAGAAGACATTGCCTTTAAGAAATTGAAAGGTTCTTGTGTTATTGATGAAGCTAATGACAATCAAAATATAAATGTTGATTTTAACCCTGAGATTCAGAGGGAGCAAGTTGAACCTCCTCCTCAAGATGATCATGATGACCCTCCAGAACCCATGAATCCCACTGATATTCCTAGTGGCATTGTCATTACCAAAAAGAGGCCTCTCTGGGTAAGGAACACCATTCAAGAAGCTGAAAGATTTGCTACTCCCAGAGGCACCTTCCATGAAGCTAAGAGACCTCAGGTATTCTCCAACTATGTTTCCTTGATGTGTAATCTCATTGAAACTGGACCTTGCAGAATTGAAGAAGCCTTAAGTCATCACGCCTGGAAGCTTGCTATGGATGAAGAATATCAATCAATCATCAAGAATGATGTGTGGGACATTGTGCCCAGACCCAAAGGTAAATCTGTTGTTTCCTCTAAATGGTTATTTAAAATTAAACGTAATGCTGATGGTAGTATTGAAAAATATAAAGCTAGATTTGTAGCTCGTGGTTTTTCTCAAAAGGAAGGCATAGACTATGAAGAAACATTTGCTCCTATTGCTAGATATACTTCTATTAGAACTATAATAGCCATTGCTGCTACTAGGGATTGGAAACTACATCAGATGGATGTTAAGACTGCCTTCCTCAATGGTGTCATTGAGGAAGAAGTCTATATTGAGCAAACTGAGGGTTATGAGATTCAGGATAGATTAACCCATGTGTGCAGGTTAAAGAAAGCTTTGTATGGTCTTAAACAAGTTCCTCGTGCTTGGTATGAAAGAATTGATAAATACTTGCTAAGTCTAGGGTTTTGTAAAAATGATGCTGACTCTAACATATACTTTAAGGTAGCCAATGATGAAATGTTAATTCTAGTTCTTTATGTGGATGACTTATTTCTTACTGGTAAAGATGAACTTATTATTAGATGCAAGAAAGAACTAGCTTCAGAATTTGAAATGAAAGATTTAGGTCTAATGCATTATTTCCTAGGTCTAGAAGTATGGCAAAGATCTAACGAAATCTTTCTAAGTCAAGGAAAGTATACTATTGACATTTTGAAAAGATTTAGAATGATGGATTGTAAACCCATGTCTACTCCTATGGAATCTAACTTAAAGAAGTTAAGTGTTTCTGCAGCTAACTCTGAATTTGTAGATCCATCTGAGTACCGGCAGTTGATTGGTTCTCTGATGTATCTAGTTAACACTAGACTAGATATATGTTTTGCTGTGAATGCTCTCAACCAGTTCATGAGCTTGCCCAAACATGTTCATCTTGTTGCAGCCAAGCATATCCTAAGATACTTGCGAGGCACAGTTGGTTTTGGGCTGAAGTATCCACTTAACACTCCAATAACCTTGGAAGGTTATTCTGATGCAGACTGGGCTGGAAGCGTCAAAGACAGGAAAAGCACCTCCGGTATTTGTTTTAGCTTGGGATCCGCAGTAATCTCTTGGGCTTGCAGGAAACAATCCTCAGCAGCATTAAGTACTGTTGAAGCTAAGTATATTGCAGCAAGTGTAGCTTCTAGAGAAGCAGTGTGGCTTCGCAAGCTTCTTGCAGGGCTGTTTGGTCAAGCTTGGGATCCTACAGTTATTCACTGTGATAACCAAAGTTGTATTAAGATGTCCATCAACCCAGTGTTTCATGACAGGTCAAAACATGTGGAAACCCATTATCATTTCATTCGAGATATGGTGCAAAGAGGTGCTATTCAGCTGAAGTATGTCAGCACTGATGAGCAGGTTGTAGATATTCTTACCAAGCCTCTATCCAAAGTGAAGTTTGTGTACTTCAGGGATAGACTTGGTATTGTGGAAAATGAAACCCTAATTGAGAGGGAGTCTCAATCTCAGTGATACTTTGTGCTGTATCAAACCACCCTCTGCGGGCAATGTAAGGTGATATTGTAAACTTCTCAGAGAGAAGTATAATTATTAACCATCCTCTGCGGGCAATGTAAGATGGTATTGTAAATGTTAACCACCCTCTGCGGGCAATGTAAGGTGGTATTGTAAACTTCTCAGGGAGAAGTGTAATTATTAACCATCCTCTGCGGGCAATGTAAAATGGTATTGTAAATGTTAAACCATCCTCTGCAGGCAATGTAAGATGGTATTGTAAAAACTTCTCAGGGAGAAGTGTAATTGTTAAACCATCCTCTGCGGGCAATGTAAGATGGTATTAGTGTAATTGTTGACCATCCTCTACGGGCAATGTAAGATGGTAGAAAAAGATCCTCTCCACCCTCTGCAGGCAATGCAAGGTGGATCCAGTCTATGCTTGTGTGCAAGCTGGAAGATTATGATTATGTAGTTCCATACTTGCTTGTGTGCAAGATGGAAGATTATGGTTATGATTCTCTTCCCTAATTAAGAGGGAGTGTTGTTTGTAATTAGGGCTGGCGGATTCCAATTGCCTTGGGCAACATTGGAATCCGCCTCCAACATATAGGGCCAGGCCCAATACCTCTTGGCTCCACCTAAAAAGGCCTCCACGCTACATCCAAACCCAACTCGCCTCCATGATAGGGCCGACCCTATCCAATTCACTTAAAAGGAATTAAAATAATTAATATGTTTAATTTGCAAAGAAGGCCGACATAATTGAGAAGTATTACTACTCCTATAAATAAAGCATATACTTCTCATAACATCATTCATTCAGTTTTGCAAGAAGGTGCGAAATATATTCTAAGGAAGCGAAATATAGAGTCAAGGCAGTTGATAACAGCGAACTACATTAAAGTGCAGCAGAACATAATAGAAGACAGCAAACTCCATCAAATGCAACAGATCACCACCAAGAGATAGAGAACTCCATTGAAGGCCCAAACAAACCCTATAGAAGGACTGCGTACTACTTGAAAGGTGTTGCTACCCTTGTAACACACAGCAAGTCTGATTAGGAGGACTGCAAATCATGATCTCCATTAGCAAACTAATTGTGAAGACTTCTATCTCATCTTCCTTGTGACTGCAACATCTATACTCCAGATAAGTGTGTAATTATCAGTTGAATTCAAAACCATAATCAGATCTGAGGATTTTTTGGCTGGGTTTTTCCTCCTAGGAGGTTTTCCCAGGGTAACTGTGCTTTGTCTTTATGCATTCATTTCCTTTACTATGCTTAAATCTGGAAAACAATAAATTTAATTAACCTAGTTAAAACTAATTCTGATTTTCTGAGTTTTATTCAATCTGAAAGTACTAAAATTAACGATCATAATACATTAATTTTATTATCACTATGCTTTGTGTGCTATCAGATTATTTTGTAATGTCCCCAACTAGGAGTATGCCTGTTTTCCATAATTAAACACTCATACTTCATCATACTTGTTATGCCTTAAATCAAATTATTAAATCTAGAGAACCATTAGTATTCATAATACAATTGATAATTACTATAATTAAGCCCCAATCCTTACTTATTTCCTAATCATCAACACTAACGGAGGATGGGGAATAACTATGTTAGGGTGCTAGAAAACCATTTTCCACAAGTAGGCCCAAGGGTTTCAGGAACACCCATCCATACCACCTCTTGGGGTTCACCTACCTTGTGAGATATTAATACTGCCTTTCCCTAACAAATCCAACCAATCCTCATGAGGGGAAATAGAGAATGATAAGGATTAGGTCATTAATATACTAATCTCTCATGTATTATGAATGTATAAATAAATAAATGAAATTAAGCATAACTGTCATATAAACCTGACTAACAAATATAAATCTTATTGGCATTATTTATGTTAAATGCATATAGAAGAATAAATGAAACAGCTTATAATATAGGCCATGTATCTGCCCCTTATTCCTAATAAAATTCAAATATAATATTACTGTAAATAAGTATCTAGTTCATGAGTGAGATACAGCATACCAATCTGCTGTTACAGCAATGATTTCCATTAATATAATATGATCTGATCCTTCGATGATCAGAGTTTTCCTTTTTATATCATTCATTTACACTGGAAGGTTATGTCCCTTCCTTTGGACACAGCCTTCCCAAGAGTGGTGCCCCCTTATCATATCCATTCCTCCTTGACATAATTTGTGTTTGCTAACTAATGACGTGGCTGCCTTTATTATTTATAAATTTGCTTTTGCTAATTAATGATGTGGCTGCCTTTATTACAAATAGAGGATGCTGATCACAGCCTTATGAATATTGAAATAGCTGAATTATGAGATTGCTGGCAGTAAACATGGTCACCGTCTGTGTTGTGTATCAACCTTGGGGTTGATCATCTTCTTTTGCTGTTTGGTCTGGTTTGAGTCTCAGAAAGTTGTGAGGTCCTCAAACAAGTCAGTTTCCTTTTATTAAGGGCGGTGTGAATGTTGGGGTCATGACGGAGGCATGAGATATTTCATTACCCCCTAGTAACCTTCTCGCTTCCGTCCCTATAACTATGTAACCTGGTAACATTGGAATGAACACAGAGGTATCAGAGCACCTTCTTGACCCTAGAAAGAATGTTGGTAATACCATATTTTTCTGATATGAAAAAATTTATTTTGGCAACAACTGCAAACTATCAATTGTATTTCTATGATCTCGTCATAATATTTTCAACATGGCATGCAAAGTGTTGCTTTGGCCAGTTGAATTTTGACAAGTTGGCATCTCTGGCTTGGTGCACCAGGCAACTCCTGCTATCTTTTCTCTCTAGACATTTAGTACCATTTACTATTTTGGTCATTTTCTGGCATCGATAATTTAAATTTACTTTGTTTCAGGAGCCACAGTTATTGCATTTTGTATGGATGATGGCTCATGTGAATTGCTTTCACTGTGAAATATTGCTCTCTCACTCAGCATACATTATGAAATGATCTCTGCAACTGAATGAGAAATCACATGAACTAATTGTGGTCATTAGCTCCCACGGGATTATTTCACTTTGTAGGCAACAATTTGAATAATCCAAGAACGCACAAGAAATATTAAAGTTTATGATGACGAAAACGTAGATATTGGACATGTTCCCAGAGCCTCTAATTAAACACAATGATAGAAAAGAGTATGCAGTATCTGTGTGTCTTTGTGACTCTATTGTGCTGTGGATTAGTGCAATAATTTTAAATTTGAAACTTAGAGCATCACGAACCTCACGACAATTTGCAGACTTTGAAGAAAAAGTTAAACGAAGTTCAGGTTCCAAACATCCTAAATGCTTTAAAAAGAAATCATGGTTTAACTTTCTTATACCTATCAAGATATGAAATTTGAACAATTTGAAACAGCTAAGTTGTCCAGAGAGAATCACAATGATAATTAGATAGAAAATATACCCTTACAGCTCGCCAGTGATCAAGACATGCACGGTGCACATACTTTGAAGTTCCCTTACATTTACAAGGAGCAATAAAATCCCTGCCTGAAAAAATAGGTAAAAATTGCAATGAAACAGTTTACCAGTATATCATGATGTTTTCTTGCTCAATGGAAAAGAATGCATATATCTCAATGTCACAAAAAGTACCAAAGCTTCAAACCTGTAAAACAACTTTCAATGCAACAAATACAAAATGTGGAGAAAGTAAAATATTAAGCTAAATGGTAAATCAATCGTAAATAAGATAAATAAATAAAATGCTCAGCCCTCAATTAACAAGGTAAAACCACCCCTCCACAAGAATACTGCATTCATAAAACTGAATTAATATCTAAATGAAAATAAGGTGACATTCTCTTAGAAAGAGAGAAAAAAAGGGACAGCTAAGTACAATCATGTTTTTTTAAGATTAGAAAACTACCAGATTACTGTAACATCTTTTTGTTAGATGGTAAAATTCCATGCATCTTAAAGTCTACAGAAAGCTTGCAAAACCTAAATTTTGTAAAATGCATCACAATGATATTATGTGACATATTTCTATATAGCTTGAAATACAGAAATACTAGTATACTTGATCAAACAAATAATACATATTAAATACAGTGCTGAATCTCAGTTGGCAAGTCAAAATCATAGTAACCATTTAACATTTTTATTTATGATGTGTAAAGGAAAAGAAAAAGGATAAAACTAAAAAACTTAAGCCTCAAATGTGAGGCAATGGAAAGCAATTCACAGAACGAATATAGTAAATTGTTCAAGAGTTAATATTATTAAAAAGGAAGCAATATATGTATTTTTAAGGACTGGAACCATTTGAAGGTAGGCCAATTGGGCAGGTTGGCAACTCTTTGGAACCCAACATTATTAAGATGTAAAGCAAAACTGATATTGGTGGTTGGGTTCAAAGCTGTGTAAACAGTAAAAGCTCTGTTAGAGAAATTAGAGGCTTTTGTTGTAATGTGTATGCTCCCCATTGCACTATCCTAAAAAGAATACATTGGGAGGACTTCTCACATTTCTTGGCCATTTTTGAGAATCAGAAATGCATCCTAGATGGGGCATTAATGATATCATTAACCTATTGAAAAAAATAAGGCTAGAGAGAATTATGCAATGCCCTAGAGACTTCTTGCAGTTTTTGAAAGCTTATTGTAAGAACTAAATTTTTCTTTAGTCATTAGAGTCCTTTCAATAGGTCCCAAATGTATAAGAGAAATTTATTTATTTCTTATGGAAAAAATCTACTCAAACCTTTTTGTCTTTTTGTGCCTGGAGTTCTACATTTTAGGAGCGTCTGCCCTAGGTGACGATGCTAGGATTGTTATTATCTTATCGTTATTAATTGAGATTATCCTACACCTTATTGACTTTTAGCTGAGATTTATTCAAGTGTAACTCCTTTCTTAGGAATCTCTATATTGGAGTGTAACTCCTTTCTTTGGCACACATGGGTGTGCACACCTCGTCATGAGGAATAGGACACATAGGCATAGGCTTTGGCAAGATGGAACATATAGAGGCGAATGTAACTCCTCTTTTCATCTATATAAAATGGAGGCTATCCATCTCTTTTCTTTGAAGAGGTATTGTTATCTTGAAAAATCTCATGGTTTACGTGGTTGAAAGATTGTAAGCATTGTAAGATATTGTGAGATTTCAAGTTGCCATTTTCAATAATGTACATGAGGATTTTTCCACCAAACAGTTCTCCACTTCAAAAATCTCATCTCGCCTTTCATTTTTGTAGATTTAATAATCAGGGGATTTTACTTGGGCCCCTATCTTTGAATAATTGGAAATATTATACAAGTGACATATAAATGCCATGTTGTCTAATATATGGCATACATAAGAGCTTTAAAAAGATTAATAAACTTAAGGGCTATTACAAAAATTCATACATACATGAGCTACTACAGCTCAAGGACAAAACTACAGTCCAGACTCCACAACACCCTAAGATTCATTCCACCTCCACCTTCCAAGCTGCCATCCCCCAAAACAAATCTCCTTAACGAGAAAAGAGTATGCAAACGATCTACCTTGATACTGAACCTGAGCAGCCATGTAGCACATCCCATCCAAACATATAAAGACTGTATACCTGCTAACAACCAAAAGACACCAAACCCCTAGCACTACTCTCCAAAGCACCAAAAGAAGTAAACCCTGCCACACCATTAATCCATGGACCAATGGCCAACTCCAAATGTTGAGGCATCACTAGTCAATCAATTGAGGGCATTAAGGGGAACAACTCTCTATGACTCCTGCCTCTTTCTTGCCCAATGCATTTTATCCCCACAAATATGTGGAAAAGAATGGTCACTTGATACTTCTAGTCTTTTGTGACAATAACAGACACATAAACAATGTAAAACCCTTTTTAAATCTTACAATAGGCCCTTAGCACACAAACGTCCTTTTCCAAACATTTCACACTGTCCAAAACTAGTTCTAGTACTATTTCACCACCTTCCTTCCTGCCATTCCCTTACTCTACTACCATTGTTAGCATCCCCTCAAGTTAAATGGAAAGGAACATTTGTAGCAAAATTACCCTCATGCTGACATTTGAGACTCCCACTATCAATTGCTCCACTAACTCATACCTCACTATCTCTTTTAAGCATGGTGAGCCCCATACTCCTAAACCATAATTGCCAAGAGCCACCCTCACATATTTCAAGATTGCATCATATTCACATACATAGATGGAAGGAAGAAGTTGATCAAAAACAATTCCCTTTCTTTGAGGTCTCTTCCCTTTTTCAACTTTTTTGTTGAGCCATCTTAAGATAAATAACAATCCAGACATAGCCAAAGAAAATAATCACTCATAACACAAACCAACAAAACATTATGGAATTCCAACACCCCAAAAGTATTTCAAAACACTCCACACAAGCCATCTCAAATAATTCCTCCTTGACAATACTTTTGAACCATCCTGACCCTTTTCTTTTAATACTCGCACAAAGGAAAGCACATAAACATTAATGCTATAAGGACATGCCATCAGCTTGAGGAAAATCCTAAAAATGTAATAATTACTATATGGATATTTGAAAAGATTTCACCACCCCATTCATGCTCTCACCAAATTACAATAAACTACTATTACTAAGAAACATACTACAAATAAAATCAGCAACTGAATTAAGGTCGACTAATTTACTCATTTTTTGTTCCTATCCCCTTTGCTTCTTCCACAAATTAATTCAAACTCTAGCTTGGACTCTTTCCTTTATTTAATCCATGATCACAATTATTGAGTCTCCTTCCACTATCAATTTAAATTTTATACACATTTTGAGAAGCCAAAATGGCCATTCCTTTGACCAATGCTTCCCATTCTACTTCAGTATTTATCCTGATTGCTAAAAACAGCAAACCATCATACACCAGAATTCCTTTAGACTTTTGACAGTCAAAACTCCTCCTACAATTCTCAAGTTCCCTTTAGAGGCTCCATCAAAATTCAGTTTTACATAATGTATAGGAGGGGGAGACCGAGGCTTGTTACTATTAGTCTTTTGCTACTCATTGTTTCTCTATTTTTGTTGACCATTTGGATTCACTCTTAGCCCTTTAACAAGGATTAACTTATCAATCCCACACCTCACAAGAATAGCAGATTCTATGAAGGGGAAGGAAGAATTAACTTTCCTTAATTCCAAAATAGCATAAGCTCTAATGGCTGTGCGATTCCAACTTCTCTCAACCAAAGATACCTTATCTCTAAAGATACTTGAGTTACATTCTAGTCATACCCCTAAGGAGTACTCAAGATAGCTATGTTCCATAATCCTTTCAAGTTGCTATAAACTACCAACCAGATACATAACAGTATTCTTTCTGAACATGGAAGGAACCAATACAATCCCATGAACAATAAAACTTTATACCAAAACTCTAAGGAGAGAGCAATGCCAAAAGCAAATGATTAACTAATTTTCTGTATCACCATACAAAGTACATCTCGATGGTCCATCAAATCCTCTCTTAATTAAATTGTCACAAGTCAATAATTTGTTAAGTGTAGCCAGCCACACAAAGGCATTGCATTTTGGTGGAGCCTCCTCACACCACAATAATCTAATAGGCCACAACTCTATTGCTAAAAAGGACCTTTTCTTCAATAAAGTATATCCTACAGACATTGCAGATCCCTAAAGGACATCAATTCCATCTAGCATTATCCTGATGGTTTAAGCTAGTTACAATAATAGATGTCGAACTTCTGCTCCTCCAAGATATTAACCTCATCTAAACTCTTCTAGGCTCCATAAGAACAACCATTCACCTTATTTTTCTAACAATAATCACAAAATTGGATACACCAATTTGTTGTAAGATTTCTTTTTGATTACTCCATCCAACTCACAAAAATTGCTTAAAGAGGTATGACACAAACCTTCATAGTGCACAACATTTTCATAATTTTTTAAAAGGCAAACCAAAAGCAAGAGGCTAGGCAAAACCACCAAAGAGTGTCATGTCCCCTTTCCCTATAAATCATGTAACAGACCAAAATGACCATTTCTAGACTCCCATATTTTCCCCAATCCCATTTTGTGTGTAAGTTCTTCCCCTTAATCTCCCAATCATCTGCCTAAGTCCCCCAAGGTTCCTAAGTGTGAAGGCACGAGAAAGTTCCTAAGTCTATGTAAGCAATCAAAGTCACGGAGTTACCCTCCCCAACGCACCTTTCTTCTCAAGATCGTCTCTCTCTTGACCATTGCGATGTCAAACTTCTCCATACTACCATGCCTCTCGATCAACCCTAGCTTTCACCCCTCACCTCCTTGAAATTTCTAAGTCCAACATGCAATCATACCCCGTCCCTCCTCACATTCAATTCAAATGTCAAACTCCTTCCCTCTAGCATACCTCACCTCCAAACTCCAATCTTTGACAAAACACATAAACCAAACACATAAACCATGAGCCAACCTTGACTTTCAAACTTCTCAACACTCCTACCATTTTTCATTATCCCTCTCCACCTACCACCTTGCATGTCAAGAGTGCCATTAATGGTAGAATGACAACATAGCTCCCCGTGGGATTCCACTTGGCACTAACATTCATCCCAATCCACTTGAAGCAAAACCACATTTACTTCTAGCAAGACAAACCATGAGGAAGCCAACAACCGCCATTAATGCAATAGCTAGGGTTTTGAACCCAAAGGGGCTCCTCATCATACTTACCATCTCCAACAAGAGTGAAGGGAAATACACTCAACAGCTATTAAAAGCCATTCCTACATACTAGGCCCAAGACAAAGATCACAATGTGGATTTTGATGCTCTTCTTGGGTGTCTTAAGTTTATAGTGATGGGATCAAAGGGGCATCTTCAGACAACCCAATACAAACCCTCACCAAAATTCATCATAAGCACTTGTGTTCAAGTGTCTAGATCTAAGAACAAAACCCACAAATTTGTGAAGGTTGAGAGAGGAAAAGCTTGTAGATATGATGTCAGAGGAAAAAGCCCCTTCAGCAAAAGGAGCAATCTCACACAATAGTTGCATTCGAGCATAAATGGCAGATAATATCAACAATATCAAGCCTAAACAACACTTTCAATCATCACAGATGTAAGTGTTAACTTTTAGCACTTTCGGATTAATATAAACTCAGAAAACAGATTTTAGTTTCTAACTAAATTGATTAGATGCAAGATTTAGAGTTTTCTACGTTTAGGCATCACATAGAAATGAACAAACAAGAACAAGACACGGTTACCCTGGGAAAACCTCCTAGGAGGAAAAACCCAGCCAGAAAAGATCCTCAGATCTGATTATGGATTATATTCATATGAAGATTACAACACTTATCTTTAGTACTTGAAGATGATTGCACATAGGGCTGATAAGGTCTTCAACAAGTCTGCACTTTTGTAAGACTCAAGCCTACCCCATTTAACACAGTAATCAGCAATCAGATCCACACCCTAGGTCAGCACTTTATTGTATCTTAAGTCTGCCCCCTTCCCTGAAACTGGACTGCAACCCTAGCTGTTTGAATCTGGAATAGTTCGCCCTCCTTGTAATGGCATTGCAGAATAGTTCGCCCTCCTTGCACTAGTATTTGCTCTTGATATTAGCGCCTTTTATGACAGATACAAATCGCCAATATTACTTCTTCAAACTTCGCATTTTAGGCAGAGGTATAATTCGCATGGAATGATAAAACTGAATGAGTGAGTAATGATGTGAAATTTATGTTTATTTATATGTGGAGCAATAATCTTAATCATGTCGGATTGCCTTATAAATTAAAGACCTTTAATTTATTTGACCGAAATGCATAAAGGATAGGGTTGGCCCTATTCATGTTGGCATGTTAGCTTGTATGTAGCGTGGAGTGTAGCGTGGGGTCTTTTATTAGATGCCGTGAGGTATAGGGCCCAGCCCTACACGTTGGGGAAGGGGCTGGCCCCCTTGGATGGATTCCAATGTTGCCCAAGGCAATTGGAATCCGCCATTCCCTAATTATAATCAACAATAAGCAATGTTGTTTCAATTTGCCTTAGCTACTATAGGAAAATATTGTAACACTTTACAATTTCATTCCATTTAATAGATGATCTGTCATTTGGATTCCCTATAAAACATTGTACCCTTAAGTTTTTTATGCAGCTATGTAGTCCTGGGCTATCATTCTTGTGACAATTGTATTTTAACCTATTATAGCTACAATAGTGGTGTTTTGTACTGAATTCTGAACCATTTAATACAAAGTTGCATGGACACAGATACGGTATCCAATACGGATACGGCTATTTTTTAAGACCCCCAATATGGATACGGCTGGACACGTCATTCATAAAAAACACATACACATATATTTAACACAATTTTCTAAGTTATTCAAGGAGATTTTCATTACTTCAAAAGCAATATAGACACATAATTTCTACATAAACAATGATAAGTTGATTTAACCTTTTACAATATGCAAAAATAGAAGAGTTGCATTGGAAGATAACCCAAAAAATGGGTCACTGAAATAGAAAAACATTCATTTGTCTTTCTCATTTGGTGTAGGTTTTGTTAATACCATTTTAAAAAAAAATACATTAATGAAGTTTTTTAAAATTAAATTTTGGAAGATTTACGTCAATTTTTTAAAAAAATCAAATCACATTAGTATTTAGCATGGTTGGAAATCTAAAATTTTTGGGCATGCGTGGGTACAATATTCGACGTGTATCTGGGCTGTATCGGATACATATCCGTTTCAAAAATGAGAACGGATACGGGGAAACGTGTTCCCGAGAAGGGACAAAAGAGTTTCCGGCAACTCTGATTGTCTTTCTTGTAGGTTGTTATTTATGTAAATGAAATGAGGAACTTCTATTTTTGCTTAGATTGGGCAAAACAGATCAGGATTTATTATTTTAGGCTTAATTAATGAAGTATAATTATTTTCAAGTTTGCTAAAATTATTTACCCTAATTTTAGCATGAGACGTTACAAAGAGGAAAAGAGTAGAAGAACCAAAGCAACCCAATGAGGTGTGGCAACGAGGGAGCAAGCCCAAGAAGTCAATGAAGGGGTAGCCACTACCGCAAAGAGAAAGAAGATGATGTGAGCCATTGTGGCAATAAAGGAGATGTCTACAACAACTACCACAAGGGTAGAAATGGTGGTGGAAGTTACTACAAAGATGAAAGAGTAGAAGAAACCTAACACAAGGAAGGTCAACGGGAGCATGGAGGATATTCTTAGCATGATAAAAAAGGAAGCGAGAAGGAAAGCCAAAAATTCTTTAGAGGAACCTATTTCACATGGGGCAAATGACACGAAGACTTGTGTCAAGGACAAAGGGTAGAGAGCAACGCCAAAGTTGCATTTAATGATGAGAGGTCTCCCACTTCAAAGAGGGACCCTAAGGATGGGGATATGTTGGTTCCACAGAGGGCTCTAAGGTGCAACATGGGGAGTAAACCAACACAAACGAAAAGTTTGTTTAGGACTCTATGCAAGGAAGGTGGTAAAAGTTGTGAAGTGGTCATATATAGTGGTAGCATAGACAATTTGGTGTCTATAGAAATCATCAACAAGTTGGGACTAAAAAGAATGAGGCATCTGCACTCGTACAAGCGTGGCTGGTTTCAACAGGGTGACCTGATTTCAGTAGAAGAACAATGCTAGATGAAGTTCAACATCAAAGTGTACCATGATGAGGTGTTGCATGATATTGTGTCAAGGGATGTCTGCCAAAAGTGCAAGCTATTGCCACTCAAGGCAAGCAAGGGACAGTTTTACAGCAAAACGGGAATATGCATTAGGGAGAAGTGATATGCATTGATTCCAAAGATATGCAGCATTGCTGGAACAAATAGTAACACCACAAATGCAAAAGTAGGAAAAAGAGTTGGAGGAAGAAAAGGAGATCATCGAAAGGAAGCAATCCAAAGGATTAGAAAAATGAACAAGAGGATAAGGAGCTACACGGAGGAATCTACGGCCTTGGAAGATCAAAGGGAAGGATATGTGGCAGCGAGAAACAAACTAACAGATATGAGGGATTGGTTGATAGGAGAGGAAAACCTGTTGTGACTGAATAAAGGCCAAGGGTGGGTGATGTGAAGCATGACTGGTGCAAAAAAGTAACATAAGAAAGGTGGGAAAGTAGTGCTCAAGGTGGATCGCTGGAAGCATACCTGAGGAGGTGAAAAGAGCGAGATGAAGTCACAGTGAGTCAAAATTTCCAAGCTGAGGCCAGTTGCCCTATAAAATGAGGGACTCATTTTTTTATTTACTCCAGGTGTCTAATGCATAAGCATCCTAAGGATAGTGTGGAGAATCTACATTGTGTCTAAAAATATAGGCACCTAAGGTAAGATTGTCTTTGACAAATAGTTGACGATTTGGGATGAGAAAAAGTTGTTGCATTTCACCACATTGGATAATTAGGTATTGTGGTTTCAGTAAAATTTGTGTGTGATTTATTGATCGTCTAGTAAAGTTTGAGGTAATTTGGATAAGTTTCGTTTAGTTATTTGGCAAAAAAGTGGTTACATGTTGGCAATTGAAACTGTTTTGATTTGTGGAGGATTTTTTCAGGTTTGCACCCAAGGATAGATATTCCACGAGGTTGTGTGGATTGTAGGAAGGTGTGTGATGAACCGCATGGAGATAGGATTCAAAATTTTGTTACTGCAGGTTGGCAACACATTTCATGTGGTTTTGGGCTTCACGCCATCTTGGGGCTGACTCGGATTATTTGGGAAGCTGCAGAAAGGAATAAATATGAGATTTCAAAGCAATTGGAAGCAAGCAAAAAAGATTATGAAAAGTAGTGGAATTAGAATAGAGCAACAACCAAGGTGTAATGTCCCCATTTTCAAATAGGATTTAATAATAAATACTAAAAATAAAATTTAAAATACATTGATCAAAAAAATAATAAAATTACAATATAAAAGAATAATAATAAAATTTAAATTTAAATATAAAAGAATAATAATAAAATTTAAATTTAAATATAAAAGAATGAAATTAAAATAATTATAATTTAGTTAAGGTTAATAAATGGTAATAAGGCATGAAATGAAAAGTTGTGACTCCCTTAAACATGAGGTATAAAAGGGAGGAGAGAACTACATTTGCAGGAGGGAATTTTAATCTACAATCAGAAGTGCAGATCTGAATTAAATAATAAGACAGCAATGAGGAGACCTGACCCTTTAAAGGGCTATCTCTTTCCAAAGAGATGTGTCTCTTTAATGAGAGAAGAAGGTATAAAGAGAGTAAGCAATTAAGATAAAGAGAGGGGAATAGAAATTCAGATTATGAGTTTAATATAGAAGGGTGGGGGCAGCAATCAAGGAATGGAATGAAGAGAGGCAGAAAGAATGAAGCATAGGGATTAAGGAAGGGTTAATGGAAGACGAAAGGAATGGGCAGAAAATAAGGAAGTGACTTTTAAGGACAGAAATGGTGACAGGTTATGACCCTTCAAAAGGGCGGTAATTGTGAAAGGTTGTGACCCTTGCAAATGGAAGGCATGATGAAGGGGTGTGATTTCTCCCTCACAATAGAAGATATAAAGAAAAGAAGGTCTCATTTGAGAAGGGAAAAGAGATAACAATTGGGAAAGAATATATTATTCTAAAAGTAGCAATGAAGGGTGGTGACTCAATTCTAATGAAGGGTGGTGACCCAAGTCTTATGAAAGGTGGTGTCCCTTTCACCAATGAAGTATAAAGAGATCATTCCAATCATTCAATGATCACTTATCAGTCATCATTCCAATCATTCAAATCAAGTGAGCAATCAATCAGCAAATCATTCTATCAGAATAGCATTCATTCAAACATCAAATCAGACTTCATTATATTATCACTCACCAATACCTCAAATCATACAATCAAGGGAATTCATTCAATCAATCAATCACTCATCAATCATCAGATCAGAAACAAAGACATTAATAAAATAATAAAATAATAAAATAATATCCAGATCAAACAGAAAAGAAGATTACAAGAATACTGAACGCTATAATAATCAGATCAGAATATAACTCGTGAATATTCCAACCCACTATGGTAATATAGAAATTGTTGTTTAGTTTTATATATATGGATTTATTGCACATATCTGTTATACATTATTAAGCATTAAAATATAGATTTAACACTACAACACTCTGTCAAAAGGGAAGGAAGGAAATCTGCAATTAAGGGAGAACAGCTATAGAGCACCCTGCTACGATGGCAAATAGGGAGAGAACAGCTATTAGGGCACCCTATTACACCGAGAATGGCTAAGGGCACCCTATTGCAATTTCCCTTCCAACTCCTACATTGAGGGACTGTTGATGAACCCAAGATTCTCCAGCCATGGAAGAATGGAGGGGGATTGCATGGAGGGAGAAACGGCTGTCGCTCGGCACCCTGCCATGCCTCCTTATTCCATATCTTTCATGACTGAGATCCCACATACAAATTAGACTCTAACTCAGAATCAGGATTCAAATTCAAGATCACATTATTTAAAGAGATATTTTACTTGGTACAACGTAACCCTAACCATAATTTGTTGCAATTGCAATTCTAGGGCAAATTCTAGGGCAAATTAGGAAGGGGACATTACGCAAGGAGCAAATACTGGGAGGAGAGTGAGGCAACAAAGAGCATGATGTGGAGTACAATCATGTGAGCAGGGAGTGTGAGGACTATATAGTATCATTGTGAACTTGAGTACAGCAGCGAGTCCAGAAGTGGTTATGTGTATATGTGAGGAAAGCCATTGTGGCAGATTGTAACTAAGTTTTCATTATGAAATCAATAAAAATAAGAGACCTTCTGCTGATTGGGTTTTTCCATTGTTGAGGATTTCCCAAGGTAAATCTGGTGTCAATTGTGGTGTTTCTTTCTGCTTTTTGTGTGGTTAATTGTGTGGCTGCACGATTGGAGGGTTCTTCTTGAGACCCTATAGCCGTGACCGCATTAGTTGTTGCTAATAGTAGAAGTGTAATATTTAGTGGTTTGAAGGTCTTTTCTAGTGGCAATTGATTTGTAATCGGAATCTACAACTATTAATAGAAAGACAGCTTAATCCATTTCCTGCACATATTATTTGATGCAGTGGCTTGTTATGTTTTCTGAGGTGGGGTACTCAAATTTAACCCCATTTCTGACTAACTGTTCACAATGTATTAACTTCTGAGAGTCTTCTATAATAAAAACTATATAGTTGAATCCGAGTACTCTCAAAGTCTCAATGCATTAATTATATATATATACATATATATAGAGAGAGAGATATATATATAGATATATATATACACTTAACTTCTGAGAGTCTTCTATAATAAAAACTACATAGTTGAATCCGAGTACTCTCAAAGTCTCAATGCATTATATATATATATATATATATATATATATATATATATATATATATATATATATATATATATATATATATATATATATATGGCAAAGTTTAAAACCCCTGTAAAAAATATATGTACGTACGTACAGGTATGTATGGATGGATGGATGGATTTAAATACATAAGTCACCTTCGAGAGATAAAAGAAGGGATGTTGTATGCTACATTTGCATGCTGGACAGACCAGACCAAACAATCGTGTTTAGGTTTCCTTTAAATCAGTTTATCTTTAGCCTCTAGTTTGATTGATAATTACCAATCCTCCCATTACCCCATGCACAGACAAAAATGGTAAATATGTGCCCTATTTTAAGAAGACAAAAAATGGAAAACATGTGCTAGGTAAGTGCGGCCGTGCCTGGTCTGGCCTGGCAAATGATATTAGATATGACCTCTTTGTATCATTGCAAATGGGATCCTCTCTGGCTCACTTGAGTAATTATAGCACAAGTTCAATGTGGCAACTCATCTAGTCCTACATTTGAGTGACTGGCCACAATGCATCCGTTGACTGATTGCAATGCATATCTGCTGAATCTTTCATATAGCTTTATAGTAATATTTAGAAAACAACCTGATGTTCTAACGATCATCCAATTATCTCATCGATTCCAGGCTTATGTATACTGCGGTCCAACTCTCTCCTTACAAGAGCGATTCGACAGCAAGTTGGCATTTCAAACAATGTTTCCATTTCTACTTTCAAAGATATGAAAACAAGCAAACGTGGCTCTAAACCCTGTTATTTCTGCATTATCATTCGCTGCGGAAGGCCTAATTGGAGCTTATCATACCAATTACAATTGAACTGGCAAAATTTGCATATTGCAAGGGTTTGTAGCTTGGAATATAGCAATCACTCATGTTTCATGACAGATATTGTTTGCTGTGCCCCTTAAATTTGATGCCAGGCAAACGGGCACCACGAAAGATCGCATGGGATGGATGCATAAAATTATGTAGCGATTAAAAAATAATAATATTGGAGACAATACCGTCAGTTTCGAGACATATTCTGCACTGAATCTGATCAGCAGGGCCTGCTTCCAAATCAATGGAGTCTCTCTCCCTATTCATCACAAGAAGCGATGTCGCCTCGCTGATATTCATGTTCGTGCTCATATTCTTGCTCGACGGATCCCCCACTTCCATGTTCCAATTCTCCTGCACCCTCGTCCCTCCTTCCTCACTCTCACAAACTTCACCCACTGGCTTCCCTTTTACCCCTACGCTACCCGACGGTACGTTGGACACGCCAATGGGAAACTACGTATATGTAACGGTGAAATTTGCATACCCGTGCTAGTTTCCATGTAGATTTGGGGCCATTTTCATGGAATGGTTCCATATATGGGGGAGGGTACTATGGAGATGGTAGTTGATGAAAGTGATTTCTTTTGATATTTATTTTTAAAAAGAATTTCTTAAATTTAAAAAATAATCAATAATGTGATATCGTATCAGTATTTAGATTTGAAGTCATTTTCATGAAATGATTCTATAAATTATATAATAATATGGTAGGGGAGAGGGTACTACGAAGATAGTAAGTTCTTTTGATATGTAAATGTCATGTTAATATTTATTTTTTTAAAGAGTTTCGTAAATCTAAAAAGCAATCAATAATGTGATGTTGCATGAGTATTTAAATTTGGGTCCATTTTTATGAAATGATTTCATAAATTATATATATATGGTAGGATACAGTGTACTACGGAGATACTAGTTGATCAAAGTGAGTTCTTTTGACATTTAAATGTCCTCTTAATATTTATTTTCAAAAAGAATTTCTTAAATCTAAAAAGCAATCAATAATGTGATGTCACATTAGTATTTAGATTTAGGCTCATTTTTTGTGGAATGATTCTAATAATTATATATGATAGGGGAGAGGGTACTATAGAGATAGTAGTTGATCAAAGTGAGTTCTTTTGACATTTAAATGTAACCAAAATGTGATGTCACGTAAGTATTTAGATTTGGGCCCATTTTTATGGAATGATTCCATAAATTTTATATATTAGGGGAGAGGGTCTATGGAGATAGTAGTTGATCAAAATGAGTTTTTTTGACATTTAAATGTCATGTGAATATTTATCTTCAAAAAGATTTTATTAAATATAAAAAGCAACCAATAATGTGATGTCACGTCAGTATTTAGATTTCGACCCATTTTCATGAAATGATTCCGTAAATTATATATAGTAGGGGAAAGGGTACTATGGAGATAGTAATTAATCAAAGTGAATTCTTTTGATATTTAAATGTCATGTCAATATTATCATGTGATGTCATGTTAGTGTACCAATAAATATGACTTAGCGTACAAGTATGGATCTTATTTTTCTTTATGACTATTCTGGACACCTCCACACAAAAAAGCATGTAGATGTGGCATCATATTTCAGCATGTGGACTCGAAACAAAATTTTATAAACAAGGGACTTACAAGTAAATTGTGATACAAAATTGAAAGTGATTTGAATTTACCCATATAAAATTTTGGGAGGCACAAAGTTAGAGTGTTCAACTATAGGACCCTCTCCCTTAAGTTGTTTTGTTTTTATTGTTTGAGGGCCTTATACAAACACAAATTCATTTAGCAATTTGATAGTGACGCACAAGTCATAAGCTAAATCTCTTTGGCTAAGAAGCAAGGATTGAGGGGTCTTCATTCCACCAAAGTCGTTTAGGATATGATATTGGTCTCATCCCTTATGGTGTCAAAGCTTTGCACTAAGCATGACTTGATCCCTAGTGGGCTCATTCAAAACCATTCAACTTCACCAATAGAACAAGGGTCCATTGACAAGTGGTTTTGGTCTTTTGGTGGTTGTTTTTATTTTGTTTCTCACATTTAATATATTTTAATTATATTTATTTGTATTCTTATATATTTTGTTATTTATATATTATTTATTTGCTTCCATTTGTATTTATGTTTACATGTTCATTCGTTATTTTAATATTGGCATTTTTTCTTTTGGGTCAATTTGAAGTTGTTTAAGATATATGTATATATATATAGTGACTTAGATTGTTCTCAATTTTAAATTCAAATTTTGAAGTTTGACATTTCTTAATAATCATTATGAGATGATTTTGTACATGTTTTTCATGACTTGAGGCTATGTTTTGGTATTTAAAGACATTCATTTATAGAAATTAATTATATTATAGAATAATAAGACTGCAAGGAGACACAAATAAATTTCTACAAAGATAAAAATAAATAACCAAAATCATATAGGTCACTTCTATGCTCAAGACCATTGTCTTCAATCATTAGTTTAAAATCGTAAAGTTGATATAAATAGAGGGTAGGAGAATTTGGACCAAAGGATCCACCAATCTTTCCTAAGATGTTTGCAAACACCATATTGATAGAATCAAACATAAATAAGGTCAAGACAAATATATCATTATGGTAACTTTTCGTTGGATTATTCTTGCAAGTCACATATTGTTCTCGTGCATCAAGTCATTTCATGGCAAATCATGGGATTGTATAAAGCTTGAAACATTCGTCAGAATGCAAGCATTATTTTCTATATGTAGTGACTAGATTCTATGCAACATTAACATAAACTCTTTAAAATTATTCCTAGAGCTAAGTGCTACCTATCCTCCTCTTTAGTTATTACGTTTATTATTAGTTCCTCCAAGAATTATAGTTGAGGGGTAGCCTCAAACAACAATTAAACTAATTTTTCTTTTCCAATCAGAAATTAGCTTTCATTTTTATTAATATGGATTATGAAGATTAAGGATGCAAAATTACTCAAAATTTAACTCAGTAGAAATTTGATGGCATATGATTGGCCTATGTTTATGATAGCATAGAATAATAGTCCCTTGATGGAAGAGAACTTATAGATTTCCAAGTCTAAAATTAATGATCTTTGCTATTTTACATTGTTGATTTTAGTTATAGCAATTTTCTATATCCTTCTTGGCTATGTTTCCCAATACGATATAATGGTCTTGCACAACCCTAGAAGAAAATACCATGACATTTTTTTACTTTTCTATGTCATGGAGTTTTGTTGATAGCCATCTCGCATGTAAATACAATGTGGCCCCCAAAAAAGTTTACAAATGTGGTTTCTAAGGAATAGTTGACATTGTGGTGTTTCTCTACCACTCAATAGTCCTTCTGACTCATTAGAAGACTTGGTCATGGATGCATTAGCGAACTCCACCAAAGCTAATTGCAAACTAAAGAAAATAGTGGTGCTAATTGACACAACAGTAGGAAATGCAACAGTTATCAATTGCAAACAAAAGAGGACAATTGGTGCACATTCATAAGAAATAGTGAAAGTGGGAAGAAGAATAATGTTTCTTATTCTTTTCCTTCTTCAAGCAATAATACAATCCAAAAATTGTAATCTTTACTCTAAGTAAGCATGCTAAAAAGAGTTAGAAATTTGCAAAGAGGTTTACCTTAATTATTGTTGGTGTCTTTGAAAAAGAACATTTAAGAGTTAAGACCATGAAGTGCCCACAATATTTTTAAAAAAAATTATCCATAAAAAATAAACTATTTTACTTAAATCCATTTACTAATAAACAAAGTTCTCAGCATGTTGTTGCTTAGGCTTGGAAAAAATATTAGAGTGGGAAAGGCCCATAGTAAAGAATGTCAAAGCCAAAATACATTTGCTACAAAAGTTGGTGAAATGTGTTTACAAATCATGCAACCTAAACTACACATAGCAATTGGCTAGAGATTACCTGTTATTTCTATGTGTAAATCTTGTAATTCTATATTTAGCTAATTTATATTTTTAATGTTTGGACTACTCTTATAGTAAAGCCTTTCAAATAGTTAAGATTTGAATTCCTAATTACATATGCTCTTCTTAGCCAACTCACTAGCATTAGCACTTTATTTGATGGAGAAATCAATGCTTGAGTAATCATGTTGGAATGGTGTATGAATCACTGCAAGCATTCAATTTGTTGAAAATTGATTTTTAGATGCAATGTGTATTTTCATTAGTACAAAATTGTTGGTGTAAATAATTATTCATCATGGATATTATTACACTTACTTAAGTTTACTTAGGATAATGCATTTCACAGTAGTTTGGGTATGAGACACTTGGGTGTTTGTGCCACATTGGGATAGTGTGTGTAGGAGAAATTCCACCTTTTATGGTGTTGATTTTGTTGTTACACTCCACATTCAGTGGGTGATCCACCTCATGTGGACTATTATATTATTTCTCCTACCTACCCACACCTATTTCCTACCTACCCTTGTTTCTTATTGAGCCACATGTCATGTTTGTGTGCTCACATATCCCTAGCCTTGCCTATATAAGCAGGCTCATCTACATTGTATGTAACAACTATTGAATCATTATTATTGATCATTTTCTATTGATGAGAATACAGTTTATTCTTATCCTATATTGTGTCTCTATTTTGTACATTTCATTGAGCTCTTGATCTTGGCAAAATCTCACATGGTATCAGAGCCATTGGGGCTTCATTGATTCGTCTTGAAGAGGCATTATTGCGACGTCAAGAGGCAAATCTGAGGAGCAGCATCTTTTGGAGGCGTCCTAGACCAGATCCGACCCCGCCATTGCGTCCAGAAGGCAGTTTCCATGAATTTTGGTTATAAAGTCGGCCTATTTTGGTGAGAAAAAAAAATTCGCCAATTTTGCTATAATCGTACGGATTTCGAAAAATTTTAGAATATTTTTCGAAAAAAAAAAAAATTTGTTTTTTCTGAAATATTTTTCAAAAATCAAAAAATAAAATAAAATTGAAAAATCAAAAAAAAAAAAAAAAAGCAATTTTTGGGGGGTCCGCAGACCCCCCCCCGTGACCCGTAGGTTGCAGATTGCAGGTCTGCAGCGCCGTCCGGACCTGTCGCAGTCAGTCCGGACCTGCCGTTCGTCAGAACTTGGTACCCGCGCCGCCAACCCGTACCCGTTGTCGCCGATCCCCGCCGCAGGTCCCCACCGATCGCAGACCGACACCACCGCCGTTGCTCGTAGGTCCTTCCGACGCCTCTCCCGCTCCTCTCTGGCAGCTGCTCCGCCCAGCGGCGCCCGCAACCACCGCCGGCCTCCTCTCCGGCGCCCTCAGCCTCCACCGTCGGCCATCGGCTCCGGCCGCTCTCTCTACCGGCGGCCAACCAGACCGGCGAACCCGCGCCGCCACGTGGCAGGCGGCCACTGGCCCGCAGGTACAAACTCTTACACATCATCCGTACAGTCGCCACGCAGACGCCACGCAGAGTTGCCCAATCAGCTTTTCCATACGCCACGTCGACAATACGGCTTGCACAATCACCGCGCCATGCAGTTCGTCCGTACAATGCCACATTAGCATCCGTACTGCACAGTCACCTGCCACGCCATCTGTCCGTACAGTACGGACGCCTAGTCAGCAGGGGAAGCGAAGTTTTGCGATAGTCATACGGCCGTCAAATTTAACCCAGTGACTTGCTGACGTCAGCGCCACGTCAACATTTTTCAAAAATTTGGCAGGCCCCTCTCATTTGCATTTTTGATTTTGCAGTTCAACTTCAAATGGCCATAACTTGCTCATTTTTGCTCCTTTTTTGGTGCAATTTTTTTTGAAATGGGCTAGAATTTCGTGCTCTCCGCAGCAGTGAAGAAATTTTTTGATTTTGATGCACGGATTTTTCATAAAATGCAATTTTTGGTGACTATACCTGAGTAATCCCAGTTTTTGCAACTTCAGAGGCTTCGTTTGGGGTCATACGACCTCCTTTTCAGGTGCCGTTTTTTTTTAAAGTGCGTATTTTTTCATCTACTTTCACATGATGCTATTAGATTGATGTCAATGTAAGTAGAAATTGTACTTTCATATTTTGGCCATTTTTGGCTCTCTTGGTACTTGTATATTTGCTTGAATCTCAGTTAGATTCATTGCACTATTGATATAAGTCTCTTGTATCTCATTTGAGAAGTTGTAAAATTTGCATCATAAGTCCACTTTGCCTTGTTTTGCAAGTGGCTCATTGTAATCGCACTAAGTATAAAGTGCCAAAATCATCACTTTAGGGGGGGTACTTTGATTGATTGAATTTGGGGGGGTGTCTCTTGTGCTTTTGTGCTCTTGTGTTCCTTCCTTTTTGCTGCTATGGGTTCTTCTAAGTTTCCTCTCTTAACTCCACATAACTATGCTACTTGGAAAATTGATGCATTGAGTAAACTTATGGAAAAAGGACTCACTCATTACATTGATGGAACTATTGTTGCTCCAGCTGATCCTAAGGTTGATCCAGTTGGTCACTTGGATTGGCTCACTAAAAATATCATGGCAATTGGTACCTTAAGAAAGTATGTATCAAAGGATCTCATTTTTCATATTGAAAAATGTACTCAAATCAAGGATGCTTGGCAAAAGTTTCAAGACTTGTATGGTCAAGTTGATGAGATTAGGGGATATCAAATTGATAGTGATCTCACCATGTTAGATCCTAAGAACTTTGATACTATACAAGATTATGTCACTAAGGCAAATGAGTTGAGGGCACAACTCAAAGATTGTGGCATTGATAAAAAGGATACTCAATTGATATTCAACTTGATAGGCAAGCTTCCACAAGAATATGCAGCATTTGTTTCTAGTTTCCAAACCCATAGGATGACAATGGGTTCAAGCTACAAAATGCCTACATTTGATGCTTTCAATGAAATGTTGATGATGGAACAAACTAAGTTGATAAGCATGGGCATTCTTAAGGCTTCTAAGTCTCAAGCATTAGTGACAAATCAAGGGAACAAAGGAAATCAAGGAAAGGACAACTCAAACAAGAAGAAATGGCAATCAAAGCCTAAGGAAAAAGCACCATCTTCTCCACAACAAGGAGATTCATCCTCTTCCAAGAGAGATAATTCACCAAAGAGAGAGAGACCTACTTGTGCTTATTGTAAAAAGATTGGTCATGAGGAGCATCGTTGCCATTCTAAGAAGATTGATGAGCTCACACATATCATCAAAAAGCATAACATTGATTTGCCTAAAGTCTACAAGAAGGATGATTCATCAACTTCCACTTCCTCACATTCAAAAGGAAAAGGGTAAGCATTCATGGCTTCTACAAGTGGAAAGACTCACTCTTTTGGAACAAGAAAAGGAAAAGCTCTATGTGCTACTATCAGTCATGATTCAAAGAGATGGCTTCTAGATTCAGGGGCTTCTCATCATATGGCATCTTCGCAGTCCATGTTCTCTACATTTGAGCCTTGCACCATGCCACAGATTTTGATGGGCAATCATACATACATGGATGTGATTGGGAAAGGATCTATTGACATTGGGGAAAACTCCTTCAATGATGTGTTGTGTGTACCCCACTTGACAAACAATCTCCTTTCTATCTATCAAATCACACATGGCGCAACTAAGAGAGTTGTGGGGTTCACACCTGACTCAGTTTTCATTAGAGACATGGAGACTAGAGCTATCATTGCGACTGGGGTGGTTGATCATGCATCTCGGTTATACTCCTTTTTAGATTTTGTTGATGATGATGATTTCACATTTGATGATTCTACACATTATGATCACACTTCTTGTGATGGTTCAGATTTTGAGGAGAACTTTGGACACTTGAACATGGAGATTCTCACATGTGACCCCGTTCTTGAGCCTTGTATTTCATCTCGTCATATTGATATCACATCACCTATTGCACCTGATGATGCAGATAGTGTGACAGTTTTGCCTTCATGTGATTCAGTGTAGCAGGATATTCTTTGTCTTCCAGCTTCAGATTCATGGGATGATTACTTGACAGATATTGCAGGTTTATTTATGGAATCCTACATTGCAGATTTGGGAGACATCATTGATGACATTCATCTTCTCTTTGATGAAGGTGATCCTTCTCCGATTGTTGCGAGGGCACAGTCTGACCCTCTTGTTCATTCTCTACATGATCATTCTTTCAAGGTTGACATGATTGTGGATACTTATGTACAGCAATTGGAGGAGGTCTCTTTATGTTTTGAGGAGACATGTGAGTCTTTGGGACATGTTCTACATCCATCTCCACTAGATCTTGGAGTGCCTTTTTCAGCAGTGTGGCACAGTTTACCACCTTTGGAGGGGGTATCTTTCAGCATCGACATGGGGACATTTGAGCAGTTTTCAGAGATTCCATTCATCATGAGTTTTCTTCATACATCTTCCCTTCTTGATTAGGGAGACTTCATGGATACACCTTTGGTTTTGTTTCTTCCTAAGGGGAGGAATGTTGTTCGACGTTCGTGGAGCAGTTTCTTCATACATCGAACTTCTATCCTTGGTGCAGATTCTCCATTGAGGGGGGGTCACAGTTTGACTTCTCTTCTTCTCTCATATGGGGGGGACTTTTTCCTCACATGGGGTTTTGTTCCTCACATTCTTCTATGAGAGTTCTCTTGTATGTTTTTCATCTCTCTTTTGGGGGAGGGTTTTTTCCCATTGGGTTTTTCTCTCTTTCCCCACTTTGTGAGAGATTTCATTGCATTGGTTTGCATGCATTTGCATGCATTTGCATTTGTATATGGGTACCTAACATGGCCTCGTAGTCGGGACCCATCTTGCACTGCTTAGTTGCATTGTAGACTTAAGTGCATTCCCCTAAGTTGCACTTAAGGGGGGGTGTTGGTGTAAATAATTATTCATCATGGATATTATTACACTTACTTAAGTTTACTTAGGATAATGCATTTCATAGTAGTTTGGGTATGAGACACTTGGGTGTTTGTGCCACATTGGGATAGTGTGTGTAGGAGAAATTCCACCTTTTATGGTGTTGATTTTGTTGTTACACTCCACATTCAGTGGGTGATCCACCTCATATGGACTATTATATTATTTCTCCTACCTACCCACACCTATTTCCTACCTACCCTTGTTTCTTATTGAGCCACATGTCATGTTTGTGTGTTCACATATCCCTAGCCTTGCCTATATAAGAAGGCTCATCTACATTGTATGTAACAACTATTGAATCATTATTATTGATCATTTTCTATTGATGAGAATACAGTTTATTCTTGTCCTATATTGTGTCTCTATTTTGTACATTTCATCGAGCTCTTGATCTTGGCAAAATCTCACAAAAATAATTGTTGTGCTTTGATGAAGATAACTAGTAGATGGCAACAACAATTTTATAATTGATTAACCTATATCTCAAATTGCATGTGCATATGAAAGAAATCAAGATAAAGAACCTTTAAGTTTGTGAAAAATATGTTGATCGAGCTTTCCAAACAAATATTAAAAAATATTATGGTGCAAAACTCCAATACTCCTTAAAAAAACAAATAACAAATAACCTGGTAGATGGAAATAGAGGAAAAGGAAAGAAGACTTTGAACAATGCAAGAAAATCATTATAATTTCATGGAAGGAGGAACTCACCTAACAGTTACGAAAGTAGAATTCTTCAGACTTGTTGGATGTGAACTTACAAGTGAATTCCATAAAGAATGTATCGGGGAGATAGGTAAAAGTGATAAATATTTTTCTCAATTATAAAGAGTACCAAATGTGTAGTTCTCGTGGCGTTCGGATGGGAGCTACAATTGCGGCTTTCATTCGGGCTAGGGAACCCATGCCCTAGCCCTCTCTTATCCTATTTGTTGCCTACAGTGTGGGGTCAAATTGGGGGATTTTTGCTATTTGCAAGGAGTTGCGCATGGGATCGAGGGCCTCTCTTTTCACATCTACTGACTGGTATTTTTTATTGCTAAGTCTTGGTTCAGCGGTTGTGTGGCGTCGTGGGGGTGTGGGATTTTTTCAAGTGGGGCCATTAGCATTTAGCTCAATGCAATAAGGGTTTTGTGGGGTGGTTTATCATTGTTGGGCTGATTTCTTTTTGGGATTTTGTGTGTGAGGTTTTGGGAGTGTTGATTTTTTTGATTTTTTTTTGATTTTATTTTTTTTGTCTCTTATGGTCTTGCATGGCCCAATCTAGAGCTTCATCTTTATCATAAAACCTCCCTTTTAGGGATGCATTGATCGAGGAAATTTCCTCTCGTATGCAAGATAATTATGGTATGAGGTTGAATAATATTGATTCTAGGGTAAGTGATTCTCAGTATGGAACTTTTTGGCTGCTAAGAGTTAAGGGGTGTCTTGTGATAAGTGATCACATGCTTGTGCTTGTGATTCAACTTGCTACTATGGAGGAGGATGTGATCTACAAATTCATGGGTATTTATGTGTCTCTATTTTTTTAGAATATTGTGTCTATAACATATTGAACGTAGAGGGTGAAATGGAGGTGATGTTGGCTATGAATAGCTATTTAATGGTGATCTTCTCAAGGAGTTCTAATAAAGGCTTTTGAAGGCAGATCTTGTTGGGCTTTTTATTAAGCCATGGTGTGTTGGGTTCAATCCTACGAAGGAACTTCCATCAAATGTTCTAGTTTGGGTGTGACTTCCATGGTTCTTGTTGGAATTCTAGAGACATGACATTTTTCATTTGGTAAACCTATGGGTCTGTTGCAACAAAATATGGACAAAATGGTAATTACTTATGCTCGTATTTGTATCAAAATTGATTTAAGTGTCTTTACTAGATTCTATGAAATTTGGTTGGGATCCACTTCTTAGATCTAGCAGCTGGATAATGAAACTCTTCCTTTTAGATGTTGGATTTGTCATGAATATGGTCATCTGTAGAGAATATGCCCCAAATCAAATCTTGCAAGGTTTTCTAGTCAAGGACTATCTCACCCACCACCTAAGTATGACAAAGGGAAGGCTCCTGGAGCATAAAGAGGGATTCATCTCAGTGAAAACCCATTATAAAGGAAGAGGATATAAGGGAAATTTGAAGAACATGTAGTTTTATGAGGTGTTTAATAGGTTTGATGCTCTGGATGACTTGGATCAATTTGATGAGGCCCTTGTCAGGCCACCTATTGGTTAGGAACTTGGGACTAAGGAACAAATTGTTAGTGTAAAGGATAGTAATCTTTCGATTGATCCACTAGCTAGAGATATAGATGCACAGATGGACACAAATATTCCATTCATGATTGCAGGTGAGGTGGAAACTAATGGCTGCAAAGGGGAAATATTATCCAAGTCTAGTTGCCTCTATGACTAACCTTGAGAAGGAATATCAAGATGTCATTATAAGTAAAGGAACCTCGCTTGCATTAGGTTTGTAACAAAAATCTCTCAAGAAGGCGGCTCTTGAGAAGGCTCCTAAGGTGGGTAGGAAGAAAGACCTAGATAAAGTGAAACCAATTTATGAGACATTGGTTGAATCTGATTTTGTAAAACCCATTGATTCTCATTTCTCTCCATCTCAAAAATAATATGTAATGTTAGATGTATGAATAGCATCCCTGGACAAAAAGCTAATCAAGATTTGATTCAATTTCATTCTCCAAACATTGTTTTATCGAGGAAACCAAGATGTTTGTGGAAGGTATGTTGAGTTTGTCTTCTAAGATTTAGACTAGAGGTTAGTGTCGGTGCTTTGGGCCTCATATAAATTCAAGTGGTGTGGCTTTTCTTTGGGACCCACACGAAGTTGTCCTATTAGATCTTCAATGTCTATGGTTGCTTCAAGTTTTGAATCGGGCAAAGTTAATCTTCTCACTGGTGTGTATGCTCCTACGGATCTCCTAAGAAAGTCTTTGCTTTGGTTTCATATTAGGATGGCTAGGTTCCTTTCTCCATAACTCCCTTGGATCCGTGTAGGGGATTTTAACATTGTTTTAAGTATGGATGAAAAGAGGGGTGGTTTTGTCAAGCTTGAGTAGTCCTCAACGCTCTTGAGGGATAACATAGATCCTTTGAATGTGGTGGATATAAATTCATCTAATGGAATGTTCACTTTCTTTAGAACCTCCAAAAATCCTTCTTTCAAATTTCAACTAATGTGGTTGAGATATTTTTCTTTAAAAGATTTGATAGTGGATTGGTGGACCAAGTGGAAGCCAACATTTGGGAAAAAATGTTCTCCTTACCAAGTGGCTTAAAGTTTGTTTAATATATGCTGAAAATATGGAATAGGTGGTGCTTTGGTAATGTTTTCTCGATTAAGGTTGCTACCCAATCTCACCTGGGTGACTTTACCTGTCAAATTTGGGATCATGGTCTTATTGAAGCGTATTTTCACCTTGAAGCTAAAGCTATGAAAGATCTGGAGGAATGGGAATTATGTGAAGAAATATTCTAGAAGCTGAAATTCATAATTGAATGGTTATAAGAAGGAAATAAAAATTTATTGCTTTTTTCACAACTCAGTTACGGATAGAAATCAAGGGAATCTCATTACTTCTCTCAAGTCCTCTAAAGGGAATCAAATCTCTTCTTTCAGTATGATTTCAAGGGAGATCAAGAATTACTATTCTAGTCTATTTATTGAAGATGCCCCTTTGATAAAAGAGGAAGCGGTTCTTATTTTAGATTATATTCCTTTTCCAGTCTCTAATGAGATGAATGAGTCATTAATCGAGCCTATCACCTTTGATGTAATAGAGGGAATTGTGTTCTATACGAGGAAAGGGAAAGTCCCTAGATTTGATGGCTTTCCTATTTAATTTTACCAAGAATTTTGGGATATTGTTAAATTGGATCTTCTCGAGGTTGTTCTGGAGTCTCAAAGAAATAAATACATGTTGAAGGCTATAAATGCTACTTTCCTATTTCTTATTACAAAAAGAGGAGCAGATCCTTTGGATCTCTTTAAGCCTATAGCCCTGTTCAATATTGCTAATCAAATTATTACTAAGTTGATTGTTGAGAGACTTAAGTTGTGGCTTAGCTTCCTTATTTTAGCGGAGCAAGGATGCTTTGTTGTTGGCAAACAAATTTTGGATAGATTTGTTTTTGAAATGGAGGCTATTCATTCCACGGAATATTCCAAAGGGAATGCTATATATATCAAGATTGACATGCCAAAGCTTATGATGGGTCAAATGGACCTTTTTGAATAAGGTCTAATAAGATTTTAGGTTTGGCAGAAAGTGGATCAAATGGGTCAGATTTGTGTCACTTCCTTCTCTTCCTTAGTTCTTATCAATAATGAGCCTTTTGAGCTCTTTGGGGCATCTTAGGGTCTTTGTCAAGGTGACCCTTGTCCCCTTATCTATTTATTTAAATGGTTGAAGGCCTGGGGAGAACTATAAAATCTTGTGTGAGGCAAGGGTTGGTTCAAGGCTATAATTGGGGTGACAAATTACCTCCCAACTAACACTTATAATTTGCGATGTTGGAACTATGTGTTGTTGTGGTTGTCATTGATGTCAAACTTGTTGTTCTGGATAGTTGTTGATTTGGAAAGTCGATGGTGCAAAAATGTCTTGTTGTGTTGGTGTTGCAGTTGTTCTATTAGTTGTTCCATAAATGTTTGGGTCTGGAAAGTGTTGGCAATGTTGTTTGTTATTGTTATCTTCTTTGGATGTAGCTTTGGTATTATGGATATGATAGTTTTGCGGTCCAAAACTATTGTTGTGTTCTTCGAATGTTGTGGCATTGTTCATAGTTGGTTGTGATACTCTATTCTAGACCTATCTTTATCTCTATATATGATTTATGGAAAATAATTTGATGTGTTTTGGGTCTCATCGTAGCGTTTGGAGATCTGGATTTGAGTTATTTGCATTGGAGGATATGTTTTGATCGTTAATTGCTTATATAGATATGTAGCATATTGGTGTGTTTTTAGTTATGTTTTGGTGATTTTGGATCAGTAATTTGATCTTTGGAAGATGTGCTTTGGTCCCCTCTTTCTCTTGGAGTGGATCAACATGTGTATTTTGGTCTAGAAGGTATATTTTGTTTTAGGCCAACTTTGTTCAAGCTTTGATGATCTATCTTGTATATAAGGAATGTGCACATGATTGAGTTGTGTGTGGAAAGTGAGTAGAACTGTGAGAATGGGAAGAGCGGTGTAGAGAATGCAAAAGGAAGTGTACAAAATTCAGTGAAGAGTAGGGAAGAAGAGACGTGTTTGAATGATACGCAAGTTGTGTTGAGACTATGGCATAGATATGAGACAAAGTGTTAATATTTGATGTCTGAGTTGTGTGTGTTGATGTTGGCCACTTGATGCGGATTTCAAGGACAACTTCATGACTATGAGTCCTTTTCAAATCATTTGTGTATCTTGCCCTATTGTAGTTAGCTTCAAGTTTTGTAAGTCACTTTTTGTATCTTGTCCCAAAAGCAGTTAGCCTTGGTTTGCAAGTTTGGAGCAATGAGCTCTTTTTATTGTAATCTAATATACACAGTGGATATATTTTTATGGGCAAGTGTTCACCATGATTTTTCCTTGTTTGGGTTTTCCATGTAAAAAAATTCAGTGTTCATTTGTTGGATGTGTTGTTGATTACTTATTTATTTGTTGCATTAAATTATGTTTGGAATGATTCACCCCCCTTCTTAGTCCTACCTTGGGTTCAACAATTGGTATAAGAGCAAGGTTCCTCTTGAGTAATCTTAACCATTTGAGGTAGATTAGGTGTGGCGTAGGACATGCATTACAAAGTTTTGATCTTTGATGGTACAAACTTTCCATACCAGAAAGAGAGAATGGAGTCGCATTTGGAGACATTGCAAAATAGAATTTGGGAAATCATTCAGACTGGATATAAACCCCCATCGAGTGGTCCCTAGACTTCGGATGATATAAAGCTAAAGTAGACTAATGTAAAGGCTAGAGCTATAATATTCAATTGTATAATTGATTTAGTGTTCATAAGAGTAAAAGGATTGAAATAAGCTAAAGCTATATGGAACAAACTATGTTTGGCATATGAAGGAGATCTGAAGACAAATCGGGCTAGGCTAATGAATCTAAAACATAAGTATGAGTATCTAAGAATGCTTGAAGATGAAGGTGTTGAGAACTATGTTCATAGAGTGATTGATCTTGTTGATGGCATTGGAGCTTTTGGGGGACATTTGGATGAATGTGATGTTGTTCATAAGATCTTGCTAACTTTTTCTAAATCCTATAAACCAACGAGGTGTGCCATACAAGAAAAAATTGATTTGAGTAAGTATGCTTTTACTAGCTTATTGGTGCTTTAGCAGCCTTTGAAATTTCAAAAATAGAGGATGAGAAAAGAGAAAATAAAGAAGCATCATTTAATGTGTCAAGACATGATGATCTGGAATGTAGTAGAGATGTAGATGAAGCTAAAGAAAACTTTGTGAGAAGATTGCAATGAGGTACAAGAAAGTAAAAAGGTAAGTTACCTCTGAAATGTTTTTCTTGTGGTAGAATTGGGCATTATGCTTCTAATTGCATTTATAGATAAGACTATAAGAGATTGGATGATAATGAAAAAAAAAATAGGACACACAACTTTAATAGAAGAGGGAAGAAGGTATTATGTTCTATTGAGGAACATGCATTTAAAGATGAAGTTGATGATGACTCAAATGAAGAATCCTTGTTTCTGGAAATTAAAGAAAAGGAGAATACCTTGGAGAAGCCAGAACCAAAGAGAATAGTCAAGACTGCATTGCATGCTAAGATAGAACTGAATACATGGATTATAGAGTCCAGATGTTTAAACCATATGATCGGTAATAAAGATGGGTTTATTAATTTCAAAAAATATGATGGAGGTTTAGTGAAATTTTCCAAAGAAGATGGAGCAGCTATTAGAGGTATTGGAATTGTTTTTTTATTGATAAGCATAAAACTGATGATGTTTATTACGTTGAAGGATTGAGACATAGTTTGTTAAGTGTTAGTCAAATGTTTAGAAAAGGTTATGGTTTCTTTCAGTAGCACTTAATGTGTGATTAAAAAAGAAAGATTGGTAAAAGAGTTGCTAAAGGAGTTAGAATGAGTGGAAATGTGTATTACATCAGGGATATAAAGGAGAGTAAATGTTTGCTAGCACAGAAGGTTGAGATTGTTCCAACAATTACAAAGAGGACAAGTGATCTAGAAGAGAACAAAGAGAAGGAAAGTAATGATGATGAAGAAGAAGAAGAGGAAGACTCATCAAAAGCTCCTACTAAGTATGTCCAGAAGCATCATTCAGAAAATCAGATAATTAGAGACAATACAAAAGGTGTTCAAACAAGAAGGAAGATTGCAGAAGCTCAAGAATAAGCCAATTACTATTTTCTATCAATGACTAAGTCGAATACTTATGAAGAAGAAATTAAAGATGAAAGTTGGGTAAAATCAATGGAAGAAGAACGAAATCAAATCTAGAAGAACAAGGCATGGGAGCTCGTACCTAGACCAGTGGACAAAAATGTGATAGGAACTAAATGGGTATTCAGGAATAAGTTGAATGAGCAAGCACAAGTTACGAGGAAAAAAACAAGACTAGTATGTAAGGGATATTCTTAGGTGGAAGGCATATACTTTGAAGAAACTTTTTCTTTGATAGCAAGCATGGAAACTATTTGTATGTTTCTTGCCTTTTTTGCTTACAAGAACTTTAAAGTTTATCAGATGGATGTCAAATCAACATTTTTCAATGGAGATCTAGAAGAAGTTTACATTGAGAAACCATATGGATTCAAACTAATAGAAAAACTACATATGGTGTGCATACTGAAGAAAGCGTTGTATGGACTCAAACAAGCACCTAGAACCTAGTATGCAAGATTAGATAGGTATCTATTTCAATAGAATTTTAGGAAAGGTACAACAGAGTAATCTTTATTTCAATATTGATGGAGATAAGTTGTTGATTGTTATAGTTTATGTTGATGATATCATATTCAGAGGAAATGATAGTTTATGTAAAGAGTTTGGAGGAAGTGATAGTTTATGTAAAGAGTTTGGAGGAAGTGATAGTTTATGTATAGAGTTTGCTAAAGAGATGCATAAAGAATTTGAGATGTCAATGATTGGTGAGTTGTCTTTTTTTCTTGGGTTGCAAGTTATTCAATCTAAAGGAATTTTTTATTTCTCAAAGCAAGTATGTGAAAGAGATTTTGAAGAAATTTGGTTTTGGGTGTAAGTTGAGCAAAGATGATGAGTCTCTAGAGGTTGAACATAATAAGTACAGGTTGATGATTGGTGGCTAGATTTCAAGCAAATTTGAAGGTGATGCATGAGCAAATTGGGCTGGAAGTGTTGATGATTAGAAGAGTACTAGTGGTTGTGCTTTCTTTTTAGGGGACAGATTGGTCTCCTGGTTCAGTAAGAAACAAGATTCAGTTTCCATATCTATTGTTGAAGCAGAGTATATTGTAGCGACATCTTGTTGTACTCAAGTGATGTGGATGAGACAAACTCTTAAAGATATCAAGGTAATGTATGATGAAGTAATTCCTATTATATGTGAAAATACAAGTGTAATAAACATTTCAAAGAATCTACTTATGCATTCGAGAACAAAACATATTTTAATCAGATATCACTACTTAAGGGAGACAGTTGTTGAGAAAGAAATTTGATTAGAGTACATTTCTACAAAAGAGCAGGTTGCGGATATTTTCACTAAGGAATTGGCAAAAGATACATTTGAGTTTCTTCGAGATAAGCTTAGGGTTATTTCCCTTCCTTCTTCTAGCTAGGTGCATTATGGAGATGCATCTTTCCAAGGGGAGCTTTCATGCTTATTTCTTTTTCGGATTGATGTTGTGGCTGCTCTCAGGGGGAGTGGTGGTGTGTGTAGTGTTGTTGTGGCCTTTGTCCTTGATGTAAAAGGGGGAGAGATTGAGCAGTTTTGAGATACTTCTGATATTGGAGAGATTCAGCTCTAGAGAGATATTGAACAGTATTGTTTTGCAGATTGATCAAGTCTTGGTTCCAAGTTTAGTGTTGTATATGGTGAAAAGTGATGAAAAAAACAATAATATTGAAAGACTAACAAAGATCCAACCACAAAACCCTAGCCTAACAATGAACAACATCCACCATACACAAATGAAGATACCTAAGATCATGCAAATCAAAAAAATAAAATAAAGTATACCATTCACATGACAAGTAGGGTTTCAATCTCCATTTTTTCCTATCTCCATTGATCTTGTTTGATATATTTGCTTTCAGATTTTATGTGTGCACAAGAGCTCAATAAAGAATGAAAATAAGGTTGATAGCTTGATCGCAAGAAGGTAGATTTTATATGAATGTTTAGACACATCGATTAGCCAGCTAGATTGATTAGAGTTGAAAAGGAAGAGGGCATCCTCTTATATAGAGAACATTGTAAGAAATTGAGGGATAAGATTAAAAGGTGTAAAGATTAATGGTTGGCTAAAATTAAAGGGTAGGTAGAGGAAATAATTAAATGATAAAGGGGGTAGGTAAGAGAAGAATTAAGAAATGAATGACATGTGTCATGGGTAGAAAAGGCTAATTAATTAATTAAATAAAATAAATATTTGTTTAATTAATAAAGGAAGTGGGATCAATTAAATAAATAAAATATTTATTTAATTTAGAAAAAGGACAATTTAAATAAATAAAAGTATTTATTTAAATGAGGAAAGGCTTAGAAGAGGATTAATGAATTAATTAAATAAGAATTTATTTAATTAATAGAAAACTTAGAATAAAATTATTAAATAAATAAAATATTTATTTAATTAGACAAGACAATTTTAGGTGTCTACATTTTGCCCCTCTTTGAGACAATGCATCTTGTCACGTTGGCTCAAAGAAGATAAGATAAATTGATACAAAGTTGCCCCAAGATGGGAATGATATGCCCCCTCGAGAGATTGGATGAAAATGTTTGAAAATATTGCAAACAATCTCTCGATAAGAAAGAAAGGCTAGAAAGGACCGACAAGATAGGGTGACAAGGCCATGCAATAAAAAGACTAACTCAAGAGGAATCAACAAAATCGTGTCTATGTCTTAAAAGGCCCAAATTGATAGTTTTGTGATGAACATATGCTATAAATTGGATAACCTGCTAAGAGGATTCACTCAAACAGGTGCCCTAGGGAAGACAAACTGAAAATAAGGCCAGAATTGATAATTTTGGGGTGAATTCACAAAACTGGTTCCCACTTTTGCCAACGAAAGAATTTGGCGAAAGTGGGAATTTCGGATTTGACAATGTTCGAGCGAAACATAAATGTTCGCTCGGACTACCCCTGGGAGTCCGAGCGAACCAAACGGTTCAGCTGGGTTCGAGCGAACACGGTGGTTCGAGCGAACCCATTAAATATCGATATTTTAATGGGTTCGCTCGAACCCCCCGTTCGCTTGAACCCTTGGCAGTTAGGGTTTTTTCTTAAATTTTATAAATATCGAAAATGACAGTTAAAAGGTCATTGTTACATTTGACTTTTTCTGTCTGGTGGGGGTTAGATCGAACCAGTCGTCAGCATCACGTCATCGAGCATTGTCTGCAGCAGTTAGCATCTTTCTTATTTCAGTTTTCGACCCTTGTTATATCAGGTGCACAAAATAACCCTTTGTTTGGTTTAATAATGTCTTTTTTTATTAAATTTGTAAATAATTTATTTGTTAATTTAATTTTTTAATTAAATAATTATATATAGTTATTGGTTTTGAACATTTTAGAAAAATGTTTGATAATTTATTGTTTTTCATTATTTTAGAAAAATGTTTGATAATTTAATATTTTGATTGAAATGTGTAAATTTGTTTTTAAAATTACGTAATTGTATAGATGTATATTTTTTTCAACATTTTAAAAAATTGTTATGAAAAACATAGAAAACTACCCTGTAGTAAATCAGATCTTAGAAAAACATTAGCAAAAAAAGAAAAACGTTAAAAAAATTAATTTAAATAAACATTAGAAAATTTAGATACCAAATTTAAACAAATTAGACAAAATAAATTTCCTCTACAATGTGACCTATTTTCACATCCTATTACACGCACAACATGACCCCTTAAGACCACATATGACACTATACGTTCTCTTAGGAGGTCATAGAGGATCACATATAATATAATAGTGTACATGTATGACATTCCCTTTAGGATCACATCTAGTGTCCTAAGGGGTCATACGTGGTTCTAAGGGGTCACACGTGTTATAACACATGCGGGACCCCTTAGAATCGCATATGACCCCTTATAAAATTGTAGGGTGAATGACATACCCCTTAGTCCATCAAATAGTGTCTTAACACATACGTGACCCATTAAAATCGCATATGACCCTTTATAAAATCAATCTTAGTGTGAACGACATATCCCAAAACCCATCACATAGCGTCTTAAGGGGTCGTATGTGGTCCTAAGGGGTCACGCATGCTTTAACACATGCGTGACACCTTAGTAGGTCACATAGGACCCCTTATAACATCCTACTATACATATGACATTCCCCTTAGGATCACATAGTGTCATAAGGGGTCATATGTGGTTCTGAGGGGTCATGCATTTGTTATAACATATGCATGACCCCTTAGAACTGCATATGACCCCTTATAAAATCCTAGTGTGAACGACATACCCCTTAGTCCATCACATAGTGTCTTAAGGGGTCCTATGTTGTCCTAAGGGGTCACGCATGCATTAACACATGTGTGACCCCTTAGTAGGTCACATATGACCCCTTATAACATCCTACTGTACATATGACATTCCCCTTAGGATCATATAGTGTCCTAAGGGGTCATATGTGGTTAGACCCACATATGACCCCTTATAAAATCCTATAACCACATATGACCCCTTGTAAAATCCTAGTGTGAACGACATACCCTTTAGTTCATCACATAGCGTCTTAAGTGTCGTATGTGGTCCTAGGGGCCACGCATGCATTGACACATACGTGACCCCTTAGTAGGTCACATGTATGACCCCTAATAACATCCTACTGTACATATGACATTTCCTATGTGTCCTAAGGGGTTGAATATGTGGTCCTAAGGGCTCACGCATGCATTAACACATGCGTGACCCCTTATAGAATCCTAGTGTGAACGACATACCCCTTAGTCCATCACATACTATCTTAAGGGGTCGTATGTGGTCCTAAGGGGTCAACATGCATTAACACATGCGTGACCCCCTTATAACATCCTACTGTACATATGACATTCCCCTTAGGATCATATAGTGTCCTAAGGGGTCATATGTGGTTAGACCCACATATGACCCCTTATAAAATCCTATAACCACATATGACCCCTTATAAAATCCTAGTGTGAACGACATACCCCTTAGCCCATCACATAGCGTCTTAAGGGGTCATATGTGGTCCTAAGGGGCCACGCATGCATTGACACATGCGTGACACCTTAGTAGGTCACATAGGACCCCTTATAACATCCTACTATACATATGACATTCCCCTTAGGATCACATAGTGTCATAAGGGGTCATATGTGGTTCTGAGGGGTCATGCATTTGTTATAACATATGCATGACCCCTTAGAACTGCATATGACCCCTTATAAAATCCTAGTGTGAACGACATACCCCTTAGTCCATCACATAGTGTCTTAAGGGGTCCTATGTTGTCCTAAGGGGTCACGCATGCATTAACACATGTGTGACCCCTTAGTAGGTCACATATGACCCCTTATAACATCCTACTGTACATATGACATTCCCCTTAGGATCATATAGTGTCCTAAGGGGTCATATGTTGTCCTAAGGGGTCACGCATGCATTAACACATGTGTGACCCCTTAGTAGGTCACATATGACCCCTTATAACATCCTACTGTACATATGACATTCCCCTTAGGATCATATAGTGTCCTAAGGGGTCATATGTGGTTAGACCCACATATGACCCCTTATAAAATCCTATAACCACATATGACCCCTTATAAAATCCTAGTGTGAACGACATACCCTTTAGTTCATCACATAGCGTCTTAAGGGTCGTATGTGGTCCTAGGGGCCACGCATGCATTGACACATACGTGACCCCTTAGTAGGTCACATGTATGACCCCTAATAACATCCTACTGTACATATGACATTTCCTATGTGTCCTAAGGGGTTGAATATGTGGTCCTAAGGGCTCACACATGCATTAACACATGCGTGACCCCTTATAACATCCTATTGTACATATGACATTCCCCTTAGGATCATATAGTGTCCTAAGGGGTCATATATGGTTAGACCCACATATGACCCCTTATAAAATCCTATAACCACATATGACCCCTTATAAAATCCTAGTGTGAACGACATACCCCTTAGTTCATCACATAGCGTCTTAAGGGGTCATATGTGGTCCTAGGGGGCCACGCATGCATTGACACATACGTGACCCCTTAGTAGGTCACACATGACCCCTAATAACATCCTACTGTACATATGAAATTTCCTATGTGTCCTAAGGGGTTGAATATGTGGTCCTAAGGGCTCACGCATGCATTAACACATGCGTGACCCTTTATAGAATCCTAGTGTGAACGACATACCCCTTAGTCCATCACATACTATCTTAAGGGGTCGTATGTGGTCCTAAGGGGTCAACATGCATTAACACATGCGTGACCCCTTATAACATCCTACTGTACATATGACATTCCCCTTAGGATCATATAGTGTCCTAAGGGGTCATATGTGGTTAGACCCACATATGACCCCTTATAACATCCTACTGTACATATGACATTCCCCTTAGGATCATATAGTGTCCTAAGGGGTCATATGTGGTTAGACCCACATATGACCCCTTATAACATCCTACTATACATATGACATTCCCCTTAGGATCATATAGTGTCCTAACATACATATGACGTGTTAGATCTCTCTATTCTTGAATTTTTTATGTATGTCAAAGATTTAAATATGTACATGTACATTAGATCTCTCTATCTCTTTGAAATATATGTTATCTCTAGATCTGAAATATATGAACTCTCTCTCTCTCTCACTGAAATATTTGAAATTTTTACATGTATTTTTTGAAAATGAAAATGATCTCTCTCTCTTTGTCATGAAGATTTATATGTATATAATCTCTCTCTCTCTCTCTCATGAAAATGATCTCTCTCTCTCTCTCTCATGAAAATGATCTCTCTCTCTCTGCTTACGTATTTATTTTAACTTTATGACATGTACCTAGATAGATGGCATCCCAGGATATACCTTCGCAGGCTCCTGATCAGGATCCACCTTTGCAGGCTCCTGATCAGGATCCACCTTCACAGGCTCCTGATCAGGATCCACCTGCGCAGGCTCCACATCAGGAGCCACCACAGCAGGATCCTCCACAGCAGGATCCCCCCTTGCCCGATATTGCCACTATTTTTCATTATAGTGATCGAGAGCTGCATAGGTTGAGGGCCATACTAGATGACCCTCATACTGATGGCGTGTACAAGAGTACGTGCACGTCCATTTTTGACAGTTTGCAGACATTGAGGGACCGCTTAGTATCTCATACCTCATTCTCACCTGAGGTTATAGAGGATATATATAGACAGTTGAGGAGTGAGGTGAGGGGTCCTCATTCTTTTGCTGATGTGGTGGGGGTGGTCTCGAAGGAGACCATCAAGGAGAGATGCTTCCCACAATATCAGGAGAAGAGTAAGGTGAGGGGATATCAGGTTACCAGATGTATTGACCCACAGGTTGCGTCACTGATTTACCCACGATTCTTAGCAGCCCATGGTCGTTATCCTAATAACGACCAGATTCCATTATACTTTGCACAGCAGGTATTTGCTGAGGTTCATTGTCAGATGAAACCAAACTACCTTGATATTCCGGGATATTATGGACAGGGGAGGGGCAGGATTGCTGATAGAGATGCATACCGTAGGCATGATAGAGCTCCGCCTAGACACAGGGACCTTGTTGGCCAAAGATTTCCTGCAGTAGTCCCAGCCATGGCACCCATAGCAGATCACGTTGTGATTGCTTCTCAGAGAGAAGCAATTGATAGGATTGGACATATTGCATCAGTAGCAGCCACCATATCTTCTGACAGGGTGGGCAGATATATGATGACTCGACCACGTTCGCGATCATCCATAGATCATGCATCTTCTAGTCATGGGGGGGCTTCAGATTCAGATGATCGGTATATTTCTGCTGGCATCCCCTCCCCAGATGAGGTAGCAGCTATAGTCGGAGGTAGTAGACATGTACAGATGTCGCAGTATTTAGTTGAGGACCTACTACATGCTTATAGTTTTATTTCATCTCGACTTGGGATACCATTGGGTGATGTTAGAGAGGAGATTCTCAGAGATGTTCAGGCTCCAGCGGCATCGACGCATACCCCGAGGCAGTCACAACATTCTCATCACTCTACGCATGCTCCAGGCACTGACCCACCTACAGATCACTCTGTTGCTGCAGAGGAGGAGCTACGAGCTGATGAGCTCCATATCACAGATGAGGGCCGGTTGGATTCATGTGAGGAGATACGAGCTGATCAGGTACATATCACAGATGAGGGTTTGGACTCATTTGAGGATCAGCTGAGAGATTTGAGCCATACTGGATTTATGGACATGCTACTACAGTTAGACACTTCATCCACGATGCCCACTCATCTAGTTAGCCCCTTGCACTCCTCAGTGATACGTACAGCTAGAGAGAGATATACTGGCACGAGTGATGTTGTTGATATGATTACGGGACAGGATCAGTCTACTATACAGCCTACTCCAGGTGATACACAGGTATGTACATGTACATGTGCGTTTAAAATTTTAGAAGATATGTATACTTACATTGCAAATTTGTACCTAATAAATCTATATATATATATAGATCTCATGTTTAATTTAAATAATCTAGAACTTTCTAAGTTTTAATTTGTAGATCATTTAAATTGATTGTGGACTAATCCTTAAATTGACAGTTAGCTCATGTCACTCCTTCCTTGAGCTCTAAGCATGTGCGTAGGAGAGATTCTTTAGATGCTGACATTAGTGTACAGGTTAGTTATGGTTTTTGGTATATATATATTTGATGTACATGCACGTCTAGAGAGATCTATATATATTATATTTAATATTTAAATAAATTCTACTTTTGCAGGACTCCCCCTCAGATGGTCGCTCAGTTCGTAGCCGACATGATGATCCCCAGTGTTGATTTGCTCCAGACTTTATAGCTCATTTACATTTATCTTTTTATATACTTTCATATTATATATATATTCATGCACGTACATGGAGTTTAGACTCTAGATTATACTTTATACCTGGTTTATGTTTGACTCTGGATTATACTTTATACTTTATACATGGAGTTTAGACTCTAGATTATACTTTATACCTGGTTTGTGTTTGACTAGAGCTAGATTATACTTTATACATGGAGTTTAGACTATAGATTATACATGTTATAAGTTTTATACATGTTTGATTATATTATATTTATACACATGTTTGATTATATTCTAGATTTATGTACATGATGTTTGATTAAATTAGATTTAAATACATGATTGATTAGATTGTATATTTCATGCATGTGTACAACGACTTGTTTAGACTCTAGATTATACTTTATACCTGGTTTGTGTTTGATCAAGATCTATTATACATGTTTGATTATATTAGATTTATACACATGTTTGATTAAAGATTAGATTTAAATTCATGTTCAAGATTAGATTGTATATTTCATGCATGTACAATGACTTGTTTAGACTCTAGATTATACTTTATACCTGGTTTGTGTTTGATTGATCTATTATACATGTTTGATTATATTAGATTTATACACATGTTTGATTAAAGATTAGATTTAAATTCATGTTTGATTAGATTGTATATTTCATGCATGTACAACGACTTATTTAGACTCTAGATTATTCTGTATACCTGGTTTGTGTTTGATCATCTATTATACATGTTTGATTATATTAGATTTATACATGTTTGATTAGATTAGATTTAAATATATGTTTGATTTTCAAACAAACTTGATTTAAATGTATTCAATTATAAATGTTTGATTTTCAAACAAAAGAGTATGTATGAAATGAACAAACTAAACTAAGATAGGTCATGTATTGAATAGTTCACATCCAGTACATGTATATTACATAGGTATGTATATTTGTAGGTATGTGAGCTTCTAGGTATGTATATTGTAGTTAAATAGTTCACAACATGTACATGTCCTAATTCCATATTAAATATATCAATTTTACAAATGTACATATTATGTATTCTAATTTAAATATGCATTTTTTAATTAAATACAAATACAATTACATACAATTAAACACGTGCACATTTAAATACATCCTAATTTGATATAATGTATAAATAAACTTAAAAAAATATTTATCCTAAATAGTTTCAAAACAAGTTACTTGAGATCTAGAATTTATCTTGAACTTTTACATTAAAATTCAATTCAAGTGGATTACTAAATTATGTATATATAGTTCATACCACATCAAGTGGTTCACAACGCTCTTCAATAACACTTAATATTTTGTCATGATCTTCACTATCTAGTCTCCACTTTTGAGTCCGCCCTCGACGTGGAACTGTTTGAAGAATTAGGCCAACAGCAATGACCAAGTGACTATACTGATATACCTTGTTATCAATTTGGTATTCAGTGAAATGAATCCCATGTTGAACAATTTTAACTTGTTTGAAATATGTCCCTTGCACTACAACTGATCCTGCATGTACATGTATATAAGAAACATGAGAAATTAAAAAAATTCACACAAGCGATTTGTATGTATGTACATATTCAAATCAGAACTCAAACCTGTGGGAAATGACATTCCATCACTCATCTCAGATTTTGATAACTTCTTTCTCTCTTATTTGCAACGCAATAAATAATAACTAACACCTTCTATATTTCCATCTTCTGCTATGACTGCAAAAATATCTCCTGCAATTTGACACAATTTAAATAAATTCTAAGTTATATGTCATTTTTAAGGAAATGTTTACATGTGTACGTCATGTACATACATACCTTTTTTAATCAATCCTGAAATATGATCGTAATCACCAGAAATCAAAGGAATGTCTTCAAAGTTTTCATCCTCATTTGAATCCTCGTATGTGTCAGAAACATCTAGTGGCACCATTTTCCATTCACTAACATATCCAAGCTCTTGGTTCTTACAATCAACATAGTTTTCGAAAATGCATTCAGAACAAAAACATGAATAATCTCTAGTGTATAATGTCCATGGGCGATTATCTGTACTCATGACACAATGCAAAGATCTTGTCCTCTCCACACTCTTGCATCCATGCATTGATTTTCTATCCACATCTGTAAAATGTACATGTGTACAAGAATACATACATGTAGATCAAGTTGTTAAATTAAAAAAAAATAGAATAAAATACTAAAAGAGAACACGTACCGGTTATCTCCCAAAACACTCTATATGGAATGGGCTTATATGTTCTTGATGATGATTCCCCAGGATAATTAGGTTGTTCAAAGTGTTTCTTACACCATTCAACAACATCATGTGCATTTTCTATACGTTCTCCTGTGTACTTTATTTGATGCTTTCTTATAGCACGTTTGATACAAGCTCCTGCACCATCATGTTCACCCTTTCCATGACCACTCTCAAAAAAACTCCAAACATGTGGTATTTTGTCATTTCGATGATATCTACATAGTGCATAAAATGGCCTCGAAGATTTGAATTGTGCCGCACATCCATCAGACCAAACAAAATGTTTAACTATTGTTATGCCTCTATCTTTCAAATATTCAAAAAACTTCTTAAAGCAATGTTGTACAAAAAGTGTGTCATGCTCCTTATCATCACTGATATAGAAGTGGTACTCTTTCTTAATGACACGATTTTCAAATGTACTATCAACACCATCTAAATTCATCTGTGCATGTCGATAACACACATGCACGAAAATAGTGATTTGCTTTGAAAAATAATACTCTGATTGAATCTCTTTTTGATGCACAAAAGACTAATTCTCTGCGAAGTCAACTACAGATAAAATAGTTCCAAGTGGGAAAGTGTCTCTTAATCTTTTAAATTGTTCTGCTTGCCACTTGGCAAAAAAACCATGGCATATGTATGGTTTTATCAACTTACGAAAATTTTCCATAAATGTTCCAATAGGTATTTCTTCTTCTACATAATCTAGTCTTGTAGATTCCTTTCCAAATTTTGTTTCAATTTTTTTGTACTTATAACTCTTGCAATTTACCATCTTCCTCATGTCAGTATCTTCATCTCTCAAAGGCAATTTAGCCAAGTCCCCGCATGTTCCACAAATTCCTCTTATGCAATTTATTTGACCGGTTGCATTATCATCTGATTTATCACATAAGATGGATGCTATAAATTGACTTGTTCATTTAGGAGGAGCATTTTCATAACCATCATTATCTTCTCTAATCTTTCGAAACACCTGATAGTACAAGTCAAATTCGATGTGATAACGACAACAACAAGTTTCGAAAACTTTGTTTAACTTCACATAATATGGCCTTAACCGTTCAAACATGGTTTGTCCAATCTTTATATGAGGGTTTGTTTTAGTAAACAATACATACAATTCATGTTTTGTTGTGTCTAGCCAATGTTTTACATGGAGATCATAACGATCAGGACCAATCCTTTGCTTGATAACATCTCTACTATTTGATGAAGGGCGAGTATTATCATTCCAAAAACTTGTCACAAAGTTCCTAACAACATCTTCAATTCTATCAGAACGAGGAGCTCTACACATAATTGCCCAATTCCCTTCTGAGGTAGTATCATCCAAAATCTTTCTCCTTTTAACATATTTAGATATTGTCCTTCTACTAAAACCAAACTCAGATGACAGTGAAGAGATTTGTCTTTTTTGAGGCAATCTTTCATTTACTAAAGATGTCAACATCACTCTTCTTGAAATGGTCTTATCTAGTTTTCGAGATTTTTTACCAATGTTCACCAAACCTTTCTTAACATTATCAACAATAGATTTTTGTAGCTGAGAATATTTCCTCTTTTGATTTGTTGTATCTATACCCAACAATTTCATTGGATCTATTAAGTCTTTATGAGTAAGTACAATTGATAACAATTGAGCTTTTTCTAGTGTAGTATCAAGATTGTTGAAATGCGACATTATTTCTTTTGCACTTTTATTCATTGACCTCCTTTTAGTATGTCTAGGTTCTTCACTGAGACGTTTCAACTCATCCACATCCATTTCAAGTAAATGATCTAAATTTTTATAAGAAATATTTCTCTTCACCTGTTTAGCTAGATCCACAATATGCTCATCCATATCAGTGGTAGGAGGTAAGGAGCCTGACCCCTCTCCTTCAAAGGTCTCCATTGGTTCAACTTGGACAATCTCCTCCCTATGTTCATCAACTATATTGTGTTCTTCAACAGGTTCATTTGCCCGTTCTGCACATAATTTAAGAGTTTGTGTAAGGTTCTTGAATTAATCAGAGATTATTCAATTAGGATTAAGAATAGGGGTGAATTTGGCTTAAAGCTTTACATGTTAAAATTAAAGCCCATTCAATTTGGTTTATTAAATTTAATTACTTTTTTAAGACCTTATTGTTATAACTCTAATTAAATTACTTGTTTAGGTTTAAAGTTCAATTTGTTCTCAGGTTAGGATTAAAGTTCAATCTCTAATTTTGAGCACTAATTTAACACATAAAATAAAATTTTGATAAATTAGAAATTCCAATTTTGAAAATTAAAAGTACAAATATTTTGATGCATGCATACGATAACTTAGGTGACCTCATATTAATTTGTTATGGACCATAATGTAAGTGGACTATAATTTGTCACATGTGAGTATATTTAAGACCTATTATTGCATAATAGACCTCCTAATCTGAAATGTTTTTGCATGTACGTGAAGTTGAATATAAATAGTTCACCTAAATTATTCAACATGTTTAATAGGAGAAAAATGCAATTACACAACAAGCAAGTTGATGGAAATTGAAATTTGCAAATACACATGTATTATCTCAAATTAATTATGTTTTCCAATTAAAACAAAATTATTTTTAATCCTATTAAAAATATTAGATAAAAAATATTGAATTCTAATTAATTGATACGTAATACATATTAAATTAAATATCTTCTTTGTTATAAATTTATGTCACATTTAAGAACTATAATCAATGTAATAGTCCTAATAGGCCTTATTATTAAAATCAATATGACCACATTTGAAAAAACATTTCACAAAATTAATATGCTTAACTACCCTTAAGACAAATATATTATGTGATATTAAAGGACCTATCACATGAAATTACTTGTACATGTAGATTAAATATTCAATATATATAATTTAGAACCTAAAAATTATGACATGATAGGTCTTATCTATTATAAATGAACTTAATTATATAGGAGAAAAATGCAATTACACAACAAGCAAGTTGATGGAAATTGAAATTTGCAAATACACATGTATTATCTCAAATTAATTATGTTTTCCAATTAAAACAAAATTATTTTTAATCCTATTAAAAATATTAGATAAAAAATATTGAATTCTAATTAATTGATACGTAATACATATTAAATTAAATAGAAATAAAATTAAAAATACATACTTGCATCATGATATCTTTGTCTTCTTTGTTCTCGATATTTTTCTTCCGTTTCGGGAGAATAATTCCTTGCAGTCTTATTTTGCCTTCTCTTCTTGTTCTCCATGCTTTTACAAAAAACCTTCAAATTATTCGCTTTCAAAATAATTTTCAAATATCTTCTCTCATCCAAAAGTGCGAATTATTTTAATCATTTGAGTGATAAAAAGCGAAAAAAAATTATAGATATTTATACGATTCCACAAATGAAAAAAAAAACAAAAAATGCGTCGGCCCGTGTTCGAACGAAAGTCGACAGTTAAAAATTGTTGGGTTCGCTCGAACATGGCAGTTACCAAAAAATGCGTGCCGAAATTTATCTCGGGGGTTCGAGCGAATGGGGGTTCGCTCGAACCCACTTTGGTTCGAGCGAACCCAATCCGATCGAACATGTGTTCGATCGAAACCCCAAAATTGGAAGTTTCTCCCAAAAAATTTCAGAGTTCTGAAGAATTAATGACTTCGGAGCTCTGGTTCAGTACACGAATGAAATAATCTTCATAACCCAAAAATATTAGATGGTAGTACTCGAAACAAGCTTTCCAATGGATATAATTTTGTTATATTTTGAATTTATTATGTTCTTGATTTTTTAATTTTATTAAAAGTTGGTTTTTAAACGAACATGAACTTCTCTGTTCAACGCATTGGGAAAAATAAGAAACTAATTCAAAATTTTTTTGAAAAATATCTATGCCCTTGGTATTGATGTCTTCTTTCTAACAAAAAAAAATAAATTGAATTTCGATTTATATAGAACAAGTTATGTGTTCAAATGTAAACCTATGTTTGAATTATGACTAGTCGGACTTCAAAACTTTATAAAATGAAAAATATTGAACATATCACTATAAAACCAAATGCATGCCCTGGATATTGATGTTACAAACCAAAATTCGAAAGAATTGAGTTTTTATCATTTATAGAAAAAAAGTTATGCGTTACGGAAGGCACATCACTCTTAAAAAATGTAGTTTGTTGTAAAAAACTACTTTTCAAGGGAGATGGAAAATTTTTTAAAAAATCTTTCAAAAAAATTTGAAAAAAATGTATATAGAATCTACAAACAAAATGCTAGAAATCACTAATTTACATCATCTTCAAATTTTTAATAGTTTAAAAGTTATAGTTCTCGGAAGTTGAAGATTATTTTAAAAATGTACATCTCAGTGTCAAAAGTGGCAAAAAAGTGGGAACCATTATTGTGAGTTCACCCTTTGTGATAAACATACATTGTCAATTGGATAAGCTGTTGAGAGGATTCACTCAACAGGTGTCCTAAAACAAGTAGGTTTTCTAAGACAAGTATAGGATAAGTCGTCGAATTGATAAAATTCAGCGAGGTCTGTAGCAGAATAGGATATAGTGCAATGTGACAAACATATACATTAAGATGCAGTGCCATGTGATAGACATAAGCACTAGGATAGAGCCTAATGAGAAACACCGTGCGATGGACATAGGTACCACTAGGATAGGATAGGATAAGATAAGAAACATTGTGTGATGAACACGGGTACCACTAGGATTAACACAATTGATTTGATTGGATGCAGTACTTACCCCAGATTGAGTCTAGAGAGCGATTCCCTGTGACACAGAGATTACAAATAGATTTGACTATTGAGGACCACACTGTGATCAAGGCGATGGGATTGAGACATATTATGTATATGCTTGAGATTTGGGCAAAAACAAGATTGTTAACTGCTTTGGTGAAAAGATGGTCCCACAGGGTCTGCAGGAGGGGACAAACGAGATGATCCTGGGGCTGGTCCTTTGAGAGCTCAGATTCCTTCGAGGTCAGCTAGCTTCGAGGGAGGGTCTTCATCATAGCTCTCTCGGATCCCATTTTATATCAGTTTTTGTATGATGATGTAGACACCTTTGGGTGATTTTTTAGCCATATGAGATTTTGACATCATTGTATCATGACACTTTATTATTTTGATATATATGAGATGATCCATCCTTGCGACAACTATATGCATGTTTTCCTATGTGATGTTCTATATGCTTTATGATTCTTATGATATGGATGCAAGTATGTACATGATGAAATTCAATATATTTTTGTTCTTTTTTTGGGTTTACATGCATATGAGTATATGGTAATGATTGGATGCATGATGTATATATTTGTGTCTTTTTATATTTAATATGAAAATGCAAATGCTTATTCTTAGATGCTAATCAATAGTGTGTGCAAGATGTGATGCTATCACGATTTCTAAATGCATGTGTATGAAATGAGATATGCTAGCATGTAATGCAGGTGCAAAATACATGAAATGCAGATATTTTTGGCATGTCATTATACTCAGTCATGTGATAGTGGGCTACATGGACCCAAGGAAGGACAATGGAGGTCAATCACGAAAGGGGGATGGAAGATAGAAAATATGGAAGTGAAAGAGTTTCTTGTGCTTTATCATCATTGAGATTTATTATGGCAAATAATTAATGACAATCGAGGTGTAGGTTCGACCTTGAAAGTCATTGTACCCATTTGCATTGAGATCAGATAGTCGCAAACAAGGAATGCCCCAGTACATACTAGACTTGCAACGTCCTCATATCCTTGGACAAGCCATAACATTACTAAGAGACAATCCATAGACAACAAAATAATAGGTGAACATATCCCATCCTCGCCTTTATAGTCAAAGACATCCTGGATATATAATCTCTAGTTAGAGTCATCTCGAAAAAGCTAAAAGACATGTCACCAAAAGATAAAATCAAAAGAAAACCAAGACTTGACAACAACATAAAATGAAATCTTCAAGTTATTTGTGTTTCTTACCATATATGTTAACATGTTTGATTTGGTCACAATGTTGTCATCCTGATAAAGGACGGATAATGTTGAAAACCATGTTGTTACCAAAGTTTGCTGAAAGATTTGATTTGTTGAAAGGCCACCACTACTTGTGTCTCATCTGAAATTGTCTGAATCCATGAAACTGATACTTTATTGTTAAGAACGGAACTTTATTGCGGATTGGCGATGCAAGTGACTTCTTATTGCGGATTGTGCGTGAAAAGGAGGAATGAAAAGATGATGTTCCTCAACATGCAATGCTTGGGGTACCACTTCCATCCCTAGATTCAGGATTTTTGCACCCGGTTATAGATTGGACCTGATTTATTATGGAAGGATAGTGTGAAAAGGGAGGATTTATTATGAATGGCTAACCAATCTTAGGTAGATCAATAACAAGCCATGATGGGAATGGGTAAAATTATTATGGAAGGATAGGTTGAGTGTGTGCAAAGTGAAAGGATGAGATTGAATCTTGAAGGAAGGAGCATAAAACATGGTGCCAGTAACCCGGTTTTCACCATGGTACTTGCCCAAGGCGCCACCGAAGTGGTTTTCATTGTTGGATGGAATTATTTCTCTTTACTTTTTTTGATTTTTTAGTTTTTTTTTGTGTCACAAGGCGCATATTTGCCAGGTTTTCACCAAGTAATTTTTATTTTTTTTAAATTATGATTTTTTTATATTTTTAAATATTGGGATACTCTGAAAACTATGTGTAAACCTGCGAAGGTGCATGTTGTTGATAGGATCTTCCAAAGCTTCTCCATCTGGTGTTGAAAGCTAATATGCACTTGATCCATCGACTGTTGTGATGACGTAAGGACCAAGCCAGTTTGATTCGAACTTACCTTTATTTTCTCTATCTTGTTGATTTTTAGTATTTTCTTTGAGAACTAAGTCAACCACCTCAAATGTGCAAGGCTTTACCTTATGATTATAGTTGTGTTGTTCCTTGAATGAATGATATGTTGCTCCCTTGATTGTCTTCCTTGATGAAGGAACTAAGGTATAATTACTAATGTGTGGACTACGTAGGCCCATATGTGTGTCACCTAAAGAAGTTTGGGCATCCCTGATAACAAAGTCCTTCAAGGAATTCCATTAAAGGTCCATTGATGTGATATATTTCCAAAAGAGGATGGATGTGTGGAACAAGTGGATGAGGAATGAAGGCTTATGATTGCGAAAAGATGTGAAAGTAGTATAGCATGATGGAGACTTAGGATCAACAAGTATTCTTTTTTACTTATAATTTTAGAGCTTTTGCCCCCAGTTATTTTGATATTAGGGGAGATCAACTCTTGTTCTTTTTTTTTCTTAGGATTTTTATCCTTGACTTTGATTTTTGCAGAGTCCAATAGCTTTTGGTTTTGATTTGGACTAAAGGACTTTTCTTTATTTTTGACTTTTAGATTTTTCTTTTCAAGGCTTAATTTTTTATCCCCAATTAGTAAGGGCTTTTGTGATTCTTGTTGATCCAGGTCTCGGAGTGGAGTAGAAATGGAATGAGTGGATGAAATGGTAATGTTATATGAGTTCTCAAGAGGGTTGGAAATATATTCAATAGATTCTTTGTTGGCACCACTCTTAGGACTGTTGATATCAAGAGTTGCTTGCACCACTAGAGGAGATTTGTATTCAGACTTAGTAGCCACAAAACTAGGTGGTTCACATCCAATTCCTTGATATTGCAATTTTTTGTAGGTTGTTCCCATTGACTAAACGTCTTAGGAGATAGTGAGAGTTGATCAATATGAAAGATATACTCACCACATCCCATGTCTTTAACCTTGAATTTTTCTTTGAGATTTCCTTGTTTTGATGTAGAAGATTACAAGGATTTAGGATCCACATATGTTGATGATGGAGTTGCTTCTCTATTAATTGGAATTATTATCTCCGATCTTGGTTGCAGGTTGTTGTAATATATGAACGGATTTGGATCACCTTTTATTGTTACTTCAACTCTATTGTAAGGGAATTTGATACATTGGTGATATGTTGATGGTATTTCTCTCATTTCATGAATCCATAGATGTCCCAAAAGTATGTTGTATGTGAGATCTAAATCAAGGACTTGACAAATCCCATCCTTCATGACTAGCCCAATGCTTAAAGGTAGGGTGATTGTTCCTTTAGATGAGCGTTCTTTGTCATCATATGCTTTGATAGTGATTTTATTTCTTGAATTCACAGTTTTTTCAGAATATCCCAATTGTTTAATAGTGTTCAATGTACAAATATTCAAACTTGCTCCTCCATCTATCAATACTCATTTGATACGATTTTTGTGGAGAAAGGCCTCAATGTAGAGGGGTGCATTGTGTGGTTGGCATATGGATACATCATCGACTTCTATGAATGTAAGGTACTCAGGGAAAACTTTAAGAAACCCCTCCCTTGGACAAGGTGTAAAAACCTGGCGAAAATTGTATAATTCCCGAGGAAAATTTTAATTTTACTGGCAAATTTTTGCGGTTTACGGAGAAAAATAATAATCTCCATTGGTGAATTAGCTGTGATCGCTCAAAGTTTGTGAAAAATCCTTGCGAATTGTAATTTTTTTAAAACCTAAAAAATATTTGCATGGGCGAATTGTAATGTTTTTAAAACCAGAAAAAATATTTGCATTAGCGATTTCAACCTATTTTCAAACCATAAAAATAAAATATTGGCGATTTCAAGCTATTTTCAAACCTTAAAAAAAAAAATGGTGATTTGAAGATATTAACTTTAAGTCATTAAAACATGTGGCACACAGTCGTCAACTCTCTGCCTAGAAGACTGCCCATTAGGGCATCTCACGACCTTACGACTCTCTCTATTTCCAACTCGCAAGCTGAAAATGCTAAGCCTTCGTAACCTCGAGATCTAGCGAGTGAGGGAAACTGAACTGCCACTCACCAATTCTTGACCACAAAATGTTAAGTCCTCATCACTGCAGCGACTTGGAGATAGTGGTAACTTTAACCCTTGTCGCGTACTCGCCAACATAAAACTATTTATCTCTTAACCGCTAGCACTTCACTCGCAAGCTCACAACTTGATCAGGTCTTCAGACATTTAACTTCACGAGCTGGCGATAACCATTAAACCTAACCACAAACTGTCTAGTCGCTAGCTCGTGACCTAAAAATGCTAACATTAAACAAACATGAGAGCTAGTGACAACTATATGAAATGAGTTACTCGCTAACTCGCGCGGCTATAATGTATGACATAAGACCAGCTCGAGACCTCGCGACCAAAGCAATTTCACTAACAATCTCTAGCTCGGTAACATAAAACGCTAACACCCAAAAAGCTAGAGACCTCACGATGTAAACACAAACCAACTTGTCGCCAGATCGCGGCTTGATCATGTCTTCAGACATTTTACCTCGCGAGCTGGCGATAACCATAAACCTTAACCACAAACTATCTGGTCGCTAGCTCGCAACCTATAATTTTTAAGGCTTGGATGCTGACTCATTCCTGAGGGAGTAGTTTGAATGTTTCTTCTGAGTCGAGGTTGATTAGACAAGTGAGGATGATGGTTTCAAAGGAATAAAAGGATTGGATAACTTCTGAGTTAGTGATGGGAGATCACAGATTTCTCTGAGAAATAAGAGCTCAGGTTGCTTGTTGTCAGGGATTCTAATTTCTGAAGCAGAATTTGTCCAATCAAGGAGGAATAAAATCAGAACAAAATCGTTCACAATAGATGAGCCTTAGCAGGATGCAGTGGATTTGATAGGCATGACATGACTTCTAGAGTCTATAGTCATGTTGAAAAACACCAAAATGACGATTTTTCACATGAATGAACATCACCAAATGAAGTGTGAAAAATTGAAAATGTTATAAATACAATGGAATGGTGATTTAATTAGTAGAAGAGAAAAGAAACCTTTTCCATTTTTTGAGAGTGTTTTTTTCCTCAGAAAGGAAGATGATGTTTGAGTAGGATCGTGCATGGAGTTGTGTGTGCTTTGTGATACCGGATGGGCGTTTTTTTGTTTTCTTCTATGTGAGTTTGTTTATTGTCAGAGGGGTTGTGAAACTGAGAAGGATTTCCAGAGGGGGTGTGAAAGCCTTTTCTTGTCAAGAAAGGCCAAGCATGGCACATCCTCTGCTTCTACTTTGCCATAGGATGGCAAGGGGTTTGAAGAAGGAGCCCGCAGAGGAATGAAAGAAGGATTTTTTTGGGTGGGGAGTGGCAGCCAGTCACTTTGTGATGACATGGAAGTTGTGACCCCTCCTCAACATATTACATTTACCCTAAAGCTCTTGTTTCCACTTTCCCTGATTGTGGGCATGAAGGCTTGAGCTCCTCTTTCCATTAAACCATTTTCTCTGTTCATGTGCATGAAGGCTTCCTCCTCTATTTGGAAACGATCTGTTGGATAGAACGTAACATCTCACATTCCATCCAAAGGCATCAGGGTGATAATGGCATGGCTCAAGCAGTTTTGCAAGTTGTATAGTCATTGGGGTTCCTTTTCTGGTTCCAGTAGTGATTCTAGACTGTAGGTGAAGGGAGCAAGTTGTATACTATATAGTCATTTACAGAGGAAATGAAAAGCATTTAGTGTCAAGCTTTGTGCAGGTTCTTGAAGGAGTTATATAAAATTTATTTTGTGTATAATTCTATCTCTTTCAAATTATCAAAATCACGAGTTTTAACTTTTTTCATTTGTTGCATTGTTATGGTGTATGTAATTTTTCATTTAATGCTTCCTATTAATTATTATGCCCAGGAATGTAAAATTTATGTTACTGTTAGTCTGGAATCATATTAAGGATTCACCTCATTGTAATTGGTGGGCGGATTATAGTCATAGAACATCTCCATATATATTACATAAACATCCATAGCATATAAAATCATAAGAGTATTAAGAATGAAAGTATCAAACACCACAATAGATAGGAATACAACATAATTAGTAAAACATGCATGCAACTCAATTAAAGGGAATATCTTTTGACGATCTGATTCCATGATAGATGTTATAGAAAAATCACAATTTTATAATCAAAGGCAAACAAGAAAACATATTCACCCACAATGAATCAACTATTATAATTGGAAGGTCACTTCACCAAGTCAACATCAAGACAACAAACCAGTGCCTTATCCTAGGGCATAGAGTCACTTACAATTCAAAGACAACCTGATAATAAACTTCAATAAGATTCATTTTGCAGATAAATAGGAATGAAATTATGAATAATGCCATTACATACACAACCCAGATTCATATGTAAACTGAAAAACCCTTGACCATTTAATTCACAGTAAAAACATAAATTCAACACAAAGACAATTATGTGAAGATCTCAAACTGCAAAGGATATTTATATTATATTCATAACGATATCAGAAAGTAAATTCACAATGCGATTCAACTATGCACTTATCAAATTCTTGAACAGTTGAGCTATTATAACTATATAAGAGTTTTCAAGTTCAACATCAATAAAAGTGGCCAACTAGCCATCCCTCTCTACCGATCAAAAAGAAAAAGTGGCCATCCCTCTCAAATTAATCTTGGAATCCTTTTATAAGATGAGGATTCAACAAGCTTAGGCTTATTGTGAGGAATCTTGGGTAGCAACCTCAACCTGAGATTTCTTCTTTGGCTTTAGCATGGCTTGCCACCTGTCCACCTCTTTGTCTGTTGGCCAACTGAATGCCTTTACCTCTTCCAACTTTGCAACTGAACTTGTCCATCTGGCATCTGTAACTGCCCTGGACTCAACAATAAACTTTGCATGGTCAACCTCAACCTTGAACACTGAATCAAGCATACCGTTAAGGAAATCAACATCAACCTATTCATTTACATGCTTGATTATTTCTTCTTGCTCCAGAATCAAATCCAATTCACTGGTCCAATCAGAAACTGATTTCAAATCTCCATTACTACCATAAATTGAAGGCACCAATTTACTATAACCTTCCCCAAATGTCTGCTATTTTTCATTTATAAGCACATCCTTCCCTGTGAAAAATGCATAAGCTGCATTAATTACCTCCACCATGTCTTTAGTGTCACTGATCTTGGGAGGGAGCTCGTCATTATATATCATTGCAGTATCTAGCTTATCCATTAATCTGCTTCTTCCTAACCAAACATTGAACAAAGGTCCAAGAAAAACGACAGCCTCAGAGGATGTTTTACTTGCCTCTTTCAAAGAAATGTGCAAATCATGCACTACCATCAATTTTCCTTTCAATACATTAATCATGTGTTTCAGAATTCCTGACACAACAGAGATAGCCTTGACATTTTGTTCCTTTTCAAGCTTTTCAATTTTCCCTGTGTATTCCTCCATTTTTGCTGTCACATCAGCTGGTATTTCTTGTACTTGTTCTGTAATCTGTATTGGAGGAGGCTCATTTGCAATTTTTTCTTTCAACTCCACTAACTCTTCCTCCAGACCACCCTTCTTCATCAGTGTCTCTTCATATTTTTTAGACAATGCAATCAATTGGGTATATATTTCTATGTATCTTCTTGACAAATCCTCTATTTTTGATAAATTGATGAAAGAAACTTGAGTCAAAAATGTGGCAATCTCCGTGTCAGTTGTCAAGTTCGAGATCATTCTGTCAGCTTTCTTTTCTACTTGGATATTTAGAAGGTGGGGCTTTTGAGTGGAAGGGGCCAAAGACCAAGCAGCAAGTGTCTTTGACTTAGGATTAAATCATGATCCTCTTATTACATCTCCAATTTCAAATTCAATTTTAAACATTGGGTCCTCTTGCTTCGTAATCTGATCAATAATAAAAATAGACTGGATATCCCAGTCAGGCATCATAATCATACCAGTACTCTTAATCAATTTTCTTGCTTGTTCCACAGATATTTGCTCCCTGTCAGGATCATATTCCTGTAGTGCCTTGATAATCTCCTATTTCTTTTCTTCATTTGCTTCCTCTATGATTAGATTTTGTCTTAATTTTTTTTTGTTTCAATCTTGTCAAAAAACTTTTAAATTCATCTGACTTAATAAATTCATCATCTTTCATGAACTCATTTGACAACTTCACACGCTCATCAAAGCCTTGAGCAAGGGCTTCGTTTGTTTCTCCATGTTCTTCATTCTGCCCCGCTTCTCTGAGATGTGTCCTTATTTGATGAAAGTATTGTCCTTGTTCTGTAACAATTGCTCTAGCAGGGTCTCTCCTCACAATTGTACCGACCTCATTGGTTTTTTGTTTCTTTGCAGCTGACACTTGGGTAGATTGAACTTCATCCCCACTCTCCACATCATCAGCAGACACACTAAGTGGCCTCTTGCCATGTGAAGAATGACCATCTTGGGGGTCTTGCTGCTGAGCAGCCACTTCTAGAATTTGAGGCATTTGTTCCATCAGAGTTTCATATAAACTCAACATTTTGTTTATCCTCTCCAGCTATGGGCTATCAGGGCAAAAACCTGAGAAACTAGGGTCAACAACCTTCAATTCTGCTTCAACTCTCATAAAATTTTTCCATTTTCTTCTCCTTTCTTGTACTTCATCTTTTCTCAAAAAAATTCTAACAACATCTTCAACATCCAATGGTTCATGTTCCTTTATTGTGGCCCAAGGTGTCATTTTTGGCAATGCAACTTTAATAAATTGTTCAGGATCACAAAATCTAGACACAACATTAACCAACCTATACTATTTAAGGAATTTGTTTACTTCATCAAAGGAACTCCTACCATTGGTAAAATCAAACGCAACCCAAAGCCTAGGAAGAAGAGAACCCTTCTTGTGTTTTTCAAGGTATTGTTTTTCAACTAGGGTCAATTACCAGATAAACTCCATAATAGCAATCCTAATTGGAACAAATTTTGGTAAAATATGGGGAGGCTGAGGACACCCATAGACTCTGATCACAATAAAGTTATAAAAATAAATAAAAATCTCCCCAGTTATGTGAAATAGATCAATTTGGAACATACTGGTAATGTCTCAAAACTCTCCTAACATTAATTGACAATTGTTCCCTATTTATTCCTAGCATTTCCATAATTGGCGAAACAATCCAATTTTCAAAGAAAAGGAAAGAAGAATGGGGAGAACTACTGTCCCAAACCTGGGTTTATCTTTGTATTGGCATTAAGACACCCAATTCTTCTTTGAAAAGCTTCAATTCTTTATCCATGAACTCAACATTATAGAACAAGATTAAATCCATCAGCAATGAATAATGCTTGAATGTAGGGCTAGGTGCACCACTCTGAATTTCAACTAGAGCATTATGAATGTGTTCAACCACATAGCCCACATAATCGTAATCTTTGTTCACATTTGGGTGTTTAATGTCCATAGCCATCCTCAGTAATTCAGCTGACACTGTTGAATCTCAATCAAAACCCAACACTCTACATAATCCATAGATTGTACAATGCATATAATGATGGAAAGGTGTGATGTCAAATGGTGTTTCGATACTCTCTGGAATTATAACCAGCTTCCTATTCACCCTAGGCATGTATCTGGGCATTGCATGCTTCTTGATAACACCTTTGTATTTGTCATAATCCTCTGCAATCTGCTCCAAATCTATATCTGTACATGTAGCACCAATAATCTGGAAAGCTTCAACAAAGCTAGCTCTGTTAATTGAAACTAGGGCATACTAGTTCTTTCTTTTGATTACCCTAGATACTGGGCAATAGTGTTTGGCCAACTCTTTGATCAATCCACATCAACATACACATCTGGCACAATTATCTTTGCCATATTTAAATCCCAAGGGTTTGACATCGGGACACCCTTAACCCTATTATTCCAGAAATAATGAAACAAAGCAGAACCAATCATATTAAGCGTGGTAGGGTTTCTGCATTGGCTCCATAAATCTCTCCATGCCAAATCATTTGTATTCAAAGCAACGAAAGTCCCTGGCATCAAATCTACAAATTCTTCTTTGTATTTCTTAACCATCTTTTCCTCAGTGGCACTGGCCTTGGAACCTCTAGGTCCTCCTGCTCCACTTGTCGTGGGCTTGGTCTTGGGCTTGGGCTTGGGCTTGGGCTTGGAAGCTCCCATTCCACTCACCGCCTGGCTTATTTTAGCTGTAGGAGAAAAACTTAACCATTTCTCTAAAATTTTCCCACACCCAACACTCCGAATTATCCAACGTTATTGCAGAGCTCAATTCACTGGATTACCTCGAAGATAGAATGCATTAATGCAATTATACAAAATCTCGACTTGATCATGCAATTTATGGTATTTGGGCACTGTCACTTCTCTCAAGTCTCAAGTCTCATTAATTGCCACACTTGCATGAACTAGCTACTCTGGCATTAATTCAAATTTCAAACTTCAAAGCTGAAGTACTCGAGCACAATTTGAATTCATGCCCTTCTATTTGATTGGCGATTGCTATTCAAAACTTTTACAAAACCCGACAAACAAGTCCACGTGTTAGCGAGTTAACGACAATGCTACCAAATCCTCTTAATCGCAAGCTCGCAACCCCTTTTACGAATCCTCAAAGAATCTCGCGAGTGAGTGACAACATTGATCTTCATCAAGCCCTTCAGTCACAACCTCGCAACAACATTTGTAAAATTCTTTCTTTACTTGCGAGTTGGTGACCACTGCAAATCTAACAAAACAACTTATTTCATCACAAGCTCGCAACTAGAAACTTAACTTGACTTAAACCCTTGCGATCCCGCGACAACAAGATACTTAACCGTCGTCGCATGCTCGCAATACTTTTTGACTTAAGACTTACAAACCCGCGAGCATGCAATGACCAAAAAATCAAACCAAAACTTACCTGTTGCCAGATCGCAACTTAAAATGCCAAACAACTTCAAAACCTTCGAGCAAGCGACGAAACCAACTAAGTTGTGATACCAACCACATTGCATGATCGCAAATTAAAATGACTTAACCGCGAACACCTCACGACCTTGCGATAACATAAAATCACACCCAGTCGCAACCTCGCAACATAAAATGGTATTTGGGTGTCATCACTTCTCTCAAGTCTCATTAATTGCCATTTGCCACACTTGCATGAACTAGCTAGTGTGGCATTAATGCAATTATACAAATGTCAAAATCTCAGCTCGATCATGCAATTTATGGTATTTGGGTGCCGTCACTTCTCTCAAGTCTCATTGATATTAGTTGTCACACTTGCATGAACTAGCAGTAGCTAATGTGGCATTTGATTGGTGATTTCCATTCAAAACTTTTACAGAACCCGACAAACAAGTCCACGTGTCAATCCCCATCTTTAATTGCACACTTGCAACTGGTTATAACAATTTGAAAAGGAACCGGCGAGTTAGTGACAATGCTACCAAATCCTCTTAATTGCAAGCTCACAACCCCTTTTACGAATCCTCAAAGAATCTCGCGAGTGAGCGATAACCGTTGATCTTCATCAAGCCCTTTAGTCACAACCTTGCAACAACATTTGTAATTTTCTTTCTTTACCTGTGAGCTTGCGACCATTGCAAATATAACAAAATAACTTATTTCATCGCAAGCTCGCAACTAGAAACTTAACTTGACTTAAACCCTTGCAATCCCATGACAACAAGGCACTTAACTGCCATCGCATGCTCGCAACACTTTTTGACTTAAGACTTACAAACCCACGAGCATGTGATGACCACAAAATCAGACCAAAACTTACTCGTCGCCAGATCACAACTTAAAATGCTAAACAAATTCAAAAATTGTGAGCAAGCGACGAAACCAACTAAGCTGCGATACCAACCACATCGCATGATCTCAAATTAAAATGACTTAACCACGAACACCTCGTGACCTTGCGACAACATAAAATCACACCCAGTCGCAACCTCGCAACATAAAATGGTCAAGTGCAAAACATCTTGCGAGGTAGCGACAACTAAAATCTCCCAGTACTTGCAAGCTCGCGACTTAAACTGACTTGATGATAAAGGACCCGCGAGCTAGCAATAACCATAAAATCTCAAAACTTTTTATCTCTTGACCGCAGAGACCTAGAGAGTACCAACAAAAATCGATGTTTTATGTTAATTTACCATCATAAATAGGCGCGAGCAGTGGCACACAGACCATTAATGACTTAGTACTTACTCGCTAACTCTCGCGGCTATAATGCGTGGCATCAAACCAATTCGAGACCTCGCGACCAAAGAAATTTCATTAACAATCTCCAGCTCGCTAACATAAAATGCTAACACTCAAAAAACTACAGACCTCGCGATTTAAAGCCAAACCAACACTCGCTAAGTCGCCACTTAAATTATTAAACATGAAATTTATCTGCGAGTTAGAGATGAAACATTAAACATGTCTAACCAACCGTTTGACCACACTTGACATTGACATGGACAAATAAAGAGAGGACAACTCAGATTTTCAATGCACGACAACTTCGGTTTACAAGCCAGCTAAGACAAAAAACAAACACAAAACCCTAATCGCCTTGAACATCATGTTAAGCATTTAATATAGAACAATAGAAAGGTTATAGTAGTAACAGTTATGCAATATGAATAATTTTATGGATCTTGTGACACAAATTGTTGCATTTCATGTTCAACATAATGTGGAACCAAATACCAATTTACTAATAATTCAATTGTTTACTAATAATTCAAATTCATAATTAAAAATATGAAATAAGTATCCATTGTGATTGACAAATTCAAGGAATACAATATCAAAAATCATCAATGACAACTATAGTATTGCAATTTTGCAAATTGAAATTGTAATATGACTCAAGAACTGTAGTATAATTATAAATACCTATAAACTGACTGCTAATTCACTTCAGTGACTCACTCCGAGGTTTCTATATCCCAAATGGACTCAAGATCCGGAAACTGACTAGTACTAACAGTTTCATCTTCATTCTGAGTCGAGTATTCAAAAATGTCTTTGTCTTCATGTCTGCGATCCATCATATTCATTTGTCTTAGCACTAGCACTAGCAGTAGCACCTCCAGCTTTTAAAGTGTTGCACACCCCTCGTCTTTCATGCATGGAATTCCAAATCGCCAGTGCCCTATCATATGGAAAATCTCTAACATTATACTGGGTTACAAACAACCTCAAGCAAGTTTCCAAATTCTTGTCTAATTTGTTTCTGATCTTTGATTTCAAAAGCCCTAATGCACTGAAAACTCTCTCATCTTCCACCGAACCCAATATCATTGTTTGACATAAATCAACAAGTTTCAAATATTTTGGTATTGCAATACGCAATGCTTCACTTTTATCTATCCTTTTCCAAAGCCTTGTGATTGATTCAGGTTCAAATGGATTCTCCAAGTTAACCAATTGTTGTTTCATAACCAATGCAAACTATTTACATTGTTTTCTAAGATGATTTGAATTTAAAATTCCTTCTATTGGTTGTCCATTGCAATATGCATCTTTTGAAAATGTCAATATCAATTCCTTTAGTTTTTTATGATACATCTTTGCGTCATTTGGATTATCTCCAATTGAATGCCAAAATTGAGGATACACACAACCCATGGCTTCAAGTATTTCTTCTCGAGGGAATCTTTCATGAATCTCAGTTGAAAGTTCATATGCAATAGACTTCAAATTATCATTAACAGATTTAACAATCCTATCAAAAACTTCCTTTTTAACTGGTAGTGCTCTGCCTCGCTTTCCCATCTTAGATTGGTGCATTTGTATATGAAATCCTTTTACAAAGACACATAACTCATTTTTTGTATTGAAATGTAAAAAAAATTCAGCATGATTCAAATCTGTAATTATCTGCCACCTACAAAAATTTGGGCTTCGCCCTGTTAGATCTGAATATAGACCATCCAGGCTCAAGCATGTCATTTTACGTAGAGTGCTATACTCATTGATATACATAGTTTTGTCTTGGGCTTTCTTAACAAGTTTTTTCATTGAATCCAACATGGTGAGAAGAATAGCTAAAGTTAACAGAGTCTCTATATCACTTAATTTATGTAAGAGATCAGGAGCTTTGTCTACTGTGAGGTGTTGCTCATACATTAGTCCGATCAAGGATTGATATTCTATTAGAACTCGTTCTGTTGGTCCATGCAAGGAGATCCATCTGGTCTCAACATCCCTGAGAAGCTTGTTTCCTCCTGTTACTCCCTCAACAAAAATCTGAAATTCTGCAAAATGTTTAGGACTTTGGCAGAAGTATGAGTGGAGCTCGTGGACCAGATCTTCAAATTTTGATACTGTAGGGAAATTGCTTACAATTCTATATGCTAAATTCATTCGATGGGCCATGCAATGAATGCCAACCATGTATGATGCAATACTAGTTTATAATCTTGCGCAAAGACCTACCCTTTGACCTTGCATTACTGCAACTCGATCAACTCCAACACACACCAACTTCTTGCCAATTGTCAAGTCATCCATACCAGCAATTTCATTCAAAGCTTTCTTAACTTCCAAATATAAATTTTCTGTTGTTGAATTGCCCCTCATTTTACGAACACAGAGTAGATGAGCTCGACGGACGTGTTCTTTTACGGTATACACATGCATACAAACGCAAGTAGTGTTATCTACCATAGTAACTTCATCTATGGATAATGAAATGAAATTTGACTCTTTTACACTCTCTTGTAAATTTTACTTTTCCACCTCAACGAGATAGTTTGTCATTTCCCATCCAGCGTTTATTGACCAATGTGACATAGGATAGTGAGGAACATTCAAAAAATATAATAAATTACTAAATTCTGGGAAATCTTTCATAGGACGCCCTCTCGACATAATATGAAAAACAACACTCATTTGAACAGTCTTTGCCAGGTTTGCATCTTTCGCTGCATGTTCAAGCCTAGCCTTGATTGTATTTCCAAATCCACTATTACCAATCAGTGTCGTTTTGTGGTTATGCTCTTCATATTCCACGACATACTTAACATGAAGACATTCTTCCTTTGATTTCTATCTTACTACTCATGTTTCCTTTCCGTCTATGATATGTTTTTCATAAACCTTACCAATATGCTTTTCTATGGTGTCAAGCTTTAGTTGCATCTTCTTCTCTCTTTTAGTTTTCCAGCTACAAATCTTACACCCACATTCTGTTGGTTGTTCATCATTGTTTGGGACCAATTCAATGAATGGGTACTTTGCTACCCAATCAATCTTAAAACTCCTTGTCATCTCCCACTCTCGCCCCAGTTTTACTTTCCTTTTTCTTTTCTTCCTACCAACATCATCTTCAGTACTAGCATTTGCATCCGAGTGAATTATCTCATTGCGTGTATCCCTTACAACATCTTCTATCATGTCGGTATTGTCATCCTCATTTGATGCATTTAACTCAATGACAATCCCACCTTGTGGTGGTGGTGAGCTACTGTGAATGGCTTCTGCAACTGTAGAAGTTGATGGACTAGAAACTTTGCCAATTCCAAAGAAAGACTTTATGGTAGTATGTTTAAGTTTAGGTTTTGGGCATTTTGATGGCCTCTCAATCCCTTCAGTTTCACCGTCCCAAGGAGTCTTACCCTTGTCTGACATCCCAATCCCTTCACCACCTTGAGGAGTCTTAGTCTAACCCTTGTGTGACATCTCAATCCCTTCACCACCTCGAGGAGTCTCACCCATGTCTGACTGTGACATCTTGAGTCTTGACCTCTCACTATGAATTAAAAGTTAAAACTAATACTATAAAGTATGAAGAAATGATTACTCACCTTTATGCCTTCTCAATTCTCTGAATCAGGAATCAGGAATGCCTGGGCCTGTGTTGCAAGATTGTAACTCTGGCCCTGCGCCCCGCCCTACAATGTGAATGAACTTCGACTTTCCAACTCAATTTGCAGAATGCGAATTGAGACTCGAGAGCTCCCAATTTACTAATCAGACACGAACAAATTATAAGAAAGATTGAAAGAAAGAGTGTATTTATAGCAATCCATGATTGCATTTTTTGCGAATTGCGTGGGGCTCGAGCGTCGCATTTGCTAATAAACATTTAATTTAATTGCATTTTTGGCGAATTGCGTGGGCGTGCAATGAACATTTAATTTAAGTAGGGCGAAATGGGTCCTCAAATGCTTATAATGTTTTAATTGATATTGGCAAATTTGGCCGACGCGTGCAATGAACATTTAATTTACCATTGGCGAATTAGGTCCTGGGTACGTGGTCGTTTTGCTATTGTTGGTGAATATTGGATGTGATCTAATACCCACGTCTGAGTAATTCCAGATGAATATTACGGGCATGCACATCGACAGTGTGTAGTCAATGGCGAAGCCAGATTCTACAGTGTGTCGTTAACCTCGAAATTCCGGGCGATTTGACCACGATGTTGCCCAAGACTATTCGTGCGGAATTCATCAATTGGCAAAGATTCGCCACTAAAAAACTCTCTGAAGGTAATGTGGAGTGGAAAGGTATCCCACCATGGCTTGAAACTGGTCCATGTTTAGATCAGTGGGTACAGAGGTTTCTCTCGATGCTTTATCAAGAAAGGCCTTATGTGAAGGTGTAATGTGGGTGAAAAAGGGGTGATGGGGAAATCAAGAGGAAAGATTTTATCTCCTTAGGAGGAGTGAAAGTTTCACAAAATATTCCCTTCAACCTCTCATGCCCATTACATTTAAAATAGGGGGGAGAATTCACTAGATCCAATCTCAATAGAAAGAGATTGAATGCTAAATGAATTGACAATGAATTTGGAAAGTGAACGTAACCCCTCTTTTAGAATGGATAGATTGAATTATGCAATTTAAGACTAAGTGTAAAAGTGACAAAGAAATGACTATAACTTGAGGTAGAAATGTGGGATGAAGCTGTGCACCTAGAATCAACAATAAAAGGCCGAGACGAAGCTCCCCTGCAAATTTGGGTGAAAGTTGTCGGGACCTTGTTGAAAGTGTACTGGTCCTTCGAAAAATCCGCACGCCGAAAAGGTTTTTTCTGCCTCTGAAAATGAAATTTGAATCTACAAATATAGTTGCGCACTTGCAACCTACACATAGAAAAGAGAGGAAATGTTGTTAGGATTGGGGATTTGCCTTCAGGTCAAACCCTGATTTTGGAATTAACCAAATGATGAAAAGTACTTGCAAGTAAATGAAAGTAAATGACTGAAATAGAATTCACCTCAAGAGAGGGTGCAATTGAAATGTTGATAGAGTTGTTTGAAAGGATATGTAGAATTGAATGTCAAGAGAGATCTCCTCTTCAATGGTTGAATCCCCGACTTGAATGCAACACCTAGCCTTGAAAGGAGACTTGAGATACTCAATGAATGCTTGAATGCTTGAGTCCTTGAATGCTTGATTTCACTTAGGATCACAATTTATACTTCATGTATTCTTATTCCACTTATTGACTTATGCAAATGGGAGGGAAAAATGTGTCTTATATATTCGTCAGTTAGGGTTAACTGACTAATTTTTCGTTATAGGCTGACATAGGGAAACTTTTCCCGCTTCAAGATTGATAAGCTCAATGCAAGATAAATGCAAAGGGGGCCCAAAATAGGGCAAGGATAGGGGTGCCACACCCCTATCTTGCCCTATTTCAGGACAGGAAACAGCAAAAGAGAGTGCAGGGTGCAAGGAAATGCAAGCTTCGGGTAGTGTGAGCATGTCTCAGATCTCCAATCAAGCTTGGGGATTCGTTTCGCCAATGTAAAGACCCAAATGTGGTTGAAAATTGCAAGGTCACAATTTTATGATGCTACATTTAGCCCCCACTTTAGCGGGAGTATAAGTGTACGCCAATACTACCGGTAAAGTACAAGGAAACAAGATTGAAAGACTTTCACCATGTCAAGGAGGCAAGATACACCAAGCCCCTAGTGGACTAAGGATATTACAACATTAATTGATAAAGTAAAAGGGAAGATCAAGAGAGAGAACCATGACTGCAAGTAGCAAGGTTCCCCTCACTATGAGTCATGAAAAGCAAGGGTACCAAAAATTACAAAGCAAAGCCAAGTTCACTAAGTAACTTTAAGTATCAAGAAGGAAAATATGAGCAGAGTATATGCCCCCACATTAAATCGATTGCACACGCCTTATCAGGAGTGATTTCTTTAAGGTAGGATACACCCATGAGAGAGAGAGAGAGAGAGAGCATGTTATCGCAAGTATTTAGCCCCCAATCGAGAAATAAACCCAAGGATAATGAACACAAAACACAAAGCAAGAGGTAGTTTCACTTTCCTCGGGGTCAGTATGTTGTATGATAACTCATGTATATATGTGTGTGTGTGTGTGTGTGTGTGTGTGTGTGTGCATAGAATAGTCGTCATTTCTCAAATAAATGAAACTACCTTGGAAGAAAGGGAATATAAGTGTATTTTGAGTCAACATGAAAGAGACCAAAAAGAGATCTCAATTCGTTGCATCGTCCTCAAGTAGAAATTACTAGGGAATATAGAAGAACATGGATACACATATAAGAATGATCACAAAAGAGCGAGAAAAGAAAGAGAGGTAGAGGAACTACGGTGCTAATGTAGCTAGTCTAGCATGACATCCACCTCTCGATCTATCTTACCACTATTTCAGGAAAGTGGGAACCTTGCCAGAGGAGTGATATTGAGCACAATAGATGGAGCTATCACAAGATCCAAACAAGGACTATGCTCATGTGCTAAGTCACTTTGTTCGATTCTAGGAGCTAGGATTAAGGCTTTTGAAAACTCTGTAGATAAATATTTGTCAACATCCACATATTCATATTCACTATTAGAAGCATTAGGAGTTGAATTGCCATCATGAATAATATTTTCACCTATTTCTTCATCAAGATTTACAAAAAGAGGAGCGTGAAGACAAATAGGAGTAAAACCATCACATGTTCTTTTCAACTTATGATTTGGAGATGTAGGTTTGACATCTTGCTTAGGAGAAAAGGGAATCATGTCAACTGTTGGAGTTTTTGGAGATTGAATATTTTGAGGCATAACTTCACGAGCTCGAGCATGACACTTTTGATAAACTTATAAGGCACTGAGAGGGGGGGGGGGTGAATCAATGCAAGCAAAAATAATAAGAATCTGATCACCGATTTAAATAACTTAAAACTTATCAAGCATAAAAGAAATATCACCACATAAGCAATCACCCAATATAATAAGTTCCACATAACACAAATGATTTATACATGGAAACCCAAAAGGGAAAAACCACGGTGGGAGTTAGTACCCAAAAGATTCACTATCTGCAGAATATAAATCTTTGATCGGTTAAGGTCTTACAAATATGCCCGATTATGAGCAGACCCTGTTAGGAGTCACTCGGTGAAGGGATTTGCTATGATGAGCCATGTTAGGAGCTTTTCCCTATTAGGAGAAACCTCGCAAGAGGATTTAAACTTAGATGTTGAGCTACCCTATTAGGGTATTTACAAATTAAGGCTTGTTAGGACCTACCTGGTTAAGGGATTTGACTGTTGCAACTGTTAGGATAACAACAATTCAATGATCTTCATATAACACCTCTGTGTTTGATAAGATCTTGTTTAGATCCTTCAAAAAATTCAACAACACATCAATACAGAGCTTCACTAATCACCGCACAATCAATTTCACATCATTCGCTTATGATCTCAGTCCCTTATCTCATAACTCAACACATTTTAATAGACATCAACTTAGTCAGCTCATAACCTTGGAACAATTTCCTAGGTTCAATGAATCTAGACAAACTTACATTACATGCCTTACTTATGTTATCCACCGACATAACAATCCAAAAATAAAACAAAAACTATACCGATTTACCGATCTAAGTGACTTTATTACCACCAGTTAAGAGTTCTTCCAGATTGCCTGCTCTGTACATCAAATCTTAATCATCCCATTGAATTTGTTGATGCGGTCATGAATGTAGCACCAAATACCTGTCTCCATCACACCTGTAAAACTGCATCATCCAACTCCTCATCAATCGCCTGTACTGGTTGCTTGAATGCAACTCTGTTCCTATTTACCGATTGAGGTCCTATTTATCGGTTCACTATTAAACCGTCTTCTCTACTTGTTAAGCTTTACCGGTTGGCTTACAAGACTTAGATGACTACAAAAACATAGTTGCCATCAATGACCACACAAAACTTAGTCATCAACAAACAATCTCAATCACATCATCAGTCCTTTACCAATTGCATATCATCACCAATAGTCCTTATCAGTTTGTCAACATTCTCCAAACATCATAAGAAATGCCAAAATTCTCCCCCTTTGGCATTGATGGTAACACTTAGGAAATTTTTTGTGTAAGTGTGCAATACAAAAATTGACTCAACTCATGACACATACTCCCCCTTAGCAATTGCATGCTCTTACAAAATTTAATCCATTACAAGACTCATAATACTACTCCCCATTATAATTACAATAAAATTTTGACTAACTACTACTCCCCCTTTGACAAAAATGACAAGGAAAGTAAATACATGAAAAGATAAATACATTGACATCAAAATTGCATAGCATATATATATGTAGGAGTTCAAAATGTTTTTACAATGCAATTTTAGAAAAAAAATCATGAAAATGAGATTTCAACTGCTTCAAATCATTGTGCCAGGTCTCCAAAACAGTGTCGGTTATCTCCACATGTGTCTTTATCTGTCCAGTAAGCTCCTCCATGGCATCTATAGTTCTCATCTCTGATGTTGCAAGGATTGCTTCATACTCTTTATAAGCTCTTTGCAAGATTTCAACCTTCAATATCGAATGTGTATGTAGTTCCTGCAGGGATCTTGTCCTCTTAACCTATTCATTTTCATAAGCTTTCAGCTTATGGTGAAGTTCTACTATTGATCTTCCAAAGTTTATTGCAGAGTCATTTAGGGGCTTAAATGACTCACTAAGAACTTCAAGTTCTTTCTCTGCTTCTTGCTTCTTCTTGTTCAAATCATTACAAAGTAATGAAAATTTGGCCACAGTTGAAAGGATCTTACCACCAGTATCCAATGCATCCTTCAAGTGGTCCTTATTCACAGTTAGAGAAACTTTTCCTTTACCAATGTCATTCATTAATTGTGTTGTTCTCTTCTTCTTGTAATCCTTTTCAACACCGACATAAGATGCATCCTCAAAGCTTTCCAATTGCTCTTCGGCATCAACTACCAATTGACCAAGCTTATCAATTGGAGTGGCAAAACTGTCTGTATCGATCTCCGATAGGAGACTTGAAAAAATATCAACAACATTATTTATTGTCTCTGCGTCTTTTTGTTGTTCTTCATTCTCTTCTTTTTGGCTCAAGATTGCATGTCTGATGCAATCTCCATTAATTAAACAGAACTTAGATTATCCATATCAATTGGTCCTTGAATGCTTATAGCATCATCATCTTCTTCATCAACAATTTTCTTCTTAGATTCAAGTGACACAGGTGTTACTTTAGGTTCAGTGTGCTCTGTTTTCTTTTTCTCTTCCTCCTTCTTTTCTTATGGTTTCTTTTATTTCTTTTCCTCTTCCTTCTCTTTGTCATTATATTTTTCCTTTTCTTCTTCATTAGTCTTTATCAGTGGTAGTTGTGTATTAACAGTTTGTGTATATATCGGTGGCTCTTCATCTTTCTTTTCTTCTTCACATTTCTTCTCTTCTTGTCCTTGGTCATATTGTTGTTCTGACATCTGCACATCATCAACCTGCACATCAATATTATCAATTGCATTATCATCATCATTACCGGTGTCATCATCAGGGATGACAACTATCTATGTTTCAGTATGTGCATTCACCAGTTGATCATCTACCGGTTGGTCTCCCATTACAATCTCATCCGGTGTAAAATTACCAATATCAACAATGTTAGGGAGATCTTCAGCCTTAAGCCTTTCCAGTTGCTCTTCTTCTTCTTCTTCTTCTTCTTCTTTAGGTATGAGACCTAGTAATTTCTTCAACATTTGTTCAGTTTCCATATGAACTGATTGGGTCTCACCAATTAACATTCTTGTAAACCTTTTATTAGATCTAAAAGATGATTTTACCTTTGAAATAATTTCATCTATTTCCTCTCTTGTAGCTTCAAGTTAAAATTTTTTAAGAATAAATTCGATAAATTCTCTATCTTGTTTCATGGCTGCCTATAATCTAGCATCAATATTATTGTACAAAGAATTGGGAATATTCCCTTGCAATTCAATTAGGGCCTTGCTATACTTATTCATGCTATATACAATGGTATCTTCAATCTCCCTTTGTTCTTTTTCACTCAAATGATCAAACAATGTATTCAACCCTTTATAAACTCCATAATCTTTAATATACAGTCAGTTTCTCAAAAGTGTCTTTTAATGTTACCGGTTTCTTTACAGTCTTGATAGTGGAAGTTCCAACACCCTTTGATCTCTTTCTACTAGCTCTTAAAGCTTTCTTCTCACCTTCTAATTCAGTTTCTTCTTCATCTACAGTTGTCAGTTTTTGTGCTTGTTGCTTTTTCCTTTTACCAGTCTTTACCGGTGCAGCAAGTGGTTCAACAATCTTACCTTTTCTTTTAAACTGAATCTTAGAAGGCTTTTCCTTCTTTTCTTCTGTCGGTTTTTCTTTCTTTTCCTCAATTGGTTTAACTTCCTTTGCAGTTGTCTCCTTTTTAGCTTCTCTAGCTCTTGTTTTCACACTGGTGGAAGTACTGGTTGGGGAACTTGATGTACCTGCCTGTTGTTCTGCATGTTTAGCTGTCGCCTCTGCAATTGCCTCCTTTGTGTATCCTTGTTTCTCAACAAATGCCTCCACTTCCTTTCTCAATTTCTTTGCAATATCCGATTTATTTAATTCAGAGTGCACCTGTAAATATTTCTCCTTGTAGGTGCCAAATCTTTCTGCTATTGTGTCTACTTATTGGGCCAACAGATGATCAACACATGCCACCAAAAGATCTTCCTCAACTTCATAACCCATAGGCATCACCCAAGTTATCCTGGGATCAACTGCCTCCATCATACATGTATTTGTATCAACCATAAAACATATTGTGTTCTCATATCTACTCACAACCTATGTCGGTATCCTTTCTTTTGCATGCATCTTTTTCTGAAAATCTTTAAAATATCCCCATGCAATCTTACTACAATCATTTCCCAGCATTCTTATACTATTCTTTATCTGCATCAATATTGGAGTGTCATCTATCCAGTGCACATCACCAATACTGGGGAAATAATTCTTATAATAAAATAATAAACCAAGAATCAACTATCCAAATTTAAACTTTAATCTTTTGTCATTCTTGATGGACTCAAGATTCAGCATCAACTGACTCCTCAATGCCTCAGGTAAATCATAATCAACATCTTCCTTGATCATCCGGTATGCAGTATGAATGGCAGTAGCAAGGATACTGTTTATCCTGCTAGAGTGATAAATCCAGTATCCAATAACCATAGAAGCATATTTAACTATCGGATCGTTAATATTATTTTCTGTCATAGCTCTTCCATCCCATATTGAATTAGTCAATTTTGCTACATCATCCTTTAGAACGGATCTCAATATTGGAACCTCACAGGTGGCACAAAATCTGGTGACTGCGTGTATAACTTCTTTTGTAATTTTATGTGGTCTGTCAAGCCACATTAAACTGGTTGTGAATCATGCTAAGAATATATCTGACATGTTCATCATCAAAATCATCAATGGAATTAAGAGCATGATGAAAACCTTTCTCGGTAACCCTCCTGTATCGTTCTTTAAATACACCATTCTTATCACACATCAATCTAAATTAGTCAAAGATTGCAAAGATACCAAGATCTTCCAATTTGCAGTGATAAAAAGATCTAACATCCTCTACATGCAATACACCATAAGGAATTCCTGATAAAGCTCCGGTAGGATCAGTTTCAACAGACTTAAACATGTACCTTTTAAATTCAGGACGAGGTCTATCTGTGACATCTACTAGATGTGGGGTGTCCATTTTTCAAAAATTTAGACAGATAAAAAGATTTTTGGATAAATACCTTTTACTGCTTCCTTAACTAGGGTTCCAAACATTGATAATGTCCACACACCAATTACCAATCGTAGATCACCTCAAATCTCTGTCAATATGGTTAGATGGTGCAAACACAAGCTTTTCTCTGCTCTCTGTGCTCTCCAAGTGCTCACAAGAATGCAATGTGACAAATGACATTCAAAAAGTTCTTTTTATTTGTCCTTTATCTACCGCATTAAATGTTATTACCGGTAAAACCCTAAAACATCACTTAACATACTACTGGTTCTCATATCACATCAAACCTACCGGTTTGATCATTAAAGCACTACACAACATCATAATTCATCAAAGTATGTAGATTTAACTTACCTCATGGTCCTTCGGGGGTTTTTGAAATAGATCTAACATTAAGCTCCCCCTAAGCTTTTTAACAGCTTAGTTTACAGGTGAAGGGTGTAATACCCTAAAAATAGTCAGCTAAACCATGGGCCCCTAATCTCGACAACATCACCAAGGTCCTAACCAAAGGCAATTAAATCAACTTTGAGCACCTAATTAATTAATTCTTCAATCATTAATGTTACATGGCAAATTAATCACTCTATATTAATTAAATATTCATTTAATTAATTAGTCATTCCAAGTAGATCATTTTGATCAATTATCTTATTTTATTTAATTAAATATCCTAGCATATCTTTTTTTTTATCGATAATTTTTGTGTTATATTGATTTGCAAAAAAGAGCTACAATAATCCGAGGCCATATAGATTTCAACATCGGCCCAAAAAGCTAACAGTCCTAGCCTACTATGGAAAGCGTTCAAGCTAGAACAAGAATAAAACCAATACTGTGCATTTCTGCACTAAATATTACAGTCATCCATAAAATATTGTTTTGTTTTTTTTTAAACCAGCAAATAGCAGAAAGAAAAACAAATTTTTAGCACCGTAGCCACTTAGTCGGTATCACTCTGGTTCGTTTGCTTCTCCTCCTCATCTGCAATGTCTGCCAGAGCTTTTCCTTTGGCTGCTTCGGTCTTCATCTTCGAGATGCAATCCAAATTCCCAAAATCTGGTCTCCTTCTAAACTTGCTAAAAACTGGACCGCCCGCCCTTCCTCAAACCGGTCTCGCAGTTCTCTCCCCACCTCCATGCGCGCCACCACCTTGAGGGCTTTCAATACCTCATCTGTTCTTATTAGTTTGATGCAAAGCTTCATGGCTTCCCAGCCTATGCAAGCTCGCTCTCTGCATTGCTCCTTTATTTGATTCTCCGGCCCTCAAACGAAGGGTAATATCTCCTCCTCGACATCTCCTTCCCGAATACGGATTTTAGTCTGAGGGATCACCCACTCCAAAATGGAGTCAAGGTTGATCAAATAGTCCCCATCAATCAACTTTGTCATTGTGAGCTTAATTTTTCCACCTCTGGTTCAAATTCACATGCGCAGGCCATAATCAAGGAATAAACCTCCATATTCATCCTATACCTGAAGTGAATGTGCACCAACTCCTCTGCCAGCATTAGACGCGCTGCACTCCACAATTTCTCTTCCTTGTATTTGAAGAGTCCTTGCATTCTTTTATCCGACACCATTCCCAGAAAAGGAACCAATTTCTTCGACGGGTCATAAATGCATAATCAATGATATAAATGGAAAAAGATTTCATGGTAGATTTGCCATCCTCCGCCATTGTCTCGAATAGATACTCTGCGTTCGGTAACTGCCTCATTAATTGCAGTGCCTTTGAAAGGGCGTACTTGTCCTTACGGGCTGTCTTGCGTGCTTATTGATTTTTTCATGCTTCTAAGACTGCATTAATTCCACTTCCACCTCTACCATCTGCCTTCCACCACTTGGCCATTTGGCTTGTCATGTCACATCCGATGTTGGAGAGGAGGTCCGCCACTGCATTGGCACCTCGCCTGACATGGGAGACTCGAAACTCCTCAAAGGAATTGAGTTTTTCTCGAATGATCTCCACCCAATGGGACAATTTCCATGATGGGGTGTTACCCTTCGCTATTGTGTTGATAATCACTTGGGAGTCTCCTTCTAGGTGCAACTTTGGGATTTTCACGTTTATAGCCAATTTAGTGGGCATTAGTGCCGCCCGTGCCTCTGCTTCGTTATTTGTTCCATCCTGCACTCATCTTGCACCCTTGAAAGGGATGACCCCTTTATCATTTCTTGTGACTACTCCCACTCCTGAGGTTCCTGGGTTTCCCCTAGAGGCCCCATCAAAGTTTATTTTTATCCACTCCTTAGTTGGCGGTTCCCATTTAACCTCTTCTTTTTCTAAAGGGAAATTAATCCTCAGAGAACCATTAACGGGTTATCCTAGCATATTTAATTAATAAATAAATTTTCCATTTAAATCACAAAAAAGAGGAATTAATTTACAAAAAGAGATTAATCACAAAAAGAGGAATTAATTTGCAAAAGAAAGAGTTAAATTGAAAACAAAAGAAAAGAATTAAATTGAGAGAAAAAATCAAACTTAAGATATTTCTTTTTCTAAAATTGAGATAACTTGAGAAATTTTAAAAAGCAATTATATTGAATTAATCATTTTCTCTAAAATTAAAACTCAAAGCTTTTCTTGAGGAAAGAGGTTCAGTTGCATTGAAATAGGCTCTTTCTAAATAAAAATCTTGAGAAAATTAAAGAAATGTGCATGGAATCACCTATTTTTATCTCAAGTGCATGGAATCAACTAATTTTATCTCCAATACAAACTCAAACTTATAATTTGAATACATTCAATCAAGTTATAATTGGAATATATCTCAAAATTAACTTAATTTGATCTCTCAATTATTTCAATTAACCTGGATTGTGCTTTTTGTTGAGAAATCTCAACCGCTCATTGTTAATCGATCGTGACCGTCGGTCTCTCTTTTGAGTCTCTATAAATTCAACCTTCATCTCTCATTCAAAACACCCTAGAGATTTATTGTTATTGTGCAGTTTTTGCTCTAGAGTCGTTGAAAATATTGTGCTTTGAGATTATTACATCTTAGTTTAGCTTTTTGCATACTTAGTTTAATCATGATTTCTTGAATTCATCTAGCTTAATATTCATTCATTTAGTTTAATTTTAATTCATTTAGCTTAATATTCATTCATCTAGCTTAATATTCATTCATCTAGCTTAATCTTGCATCCATTTAGCTTAATTTTGTGCTCATATAGATTAAATCCTTCATCTTGGTGTAGTCTAGTCACTGGTATTGCTTAGACAAATCTAAGAGTAAGTCTATACTTGCATCTTTTAGAAGGTAATAGATCGATTTGTTATGGTTTTTATATTCATGATTATATCTATCTAACCATGAATGCAATGACTTAATTTAAGTGTTGTGTCTTACAACTTACAAATACTTATCCACTTTTCACACACATATTTTTGGCACCCACCGTGGGGCGGAAGACTACATCTTTTGGCCTTATAGATCAACTTATTTTTATTTTTTGGATTTTTTCCATACAGTTATTGCAAAAACTTGTACAAGTTTTCACAGAGGCTAGAACGACAATATGCAAGTTCTCATATGGTCCGCGGTGAATTATTGTACGATTGGGTGAGAATACTCGTACGATTTTCTGATTTCTCGTATCAAAACTGACTACATTTTTAGGGTTTTTTTGATTGAAATTTTCATGGTACTAATGCTAACCTTGGCTTGCTTTTTGTCTGCTTGAGAGATTAGTTTTTATTTTTTTAACAGCCTAACTAGTTTTGTTAGAATGTTTGTCAAAGAACACACCTCTCGCACAAAAACAATATGACTACGGATTCATTGTTTTTGCAGGTTGACTAAGGAGATTCAAGTGAACTTTGTGTATTCTTTAAATTAAGTTCTAGGCACTTAAATTTCTATCTGGTTAATGAAAAACTATGTCTTTTATGTTTTAAGAAAAATCTAAGAGGTAGGAAAGTATGCTCTTGTCTGCACAGACAATTAGAAATCTAGACCCTCAAAGCTTTTTCTAAGTTTGAGATTTGTGTACCTTTAGCGGGCCTGTCACAGTGGGAAAAAGGAATCACCCTATGAGAACGACCCGAGTGAGTACTGTTGGACCTGAGCATTCCAACTCACTATAATAAATAGGCCTCTGGTGATTAAAGTCTCAAAGGACAGGATATTTTGAGTTTTCTCTTTGAGATCTCTCATATCGAGCATTTTGTAGGGCCTCGTGGTCTCAATCACGTTTACGTGACTACAACTTGTTTCGGTACCTTGTCAGGCTATAGGCCTCAATCATGCTTGCGTGACTTCAAGGGGTAATTTCGAACGAAATTTCTTACTAAGAACTATAAGATAGAAGCTACCTGATTCACCTCTGAAAGGGGGATAATCTTTGTGCAAGAGAGATAGTAACTCTCCCAAGATACTTGCCATTTTGTGTCCCCATTAGCATTTGGAGTCTGCTAATACGGCGTTGAGAATCCATTGCGTGAGACTCAATGATCATATTCTGATTAGCTATTGGGTGTGTACCGGTGTCTACAAGACAAGGTTTTCATCTCTCAGCCAACTTCCATAGTGTTAGCGTGTTGTGCTTGAAGTCATTATACATCTTGCGTGTTTTCATCCTTGAAACTGAAACTAAAATACTGAAACTGGAGAAAACAATCAAAAATATTGAAAAACTCTGTGATCAAAACTTTGTCCTTGTCAAAAACATGTCTTTGTCCAATCCTGTGTCGTACGAGCCTTTTGTTTTGTCATCCTGCTCTATGTGAATTATCGTTTGGCTATATAGCTGTTGTCGTACGAGTTTGAATTCATCCTGTCAGTTTGTCGTTTGGTCTTGTCAGAATTGTCGTTTGGCCTTAACATAAATGTCGTATGAGTAATCATAATCCTCATCGAATTGTCATCTAGAGAACCTTAAATTGTCGTGCGAGTATAGGCAACAACTCGTATGAGAAACTGTCTGTATTGTCTGTAACTTGTTAAATTGCCGTCTAGGTCATAATACTCTATCGTACAAATTTTTGATTTTGTTAGTCCAGAAACTTGTCTATTTGCATACTTTTCCAGAACTGTCATACTTGCCTAATCAGTCTACATTGAGCATATATCTGGTCTTTTTTAAATCCCGAGCATAAACAATCTCGATAGTGTACCTCTGTCATTGTGTTGCATGACTTTGTCGGTTATCTCCTAGCTAGTTCAAATCAATCAATTATCAAACTTATCAAATCACTTATCAATCGCTTATCAAACTTAATCAACCTAGCTTGCTTAGATTACGTCTTATACATGATAGATCGCTTCTGAAACCAGACTAGGTATTAGTCACCTTTCTCAGTCACTACGTTAAACGCATAACTAGCTCTAATTTAATCTTGACTTCTGCATCACATCTAGCTCTTGGTCCCGTCGGTTGTAAATCTCGACAACATCACCAAGGTCCTAACCAAAGGTAATTAAATCAATCTTGAGCACATTATTAATTATTTAATTATCAAAAATCACATGGCAAATCAACCACTCAGTATTAATTAAATATTTATTTAATTAATTGAATTATTTCAAGAATAATCATTTTGATCAATTATCCCATTTTAATTTATTAAATATCTTTGCATATTTAATTAATTAATAAATTTGCCATTCAATCATGCAAAAGGATTAATTTATTACAAAAGATGAATTAATTTATTACAAAGAGTTGAATTGAAACAAAACAAAAGTCAAAAGAATTGAATTGAGAGAGAAATCAAACTTGAGATATTATTTCTTTTTCTAAATTTAGAACTTGAAATCAGAAAAGCAATTTAATTGAATTGTTGAATTATTCTCTAAAATTGGAACTCAAAGCTTTTCAGAAAAAGAAGTTTCGGTTCCATTAAGAAAACTCTTTTCTTGATTAAATTGAAGAATTATCTATTTTTATCAGTTGTGCATGGAACTAATTTATTATTATTTTTCAATGCAACTTGGACTTCTAATTTGAATGCATTTCAATTAAACTATAATTGGAATCTATCTCAAGGTTAACTCAACCTGATTTCTCAATTATTTTCAATTAATCCTAAATTGAGCTTTTTGTAATTCTCTATAAATTCAGTCTTCAGCTCTCATTCCAATTCACCCCAAAGATTTTTGAGAACACACTAGGAAATTATTATCACGCTAATTTCGCTCTGGAGTCATTGAAATCATTGTGCTTTTTTAGATTACTTGCATCCATTTTACATTCATTATTGCTTGCATGCATTGTTGCTTGAATTTGCTTGAATTACTCATCCATCTTGCATCCATATAGCTTAATATCATATAGATTAAATCCTTCGTCTTGGTGTAGTCTAGTCACTGGTATTGCTTATAAAAATCTGAGAGCAATCTTATACTTACATCTTTTAGAAGGCAATTAGTCATTTTGCTATGGTTTATTTCTTATTGATTATTGATTACTAACCATGCATATAATGACTTAATTGAAGTGTTGTGCTTGCAGCTACAGGTTCACTTTTTCACACACATATTTCTGGCGCCCACCGTGGGGCCCGAAGACTACCTTTTTTTCGGCCTCCAAGACTGACTGCTTTATTTTTTCTTATTTTCCAGGTTTCAGATTTTTCGGTTTTCGTCCGTACATCTCGTGTGACAATTCCCACATGCTGAAACGACAAATTGCAAGTGTTGCACGAATTACAAACATATTATCGTACGAGTAGACACTCTATCGTACGAGCATATCCTCTGTCGTACGAGTAGTAATCATCTGTCGTACGAGTCAACATCATCAGCAATCTGGTCTCGTACTGTACTGTATCCTGTCTCGTACGAGTCGAGACTCTGTCGTACGATTCTGTATTTTCTGGTAAAAGAGGCAAAATTTCATATTTTTCATTTCTGATGACTGACCTTGACTGTTTATCTGTCTATCTCAGAGTTTTTCATAGCCTAACTAGTTTTTGCAGAACGCTTGTCGAAGAATATTGCTTGTCGCACAAAGACAATATGACTACTGATTCGTTGTCTTTGCAGGTTGCCTAAGGAGAATCGACTAAACATCGTGTATTCTTTAAATTCATTTTTAGGAACCTAACTTGCTATCTGGTTAAAGAACAAATCTGTCTTTTGTGCTTTTAGAAGATTCTGAGAGGTAGGAGAGTATGCTCTTGTCTTTTTCTAGACAATCAGAAATCCAGACCCTTGAAGCTTTTTCTTTGTTTGAGATTTGTACATCTTTAGCAGGCCTGCCCTCCTGAGGGGTTGAAAAACTCTTAAAGCCGTTACGGCCGATGTGAGGGGAACGACCTAAGTGGGAACAACTAGACGCCAAGTACTCCAACCCACTATAAAATAAACGTGATTTGATGAAAATCAAGTCAACGGCAGTGCTCAGGAATAGCTCTCCTCTGTACCTTCGGGTATATTAAACCTTGGTTTTCAAGGCTGGGAGACCTCTTAATTGAGTTTATACCTCGACGTGCTGAACGGATCTCTGACTAAATCCAATTTAAAATTAGAAGCTACCCGGTTCATCTCTGAAAGGGGGATAATCTTTGTGCAAGAGAGATAGTAACTCTCCCAAGATACTTGTCATTTCGTGCCCCCATTAGCGTTTGGAGTCGGATAATACAATGTTGAGAATCCATTGCGTGAGACTCAGTGGTCGTATTCTGATTAGCTATTGGGTGTGTACTTGATTCTACAAGCAAAGGTTTTCTTTCCTCACCAAATTCCTTAGGGTTTGCATGCTGTGATTGAAGTCACTATAAATACTACTTGTTTTCTGTGTTTTTCATCCCTGAAACAAAAAAACTAAAATACCAAAAAATCAGTGAAGACCAGAAACAACTCAGTAAGTCGAAACTCTGTCCATGTCAGAAACTAGTCCATCCTAAGTCAAAACTCTGTCTGTGTTAGAAACTAGTCCATCCTAAGTCGAAACTTTGTCCGTGTCAGAAACTAGTCCATCCTAAGTCAAAACTCTGTCCGTGTCAGAAACTAGTCCATCCTAAGTCGAAACTCTGTCTGTGTCAATCCCAGTCAAAAATCAGTCCATCTCAGAATTTGTCATACTCAGCAATTAGAAAACTCAAAATTTTTAGTCTTTGCCCTATGAACAGTCGTACGAGTCTGCTAATTTATCATGCTGCACCAGTCCTGTGTTGTACGAATCTACTCAATTGTCGTTCTAAAGTAGATTCTCTGTCGTATGAGTCTAAATCATTCATCATCCTGCACTGTATTCTGTCTCGTACGAGACAGAATCGACCTCAGTCTTTTGTCATCCTATAGATGCCCATCAGTCGTACGGTATAAGACAACAACTCGTACGAACCAGAAATTCTGTCATCCTGTAACTGTTAAATTGTCGTCCGGTTCAGAAAACCCAGTTGTACGAGTCTCTGGTTTTGTCAGACAGAACATTCAAAATTGCCAAAAACACAGTCTACAATGAGCATAATACTGGTTATCATTTTCCTAAGCATAAAACAAATCAAGATAGTGTACCTCTGCCATTTTTTGTTGCACGATTTGGTCGATCACCCTTCAGCTAGTTCAATCAAAACTACCTATCAAACTCAAGTCACTTAGATAACGTCTTACATAGGATATATCATTCCTGAATCAGACTGAATCTTAGTTACAATTTTAGAATCAACCCAGGAAAACATCTTAGACAGGATAGATCGTTCCTGAAATCAGACAAAATCTCAGTTATTTCTCCCAAAACAATACGCTAAACTGAACAAACTAGCTCTGAAATTGATCTTGACCTCTACATCACAAAAGAACTCTAGGTCACACTAATCCATAAAAATGCCTATTCAAACCAGGAGTTCTCGTAAGACAAAAGCCAAAGACAAAGAACAAACCTTCACTTATCAAGATAATCCATTCTACGTGAAGGATCCCCTCACTGACATACCATCGTCATCAGGCGGACCGATTTTTGATGAACCGAATCTCCCACTATACATGAGACATAATACATTAATGGAAACAAAAACGACCGTAATATTCCTGAAAATCATAATGACTCCTCATCATCAAGTGAGACTGACGAAGCTACTGAACCTCCAGAAAAAGAAATCCTTACTGTCAGAAAGACAAAGACTTTAGAAAAATGATGAAAACTATCATGATCCGAGAAAAGGAAGACTATTTCTTAGAACTAGCAAATCAAGGTGCTAAACTTCCTGTTGGATATGATGTTCAGACACTTGTTACTAAGAGGAAAGACTCACCTATACTCATGGTACACAAACAGCTAATAGCTTTGCGAACAGAGCTCACAGACCTGAAGAATAAGGACAATTCCCCGAACCAATATTCTCTGGAAGCAATATGTCCCTTCCCATTTGACAAGAATTTACACATGCCTCCATTCCCTTCACGAGTGGAAATCCCAAAATTTGATAAATATGATGGTACCTCAGATCCTCAAGATCACGTCAGGGAATTTAGTGCTGCTTGTATGGAATTTATGCATGATCAAACGTACCTTGTGCGTCTCTTCCCAAGGAGTTTAGGGGGTCAAGCAATGGAATGGTTCTCAAGTCTACCCAAAGGAATAAAAACATTTGAAGAACTAATCCAACCGTTCTTACAACAATACTCATACACCATTCGACATCCTATGACTATGATCGATCTTTGTAATACTCAAGAGAAAATAGGGGAACCTCTTCTTACTTTTCTCCAACGCTGGAGAAGGATGTTCTCTAGGTACCCACGACCTATCCCAGACTCTGAGAAAATGGATATATTTGTCAATAACTTGGTCCCCGAACTGAAATATAGCGTACAAATGCAAGTACACCCATCATTTAACAAAATGGTAGATAATGCCATTCGAATGGAAGATGTGCTCATAAAAAAGGGAGATATCACACCTTGGAAAGAAACACAAACATGATCCAGTTCTAAAGAGAAGAACAAGTATTGAAAATTTGCCAAAGACAACAACAAGAATGTTGTTAATGATGGAGTAGTAGACACTGTCAAAACCAACTCAAAATCAACAATATTCAATCTGGCTAGTGGTACACAAGCGCTTAAAGCCGCTGAAATTGCAGCAGAAAATCAGCCAAAGAAAACAAAAGAATGGTTCAAAGAAAAGCCTTGGCTTTCCAGACCTAAGCATGATTTTACTCCTCTTGAAGAATCATATGAGTCGGCTTTCAAAACTCTATTGGCAAATAACTTGATAACACTACCAGATAACTCCAAACCATATGATCCAGATGTCAAACCAAGATGGTGGAGAGAAAATGAATACCGTGACTTCCATCGAAATAAGGGTCATAACATAAACAATTGCATGAAGCTAAAACATGAGATTCAAGATCTCATAGACGCTGGTAAAGTTGTTGTTGGGAATCACCCAAACAATGCTGATCATAAAGCATTTAAGGACCCCTTGCCTGCTTATGAACAAGGTGATTCCTCAAAGACCAAAGGAGGTGCCAAGGTAAATTATGCTTATGCCAGCTAGGACAACATTATCAACATGATTGAACCTTCACACTCAGAATATTGCAATGTGATTATAGTTCAAGATAAACCAAATGAATCATGATATGCAAAAGCTCTGACCAGATCTCAAAAGAAAGTCACCCTCCAAGGAGCTAGCTCTTCCAAACCGGCTCAAGAAACCTTTTCCAAACTGGCTCAAGAAACATCAAATCCAAGAGCTGTGCCAGATAAACAAAAAGAATCAACCTTGGACAAATTTAAAAGATTAACCTCCTCATCATCATCCTCTGGATACAACATGGTTGAACAGTTGAAAAGGACAAATGCTCAAATTTCAATTTTTGAATTGCTACAGCTCTCATCTACTCACAAGGAAATTATACACCAAGCATTGCTCACTACCAACGTTCCAAAAGATTTAGACATTGATCGGTTTCAGTCTATGGTGGGTCATCTGACTTCACCTTACTATTTGACCTTCTCTGAGGAAGATGATAACTCATTAAATCATCCACATAACCAACCATTGCATATTGAAGCCATGATCCACAAACACAGAGTTAAACGCGGTTTGATAGATGGAGGCACGGGGTTGAATATCTGTACTTATCGTTTGCTTACACAACTAGGATTCTCTGAAAATGTCATTGATCCAGGCAAGAAAATAAGAATTAAAGCCTATGATGAAGAAGAGAGGACCTCCAAAGGTTTGGTATCATTACCAATTAGAGTGGGACCGATAGAGAGAGATGTCCTTTTCCAGGTTCTTGATATTCCATTGTCATACAATATATTGCTGGGCAGGCCATGGATTCATGAAATGAAGGTAGTACCCTCAACATATCACCAATGCTTAAAGTTTCCTTATAATGGAGCTGAAGTCAATATTCCGGCTGATACAAATGTCATCTGTAATGCATTGACAAAAGGTGCAGATACTTTTGTGCCTCATAATAGGGCAGCCTCTCCAAATGAAGATCCAGAAACATTGATAAAAGACTTAGAAAAGAGATTGAAGATTACAGATACCGGCATGGATAGCTACAAGATAGAACCGATATTATCATTAGTTTCTCTTCCTCCATCGCCAAAATAGTTAGGCAAGCCATCAAAGGCTATGAGAACACAAACTCCAGCTCTGAATATTATATATGATGGTCTCTTTATACAGTCTTCTATCTCCTTGGCAGATGAAATAGAAGAGGATGTTGTGCTTAACTGGCTCTATAAGGAAGATAGTCCAAATGAGGAGGTACAACATTGTGAGATTTCCTCAAACCAGTGTGGTCGTGGTTACAAAATGATTCAGCGCATGGGGTACTCAGGTACTGGTCCTTTGGGAAAACAAAAAGAAGGTATTACTAAACCAATTCAGCTACAAACCAAATCCACACATGATAAAGCTGGACTGGGATACAATCCTAAAAAGACATCAGAACAAAAACATGTTTCTAAGTCTAAAGGCTTGAAAAAGATATCGCCTTTGACATTACATGAAGCAAATGCTAAACAGATGAAAGAAGAGCGTAGAAAAGAGAGAGAGGAATCAACAGTCAAGAAAGAAGAAATAGTCAGTGCTCAAGCTTCGATGGTATTAGCTACGATAATACAATAAGTTGAGGTTCCTGAAGATATAAGAGATGAATTTGTAAGAATTAGAGAATTGTTTGCACCATTAAAAGTTCCAGTCACATATACTGGTAGGCAATAGGTAGATGATTCAGAGACTGATTCAAATGAGTATGAATGGGGTCCTGACTATCTTTTAGACACATCTGCTACAAAAACTCCAGAAGAATCTAGTGGTGTCATAGATGATACTCAAGAGTTGATGTGCCTAAAACTAGAGAAGGAAATACAAGAAATTAGAAAAAAGAGGCAAGCAAATTATGAACAAGCATTGAAAGAAGGAACAATACCATAAAGCTTCTCATCTATGTGTCCTTATCCTGAAATGGAACAAAGAGTTAGAAGCTGTAGGACAAGAATCAGTTGTCAGTCCAGAAGAAGCTGAATGGAGTAGACGACAGAAAGTCGCAGAAACAATGAGACCATGTCAACAGGTGTGTCAGATACAAATGACAAATGAACTACAATATGAAGGAATTTGTAGCATTAAAGATGTTAGTATTGATACCATACATATGCTTACTAAATCACCTGAAAGAGACTTGGAAACTTCATCAGATAACTCTGATGATTCTGATGACTCTAATGATAGTCCTGTTCATGATGATACCCACTCATCCTCAAATTCTAAATCATCTGATACAAACAATGAAAAATTGCCTACTAGTCTTATTGCTGTTAAACAACGACATGACGTTCAGTCCAACTTAGTCAATGATGTTATAAGTATGCCTATTGGATTAGATCAATTAAATATTAACGTGAACTTTAATAATCATGATCTGACTCTTCCTGGTCTTGAGACACTTACGCAAGGTATCATTCTGGAACTCAACTTTTTGATCCGTAGCTGTGATAAAAATACTGTGAATGCTCTTGAACCTATCCAAAATTTGTCCCTAATACATCCCGAATTGATTGACTGTACTTTACAAAATCAACCCATGGATATACCTATTTTTGCCAATGACTATACATTATCCTATTATCTCAATGCAGTCGAACCTATTAACTCTTCCACTAGTGAATGGAGTGAAAATATGACTGAAGAGGATATCAAGTATCTTAGTCGCAAAAACAGGAAAGATAAAAATAAAAGATCTGATGGCGAAAACCACATTGTGGCGGTGTTAGAATCTAAAAAAGAGAAAATAAAGGATGTACCTAAAGGTGAAAACCTCTGTGAGGCACCTGAAGGTGAGATACTTGGTATACTGCCCAGTCATTTTCAAGAGCGGTCTTCCATATTGATCGAGCCAACTCAGCCAGTGAATATCGGGAATCAAGACATACCACAAATTATTCACATAGCTCAATCACTATCAGCAGAGGAATTGAAGGATTTCACTCAGCTATTCTTAGAGAAGAAAATAAATTTTGCATGGACATACTCTAATATGCTAGGCTTGGATCCTAATCTCATTATGCACCATCTCTTAATCACACCAGGAGTAAAACCAGTTAAACAAAAACTTCGTAAGATGCACCCGCATGTCGCACTATTGGTCAAAGCTAAACTAGAGAAACTACTTAAAGTTGGATTTATCAGAGCGATAGATTATGCTGAATGGATTTCCAACATAGTACCTGTGTCAAAGGCAGATAAATCTATCAGATTTTGTACAGATTTTAGAGATCTCAATAAAGCATGTCCAAAAGATGACTTTCCATTGCCAAATATTGATATGATAGTCGACATGACAACAGGGTATGAGATGTACTCACTAATGGACGGATTCTTCGGCTACAATTAGATTAAAATCGCTCCTGGAGATCAAGAAAAGACAACTTTCACTTGTGCATGGGGAACCTTTTGTTGGAACGTTATGCCATTTGGGTTAAAGAACGCAGGAGCGACCTATCAAAGAGAAGTTACAACTATCTTTCATGACATGATGCATAAGAATATGGAAGATTATGTTGATGACACCTTAGTGAAGACTATGAAAAGATCAACGCATATTCAAGAGTTAGGTCCTATACTTGACAGAATGGAAAAGTTCAAGCTTCAATTAAATCCAAAGAAGTGTGCATTCGGAGTGACATCTGGTAAACTACTTGGCTACATCATTTCAAAGAAGGGCATCGAGGTTGATCCTGAGAAGGTCCAGGCTATAATGGAAATGCCACCTCCAAAGAACATCAGTTAAATGAGAAGTCTACAGGGATGTCTCCAATCCATTAGAAGATTTATTTGTCAACTAGCAGACAAAGCTCAACCTTTTACAAAGGTACTAAGGAAAGGCGTATTATACAATTGGGATCAAGAATGTGAACAACATCTTCAGCAAATCAAAGAGTATTTGTCAAATCCACCAATATTGATGCCACCTATTCAAGGTAAACCATTAATCTTATACATATCAGCAACTGATTCATCATTGGGGGCACTTCTAGCGCAATAGGATGACAACAAAAAGGAAAGAGCTATTTATTACATCAGTAGGACATTGGTGTCTTATGAAATGAACTACAGTATAATAGAAAAAGCATGCTTGGCATTAGTCTTCGCATCACAGAAACTGAGGCACTATATGCTCGCACATTTAGTCAAGTTGGTGGCCAAAATTGATCCACTCAAGTATCTTCTTAATAAAGCAACACTCACCGGACGATTGGCAAAGTGGGTAATGATCCTTACAGAGTTTGACATTGAATATGTAGAACGCAAAGCCATAAAAGGACAGGTAATTGCTGATCAGCTTGCTGAAGCTCTACTTGAGGATACTCAACCACTACACATTGAGTTCCAAGATGAATCAATAACGCATCTTACTCAACAACCTTGGAAGATGTTCTTTGATGGGTCCTTTAATCAAAATGGTTCAGGTGCTAGCATACTATTCATTACTCCTCAGAAGTACTCAATTCCAAAGTCTTATAAGATTCTATTCCCTTGCACAAACAACATTGCAGAATATGAAGCACTAGTAAATGGAATAAAACTAGCCATTGAATGGAAGGTTGTTGAATTACATATTTATGGAGATTCTCAGCTGGTCATCAATCAAATCAATGATACATATCAGACTCGGGATGAGAAATTGATGCCTTACAAGAGGATGGTATATGATTTCAAGAAGTATTTTGCTTTTGTATCATTCCAACAAATTCCTAGATCAACGAATAGAGTAGCAGATGCTATGGCTACCTTGGCATCTATACCTGAGCTACAGGAGTCCAATTTTCACTTTGATTTCTTGGTGGAAGAGTTATATTACCCTGCTTATGATTCTCCTGAGACCCAAATAGTCTGTTCTATTATTGGACACGACTCATCCCGATACAGCCATATCTATTCCTATCTTTGTGACCAAATTATCCCTGAAAACCTTACTCGTAACAAGAAGAGAAACCTAACTTGAAACGCTTCACGATATGTTATCATAGCTAACGATTTATTTAGACGAGGTTTGGACGGTACTTTGCTTAGATGTCTAGAAACTGAAGAATCAAAACGTGCATTATCGGAAGTCCATGAAGGTATTTGTGGATCTCATTCGAATGGTTTTACTTTAGCTCAGAAACTATTACGCGCTAGCTACTACTGGCCAGATATGGAAAAAGATGCCATAAAATTTGCTAAGACTTGTGAGAAATGTCAGCTTCATGGAAATCTCATACATGCCCCGACGAGGGATCTCATACCTTTCATTACACACTGGCCTTTTCAGCAATGGGCCTTTGATCTCATTGGTCAGATATATCCTGCTTCATCCAACGGACATAAATTCATCATAACGACCACTGAGTATTTCACCAAGTGGGTAGAGGGATTCCGCTCATCAAAGCAACTGGTAAACAAGTCGCCTTATTCATCCTAAACTATATAATTTGTAGGTATGGGATACCTTCGTCCATCGTGACTGATAATGGAGGACAGTTCAAGAATAAAGACTTGGATGAACTTTGTGAGAAATTCAAAATAAAGCAACACTGGTCATCAATATATTACCCTCAAGGTAATGGACAAGCCGAGGCGTCTAATAAAAACCTACTGACTATCTTGCACAAAACAGTGAACAAATCTGGGAAAGATTGGCATCTGCAGCTCAATCCGGCACTATGGGCTTACAGAACAAGTATTAGAACACCTACTGGGGTTACACCTTTCTCTTTGGTGTATGGGTCCGAAGCAGTATTACCTATTGAAGTAGAAATACCATCTCTAAGAGTTTCATTGCAAGGTCTTGTTACTAATGAAGATCGTAGAATATCCAGATTGCAAGAACTCGAATTGCTGGATGAGTGTCGACAAGTGGCATTTGATCATCTCAGAGTGTATCAGAAGAGAATGTCCAGAGGGTATAACAAGAAAGTTCGACAAAGAGGATTTCAAGTTGGTGACCTAGTTCTGAGAGAAAATTCAAAAAATCAATAGTTTCGAGACAACAAAGGGAAGTTTGAACCCAATTGGCTGGGTCCCTATATTGTTACTGCAGTCTTTGGCTCTGGTGCCTATCAACTCTCAACATCAGAAGGAGAACAGCTCCAAGAATCGATTAACACCATCCACCTGAAAAGATTCTTTACTTAGCATTCTCTGCTCCAGCAAACTGTAAAGCTGAAAAGGTCCTAAAAAAAATCCTAAAAATTGAAAAAATCATAAAATAAATCAAAAAAAAAAAAGAAAAAAAGAAGGAAAAATCATAAAATGCAAAAAAAATTAGAAAAAAGAAAAAAAAAAACAAAAACAAAAAATGTAAAAGAGAAAATGCCTTGGTGAAAACCTGGTAAACAAGCACCTTGGTAAAAAAAATGATGATGACTCTCTGCCAAACAGGTGAAAACCTGGCAAACAGGCGCCTCTTGTACTCAAGCGCTCCATCTATCAACGCAACGTTGGCATTTCTCGCTTTCAAGTATCTTTTGCTTTCGCTTGTACATATTTTCAGTCACTTTTGTGACATCCTGGTTTGTTGGAACCCTCATGACTTGAAATAGATCAATGTCCTAGTCTTAGGTTACTTGACAGAGCACATTACATATCCTAAGCAGTGTCAACCAAGTCATTATTCCATCAATGAAACCTGGTCAGCCACTCCGAGTCAGTCACCTGTCTCCTAACTACTACAGAGTTTTTATCACTGAGTTCACAAGAAAAACAACATAATAAAGAACAATTACTAAACAGTTTGAGCTATGAATGAAAAATTTTCTTTGTATGTTGTCTTTTATATTGGTTTTCGATTATTATCCCCCTGAGTAACTCGAGGAAGTCTGTATTGACTAAGAGGTACAAAGATTGGGGGCATAATATTTTCTTTGTTTTCTGCTTGTAGGAATGATCTCAATGATCTGGAAACATATAAATTAGCTGGGTGTCTATGATAAGAGCCTTCACATTAAGGTGAAGTCGCCTCACATACCTCGACTCCACTTAATTGTATGCTACAGGGAGGTCCATGTCATTTCTTTGTCTATTTTGAGGGAATTTCTTTATGATGCAATTCGGGTCCCTACGAAATCTGTCCAAGGATATGAACAAAAAAAGGGTCATTGCGGACAAGATAATTAATATTGCACATTGAAAAAGAAAGGAACTCTACCTTGCCTGTTGTGTTCATTATGCTCAGTGATGAATCTTAAGTATTTTAAATCCAGTGACTAGGTTTAGGTTGCATTTTGCACATCATTTTGCATTTCATTTTGCATTTTAGTGAATCTAGGGTGATTTTGGTGTGATAATAATAATCTCTTTATCTTCAGAATGAGAGCTGAAAGCATCATCATTTCTTACGCTAAGTGGTCTATTTATCATTATTTCTCCGATCAAGTACTTGTGTTTTGAGATGTTTAGCTGCATACATAACATTTCATATAGATTCATTCATTTTATTATTAATCATTTGTATTCATCTTATTACATAGAAAAAAAAAATAAAATTTGCACTACTCATTTTCATTCATTTATTTGCATATGAAAAGAAACAAAAACATAGAGATCCATTATCATTTGTGATACATACATTCATGCTGAAAAAGAAATGCATACATATAGAATAAAGCATATAGAAACATCTCATAATCGAATTGACACAAGTATAATGAAGTCAAATAAGATCTCGTATATATATATATCATCTCAAGTCTAAGAGTACAAAATGATGTCCAATGACATGTACAAACTCCCATTGGAGCAAGAATCGTATACTCTACAAAAAAATGGGTGTGTCTACAAAAAAAATATTTGAGCTACAAAAAGAATCATCTAGTTGGCACCCTCTCCCTCATCGCCTGGTGGAGGAGGAGGAGCTTGATGCCCGGGATCTTGTCGAGGTGCTCGCGCTCCCTCCGATCTGGCCATATACTGCGAATAAGGTTGCACCTGCTGTGCAACAGGAACTACAACACTATATGCTGCTACATAATAAGATGCCCTACTACTCTGGAGAAGGACCTCCTGTCGTAGAGACTCTATCTCTGCTCTCGACTTTACTCTCAAAGCCGCAATCTGCCGATCACGCTCAGTCCTCACCTCGGCCAACTGTCGGTCTCGCTCCGCTAGCTGAGTTTGCGCCACTAACAACTGTGATTGTAGCTCTGCAAGATGTGCTCTCATCGACTGACCCATGTCAGCCCCCCGCTCTCTTGTAGGCTCTCCGTCGCCATCTCCACCACCATCTCCACCTGTGGCTCCGCCCTGCTCCTCTCGCCACTGTCGAACCTACCTCGGAGCTGCTCGCTCCTCCTCTCCCCCACCCAACCTCATGCCTACTCTCCCAAGGGATCCACCCTCACCCCTCTACTGTCCAATGTCAGCTCGCACTCCGCTGCTGCGGGCACCAGGATCACCACCAGTCCGTCGTGGAGCATTTGGTCTCTAGCCCTGTCCCTACCTATGGCCCTATCTCTATGCCTGTCCCTGTGCCTGTGCGGGGGCATCATCCTCCACATCCTTGATATGAGGAGCATGCTCTCCAGGATCCGTAAATCGAGGGAATGGATGCTGCTGCAAATAATCCCTGTACTGGGGCAATACCCCCGCATCTGCTATATCCTCCAGGTAATCCCACCTCAGGTGGTGTAAACCTGTCAGCTCCTGCATAGCCAAGGCATAAGATAGCTTAGGTTCCCAACCCTGCCTCTCCTCGTCAGCATACCTAGCATATGCTGTAAACTCCTGTGAGATCCCCTGAGGTCGGCCATACTACCTCATCACTCGTGAAACAACGAATTGCTCCAAAATAGTCTGCGATCTCCCAATCAGTGGACGTGTAACAAATAGATCTCTACGCACTGCCCGCCAGTCATCCCATGGCTCTAACCCTCTATATGGTTGCCATACGACAATTATCAAGTCATCGAGCTGCCATCTCCAGAAGTTTGTCTTGCCCAGATGGGGCTGCATAATATATCCAGCATATCTAAAGATGACCGGCTGTCCTGTCTCCCTACTGTCTGTCACTATCGGCCGACACACGGGAAGGTGCTCCCAAGCCCACACTTGCAAAATGTACACCCCAACAACCATGCTCTGCCCCTCTCTATAAATGATCTCATGCATCTCTCGATACATGTGGGCCAGTAAGCAAGAACCCCAGCCAAGTCTCTGAGGGGACTCTATCAATCGCTTGAGCATCCGGCCCCATCTGCTCTGGAATCCCTGTTGCTCTCGGTCTGGCATCAAAAAGCACCCAATAAACCCTGCTAAGACACATGCCAGCGGATACTCCTCACTGTACCTTCTCATCAGTATATCCCAACTCATAGAATGAGTCAAGATATCTGGATCCCTGAATACATTCCTCAGTGCCTGTAGTCCAGGTAACAATGCGGTATCATAGTCCACCTTATCTCCAGCAAAAGGGATATGAAGGATCCTGTACATATCCTTAGGAGTGATGGTCTACTCCCCAACTGGCAAATGAAAGGTATTATGCTCCGAATGAAATCGTTCTACCAATGCCGTGAGCATCTCGTGGTTCACACAGATATCAGGTAACCTCATCAAATGAGTCAAGCCGCATAAATCAACATGAGTTTGCTCAACCTCAGGCAAATTCTGAACTAAAGCCATCATGGGTGGATATACACATTTGAAGAGCACAAGAGGTAAACAAACCTGCAAAACTCAACAACCAACATCAGAAAACATTCCAAATTAGCCTACAAGAGAAGTTAAACATCATGCAAATCCAAATAAGTTAAATAAAAAACCAAAATTTCATGTTTACACTTTCAAAAATTGTCACTATTTTTCGAACGACAAAACACAGTTAAACAGCATCTTGTACGAGTCAGGAATGGCTCTCGTACGAGAAAACAGCCCCAAACGACGAAGTTTTATACATTGCACGACAAAATGGTCTTTTAACCGGCCCGTTGTACGACACAAGGGTTGCTCTCGTACGACAATTCTAATGGGTTTAAACGATAAAACAAAATTTGCCAGTTTCTCATACGAGACAGGATCCTGTCTCGCACGATAAACCAAGAAACCCGACCTAAAACCCATCAAAAACGTGAAAAATACACAAAAAAATTCAAAATTGGAAACATATAGAGGCTAAAGATCGATCACTTACTGCTGGCTCGTAGTTTCGGGGTCGATTATGTCTTCTCTGGCGCTCAAATTGATGCTGACGAGTAGGGACCACCATTTTTCTTCGCAGAAGGCTTTTTGAATTTTCAAACTTGGAGGGTTAAAATGAATTGAAAATGACACTTTTGTCCTATATATAGCCTAAAACCTAATTTTTCAACTTGCTCCGATGGACACGAAAATTGTACCCTTGGCTAATGTGCCTGCTCTGATTCCATTTTCGGGATCGAAATCGAAATTCGAGATCGTCTTGCTAGTCAATTTCACAATTTTGACCACTTAGCGCTTTTTTTCATTAATGCTCATTCTTTCTTCAAATTGCGCTCAATTTCAACGCTGAATCTTAATTCAATTTCAATTCTACACATCCACATTTCAATTCTACCAATCAACTCTACGCTCAATTTCTCATCAATCATTTCCATATCCATAGAAAAATCCTCAAAATCAATTTGTGCTCAAATAACTTATTTTCGCCAAACAATTGCCTATAATCAACTACCCTCGCTATCTTTCGATTTCGCTCCCGAGGGGGCATACTCATGACCTTATGACTTCACATCTCACAAGTTGAGAATTTTTTTCAAATCTTCATCAAAAGTCGAGCAAAAATCATTCCAATTAAAAAAAAAATAAAAAATCCTTATTGCTAAGGGGCATCTCAACTTCATCGCTTCACATCAAGTTGAAATCTCTCGATCATCTGAATCAATCAATCGCTAGGGACATATCAGTTTCATCACTTCAAATCAAGCTGATATTCATCTTTCATCTGAATTAATCTCTTAACATTAATCAATTTCATCGCTTCAAATCAAACTAATTATTTGTTTAAACTCAATCAAAAGTTTAAAGAGTTTATTTGGTCATTCTAAATCTAAGCAGGTGTTCAGTATTCGTTTCTTGATCAAGCTGGATGGTTTATCCTTCGCTCATCGTGTCTTGATCAATCAAGTTCAAGATCGATTTTTATCATCATTCACTGTATCTAAGATCAATCAAGTTCTAGATCAGTAAGATCCGCTTCTTGATCAATCAAGTTCAAGTTCGCTATCTTTGTTTTCTATCGTTCCTCAGTTTAATCAAGTTCGGGATCGGTATCACTTTAATCAGACCTCATTTAGCTTTGTCGCTTCGAATCAAGCTAACACCTCACTTTTTATCTAGTTCGTGATCAATCAAGTTCAGAACTGGCATCTCCTAGACATCACACATTCTTTGAATCCAAGCGCTGCTCGCACATTAATTCAAAGAGGGGCAAATGTAATACCCTAAAATTGGTCATCTAAACCATGGGCCCCTAATCTCGACAACATCACCAAGGTCCTAACCAAAGGTAATTAAATCAATCTTGAGCACATTATTAATTATTTAATTATCAAAAATCACATGGCAAATCAACCACTCAGTATTAATTAAATATTTATTTAATTAATTGAATTATTTCAAGAATAATCATTTTGATCAATTATCCCATTTTAATTTATTAAATATCTTTGCATATTTAATTAATTAATAAATTTGCCATTCAATCATGCGAAAGGATTAATTTATTACAAAAGATGAATTAATTTATTACAAAGAGTTGAATTGAAACAAAACAAAAGTCAAAAGAATTGAATTGAGAGAGAAATCAAACTTGAGATATTATTTCTTTTTCTAAATTTAGAACTTGAAATGAGAAAAGCAATTTAATTGAATTGTTGAATTATTCTCTAAAATTGGAACTCAAAGCTTTTCACAAAAAGAAGTTCCGGTTCCATTAAGAAAACTCTTTTCTTGATTAAATTAAAGAATTATCTATTTTTATCAGATGTGCATGGAACTAATTTATTATTATTTTTCAATGCAACTTGGACTTCTAATTTGAATGCATTTCAATTAAACTATAATTGGAATCTATCTCAAGGTTAACTCAACCTGATTTCTCAATTATTTTCAATTAATCCTAAATTGAGCTTTTTGTAATTCTCTATAAATTCAGTCTTCAGCTCTCATTCCAATTCACCCCAGAGATTTTTGAGAACACGCTTGGAAATTATTATCACGCTAATTTTGCTCTGGAGTCATTGAAATCATTGTGCTTTTTTAGATTACTTGCATCCATTTTACATTCATTATTGCTTGCATGCATTGTTGCTTGAATTTGCTTGAATTACTCATCCATCTTGCATCCATATAGCTTAATATCATATAGATTAAATCCTTCGTCTTGGTGTAGTCTAGTCACTGGTATTGCTTATAAAAATCTGAGAGCAATCTTATACTCGCATCTTTTAGAAGGCAATTAGTCGTTTTGCTATGGTTTATTTCTTATTGATTATTGATTACTAACCATGCATATAATGACTTAATTGAAGTGTTGTGCTTGTAGCTACAGGTTCACTTTTTCACACACACAGGTATTAGTCACCTTTCTCAATCACTACGTTAAACGCATAACTAGCTTTGATTTAATCTTGACTTCTGCATCACATCTAGCTCTCGGTCCCGTCGGTTGTAAATGCCTGTTCAAACCAAAAGCTCTTCTAAAAATTCTGACAAAAGTAAGAAGCCCATGGCTACCTTTGCCCAACAAATTCAATATCTCAAGCAAGAAATATATTACATTCAAGCCCAACAAAAAGATTCAATGACCCCTCTTGAGATAAAATTTTATGATATTAAGAACACCAAACTTCAAGAAATGCTAAAACAATTACATAAGGTGGAACAAAAAGTAATTGAAAATCAAAAGCCAAATCTCATACAAGATCACAAGACACCTTCACCCAGACAAAAATAGATCTATTCCCTAGATAGACAGTTTACACCTTTGGGGAAATCTATTGAGTCAACTTTGGAAGAGATACTTGAGCATAATCTTATCATATAGCCTAAAAAGACCACATGGGGATGTGAAATTTTGAGTAATTATTGTGCATATCATAGGCATAACAAACATAAAACTTCAATGTGTATGGAATTAAAACATAAAATTCAAGACCTCCTTGATGATGGTGTTATTGAAATTGAAGATTCTAATAATTCACCTAAAGAGAAACCAAATGTCATTACCAAGCATGATCAAAATTATGAACACGTGTCTAGCAATTGCCCACATGTAGCCTCCATCTCTTCCATAATTCCTCCATATCCTAAGGCTTCTCAACAACAATCGATACCATGTCCCTCAAATAATGAACTTAATGATGAAACTTCTCGTGTTGGCCCCCAAGGGCTATGTCAAGGGCCATCCCATCCAATGGTTGAAAAGGATCTTACCTCCCTAGAATCCCATTATACCTTTCCATTTCTTCCAAGAAGATCCCCTTCCATCTCAAGAGAAAAGCATCCTTCCTAAGCAAGATCATGATGCCTCTTCCACCTTTTCAAATGATCCTATTCAAAATGAAGAGTCAAACACCCTTCCTACTCTATCCAATGGTCCTCTTCCATGTCAAGATCTAAATATACCTTCATCTCCTTATCATAATCCTCCATGTTCACCTCAAGGATCCGTCATACCTACAAAGCCCTCTCATGATCCTACAAGTCAAAATATTTATAAACGCAAAGGGGTGGACCTTCACAAGCAAGAACCTCTCCGTATTAAAGAAAATATCAAGGGTCATGGCCTCAGTAACATTCCTCAAAATGTTGGTATCCCTACTAAACCAAAATCCAGGTACATGCATTCCGCTTCATCTCTTCCATCCATTTTAGGACCCTTCATCCCTTATGCAGGATCAACAAAGGCATACATTTGCGCACACCTTCCCTCCATCTAGAAGGACTCACTGAGCAAAAGAAAGAAAAATGAAAAGCTATATGGGTTCCTAAGGAACTTGTAGAAGAAATGTGTTCCAAGAAACTACAAAATCATGAAAAATAAAAAACCATGTGGATCCCTAAGTGGCTCATTGAAGCACAACAATCTAAAGAAAAATTCAAATCAACACCCAAGATTGTTGTTCCTCCATCCAAATCTATTTCTCGATCACCTCCTTCATCAATTTTAGATTCTTATGTCCCAAAATCCCTGGTTGTTCCTCCATCCAAATATAAAAATCTGAGATCCACTTTTTCCTCCATCAATCCGCCATCCCTCAAGATGTGTGCCAATGGTGATCCCGCAAACGTTTCCATTTGCTCATGTACCAAACTTTCAATATTTGGTCCATTATCCAACACCTCCTTTTCATCCTTCCATACCCCTTATCCGATCCTTTGGATAAGACTTTACCCTAGTTTCATCACCAAAATCTAAAAACTAAGGAAATCAACATTGGAAATGCTGGACATGTACACTTAGTTGAGTCCTTCTTGGAAAGACATCTTTATGCTGGACTGCTGAACTACCTACACAAAACTTTCTAACCCTATGAATAACATGCACCTTAAATGATATTATATCTAAGGACTGGGTTAGTTTAGCATTTGCACTGCATATCATTTTCTTAAAAGCACTACATTGCATATAGTTTCTTTTTCAAATGTATCGCATTCACACAATTTCTGCATTTGCATATAATAGCATTAATAAAACAAGACAACTGTCCAAGTTTATCATTTGTTTGCATTCAAAGCAAATAAGGGTTGACTCCTTTCTTAGATATCCAAACATGAAGTCTTTGAGTTCATAAGGTCGTTCATTTTCAACATCACTCTGTGATGACACTTTACTTATGGTTGGGTAGTGATTTCACTATTTGAGACTTGTTAACCCAAAATCTCTCAACTACTATATCTCAAACACATTAACAAAATCTCTAATTCATTCTAGGCACCTAGTTGATCATATGACTAGTTAAAAATCTAACATTATACTTCAGCGCTGCTATAATTGTCACACCCAAGTAGGTTTCATTACTTACAAGTCAAGGCAAGAAAAGAAAAAAGAAAAAGTGCTATGCCAAATATTCATCTCAAGGCAAAAGAGCAATGATATATAGCTGAAATATCAAACATACAAATGCAAAAAAAATCTTGACTATGGGAACATGCGAGTAACTCCATTAGGGCTATGAATGCCTATTGGTAATGGAGCAATATTTGAGAAATTACAGTCTATAACCTCATCAGAGCTCTAAAAGCTTGCTGGTAGCGAGGCTCTATTCGGGATGCTTTTGAAGTTAGAATAATCCATGTAGTTAGTCATATAGGATGCTAAGGATCTTTAGTGAACACAAGAGAAGGAATTAACTCATTTGCACTCACATGGGCAAAACAAGATCAAAGTTTCAAGAATCTATGGGGAAGTTTTCCACATCTACATTTGTAAATCCTAGTCACTAAGTGTGTTGATTTGGATGTTCCAAGGCACCTTACAGATTGATTGACCACTTATCTATGGAATATTTTGTACCTCCAATTCAATTGGTGTATTACAAAATGCTGAACAAACATGGTCATCCTTGTTTGAATAAGAAATGCATCTTCATCATGCATATTGCATTAACATAGATCATATCAAAAATTCATTGTCTCTACATGCATTCTGCAGATCATCATGTCATATAGGTCTCCATACTGGGGGCATAGTTGAAAAAATCCTAAAAATCATAAAATGTCCTAAAAAAATACTAAAAACATAAATTAAAAAACTCACTAAATCAAAAACTAACAAAATCCAAGCAAGAAAGCATAGACCATCCTTCAAACCAAATCAACCATAGACAAACTCTCAAGGTCTGCAATCAAACTTATCGCATGTCTTGTTAATCAATCTATCAAAATCTATCAAACACCAACATGTCTTATACAAGGAAGGGTACACTCGAAACCAGACAGATCGGTCTTATATGGGGTACTTACTCTTTGAAACTAAACATTCCTATCAATGATCACACAAATCAAAACAATGAGATAGATCAATAAGGCTGTTGGATTTTGTCCAAGTTAGTCTTATTTCCTGTACTGAAGTGTTGCATCTTTGCTTGTACATATCTTTTAGTCTCTTTTGTGACATCTAGGTTCTTTTGGAACCCTCATGGCTTGAAACCGATCAATGTCCTAGTCTTAGGGTAATCGACTGATCAATCTAAATGTCCTAAACAGTATTAACTAAGTCATCTTTCTGTCAGTAGTACCATTTCATCCACTCTGAGTCAGTTACCTGTCTCCACACTACCACCGAGTTTTATCACTGAGTAAACAAGCAAAACAAGACTACTGAAAACAATCACTAAATTGTTTGAGATATGATTAAAATTTTATTCTTGTGTTGTCTTTTAAATTGGTTTTTGATTATTATTCCCTCTGAGTAACTCAAGGAAGTCTATCTTGACTAAGAGGAGCGAGGATTGGGGGCATAAAACTTTTTCCTTGTTTTTTGCTTGTAGGAGTGATTTTGATGATTTGGAAACATCTAATAAGCTAGGTGTCTATGATAAGTGCCTTCACATCAAGGTGAAATCGCCACACATACCTCGACTCCACTTATTTGTATGCTACAAGGAGGTTGGAGTCATTTCTTTGTTTGTTTTGAGGGAATTTCTTTAATGTGCAATCTGGATGCATGTGTAATTTGTCCAAGGATATGAACGATAAAAGGGTCATTGCATACAAGATAATTAATATTGCGTATGAAAAGGAAGGAACTCTGTTTTGCCTGCTGTGTTTGTAAAATGCTCAATGATGATAATTAAGCAATACCAAATCGAGTGACTAAGTTTAGGTTGCATTCATTCTAAAATTTTATGCATTTCAAGTGATTTCAGCATGATAGCAATGATCTCTTTATCTTTTGAATGAGAGTCTGAAGCAATCATCATTTCTTGGCTAAGTGGTTCCCTTTTTCATCATCGTTTCTCCTATCGAGTAGTTGTGTGTTGAGATGTTAGCTCCACACATAAACATCTTATATATATCCATACGTTTCATTATATATTTATTGACATTCATATTACTGCATGAAAACTAAACATTTGCATTACTAGTTACCCATTTTCATCATTTATTTGCATGTGAAAAAGAAATAAAAAAAACATCCATATTCATCTGCATTACATATATCCATACTGAAAAGATATGCATACACATAGAATAACGCATATATAAAGATATCTCATAATCAATCAACACAAGTACGATGTAATCAAATCAAGATCACGTATATCTTGTCATAATCTTAGTGTCTAAGAGTACAAATGATATCAATTGTCATATACAATGTCTCATCATAGCAAGAATCGTAAAAGCTACAAAAATGGGGTATATAACAAAATCTAGGAGATATAACAAATTTAGCTCTCTGCCTCTCCCTCATCACCGGGAGGAGGAGGTGGTGCCTGCTGACCGATGTCCTGTTTGGGTGCCCTAGCTCCCTCACATCGAGCCATATACTAAAAATATGCCACAAACTGTTGCGCTATTGGGACCACTACACTATAAGTTGTAGCATAATAAGCTGCACGGCTCATCTGATGCAAAACCTCTCATTGAAGGGCATCTCGCTCTGCTTTGATCTCTGCGACCTGTCAGTCTCGCTTTGCCAGCTATGTCTGCACCACTGTCAACTGTGACTTGAAACCTATCACCCTCGCCCTCAAAGATCGTACTATGTCTGGAACTTCCTTCTCTCTCCCCATCTTCCCCTCTCCACCTCCCTGCTCATCCCTCCATTGCCTAACTTTCCTAGGAGCTTCTCTCTCATCCTCACCTCCAACCTCTGTTTCCCTAGAACTGCCAACCTCACCCCCAACAACTCCTAAGGATCCACCCTCCCCTCTCTGTCGTTGTCAACGTCCTGCTAGTGCCTTGCTACTACTAGCACCAGGATCACCTCCTGTCCGTCTAGGTACATTCGCTCTTCGTCCTTGTACCTGCACTCATCCTAGTACCTATGCCTATGCTAGTGCATCCTCCTCAACCTCATCTATAAGAGGCACATGCTCTCTAGGATCTGTAAATCGAGGAAAGGGATGTCTTTGAAACCAATCTCTATACTGGGGCAATACCCCCGCATCGGCCATATCCTCCAGGTACACCCATCTCTGCAGTTGTAAACCCACTATCTCCTACATGCTCAAGGCATATGAGAGTTTCAGTGCCCATCCTCGTCTCTCCTCCTCCCCATATCTAGCATACACTATAAACTCCTAAGATTTACTCTGCTATCTCCCATACTGTCTCAAAACCCTAGATACTACAAATCGCTCAATAATAGAAGTCAATCTGCCAATCAAAGGTCTAGGCATAAACATATCTCTCCACTGGACCCTCCAATCATCCCACAACTCTAGACCCCTATATGGTCTCCATACTACAATGATCAAGTCATCTAACTGCCTCCTCCAAAAGCAAGTCTTTCCCAGGTGGGGTTGTGTAACATAACCTAAGTACCGACATACAATAGGCTGGTGTGCCTCTCTCAAATCATCTACAATAGGTCTGTACACTAGGATATGCTCCCATGCCCATATCTACAAAACTAGGACACCTGCTGCCATGCTCTTCCCCTCTTGATAGACAATCTCATGCATCTCATGGTACATATGAGCAAGTAAGTACGGACCCCAACCTAATCTCACTTGATGAGTAAGCAATCTCTCTAGCATTCTACCTCATCCACATAAAAATCCCTGTTGTCCTCTGTCAGGCATCATGAAACAACCAATCATGCCAGACAAAACGCAAGCGAGAGGGTACTCTGCACCATACCTGCTCATCAAATCATCCTGAGTGACAACATGATCAAGGATAGTATTGTCATGTAATATACGTCTAAGAGCCTCAATACCCAACCGTGGAGTAGAATCATAATCTACCTTATCTCTAGCAAAAGGAATCCTCAATATTCTATAAATATCCTCTGGGGTGATCGTCATCTCTCCCACCAACAAATGAAAAGTGTTATGCTCAAAATGGAAACGCTCAACTAATGCGGTTAACATACCGTGATTCACACGGATATCGGGCATCTGTAACAAATATCCAAATCCACACAACCCTATGTGACCTCTTGGAGCGTCTGATAAATCATGCACTAATCTCATCATCGGTGGATATGTGCACCGAAACTGAATATCTGGCAATTGAATTTGCAAAATCAAACACACAAATCATCAGTACATGATCCAATTTGCACTAAGAATGTGTTAAACATGCTAAAGAATCTAAATTCTCAACATTCAAAATAAAAAAAATTATCTTTAGACCTTCAAAAATACTTGTTGTTTTCCATATGAGTTACCACAGACAAGTAGAAATTTGTATGAGCAAACACAACGATCCGCACGAGTAAATAGACCCAAACAACAATTTAATACTCGTCGAACGATTAATTGGTCTCTCAAGAACATACTCGTACGATACATGGGTAAACACCATACGAGAAACCCTACTTGCCCATACAATGAAACAAACAATACCAGATACTCGTACGAGTAACAGATAAAAACCACACGATAAAACAACACAACACGACTTCAAATGAAATTTAAAATGAAAAATTGATCAAAAATTAAAAAAATCAGAAATTCAAAAGGCTTAAGATCGATCACAAACTGCTGGGGGATAATTCCGCGATCGATTATGTTAGAGTAATCGGGTCTTTACTTGATTAATTAAACAAAATTTGTTTAATTATTTAAGTTCCCTTTATCTCTTTTACACTTAAGCTAACTTTAGGTGCATAATAATTAATTCTTTTATTGATTATTATGTGCAAGCATAGGTTTTCCTTTTTAGGGTTTCTTGACCTATTAGAGGTTGAATTCTTTTCTTTGTATCTTAGATTGTAAGGATTATCACATTACACATTTTGTGAATATTGAGCTCTCATCTTTTGAGCATATTTTCTGTGTATTTGTTTTTCTGTTATTGTTTCCTTGCTTCTCCTTGTAACAGGCTATTCAGCTTGTAGAGATCATTTTGGCTCCTATGGTGTTGCATTTCTCAACTCTCACATGGTATCAGAGCTTCAAATCTGTAGCTATTTGTTCTTGTTTTGAATTTTTTTGCATTGGAAGCAAATCTCGGGTTTCAAGAAGTTTTTTTATACACCTAAGGATAGGCCTTTTTTTTCAGCACTTTGGCCCTAAACGGACCTCACCATTGTGCTCAAAATTTCAAAAAAATAAAAGAAAATTCCTTTTTACGACATGCAGGCCAAATGATTTTTTGTTTGAAAAAAAATTCAAAAATCAAAACAAAAAATCATTTCAAATCGGCAAACTGTTTTTAAAAAAAAATCAAAAATCTTTTTTTTTTGGTTCCCCACGGTATGTAGGGTACTGTGGGGCCCCTTGACATGTTGCAGGCTCTGTCATCCCTGTCAGAGTGGGCCCCCACAGGCATTTAGCCTCTGGCCACTGTCGACCCCGCCCGCCGACCCCTAACCCCTACCGGCGCCCTGCCCGCTGGCCCCCGCCTGCGTTCCTTGTCCTGCCGGCCTCCCTGCCGCCGCTCCACCTAGGCCTGCCTGCGTCTGCTGCTGCCAGTGCTCTTCCCACTACTGGCCTCCTCTCTGGCCGCCATGTCTCCTCCTCGTCGGCTTCCATGGCTCCTCGCTGCGCCACTCGTCTGCCATCGGAGCGCCGCCCACGAGCCACGTCCACCCGACCCTGCCACTGTTGCACCTCCCTCTTGCCTCTTTTAGGGGGGTTGGTTTTTTTTCCATAACCTGGGAAAACAAAGTCATTTTTTCAAAAATGAATAGGCATCCGAAATCTGGTTTTGAGCCGGACCTCATGGTGTTGGAATTTTTTCCCAATTTTGTTGTTTGACTGTACTTTTTTCCAGTCAATGTGGGGTCTCTTTTTTGCACTTTCAGGACCGTAGAATGAGCATCCGAACTCCGTTTTTCAAAAAAATTATATCATTGGAAAGCTTGTTCTGTATACTTTCAAGCCATATGGTTTTTCTTTCCATATTCTGCTCTAGGAATATTTTATTCAGTTTTTTTGCTTTTCAACACTCTAGTAAATATCTTGGTTGTTTCAAGTCTTGGTATCTCTTCTCTGAGTAGGATGTCTCAGTTTTGGTTCTTCTTTTTGTTTCCAGTCTTATTATCATTGTAGCATTTCATTTATGTAAATGCACTGAGATAAAGTACCATCATGCATTGTTTAGTTGGGACCTTGCACATCTTGTGCCTTATTGTACATGCACTACTTATAAAGTGCCATGAGGGGGTTGATGTTTGCCTTTTGTTTTCCATCTACCTTTGTCCAGTGAGTGTTCCTTCCTCGACATTCACCTCATGTTCTGTGTCAAGTGAGTGTTCCTTCTACGACACTATGTACTTTCTCTATGCCTCCGATGTTCCTGGTTCTTCGTCGTATAGTTCTTGTTGGCCATTCTTTTCAGTGTACTTGTCCCTCTCCCTCTTTAGCATTATGGGGAGGTTTTTCCTATTGGTTTTAATGCTTCCTTGGTTCAATTGATCATCTCTTCAGGCTTTGGTTTCTCATGCCATTTGTATCTTTGAGTTCAGTTGTTTGCCTTTGTTTGCCTTCTGATTCGAGTAGTGTCATTTGAGGGCACTCATACATATTACAGTCTTCTCTACCTGGTCATATTCTATTTCAGTGGAGGTTCTTCAGATCAACAGTTATTCTTTGACAGTATTTGCAAATTCTTCATGCTTCAGTGATTCTTTTGATCTTCTCTTGTTCCTATCTTTTTGGAACATTCTTGTTTGGAGGCTTTTTCAGTCCTTCTTCTTGCCTTTTCCATCTCTGTTTGGAGTAGAGTTTTTTTCCCACATGGTTTTCTCTATTTCTCCAGTTCATAGAGATTTGGTTGTATTTGGGTACCTGATCAGGCCTTGTTGTCGGGACCCATCTTTCTTGCTTTCAGTAGTTGTTCTAGGTTTTAGCTTCTCCCTAAGTCTAGCTTAAGGGGGGGTGTTAGAGTAATCGGGTCTTTACTTGATTAATTAAACAAAATTTGTTTAATTATTTAAGTTCCCTTTATCTCTTTTACACTTGAGCTAACTTTAGGTGCATAATAATTAATTCTTTTATTAATTATTATGTGCAAGCTTAGGTTTTCCTTTTTAGGGTTTCTTGACCTATTAGAGGTTGAATTATTTCCTTTGTATCTTAGATTGTAAGGATTATCACATTACACATTTTGTGAATATTGATCTCTCATCTTTTGAGCATATTTTTTGTGTATTGCTTCCTTGCTTCTCCTTGTAACATGTTATTTAGCTTGCAGAGATCATTTGGGCTCTTGTGGTGTTGTATTTCTCAATTCTCATTGATTATGTCGTCTCTAGCACTCAAATCGATGCTCTTGAATCGGAATTGCCATTTTTCTTCGCAAGAGGTTTTTTGAATTTTTCACTTTGAGAGGTAACAATGAATTGACAATGACACATTGAACCCCTTATATACCCTAAACCCTAATTTTTAAACTTGCTGCGATGGACATAAAATTTGCACCCTTGCCTAAATCGACTGTCCTGAGTCCATTTTTTGGATCGAAATCGAAATCTAATGTCAATTTTCTAGTCAAAATTTCACAATGCTGACCACTTCGCACTTTCATCCTCAAGTTAATTTTTGAATCTTTTTGCACTCCATTCAACAATGATCTCAAATTAATCTTCTTACATCAATGTTCATGCTCAAATAATTATCATTTCTAAATATTTTTATCTTCTCAAAATTGCCTAAAATCATTGTACCCTTGCTATCTTTCGATTTCGCTCCCAAGGGGGCACACTAATTGCATCTTTTCAGTGGTTATCATTATTTGAAAGTTGAGATATTTTTCAAATCTCCATCTAAAGCTGAGCAAAAATCTTTTCAGTCAAAGAAAATCAACCAAACCTTGTTACTAGGGGCATCTTAACTAAATCACGTTATATCAACTTGAGATTCTTTGATGTCAAATAAATAAATTGCTGGGGGCATATCAATTTTTTGTCCCTATCTGAATCAATCTTCAAATCGGTGCTCAGTTTCATCACATCAAATCAAGTTGGACATTTTCTCTTGCTAATCAGTTCTTTCTCCATCAAGTTCAAAATCGGTTTCGTCTCTTGCTCAATCTAGTTCAATCAAGTTCTAGATCAATACTTATTTCTTGATCAATCAAGTTCAAGAACGATATCTTGCTCTTTGTCATTCCTAGTTCAATCAATTTCAGGATCGGTATCACTTTAATCAATCTGTTCAGTTTCATCGCTTCAAATCAAGCTGAACATCTTGCTCTTCATTGGTTTGTGATCCATCAAGTTCAGAATTGATATCTATTTGACATCAACTATTCTTTGAACCAACACACTTCTTGCACATTAATTCAAAGAGGGGCAAATGTAATACCCTAAAAATGGTCACCTAAACCATGGGCCCCTAATCTTGACAACATCACCAAGGTCCTAACCAAATGCAATTAAATCAACCTTGAGCACCTAATTATGGAAAATTAATCACTAAATTAATTAAATATTCATTTAATTAATTAATCATTCCAAGTAAATCATTTTTTTGTATTAAGTATCATAGAAACACAAAGCTCTTTTTTGCTCATTCGAGCATCCACGTTACAAACTTATTACAAATACTAGCTCCTTTCGAGCAAACTTATTACAAATACTAGCTCCTTTCGAGCACCAAACTAGAAACAACAATTGGAAGACCAAGGGTCACAACTTAGAAATCTACTTTAAACAATGTGACAAATACAACTAATGGAAGACCAACAGTCACAACTTAGAATTCTACACAAATGTGTCCCTCATGGGAGTTGAAGTTGGGTCTCCACATTGAGAACTCAATGCTTTAACCAACTAAGCTCAACCCCTTGGACAAGTAAATCATTTTGATCAATTATCCTATTTTATTTAATTAAATATCCTAGCATATTTAATTAATAAATAAATTTTCCATTTAAATCACAAAAAAGAGGAATTAATTTACAAAAAGAGATTAATCATAAAAGAGGAATGAATCTGCAAAAGAAAGAGTTAAATTGAAAACAAAAGAAAAGAATTAAATTGAGAGAAGAAATCAAACTTAAGATATTTCTTTTTCTAAAATTGAGATAACTTGAGAAATTTCAAAAAGCAATTAAATTGAATTCATCATTTTCTCTAAAATTAAAACTCAAAGCTTTTCTTGAGGAAAGAGGTTCAGTTGCATTGAAATAGGCTCTTTCTAAATAAAATCTTGAGCAAATTAAACAAATGTGCATGGAATCACCTATTTTTATCTCATGTGCATGGAATCAACTAGTTTTATCTCCAATGCAAACTCAAACTTATAATCTAAATGCATTCAATCAAGCTATAATTGGAATCTATCTCAAGATTAACTTAATTTGATCTCTCAATTATTTGAATTAACTTGGATTGTGCTTTTTTTTGAGAAATCTCAACTGCTCATTGTTAATCGATCTTGACCGTTGGTCTCTCTTTTGAGTCTATAAATTCAGCCTTCACCTCTCATTCAAAACACCCTAGAGATTTATTGTTATTGTGAAGTTTTTGCTCTAGAGTCATTGAAAATATTGTGCTTTGAGATTATTGCATCTTAGTTTAGCTTTTTGCATACTTAGTTTAATCATGATTGCTTGAATTCATCTAGCTTAATATTCATTCATTTAGCTTAATATTCATTCATCTAGCTTAATATTCATTCATCTAGCTTAATATTGCATCCATTTAGCTTAATTTTATGCTCATATAGATAAATCCTTTGTCTTGGTGTAGTCTAGTCACTGGTATTGCTTAGACAAATCTAAGAGCAAGTCTATACTCACATCTTTTCGAAAAAAATAGGTCAATTTGTTATGGTTTTTATATTCATGATTATATCTGTCTAACCATGCATGCAATGACTTAATTTAAGTGTTGTGTCTTACAACTTATAGATACTTATCCACTTTTCACACACACAAAAGGTTCTCCACACTAGGTGAAGAATTAGGATCTTCAGATGGTTTCTCATCACTCTTCTTTCTCTATATTTTGTTCACTTCAGCTCTGGTCTCCTCAACACTGACTTTCTTCTTTCCTTTTTGGTTACCAGATTGATTTACCAGTTGATTCATCTTTTCTCTATAAAACTTAGTGCAACGTGTCCCGATTGATGGTAGTGATAACAAGCCATACCAGATGCTCTCCAAGGTCCTGCATTTCCTCTACCTGTCCTTCTGCAATTCATAGCCACATGTCCATAGTTATGACAGATTGTGCAAATCACATTAATCCTCTTTTCCATCTCATAGGGGCTAGACTGATTAGCATAGGATATCTGCTAATTTGTTTTTCTCCGGTCATTAAAATTCCTTCTCCAATCACCACCAAATATCCGATTCATGTGAGGTGTTGGATTATTTGCTCCATACCTGCATTCAACAGCTCTATGCCCATACATGTTGCAAGTATAACAGTATCCATTAAAAGTTCTAGCTTTATATCCTTGCTATGTATTAGGTCTATAACCATTATCAACATTAGATCTGCTTCTACAAACATTAGCAGTATGTCCTGGCTTATGACAATTGAAACATACAGGTTTATAAGGTTTCTTACTGGTGGATTTCTATATTTTAGGTGCATATTACCTTCTTCCATGTTGTCCTTAGTATCGAATGACTCACCTTTATCAAATGTTGTATAACCCAATCCAATTTTGTCACCTTTCATCCTTTATGATTAAATCTGTTCATCGAGCATGGTAGAACTTTTGTTAAACTTAGCAAGTTTTTCATTAGCATCATCAAGCTCTTTAGTAAGATCTTCATTCTTCTTTATAAGAGTCTCTCTAAGAGACATTGCCATATCAAGATCTACCTTTATTTATTATTTTTCTTTTGTCCTTATGCCAATGAGCATACAGAGTTCCAACTTCCCGATTCAACTTAAAGATTTCATGTTCTTTCTCTTTGATCTTGTCTTCTGTCATCCTCCTTGCTTCAAGTTCTTGACTCATTCTGATAGTTGGGGCTTCTATCTCTCTCCTCAAGTTAGCCTTCTCATCATTTAGTTTCTCCACTTCATCAACCAATGCATCTATGTTTTCTTCATCAAAATAAATACTTTCAGAAAACTCCAATAGTTGTTTAGTTAGCTCTCTTCTCTTAGCAAGTGGGGCTTTATACTTGCCTTTCAATGTTTCTAGGGCTTCCTCAGTTTCTGCAAGTCTATTAGACATCTCTCTATAGCTCATTCCTTCCCCCATGTCTGCCTTAGGAATCCTTCCCAAGCGGTTAAGCCTCAAGGAAGTTAGGATCTAATACCAATTGATAAACTTATAAGGCACTGGGAGGGGGGGGGTGAATTAGTGCAAGCAAAAACAATAAGAATCTGATCACCTATTTAAATAACTTAAAACTTATCAAGCATAAGAGAAATATCACCACATAAGCAATCACCCAATATATCAAGCTCCACATAACACAAATGATTTATACGTGGAAACCTAAAAGGAAAAAACCACGGTGGGAGTTAGTACCCACAAGATTCACTATATGCCGAATAGAAATCTTTGACTGGTTAAGGTCTTACAAATATGCCCTGTTAGGAGCAGACCCTGTTAGGAGTCACCCGGTGAAGGGATTTGCTATGATGAGCCCTGTTAGGAGCTTTTACCTATTAGGAGAAACCTCACAAGAGGATTTAAACTTAGATGTTGAGCTACCCTGTTAGGGGATTTAAAATCAAGTCCTGTTAGGACCTACCTGGTTAAGGGATTTGATTGCTGCAACTGTTAGGATAACAACAATTAAACGATCTTCATATAACACCTTTGTATCTGATAAGATCCACTTCGGATCCTTTAAAAACTTCAACAATACATCAATATAGAGCTTCAATAATCAGTGTACAATCAATTTCACATCATTCGCTTATGATCTAAGTCCCTTATCTCATAACTCAGCACATTTTTATAGACATCAACTTAGTCGGCTCATAACCTTGGAACAATTTCCTAGGTTCAATGGATCTAGACAAACTTACATTACACGCCTTACTTATGTAAGCCACCAACATAACAATCTAAAAATAAAATAAAAATTGTACCGGTTTACCGATCTAAGTGACTTTATCACTATTGGTTAAGAGTTCTTCTAGATTGCTTGCTCTATATATCAAATCTCAATCATCAGGTTGAATCTACTGATGCGGTCATGAATATAGCACCAAATACATGTCTCCATCACTCCTGTAATACCGCATCATCCAACTCTTCATCAATCGCCTATACCGGTTGCTTTAATGAAACTCTATTCCTGTTTACCTGTTGAGGTCCTATTTGTCGGTTCATTGTTAAACTATTTTCTCATAAGTTAAGCTTTACCGATTGGCTTACAAGGCTTAGATGACTACAAAAACATAGTTTCCATCAATGACAACACAAAACTTAGTCATCAACAATTATTCTCAATCACATTTCAACCATCAATCCTTTACCGGTTTCATGTCATCACCAATAGTCATTACCGGTTTATCAACATTCTCCAAACATCATCAGAAATGCTAACAAATTTCATTGATTTTCTCTCGCACAATGATTCCATCGAGTCTTAGCAGAAGACTGAGAAGAAGGAGGAATATTTTTCGAAGGAGGGATATTCTCATCTTTGTTAGTTGAAGGTTTAGGTTGAGGTCTTTTAGGTTGAACAAGAGGAGAGGCAGGTCTCTTCTCTCTATAAGAGCAAGGAGGTGGAGATGCACCATATAAAGGAGGAATGTTTGGTGTAGGAAGGAGACCAGGTTTGTCATGATGAGGAGGTACAGGTCTAACCTTAGGAGGAATATTGTTATTCTTCTTAGGAGAAGGCATAGTTTCATCCATAGGAATAGGTTGGGAATCTTCCTTAGGAGGAAGATTAGTTCTATCCGTCAAGGGAAGAACTTCATCTTCAAGAATGATGAGAATATCAAGTTGTGGATTTCTATGTTGGCTTAAGGATAGGATCATATCTTTCTTCCATTTTTGATAAGATTGAAAGAGAGCATCACTTCTTGATAGAAGAGATTGAAATTGTTGAGGCCAAAAGTAATCAATAGGAACACTTGGGCTTCTTTCAGTTGGTCGAAATAAGCTATGATTAAAAGTTATGATTTCTCCATTGTGGGGAAATTTCAAACACTTATGGATTGGAGAAGCAATAGCCTTCATGGAAGATAGCCAAGGGTAGCCCAACTTCACACAAAATTGCTCAGAGGAAGGAATGATACAAAGTTGACATCCATAGATTTAGTGTGAACCTCAATAGGAAGTGTGATAGAACCAATGGTAGGACAAGAGAATCCATCAAATAACTTAACAATTATATTTGTATCATCGTAGATAGGTTTATGCAAATGTAAAGTGAAAATATACTCCTCAGTGATGACATTAACCATACAAGAGGGATCAATAAGCACACCACGACAAGGTATTTCCTAAATCTTCGCAACTATGTATAGAGGTCCATCAGTTTCTCTAATGTTTTGACTAGGGTCAAATGTGATACATAGATCCTTAGGTTTTCCTTATTTCTCTACCATATTCACTAAATTTTGAATCGTGGTAGTCACATCAGAAGGAGAGAAAGAGGTATGCTCAGTCTCAATTACGTTAGAGGTATGAGAAGGTAAAGGATCAATAAAAATATTAAGGTTTTGATTAGGAGGAGCTACTGATTTGTTTCCCTTATCATTCACACCTGCCACATATATAGTATTATTATCAATTAAATCTTGAATCTTACTTTTTAATGCAAAACATTTCTCAGTATCATGGCAAGGTTGACGATGAAATTGACAAAAAAAATTATTATCAAAGTAAGGTGAGGCTGCCTTAGAAGGGTCAACTGGTTTTATTGGAGGAAGTTTGATAACATTTCTTTGTAACAACTGAGACATAATGCTATGTAAAGATTCATTCAAAGGAGTAATTGTCTTTCTCTTTTGAAAAAATTATAAATAGGAGGCATACCTGTTGTAGCATTCACATTGTTGTTGTTGATGTTGTCATTAAATTTTATGAATCTTTTGCTTGGTAACGGTTGTTGAGCACTGCCACCAATATCACTCAGAGCCACATGAGTGGATTGATCTAGTTGACTCACAGTCAGTTGATAATTGTAAAGTGTTGCGCACAACTGCAGAAAGGAAGTAAACTCAGAAAGGAGAAGTTTTTCTCTAATATATTTTTGCAAATTAGAAATAAAAATCCTTTGAATATAATTATCAAGCACTGGAAAAGAAATTTGAGAACACAAATGCTTATATCTACCAATGAAATCAATCACTTTTTCCTTAACACCTTGTTTACAATGCATTAAATAAGTCAAAGTGATTTTAGGACCTATGTTGCTTTGAAATTGTTAAATAAAAGCTTTTTCTAATTGTTGAAAGGAAGTAATAGAATAAGAAGGCAAATAGAAATACCATTGTAAGGCCTTATCTCTCAACATTCTAGTAAACAATTTGGCAATCAATCTTTGGTCATAAGCTAAGTCAGTACACAAAGTTTGAAATGTTTTGACATGTGTTAAAGGATCACCTTTTCCATTATAGAGTTCCAATTGAGGGAATTCAACATGTTTAAGAGGGACAACTCTAACAATATCAAGAGAAAGTGGGCTCACCACGTCAAATGTGGGCACCCTAAACTTGGATTGACTCATAGAAGTGATTTGTTGTTGTAATGATGACATAGTTTGAACAAGGATATTAATGGTTGCTTCGGTTGAAGAATTTATGTTAGACATGTTTGATTGAGAAGGTGGTGTGATGTTGTTAAAAGAAGGCATTGATTGAGAATAAGGTGGAGGAACACTATGGTAATTAGGCATAGAAGATGATTGACTAGGAAATGGGACACAAAAAGGAGGAATATAATGATTGGATGAATTTCCCCCTTGCGTCACATTTATTGGGTGAGAGACAAGATGAATACTTATTGAATGCATATGTAAGGATGAAGGATTGATTGAAAAAGATTGATTGCCCCCATGACTAATGGTTGTAGGTATGACATTTTGAGTTGATGTAGCCATAATGTTTGAAGTGAAGGTAGGAATGCTAGCCATTGGAGTGGTCAAAGGAATAGAATGATTGATTTGTGTAGAAGGTTGAGAATAACCTAAGTTCAAAACACAACTCTTTATAGGCATGACATTTGAATCAACAATATGGGAAATGTCACACAATATACCAATTCCATTCTTATCACTTTGAATCATGCACTTTAGGCCTTCAATTAATGCAAGGGCTTCACTATAAGGGTATTCTTGGGACATCCATTGTTGAAAATTGTCAAATTGATTATTAAATTTTGAAAGTTGATCTATAGAAACTGTAGACACATAAATCTGTCCACTTAATTAAATGAATATTTACTATTTATTTGATTATTTAACCATCAATAATCAGTTAATTAAATTAATATTTAATTAATTCATCCTTAACCCCTTCTAAAAAAAAAATGCTCTCTCAAATTTAGTATAGGTTAGATGCATACAAGATTTCTAGATCTAGATTATGAAGGAATGGGCTCTATTTATAGGAAAAATAGATAAATTGATGGTTGAGATTGAGTAATCTCAACAAGGGTTGAGATTGAAAGATTTATGATACATCTAAGGGATTTTCAACCCAATCCTAGGATGACAAATGTCAACATGAGATGGCTTGAGAGGAGAGGGAAGAAGCATTAAATGCTTGAGATAACATGAAGCTTAGCTTAGGAGTTAAGGTTAGGCTTGATTTGAATGAATAAAGTCATTATCCAATGAATAATGCATTTATCCAATGGATAAAATCTTGTGCAAGAGTTAGTGAGGATAACCATGGTCAAAGCAATAAATGCTTGAAGAGACCCATGAGTTAAATGAGGGTTGAGTTAGAGGGAAAGTCTCTAACCATGTGGGTGAGTTGAATTGACCATTAATGGTTATATAAGATCCATAAATGATTATGTAAGAACCTTTAATGATTTGGAAGACTTTAGGGGTTAGCTTGTTGGAGACATAAAGCATTTAATGCTTTTCAAAGACTTTGGAGGCTTTGAGAAGTGACTTCAAGTTGCTTAAGAATGTGACAATAATTAAGGGATGGGTTTAGGCTAATTAAGAATGGTTTAGAAGAATCTAGAATGGGTTTAGGATGCAAGTGGGTTTGGTGGGTGAGGGAAAATGGGATTTTAATTAAAATAAAATTACTTTATTTCAACAAAATAGGTGCAACTTGCATTTGTAGGAGAATGCAAGTGGGGGGGTAGTTTAGGGATTTAAATAAATGTTTTATTATTTACGTAAAAGAGGAAAGGGGTTAAATTAAATAAATATGTTATATTCATTTAATTGATTTAGAGTGTGGCTTAATGAATTAATTTAAATAAATTCAATAAATTACTTAATTAATAGGAGTAAATTATAATCTACATTGTTATTTTGGTTAAAATCAATATAGCTTAATTAGGCTTTCTCATATTTATCTTGCATTTGCATAATCTTTTAATCATTTTTCATAAATCTTAAATCTCCATAAGACTTCCATAGTAGTGCAAAAAGATGAGGGCTACACTCATCTGGAACTTGGAGAGAAGAGGAACAAGGGAGGATCAACTATGAGCATGTTTGAGATCATTTGGGAGTGTTTTGTATCTTTTCTCCATTTTTGTATGCTTTCTTTAATGTGTTTGATATCTCTCTTGATATGCATGCTTAGGATTGCAGTTTCCTTCATATTTCATTTTTGATTGATACTACTAACATTGACGTTTGACTTTGTCTGTCTTGTGTGTGTTCCTAACATCCTTTTTGCAGTGCATCAGGAACTACTTTGGCTATAGGAATAGTCACAAGATCTGATTCCAGTGGTTGTAGGAACAGTCAATTGCCAAAACAACTACTACAGCAAAAGAAAATTTAATTCAATAGTTACACAGGATTACTCACCAAGTGCCCCCCTTGGATGAGTGTACCCAGATTTCAGATGCTTCTATATGCTCAAAATAACATAACTTTATTCATTATCTCCAAAAGTTGTTACAATACACAAAACAAGGAAAATACTACTTAGCTCCGAAAACACTGTCTAACCTCTGTGAAGAGGTTTAAAAATTTATTTATAAGAAGATTATAAAAAACTCTTGACTACCTAGACCACACCCATGACAATAGGCGGAAATATTTATTACAACAACATAGAAGTCAACCACAAAGATCGTGGGACTTTCATGATTACACGACCAGGAATATAACATGATGGTTTTCACTAGATTTCTGCCTACTGAAGATATTCATAAATAAATCTGGTACTACCTCACTATTATTCAACCTCTCCACTCGAACACCATCTTCCTTATTGTCTTTAATACTCTCAACTGCCTTGAAATATCTCTAATGACTTGCATGGTGCAATCCTCCAAACTGGTATAGCTTGACCGCTTCTATAGCTACTTATTTACTCCTGCATCAAGGGTTAGTGCATGCAAACACACACGCATCCATTTTCTATCAACAATAACATTTATGCATCCATACATGAAATTATCACAATAATTTGCATAGATACAAGAATATTTAGCCAAAATAATACAAGGTTCAACAGGTTCAGTTAATATTTAATAGGCACATAGTCAAAACTCTAATATACCCTATGACCTTCACATTGTCCAATTATGCAACTTAAAACATAAGAAAAAATTATCAGTCATAAACATAAAAGAGCTATTATTTCTGCTCATGATTTTGCCTCCCAACCTAACTTCTTGTTGGTCCTCCAGCAACAATTTTTTTTTTCACCCAAGCACTAACTCTAAAATCCCCAATGGTACCCTATCCAATGCCCCCTATAGCTAGGTTCCAATAGAACCTTTTCATCTTTTCCAATCTAGTCCACCTAGCTTCTTCTACTGATTCTTTATAAGGATTATCAAAAGCCCTGCATCCTATGAGTGGCCACATCAGAATGGGCAGTTGAAATATCATGGGTAACCAATTATTTTGTTTTGTTCTACCCAGACAAATATACTTGGGGGCTCTTTGTATTGTTGCATGATAGTTAGGAAATTAATGGGGTTCGACTTGTTTTAGTTCATCAGGAAGTTGTTCCATCACTGAGCCAAGTGCTCAATTACAATCTATCCTTAATTCCTAGCCATTCTCTCAAACTCTTGAAATGTGTCCTCTCTTGTCAACATAATTCTTCTCCTATCATCGGAGTAACGTAACTTTTTTTGCCAATCATAATACAATCTCCGTAGATTTTTAGCATCGCCTTTGAGTGGCCGTGGAAGGTCAAGTTCCATATCTTTGTGTACCTTGGACTGCACTCCCATGCTGATTTCATTTTGTATCCAGGACATTAATGCCTATAAGTGAATATCCCCAATGTACAACAGAGGATTCCATTCAGTATCAAAAGGAACAACATAATTGTGCAAGTATAGTTCACAAAGTAAATTTTTAATGACTACATGAGAGTTTTGGTATGCATGATAAAACTCTTATGGGGTCTCCAAAGAGGGATTTAAATCTCTTACAATGCATGTTAGCTTAAAACACATATGTTTCTCTTTTAAATGCAGAGCATAAAATCTTGGTGGAGCCTTACATTGCATTAATTCAGGAATCATGTCTACTACAACATCTACTTTGGTATGCAATGCAACAATTTGTTTATCTTTTACGTCAATTTCCCTCTTCTGTTTATCAATGATCTCCTGCATTCTTGATTTTTCAATTTCCTATTCCCTATAAAATGAAAGGGCAACAAATAAACCGGTAATAGAAAAGGGAGACTTATGAGAAGTTACTTGGGGCTTTAAACCCTTGTCACTTGTTATTAATTGCTTTGCAATACTGGCTAAGTTTTGCAATCCCTTAGTTCCCAATCCTTCCTATAACTGATTCTGTATCAGACCTTCATGCTCTAGATTAGGCGATTCAACAAAAACGACCTCCTCTGCACTTTCCTTTGCTGGTGACCTTCGTCTGACCCTATGACTTATTCTCAATAATGGTTCTTGTGTGGCTGCAAGCGGTTTTGCCATAGGAGAACCATCTCTCTTTATTTTTCTCTTCTTGGCTGTAGGAGAAGCCTATGCCTCTTGTGGTCACTCAACAATCTCTTCCTCTTCAGCTTCTCTCACTTTGCCCTTCTTTTTATGAAGTGCGGTCCTAGTTTGAATTGGAGGGGAAGAAGGCTTGACACTTGGTTCGTTCACGGTTTTTTCTATGCTAGGTGAAACGTCTTTAGAAATAGGAGTTTCAACAACCATGGAAGCCCTAGAGGATGAGGCTCCCTTAGCGGTTCCTTCTTGAGCTGGAGTTTCATTCACAATAGGGGCATTGTCTTCCCCAAATCTTCTAATATCTTCAAATTCTCCCCATGTCATCTGAGAAACATCCCTTAGAGAATGTTCCACTAATAATTTAATTAACCTATGATGACACAGACCATGAACTACCCTTCTGCATTTCTTTAGCACTGATAGAAAGAAAGTGATATAAGACATACATAGTGTAGATTAGAATATTTGTCGTGACATGTCATATACTTCATCACATGATATGCTAATTGCGGCCATTCTCCTAGAAGAGACATCCTCTTTGTCCCTTTCTTATCCACACTAAGAGGTCTATCATTTGGATGAGTGAATTTTGCCCGCGTACTCCTTGCATCCTTGGATTCAGGAAATAATTCCCCATCCCTTGGAAACCCTGTAACCTCTGTTATCCTTTCTTCTGTAGCTACAACCCATAAACCCTTAATTATAGCTTCACCATTGTTGAATGTCTGCATGAATTCTTGTGCAATTTCTTCATTAAAATTCGTTAATTTTAGGGTATAATCAATCCACCCATAATTTTGAAAGTAGGGTTCACACTAGTTTTCCTATAGCAAGGCATCATGAGTTACAGGATCATGGTGGATAGGAACACCTCCCATGGCTATTTTGGCAAAATAAAGTTCCTGTTAAACCGCTATAGCAAATGCAGAGTGCCAAATTTTTTTGTGAAATTTAAAAATCATGAACCATATCCTTTAAATTTTTTATTGTGGGGTATCATTAATCTCAATTTATCTCACAACACCTTGCAATAAAAATGGTGGTAGGAGAAGTCTACTCACACTTGCTATAGGCTATCACATCAATCTTGAATTCATTCTAAAATGATTTCAAATTTTTTAAAAACACTTAACACAAACCTTAAGTGACATGGACACACTATATAATGTCATGGACATGACACATAGCTATAGAGAACCATAGATTTAATCATAACACACTCCCCCAACCGAAGGTGACACATGTGTCCATACATGTGTAAAAGAATCAAATTTGATGAAAAATGATTATGCGAATCACACATGATAATCATCATAATGGATAAATAAATGCATGATTAAAGAAAAATAGATAACATACATACCTGCAACCATGTGAATTAATGCTACAACAAAATGGTCATTAAATTATAACATGAGGTGTGGTGAAGTGAAGTGGGTGATGTGGCAGAAAAAGAGATGAGATGGGATAACGTGAAGCGAGAAAAAATATTAATGGAGAATGGTATTCACACAAAAAGTGGAAATATTTATTATGTCTGCATGCAAAGAGTGATTTAAGGCTTTGGGATAGGAAGTCCCCCTACAGAAGCTACATGAACTATGGCATGTGGTTGGATGTCAAACTGCTGTAGGTAGTCTTCTTTTGTGGCAGGTTTGTGATAATGATGCAATATGTGATCATTTACCAGAAGTTTAAATTCAACAAGGTCTATAGTTGCTAACTGAACTAATCCATTTTGAAAAACTTCAACAATTTCATATGGACCCCGCCAACGAGTCTACAGCTTCCCCATTGTATCTTTGTACCTTGAATCATATAAAAGTGCCCAATCTCCAGATTTGAATTTCCTTTCTTTAATGTACCTATCATGCCATCTAATACACTGATTTTGAACAACCTCTATGTGTTGAAGAGCCTATTTCCTTATTTCATCTAGGGAATTGAGTTGCATGATTCGAGCTTTGTGTGCTTCCTGTCCTAAGAGTTTTGTCTTCAAACTCAATGGTCATCATGCCTAGCTTTCCATACACCATTTCAAAAGGTGTAAAACTAGTAGTTGTTTTCCATGTAGTTTTGCATGTCCAAATGGCTTCTGGTAATCTACTTGACCAGTCTTTCCTATGGAGAGCTACTGTCTTTGTGAGAATAGCCTCTAGTTCCCTGTTAGTCAGCTCTACTTGACCATTTGCTTGAGGATGGTATGGAGTGGACTTCCTATGCCTGATATTATATTCATTAACCAAGGTTGTGATTAATGTGGAAGTAAATTGTGCTCCTTGATTTGTAACAATTTCTTTGGGAGCTCCATAGCTTGTAAGTATTTCCTCATAAATAAACTTAACTACCTTATTATCTCTAGCATGCTTCATTGTTTTTGCTTCTACCCATTTTGTGACATAATCAGTGCATACTAGAATGTAGGATTTCCCATTGGAAGGGGGGTCAATTGGCCCTACAAAATCCAATCCCCACTTGTCAAATTGTGTAACCAGTATTTGGGGATACAATGTCATTTCATTAGATCCAGTAGTATTACCCATTCTTTGACATCTATCATATTTGCTAGTGTATTTAGCTGCATCTTTATGTAAGGTTGGCCAATATTACCCTGCATTAAGAATTTTGATTGATGTTCTCTTGGTAGCAAAATGTCCTCCACATGGCTCATCATGACATACAAGAAGAATATCACAAGTTTCATCATCTCGGACACACCTTCTTAGGATTTGATCAAGTCCCATGTAGAATAGGCAATCAATAATCCAAGAGAAATTGAAACTTTTCTCAACTAACAACCTTCTTTCCTTGGGAGAAAAGTGAGAAGGAAACTTATTAGTAGCTAAATAATTTGCAATATCAACATATCAAGGGGTCTTGACATTTATTAAGAACAAGTGTTCATCAGGAAATGAGTCATCTATTATTGCAGGACTGTCCCGTAGTTGGAGCCCAGAAAGGTAATCTGTAGCCACATTGTCTTTCCCTGGCTTGTCAACAACTGTAATATAAAATTCCCGCATCGGCAACAACCATCAAGCCAATCTTCCTGTAATTGAAGACTTATTCATGATATCTTATTGTTGTATGATTTGTGTAGTCACATAAATTTGTCCACTTAATTAAATGAATATTTAGTATTTATTTGATTATTTAACCATCAATCAATAATTAATTAAATTAATATTTAATTAATTAATCTTAATCCTCTTCTCCTATTAATTAAATAAATTATTCAATTTATTTGATTTAATTCACTTAACCAAATTCAGACCATTATTAATAAATAAATTATATTTGTTTAATTAAATCTTCTCTCACATTTAAATAAATTAATATTTATTTAAATCCCCCAAAATCCCACCTCTCACATTTAAATAAATTAACATTTATTTAAATCACCCTTATCCTCCACCCACTTGCATTTTCCTACAAATGCAAGTTGCACAACTATTTTAAATAAATAAATTATTTATTTAAAATCCTATTTATCCTCACCCACTTGAAACCTTTAATGGTTTCCCTTAAAGTCTTCAAACTTAATGGCTTCCTTCTAGAGTCTTCTCAAGCCTTTTATGGTTTCCCTTAAAGTCTTCAAACTTAATGGCTTCCTTCTAGAGTCTTCTTAAGCCTTTAATGGTTTCCCTTAAAGTCTTCAAGCATTTAAATGCTTTATCTTCTTTTTTCTTATGTAAATAAATTAAGATTTATTTGAATCCAAAATTCACATTCACATTTAAATAAATTAATATTTATTTAAATATCTATTCAAATGCAAATTACACCATTTAATTGAAATAAACGATTTTATTTTAATTTAAAATCCCAAAATTCCTCCCACTTGCATTCTCCTACAAAATCCACTTGCATGCCTAAATCTCTTCTAGATTCTTCTAACTCCTTCTAATTAGCCTAATCCATCCTCTAAATATTGTCACATTCCTAAGCAACTTGGAGTCACTTATCAAAGCCCTCAAAGTCTTTGAAAGGCATTTAAGGCTTTATGTCTTCAAATGGTTAACCTCTAAAGTCTTCCAAACCATTAAAGACTCTTACATAACCATTTATGGTTAACTCACCTTTTACCTTTGGTTAGAGACTTTCCTCTAACTTAACCATCCTTTTGACTCATGGGTCTCTTCAAAGCATTTATTTCTTTGACTAAGGTAACCATTTAACCCTTGCACATTCATTTATCCCTTGGATAAAAGGAATATCCATTAACCTAACCCTAACCCAACCCCCTAGGGTAACCATCATGTCCCCTCAAGCATTTAATGCTCCTTATCTCTCCTCTCAAGCCTCCTCATGCTGACACTTGTCAACATGGGATTGGGTTGAAAGTCTTACATGGATTGAATATCTTTCAATCCTAACCCTTGTTAAGATTGCTCAATCTTAACCCCTAATTTCCCCATTTCTTCTATAAATAGAACCCTTCTCCTAAAGCAAAGGAGGAGGCATTAGAGTATTGTTGTTATACTGGTATTAGCATAGAGGTTTTTCATAGCATCACTATCTACACTTGCATAGCATTTGCTTATCATATTCAACCATCTTGAATCTCCATATGGCATCCATGGCTAGTGCTAAAAGCTGAGAGCTACACTCATGTGGAACTTGGAGAGGAGAGGAACAAGGGAGGAGCAACTATGAGCATCTTGATTAGCATTTGGAGGAGTATAGTTTATCTATTCTATGTTTGTATGCTTTTTATTTCATGCTTAATATCTCTCTTGATATGCCTGTTTAGGATAATCTTTTGTTGCTAACACTAACGTTTGTTTCTTGTGCTCTTGTGTGTGTTGTCATCGAACAAATTTTCTAATCCTTTTTGCAGAGCATCATTTGGTGAACCTGACGTGAATCCAACACAAGATTTCTCTACAAAACTACTAACTTTTGTGTTTAAATTGCCACACAGGTTGCGCTTTAGTGCTTTCGTGTTAAATAGCGCTTCTTTGTTTACACAGAGTGGCACTATTGTAACAGAGAGTTGTAATTTTTTTTTATTGTAACCGAAAATCAAAACCTAGACTTATAGAAGCCCACCAATACCTCATTTTTTTTTTTTTTTTGGACTAACTGTTTGTTTGTTTATGTAGGATTGGAGGAGTTAGATTAGAAAGCATTGAATTCTTTCTTTCACTTTGTTTTCAAAGTTGGATTAAAACAAATTCATTGTCTCTTTTGGCTTAAAAATTGAACCTCACATTTTCATTTTGGATCATAAAAAGAATCACATCTTTAGTTTTGATTTGTAAAAAGAACCCCACTTGCAAATTAAAAAGAACCACAAACTTCAAAGTTTATTTGCAAGTTAGGAACAATCTTTATTTTGGTGCTTAAAATCAACAACAAAACTTTCATTTCTTGCATCAACTTAAGGAAATTCACAATCAACATTTCATTTTGGGGCCAACTAAAAAGAACAAGCCATTTTTTTTTCTTCAAAGTTCAAAATCAATTTACTTCAAGCAAAACGTGCTCTTAATTCAGTTGACCAGGATTTCCAATTCTTAGATTACAACACATTTTGCCATTGAAGGATAAAAAGAACACCATGACTATTGGAGCAACATCTCCAATTAGATAGAACATCATTGCAATGACAAGTTAAAAAGAACAAGTGCATTTCGTGTTTGGCACACTTGTGCAAAAAGAGTTTGTCGAGTGGTCCTACTTCTAACACACACTATCCTCTCCCTTGGCTTTCGTGGTCCTAGCTGCAAGAGAAAAGTGTTAGTAACACTCAAGTTTTATCTTTTTAAGAGAGGCTTGCCAAGAGATCGATCACTCTTGGGAATGACCTCGCGTGGTAAATCTTTCGAGCCGCTATAGAAATTAGGTGTGAGCAAAAGTTGTAGCCTTGGGTATAGCCGTTCCTATAGTGTAACTTGCCGAAAGGACAAATGGGCCCCACCACAAGTTACAAGGCTCTTAAGTGAGTCACTGCAGAATTAACTTATGTCCAAAAACATAAAAAATTACTAAACACCTTTAAGTAGAAGCCCACCCGTTCTATTGATTGAGGATATTTGTGATAAATTCAGTGCAAGAGCATAGATGGTTTTGCTCCTAAGATACTCACCATACATATTTCCTTGAGTAGAAACATAGCTTTTTGAAAGGTTACTTGTAGCCCGATAAAAGTGGTGACTCCCCCATCATAGTGATCATCTATTTGTTATGCTCATGCAAGACTTAATATATCACATCCTTACCTGCCATGGCGGGATTCATAAGGTATGTAGTACCAAAGTCGAAGAAATATCAAGATGTGGGCTGAACTTATCGCAACTGGCCATTTGACCTTAGGGATAAAGAGTGTTTCAAGTGTTTTCGTTTTGAGTCAAGACCAGTACAAATTGAGCCGACTTTAGGCTTTGGAAAACACCTAAAATACATTTGAAGGAAAGGGTCATAAAATTCCAAGGATTGGGTTGATCTAGACCCACACTTATTTGTACCTTTTTTAGGCGACATTCTTGTGTTTGTGTGCTTGCTTTATTTTCTTGTCAAAGAAAAATCAAAAATCAATTCCAAAACAAGTATTCATCCAACACAAACATTTTTCAGAAACCAACAAAGGATCAAAATCAAACAACAAAAATATCAAACTATATGACCATTCTTCACATCTTGAGAAAGAAGAATCTTCATCAACACATCAACTTGAAGAAAAGACCATTGAGCTCAAAGACTCTTATCAAAAGGAAGAAATTCTTCTATCTTAATAGAACAATCTTTGTCTCTAATAGAGCTTTTCTACGTCACATGCATCTCTATCTTCAAGGGAAATCAAACGAGTTTGATCAAGAGATTAAACCATCGAGCTTTTATGCAATAACACGCTTTGAGTTATCACAAAAACAAAGGAGGCAAGATCAATCCTGACTTCTTTCCAGATATTTGCATCACATATAACATAGCTCAGGAAGAACCACCAACTCCCGAAAGAGAAGAAGAAGAATTTGTCCCATATGTGACACACAACTTTTATTGAAGTTAACATTTCATCCATTACCACATTCACATCTCATTAAATCCATTCCAACTCTCAAAACATTAAAGAGGTTTTTGTCCTAAGTTCTATTTCGATATTGCTTGAATCAAACACAATACATCACTTTTTAGAGTGTCTCTACATCTAGGATAAACTCATCCTAAGAGGCATTTCTACGCAGGTTAAAACTAGTCTATGAGTGAATCCTCTCATTACTAGGTAGTTGAGTCTGTAATACATCTCATATTTCTCTAAACCTTATCACATCAAACTTTGTCAATCAAACACAACAAGCAAATCAAGAAAGAACTTTTGGTAGCATCTACCTTTAGTGCTAGAGATTCATATGCTCATTTCATCAACAACTCATCATCATTTTCACCTAACTTCAATAAAAACTTATAAACAAAATGGCTCATACCAGATCAAGATCTAGACAACAAGAAATTAAAGAGGAAGAGGAGGAAAATATCAATGAGTTCCAAGAAGCCCTTGGAGGAAATATAAATGATGAAAATCCACGCACTCCTACTCCAACAACAATAGAAAGGGCAGAACACAACCCTCTCTTTAATAGACTTTTTGATGAAATACTCAGGAGCAATGTTGATGCTCACTTTTTAAGACTTGCTCAAGAAGGGGCTAAACTACCCTCTGACTTTGATGTAGCACAACTAAGACAAGCATCAGAATGCCAAAGTCATAATGAGGATGAAAGAGGTCGAGAACACATCAGATATAACCTTCCTCAAGGTAATCCCCCACCTCCTCCTCTAAATGAAATAGACATGTTGCGGCAACAAGTCGAAAATCTTGCCCAACAACTTCATAGTGGTGTAAAAACTAATCAATTTTCACTCAATGACATTTGTCCCTATCCCTTTGATAGGAATCTTCATATGCCACCTTTTCCACGAGGGTTTGAAACACTTAAGTTCAAAAAGTACCGAGGAAAAGGAGATCCTCATGATCATGTTAGAGAATTCCATTCAGCTTGCCTCGAAGTGGCATATGAGGATACATACCTAATGCGACTTTTTCCCCAAAGCTTGGGAGGAACAACCACATCATGGTTTTTCCTGATTACCAGGTGGCATTAGGACATTTGAATAACTCATCCAGAAATTCCTGGCACATTACTCACACAACATTGAACGTGACATCACCATGGATGATCTATGTAACACTAACCAAAAACCAGGTGAACTATTTTCAGTCTTTCTGCAACAATGGCGTCAAATGTCTAGCAGACGTTCTCTTCTGTTACCTGAACAAGAACTAGTGGAAATATTTATTTCCAACTTAAACGAAGAAATGGAATTTCACCTAGATGTAAAAGACACAGATTAATTCAATGACATGATCACCAAAGGTTTAAAATGTAAGCGGGCTCTCATCAAGAAATGACTCATCAAAATCTACAATGAACCAAAGGATGGCCCTCGTCCCCGCTTCAATAGTGACAAACCAAACTTCTGGAACAAAAACAAAAATATCGTCAACGATGGGGTTGTGGATGCAAGAACTATCAAAAGTGCACAACCTGTAGTTCGATTTGCAGGACAGAATCCCCCACCTAAGACTAACACAGTTGCTCCTCCAAATCAAGGCTGCATCACATCTCAAGATGAACCCAGACAACGTCAACAAAAACCAAAGCGAACATACACTCCCTTAGGGGAACCCATCGAAATAGTGTTACGTCAGTTGGTTTCTCAAAATCTGGTGACCTTACCCAAAACATCAAATTATGAACCTCAAGTCAAACCTTCATGGTGGAGGGATACTGAACATTGCGATTTCCATCAAGGTAAAGGACATAAGATAAGCAATTGTCACAGATTGAAAGATCTTATTCAGGATCTTATTGACCGAGGTGAAATCAAAATCGAAGGACATGACCCAAAGACAACAAACAATGATCATCTCATGTTTAAAAATCCACTTCCATCACAAGATCAAAGGGGTCCTTCCACTTCAGGGCGAAACACAGATACCACCAATTATACGCAAGCCGTGTATAATTACACTATGAATCACCTATATGATGCCAGTGAACAGATTGCAACTATAACCATCAAAATCCCCAACTCCACTTGCAATGTTGTTACACGTCACAACAAGATTACCATAAAAGCAGCTCCACAAGGCACCCCATTTATCCCAAAGTAGTACAACCTTGTGGAACAGTTAGACAAAATGCCTACACTGATATCTATCTTAGAGCTATTGCGCCTATCTCCATCTCATAAAATAATATTGGATCAAGCTCTCCAAGAGGCATCAGTCCTTGCAAACCTAAATACAGATCAGTTCCAAGCCATGGTCGGAATTCTAAGGTCATCACCTTGTCTCACTTTTTCTGAAAGTGACAACACATTCTTCCAACAACCTCATAACGCCTCACTCCACATTGAATGGTTTATCAACCAGCATAGGATCAAGTGAGTCTTGATCAATAATGGAGCAGGCCTAAATATTTGTACACTATAATTAGTCACTAATTTTGGATATGCAATTGAATCAGTGGACCCCGCAAGAAGATCACAATCAAAGCTTATGATGATGCAAAGTGTTCATCCAAAGGAGCTGTTGTACTACCAATCCGAGTGGGCCCCGTGGTGAAACACATCATATGTCAGGTTTTGGACCTTCCTCTGCCATACAATTTTTTTTTGGGAGACCTTGGATACACGCCATGCAAGCCGATCCATCCACCTACCATCAGTGTATCGAGTTCCCACATAATGGTGTAGAAATCACAATCCTGGGCAATGCAAACCCCTTTGCATATTGTCATAACATAATTCATCAACCAAAGATTACCATTCCCAACAATAGAGAATCCATCTCCTCCACGTCATACGTAAGTCCAACCTCTCTTTTCAGTTCAAACACCACTATACCGAAGAAAGAAAAGCTCAAGATGAAAATAGCAGAGGAAGGTCTTGGGGAATATAATTTGAGCCAACTCTTTTGTGTGGGACAAACGCCTACTTCTCCTAGAACACATGGTAAACCTCAACAGTTACTTCAAATGCCACTGGACAAGCCAACATGTCCTTTGACGCCATTCATCCTAGGAAAGAGTCAAGAAGAAGAAAGAAGAGATGAGGACTTAGCAGAATGGATCTATAAAGATCCCATCACCATCGATATTCTGCAAGCTAAGCTTCCCACAGATCAGTATGGCAAAAGCCTTCTCATTATGCAAAGAATGGGTTATGATGGTCAGAGTGCTTTGGGACCTTGCAAGCAAGGAAGACATGAACCACTGCAGTCGGAATTAAAGCCCAAGGATACTACAGGCTTAGGCTTTCAAAAGGAGATCCTTCCTAAGCTCAGATTCAAAGGACAACCCAACCAACCTCTATATCAGCCTAATACAAAGAGGTCACCTTTGATTATAAAAGCAACACCGTGCACCATAGCAATTTCCCCATTGAGCCTAAAAATCATCCCACCAAACAAACCAATAACCCCATCAGCAACAACAATAACATTAAAAGCACCCTTAATAGCAGCAACTGTATCAGAACCCACAACAGTATCTACGACATCAATAGTTCCAGCAGAAGCAACATAATCAATGTTATCGATACTCCCTGTACCGGATTCATTGATCCCCATAATCCTTCCTGCAACACCAATCATTTCATCTACAAAACCGGTCACACTTGCAGTGTTTAACTCAAAGGACATCCCAGTATGGTATAGTAATCGGATACTGGAAAGTGACTCAAGGACCGACTCACATGAATGGGAATTTGATTCCATCCAGCTTAATACTTTAGATGAGGAAGACACATCACTACCTCCACCTCGCAAAGACATCCCTATTTACGGAGAAGCACAGATAAAGACCTCTTGGGTTCCTGAACTGGAAACATCTTCTATAGACCCTACATCATATCCTACGCCTGATTCTGATAGGGAGAGTACCATCAATGACCTTCACCACAACGTCTTGAACCTCACTGACACATCTAAGGAACTTAACCTAATCGATGTGGTAATGCCCATTATCCATCCTGAACTCATCGAATGGAACCAACCTAATCCCCCATGTCTTGGCCATTTCCAAAACGATGAGGCGATCATTGACTTTTTGGAACTACGAGATAACATACCAAGCGGGGATCACAAATCTAGATTTTCCATTGAACTTAATAGTGCAACATACTTTGGGGCAGATGCCAAACCTTTCAACTGCAAAAATATAACAATAAAACATGGATCTTCTAGTGAAAACCACACTATGGCACTATTTGATCCCACAAAAGTAAAAATAAAGAGCGTATCCAATGGTGAAAACCTCTCTAAGGCGCCTGAGGATGAAAGGTTTGACATTCTCCCTTCTAGTACACAACAAGAATGATCAACAATTCTCATCGAAGAAACCAAAGAATACAACGTGGGGACTCTTGAAATTCCTCACCACATACATCTGGTATCTCTTTTAACTCCAGAGGAACAACCTAAGTTTGTAGAGTTCTTCCAGAAGCGTCAAATCAACTTCACATGGTCATATGCAGACATGCCTGGGCTTGATTCTGATTTAGTCATGCATCACCTCACCGTAGCAGAAGGAGCCAAACCTATCAAGCAAAACCTTCGCAAGATGCATCCTCAGATTGCAGTACTAGTCAAAGCAGAACTTAAGAAACTCCTGGATGTTGGTTTCATTAGACCAATTGATTATGCAGATTGGATATCCAATATTGTGCTTGTTGGCAAGCCAAATGGGGGCATCCATATTTGTACTGACTTTAGAGATCTGAACAAGGCATGTCCTAAAGATGACTTCCCCCTACCAAACATCGACATAATAGTAGACCTAATAGCAGGACATGCCATGCTTTCTCTCATGGATGGCTTTTTAGGATACAATCAGATATAGATCGCACCAGAGGATCAACATAAGACAACCTTCACATGTCCATGGGGCACATACTGCTGGAATGTAATGCCTTTCGGTCCCAAGAATGCAGGAGCGACCTATCAACGAGCAATGACCACCATCTTCCATGACATGATGCATACCATAATGGAAGATTATGTTGATGACTTACTGGCAAAATTACTCACAAGAGAAGGTCATCTAGACATATTGGAGAAAATCTTTGACAGATTGGAACAATATCATGTTCGGCTCAACCCAAAGAAATGTGTCTTTGGAGTAACCTTAGGGAAGCTTCTAGGATACATTGTCTCAAGCAAAGGCATTGAAATCGATCCAGCAAAGGTCAAAGCTATCATGAACATGCCACCTCCAAAGAACATCAGCCAACTAAGGACACTACAAGGGCGGCTTCAATCTATCCACAGATTCATTGCACAACTGGTAGATAAGTGTCACCCCTTTACACACCTGCTACATAGGAACATCAGTTTTCAATGGGATGCCAGATGCCAGCAAGCATTCCAAATGCTTAAAGACTATCTCATGAATACACCATTGCTGGTCCCACCAGATCCGAGTAGACCTTTATTACTCTATATTTCAACAACTAATACAACATTAGGTATACTACTAGCACAACATAATGCAGAAGGGAAAGAGTGTGCTGTTTACTACATCTCTTGCACACTAGTTGGCTATGAACTCAATTACACCCCTATTGAGAGAGCTTTCCTAGCAGTAATCTTGGCAGCCACTAAACTGAGGCACTATCTGTTAACACACAAGGTACAACTCATTGCAAAGATTGATCCACTCAAATACTTACTCAGTAAAGCAACATTGACAGGCCGCTTGGCCAAATGGGTGATGATTCTAAGTGAATTTGACATCGAGTATGTGGACCGTAAATCTATCAAAGGACAAGTCATTACAGATCAGTTGGCCGATGCACCCCTCATAGGTTATCATCCCCTCATTTTCAATTTTCCAGATGTAGAGATATTCATGATCACAACAACACAACCATGGAAACTATACTTTGATGGTTCATACACTAGGCATCGCTCGGGTGCAGGCATTTTGTTTATCACACCTCAAGGTGACAACATCCCGAAGTCTTACAGGCTTACAGTTCTGTGTACAAACAACATAGTTGAATATGAGGCCTTGATCACAAGATCGAGGATAGCCATACAATGGAAGTTACAAGAACTACAAGTATATGGCGACTCCCAACTGGTCATTCGACAAGAAACTGATGAATATCAGACAAAGGATGACAAACTCATGCTATACAAACAAATGGTGGATAAATTAAAGGCATCATTCACTACTATCACCTTTGAACAGATACCTAGAGATCAGAATCAAGCTGCTGATGCTATGGCTACCATTGCATCTCTCCTAGATCTTCCACATAATTCAACACGCTATGAGTTCTTGGTAGAACAACTTTGGATTCCCGCTTATGATATCCCCAAATCTGAGATGATACGTTGCCTTATCGGTTCTGAATCCCCATGGTACAATGAGTTCTACACCCACCTCCGCGATCACACCCTTCCTCCTAACCAATCGAATAACTAACGTAAAACCTTCATTTGCCAAACCGCTTGATATACCATTATTGCTGAAACCCTATATCGACGCAGTCTTGATGGTACTCTCCTTCGATGTTTGGAACAGGATGAGATAGCAAAGGCCTTAGAAGAGGTACATGAAGGAATTTGTGGAACTCATGCAAGTGGCCCATCACTAGCCAAGAAGATCATACGAGATGGATACTATTGGCCATCCATGGAAAAAGACTCATACTACTTTGTTAGAAAGTGCAAGAAATGCCAAGTTCATGAAGACCTGATACATGCACCAGCATAGGAATTGCAACCAATCACAACACCATGGCCTTTTTGTCAATGGGGACTTGACCTTGTGGGTAAAATCCATCCATCTTCATCCAACGACCACAAATTCATTATTATTGCCACTGAATACTTCACAAAGTGGATCGAAGCTGTTCCACTTACCCAAGTCACTGGCAAGCAGATCGTCTCATTCATCCTTAATTAGATCATCTGTCAGTATGGTGTACCCATGTCCATCATCATAGATAACGGTCTTCCTTTAAAAAATCAGGATGTCCATGAACTCTGTGAGAAATTTCACATCCAACACCGCTTTTCCACTCCCTATTACCCACAAGGCAATGGTCAGGCCGAAGCATCAAACAAGAACATATTAAGAATCCTCAAGAAAATAGTCAATGATGTTGGTCATGATTGACACGTTCAATTGAATCCAACACTATGGGCATATCGAACTAGCATTCGAACCCCTACAGGTGCAACTCCCTACTCACTAGTCTATGGCATAGAAGCTATCTTACCTATCAAGGTTGAGATACCATCTCTATAGGTTTCCTTGCACAATCTCATCGATGATGAAGCATACAGAGTATCTCGTCTTCAAGACTTAGAGCTACTTGATGAGAAATGACAAGCTGCATACAATCACCTCAAGGCCTATCAGCAGCGCATGAGCAGAAGCTACAATCACTGAGTTAGATCTCATACATTTGAGGTAGGTGATCTTGTTCTTCGAGAGAATCCTTGTAACCAACCCAACCGAGAACATCAAGGAAAGTTTGAATCAAACTGGCTGGGTCCATATGTTATCATTGCTATCTTTGAGTCCGGGGTATATCAGTTGGCTACTTTAGAAGGAGAACCGCTAGCAGATCCGATCAACAACATGCACCTCAAACGGTTTTATACATAAGATGCACAGAGCATCAGGCTCCCATACATACCGACAAAAACATTAAAAAACATTCAGATAAATGTCCTGAAGAAAATACAAAAAATAAAAAATAAAAATTCAAAATAGTAAAGAGAAAAATCATGCATCCAAACGGTGAACAAACCACTCCGGTGGCACCTTGGGTAAGTGCGATGGTGAAAACGTGGCAAACAGGAGCCACTCATAAAGGCTATGGCTCCATTGTCTTTCAAACTTGTTGCGATCACATTCACTACATTCACTCATCCATCTGTCCAAACCATGGCTCGTTATTGTTCTGCAATTAAGGATAGTACTTCATGCGTCTTGCATCCCGCTTTTTTAGAGTCATGCCTAAAACTGGGGGCAATACCCTTAACCTATTTGATGGAAGTGGATTCTACATTACTTGTGATTCATTGATTCTTCATTCAAAACTATATCACAAAATCCAAAAACATTCAAAACCGTCTCTCCAAATACCAAATACATTGGAAAATTATCTCACAAAATACCAAAAACATTCAAAACAATCATCAAAATATCAAAAACATTGAAAAACTATCTCACAAAATTCAAAAACATCATAAAACATCAAAAATCAATCAAAAACATGACAACGCATTGTACATACGCATCCAGGAAGATAACCAAGCAAACATTGTGAAATAATCAAATAATGACCTCTTATCACATCAAAATCAACAATCAACCATCAACACACAAACTGTCTTAACAAGGATGCATCCTTCCTTACTAAAACAAAGACAAGATGACATTTTCTTTGACAAGAAAATTCTGTTTAAGCTATCAAAATACTTGATTGGATTTGTAGGTTATTCATTCATTTATATATATCAGGTTCCTACAACATTGTTTGTGTATCTTTTGCGAATTATTCCGATGAAGTACTGGGGCATGTACTAATGGTGTCTACGTGGGAAGTTAACTAAGCTATGTGATTATATGCAAAATACAGTCATGGATCACTATGGCTTGCTGACTACAACGTATACCTCGACCATATGAGCATGAACCATTATCGAGGGTCTATATTCTTTATTCTTTATATATGATGTTTGCTTACAAGTACAATGCTCCATCTTTGGTTCCTACTGCCTCATCCAAGCTCGATAATGGTTTATCTCTTACTACGGTATGAACTTGTCTCGGGATATGATCAACAAAAGATCAAGGAGGACATTCCAAGTCATGCATGAAAGGAGATAATCCTTGTTTGTTCTGCAAGCACTACTTAGGTCAACTTGATCCATTATATCAAGTTGCTTGTATTAACTTGCTATATCAAAATCTAAGAAAGAAGTGCTCAGGTCATCATGGTTTAATTATACCATGGATGTTTGCACTCACTTCCCACAATTCAAAATCTCAATGATGAAAATAAAAAAACTATGGATCATCATTCCATCTCATTTGTATATATTGCATTCCGTTGCATTCCATCCATCCATACATTCATAATAGCTGCATATCATTCATACATAGTAATGATAATAAATACTCTATTTTCCTCTTCTTCCATATGAATACGTCATAGGTACTCCATTTCTTCTATCTAACATCAAACCCCCCCTCACCCTCCCCATCTTGGTAATCAACATCACATCCCCTACATCATCTCCCATTAACCCAATCAAGCCAATTACTCTATCTACATAGGCACATCGACTCACACACACCTAGACTATCAACAGATACTTTGATCAAGTATCTTCGGGTCTCAATAGGTAATCGATTATGGCAAACCTAGACTACAAAAGGCATTTATCATAATGACCTAGTCTCAACAGGTCTGCTACGATTCACCACAACCATCCATCACACGCACAAACTATCAATTGATCAACCAATCAAATACAATCATAACAGACAATTACATCAATTGTCTAAGTCTCAACAAGTATTTTGCTTCAAATACCTTGACTTCATCAGACAATTACATCAATTGTCTAAGTCACCATCAGGTCACTTTGATTCACTTACTCAGACTTTATCCTGTCCAAGCGAACAATTGACATCAATTGTCATGCTTTGACTCGATCGGGGCAATTAAACCGATTGCACCAGATTGTCCAACCAATTTTGATCAATTGTATAGTATCAATCAAAAGCACAACACCACATTTGCACCGTATCTCTTGCATAACCTACGGGTACTCATTGGTTTGCCATTTCTCCATATTCACTTTGTTTTCTTCCATTCTTTCACTGTTATTGCTAATTTCTTTTATTCTACCTCCCCTCCACTTCTTTCTCTTTTTCGAGAGGTCGCCCGATTTTTCAAATTTTTTTGGCCCATCTCTCGAGGGGGCCTACCACCCACTAAATTAACATTTATGGGGCATATTTCTTCACACCTATTTTTCTTTCTTTGAAACGACGCGTTAAAATCACACCATCTCGAAGAGGGGCAAATGTAGTCACATAAATCTGTCCACTTAATTAAATGAATATTTAGTATTTATTTAATTATTTAACCATCAATCAATCAATAATTAAATTAACATTTACTTAATTCATCTTAACCCTCTTCTCCTATTAATTAAATAAATTATTCAATTTATTTGATTTAATTCACTTAACCAAATTCAGACCATTAATTAAATAAATAAATCATATTTGTTTAAATAAATCTTCTCTCACATTTAAATAAATTAATATTTATTTAAATCTCCCAAAATCCCACCTCTCACATTTAAATAAATTAACATTTATTTAGATCACCTTTATCCTCCACCCACTTGCATTTTCCTACAAATGTAAGTTGCACAACTATTTTAAATAAATAAATTATTTATTTAAAATCCTATTTATCCTCACCCACTTGAAACCTTTAATGGTTTCCCTTAAAGTCTTCAAACTTAATGGCTTCCTTCTAGAGTCTTCTCAAGCCTTTTATGGTTTCCCTTAAAGTCTTCAAACTTAATGGCTTCCTTCTAGAGTCTTCTTAAGCCTTTAATGGTTTCCCTTAAAGTCTTCAAGCATTTAAATGCTTTATCTTCCTTTTTCTCATGTAAATAAATTAAGATTGATTTGAATCCAAAATTCACATTCACATTTAAATAAATTAATATTTATTTAAATATCCATTCAAATGCAAATTACACCATTTAATTGAAATAAATGATTTTATTTTAACTTAAAATCCCAAAATTCCTCCCACTTGCATTCTCCTACAAAATCCACTTGCATGCCTAAATCTCTTCTAGATTCTTCTAACTCCTTCTAATTAGCCTAATCCATCCCCTAAATATTGTCACATTCCCAAGCAACTTGGAGTCACTTCTCAAAGCCCTCAAAGTCTTTGAAAGGCATTTAAGGCTTTATGTCTTCAAATGGTTAACCTCTAAAGTCTTCCAAACTGTTAAAGGCTCTTACATAAACATTTATGGTTAACTCACCTTTTACCTTTGGTTAGAGACTTTCCTCTAACTTAACCATCCTTTTGACTCATGGGTCTCTTCAAAGCATTTATTTCTTTGACTAAGGTAACCATTTAACCCTTGCACATTCATTTATCCCTTGGATAAAAGGAATATCCATTAACCTAACCCTAACCCAACCCCCTAGGGTAACCATCATGTCCCCTCAAGCATTTAATGCTCCTTATCTCTCCTCTCAAACCTCCTCATGCTGACACTTGTCAACATGGGATTGGGTTGAAAGTCTCACATGGATTGAATATCTTTCAATCCTAACCCTTGTTAAGATTGCTCAATCTTAACCCTTCATTTCCCCATTTCTTCTATAAATAGAACCCTTCTCCTCAAGCAAAGGAGGATGCATTAGAGTATTGTTGTTATACTGGTATTAGCATAGAGCTTTTTCATAGCATCACTATCTACACTTGCATAGCATTTGCTTATCATATTCAACCATCTTGAATCTCCATATGGCATCCATGGCTAGTGCTAAAAGCTGAGAGCTACACTCATGTGGAACTTGGAGAGGAGAGGAACAAGGGAGGAGCAACTATGAGCATCTTGATTAGCATTTGGAGGAGTATAGTTTATCTATTCTATGTTTGTATGCTATCTATTTCATGCTTAATATCTCTCTTGATATGCCTGTTTAGGATAATCTTTTGTTGCTAACACTAACATTTGTTTCTTGTGCTCTTGTGTGTGTTGTCATCGAACAAATTTTCTAATCCTTTTTGCAGAGCATCAATTTGTATGAACAAAAAATTGATATCCTATAATATAATGCCTGAACTTGTTAAGTGCATATATGATTTCCAACACCTCCTTTTCCATGACAATATAATTAATTTCAGGTCAAAACAAGTTTTGCTGATAAAATAAATTGCCCTCTCTAAATTATCCAACTTTTGTCCCAAAATTGCTCGTATAGCATAGTCTAATGCATCCGTGTGAATATGTAAAGGTAATGACCAATTTGGACCCTTGAGGACTAGTGCCCGTGTCAACGCTTTTTTGAGCTTCAAGAAAGCTTCATGACATGCTGAAGTGCAATCAAATTCTATTTCTTTAGACAAAAGATAATATAAGGGTCCCACCATTTTACTAAAGTCCTTGATAAACGTATAATATCTAGCATGACCAAGGAAACTTCTAACATCTTTTTTCTTTGTAGGAACAAGAAGGTTGAGAATGACCTCTATTTTGGCTGGGTTAACCTGAATTCCAACCTTAAAAATGTGATGCCCAAGGACTATTCCTTCCCACATCATCACGAAGCATTTTTCACTATTCAAGAACAAATTGTAATCTTCACACCTCTATACAACTTTCTTCAAATTACCCAATGCCTCCTCAAACTCTGAATCATAAGTAGTAAAATCATCCATATATATCTCCATGTAGTCATTTGAAATATATGAAAATATGCTAATGATATCTCTCTGAAAGGTAGCTAGGGCATTACATAGTCCAAAGGGAAGAATAAAATAAGCATATGTCCCCCAAGGACAAGTAAATGTTGTCTTTTCTTGATCTTCTGGGGAAATTCAAATATGATTGTAACCACTAAATCCATTCAAGAATGAAAAATATTGTTTTCCTGCCAAAGAATCTAACACTTGATCCACAAATGGTAATGGGAAATGATCCTTCTTGGTTACCGATTTAAGTGCCATGTAGTCCACACATACATGCCATTTACCTTCTTTTTAAGGAACTATGACTAAAGGTGACACCCACTAGCTATCCGATATAGGATAGGTAAATCTAACATTTAACAATTTCTGTAGTTCCTCTTTAACTATCTCTCTTAATGCAAGATTGATTCTTCTTTGTGGCTGTCTAATTGGTCTGCATTCCTCTTAGATATAAATTTGATGTGTACAAAGCTTAGGATCTATACCCTTCATACCTGTATAGTACCATGCAAAAGCTTTCTCATGACATTTAAGTAGATCAACCAAGGCTGTCTTTTGGGCTTCTATAAGTTGATTGTCAATATTCAAACACTTATTTAGAGCAACTTTAACCTTGACGGTAAGATCTATTTGAGCTGCTTCAGATAGATAAGAAGTGTGGAGTTTTTGTGGTAACAAAGTATGCAATATGTCTGTGGTTGTAGACAGCTCCGATGACGTTACACATGACGTTAGCTCCTGTGATTGTTGCTCCAAGCCATATTGATTTTCCATAATATTAGAAAGCACACAATCTTCATCTTGAAGTGTATACATGGTTCTCTATTAATCATCATGAGATGACAAACAGAGTTGACCTCTTATTCTAATTCTTCTCCCACATCAGGCCAAACAACTTGTTCTTGATCAAGCTGAGGTTGCACGGGTGAATATAGAGCAAGAGTTTTAGTAGAATTCCCATCAAAAATAGTCATGACCCCTGACAGACACCCAATGTATGCATCAGTTGTAGCAAGCCGAGGTCTCCCTAAAATGATAGGATATCCTCCCATCGTAGCTTTGGGAGATAATATCATGAAGTTTGTTGGATATTCCCAGGAATCCAGAGTAACCACAACATCTTCAATCATACCATCAGGTCGGACTATGGAACTGTTAGCAACCTGTAGAACTGTAGGAGTGGGTCTGAGACTAGTTATGTTAAGTTGTTGCATGATATCCTTAGTCATAACATTGATGGCTTCTCCTAAATCTATTAGAGAATTCTTTATCCGAGTGCCATTAATGACTAGTTTCACAATAGGGCTACCAAGATCAGAGTATTTAGGTATTATAACCTCACCCAAGATAATATCAACCAATTGACCCATTACATGGATTGTTTGCAGGTCCTTTTTCTTCTGACTAGGTTTCTTCAAACATGCCTCCTTAATTACTTTACTATAGATGGAGACATCCTTAATAGCTTGGAATAATGGAATCTTAACACATATGTGTTTCAGCTGATCAATAATATCAAATATTGCATCCTCATGTTGTTTAGTCTCCTCAACTTGCAACCTTTGAGGGAATGGAGGCATTTTATTAGCTGGAGGTGAATTGATAGGCTGCAGAACCTGAGGAGCTTGGGTTGTTGGACTGAATACTTCCTTTTCCTATGGTACTTTATTTATAACCGGAGGAGATAGATTAGGAAAGGCTATCCCAGATCCAAGATAAATGTCGCTTATATTGAGAGAATAAGAAGGATACTGATTAGGATCAACAAGATATACTTGTTCTTGCTTATAGGGCTTGCTATTAGAATTTGGCATGGGTTGAGCTAGCAACTGGGTAGGTTTAGATGGAGTAGCATTAGGACCTAGGGGTGGCATTATAACAGGCTGTTGAGGCTGTTATAGTGGTTGTTGGTATTTTTAGAAGATTGATTTGACCACTGCTGGTCTCCTCTCCATTGAGGAGTGGGTTTCCAACTACCTTGTGATGGTTGCCATGGTACTTAAGATTGAGACCAATTTCCCTATGGCTATTGCCACTATGGAGATGGATTTGAAAAATTTGGCCATGAACTTTGGGGATTATACCAATTTTGAGGTGGAAAATTCCCAAAGTTTTGAGCATATGGGGGTTGCCACTGATTATTTGATGCATAAGAATTCCCATAAGAACCAGCAAAAGATAATGGATTTGGAGGTATACTTTGTCTTGGGGCCCATGGTCATCTTTGAGCTATATAAAAAATCTATTCATCATCTCAATGTACTGGCTTGAACTTAGGAACATCAAGATTTGCAACCAACTTAAATTTGCATTCCTTCTTCTTCTGCCTACAATGAGGACATAATTATGCAAGCATTACTTCAACTTCCTCATGCTTCTTATTGGCTTGAAGTGTGTCCAACTGAGTGGCCATATTATTTATGATATCCTCATTAAAATCCTTCAACAAGTGGCTTAGCTCCATCCTGGAAATGCCACTGGTTGCTGTTGATGAGGACTTCCCAAGCATATAATGCCTATTCTTATTGGTAGTGGCCCTGGAATATTTTTGGCAAATTTTACTGATGGCATCCCATGATGATCGAGTGATATCTCCTCCCCCCATAAGGCCTAGAGCATCATCACTGATACCCCTCAAGAATATGATCTTGAGAGATACTTCATTTAAATTATTGTGTTTAGACTTATTGACAGAAAAATAGAACTCTCTCAAGATAGTCTTCTAAACTCTCATCCTCTTTTTGTGTCAATCTGAAGATATCATTGCCATGGCGGTCGATTTCCCTACAATAATCTTTATATTTCTCAAGAAACAATCATTTCATTTCATCCCATGTATCGATTGAGCTATTCCCTAAACTCATAAACCGTCTTAGGGAGGACTCTTTCAAAGTAGCAGGGAATATCTTTAGTCTATGGGCATCTGTAGTATAATCATAGCTCCTATAGAGGACATCGAATTCAAATAGAAAAGTGTCCAGATCCTCTGTAACTAACCTATAGAACTTAGGCAAGGAAGAAGCTGAGATGTTTTTGAGATTAGCATTGTCATGTAGATCAGAGATGGGGAATTCCAAGGTTCAGTTAATAGGTGGATTGCCTCCTCCTGGTGGGATAGCTTCGCCACCATGTCCTGCCATTAGTATTTGGTGAACAACTAAAGGGTAGTGATCTTCTTTGGGTGGTCCAAAAATAAAATTGAGAACATTTTTAGGAAGCTCAAATACTTGATAATCACGATTGTCTGGGACTTGATATAGTTCAGCAAAATGATTTACATTAGGCACTTCATAGGGGTTGAGATCTGTAACATCTGGTTGATTAGGAAGAAATCTGCCATGGAAATCTCTTCTTCGTCTATGCATGTAGATTCATGAGAAATACTTAACAAATTATCTTAACTATCAAAACATAATTGTAATTGAAAACTCATGACTATGACAGGCACTTCATAGGGGTTGAGCTCTGTAACATTTGGCTGATTAGGAAGAAATTTTCCACTGACATCTCTTCTTCTTCTATGCATGAAGATTCATGTGAAATACTTAACAACTTATCTTGACTATCAAAACAAATTTGTAATTGAAAACTTGAAAACTCATGACTATGACAGGTTCTTAGTTTGGCACCATCCCCGTCAACGATGCCAAAAATGTCAGCCTTGCCAATTAGGATAATAATTAGACTTGAAGCCTTAACTTAGGGATTGGACATCCATTATAAATAGATACCATTCCTATGGTCGAGGTTCATTTACTTGTCAACCTAGGGATGTATTACTTGAAATGGGCCAGCACTGTTTGTGCACTAAGCTCCAGTAAAAGCCATTCTATCCTACTACATCAACTGAAGTTACTGAAACAAACATACAAAGATGCAACAACTAAATGGCTATAGGAAATATTAACACTGAAAGATGATTTAAATGAATAACCGTTATATACGTTCAAAGCTAGCAAACATGAACTACACTGTCTGCTTTGGCTGCAGGAACAATCACATGATCTGGTTCTACTAGCTGTAGGAACAACCAATTGCCGAAACAACTACTACAACAAAAAAAACTTAATTCAATAGTTACACAGGATTACTCACCAAGTGGGCCCCCTTGGATGAGCATACCCAAATTTTAAATGCTTCCATATGCTCAGAATAACATAACTTTATTCATTATCTCCAAAAGCTGTTACAATACATTAAATAGGGAAAATACTACTTAGCTCTGAAAACTCTGTCTAACCTCTGCGAAGAGGTTAAAAATTTAATTTATAAGAAGATAATAACAAACTCTTAACTACCTAGACCACGCCCATGAGAATAGGCATGAACTTTTATTACAACAAGGAAGAAGTCAACCACAAAGATCGTGGGACAATCATCATTACATGGCCAGGAATATAGCATGATGGTTTTCACTAGATTGTCGTCTAATGAAGACAATCATAAATAAATTTGGTATTGCCTCACTATTCTTTACCCGCTCTACTCAAACACCATCTCCCTTATTGTCTTTAATGTTCTCAATCACCTTGAAATATCTCTAACGGTTTGCATGGCGTGATCCTCTAAAATGGTATAACTGGACCGCTTCTGCAACTACTTATTTATTCTTGCATCGAGGGTTAGTGCATGCAAACACATACACATCCATTTTCTATCAACCATAACATTTATGCATCCATACATGAAATTATCATAGTAATTTGCATAGCTACAAGAATATTTAGCCAAAATAATACAAGGTTCAACAGGTTCGGTTAATATTCAATATGCACACAGTCAAAACTTTAATATACCCTATGACCTTCACATTTTCCAATTATGCAACTTAAAACATAAGAATAACTTATCAGTCATAAACATAAAAGAGCTATTATTTCAGCTCATCAAAGACTATGGAAGATCAAGAAAAGATATGAGATGGAAAGAATCTATGATTGTCTTGCAATGTCCAAAATGTAGGTTCAAGATATGTGTGAACTAAAGCAAGGTGTGGCTTCCAAAGAGATGATAGATCTCTTGATGAGCTAAGTTGACCTTGACTAAAGAGGACCAAATGGGAACCTAAGATGATAGATTTGACATGGGAACCACTTAGTGATATGTTGTAGTAACTTTGCAAGATATGGTGAGGACAAAAAAGCAACCTTTTGACTCTATTTTGGAAAATGTGTATGAGGGATTGCGAATGAAGGCAAATGATGGATAAATATGTGACCAATACTGGTTGACTGAAAATGATGAATCCCTATAGGAAATTCCTTAGAAGCTCTTTAAATCTCAAAACTTAAGCATGTTTTTCTCTTTTCAAGTTTTGCAAAATGTTGTTCTAAAATAGAGACGAGAAAATTTTCTGCACAAACGTGATTTCTCAACTCAAACACAATTTTAGGTGACACAAACACTATTCTAATTTTTTTTTGCAATTCTGGCTAATTGTGAAGTTGTTGAATGTGATCAAATCTCAATGTTGAGTATTTTTTGTGGCAAGAAAACAAAACAGACAATGAAGACACAATGTATGAAAGTATGTTTGTCTGATTTGAAATAAAAACATGCAAGCACAAATCCTAAGGCTGGCCAAGGCAATAGTTATTGGACCTCACTTGGTTTCCCAACTATGCTTATTCAAAGCAGATACTTGGATACTTGACCCCACTAGCTCCACTCCACGACACTCACTTCTCCGGGGCAGCCAAGCACCAATGCCCATGAAAACTCCCCATGGAGAACTTTGTATCTCTACTAAGAACCATAAGAATGTGAGATGACATAAGAGGTCCAACCTCCTATACCAACAACTAGAATGTTTTTGGCTTTTAAAACAAGGGGTTTTTAGTAAGGGCATCCATTCGAGTGGCCATAATTAGCAGCGTGTTACACTTTGTTAAGGAAGGCCTCCTAGTCTTGTAGAGGTTACGCTCCACAAGGTTTTATGTATCACACAGACACTGAGAGAGACATAATGTCATTATGGCAACATGTAACACTTGTTTCTTGCAACTTTCATCATAAACACTTTTATTTATAGTGGTTTGGAAGAGCTTGGCTCTAGCCTGTTACCACTTGGGTCATTTCCTCTCACTTGGCCTTATGGGATACTCGGGAGGCAGACCCTCCTACCTAAATAGAAGATGATAACAATTTCTCTTACACCCAAGGTCCAATGGAAGGTGAGGGGAGAGGATAATTTTGTTATCAACTCTAGGGTTATAAACATAAAATGTGCAAAGAGCACCAAACAATTCGAACAAGTTCTTTAACCCCAAATGAAAAAGAGATGTGACCCTAATTAGACTAAAATACAAAGACACACGCCTAGATTACCCTTGCAACAAATGATTAGTAGTTTTGATAGATTACCCCCACCTGCAAGGACACTAATTAGGTAAATTTTAGAAATCCAAATCCAAATGTGAAAGGTCCAAAGATCTGTTTTTCTACAAATTTTTTTGCATCAAAATTAAAATCATAAAGAACAAACCACCCATAGAATTTCAAGAAATTTCCAAAGATGTAAGAAAATCTAAAAAAATTGCCAATTTGCTCCAAAAATTATTTTTTTATGAAAAATCATAAAAAATTCAAACTTGATCCAAAAATTCTGAATTTTGTACTCAAAACTCCTGATATTGTCCATAACTTGCAAAACATCCAAGTTGTTTGTGAGATATAATCAAATCATTGCAAAACCCTAAATTTTAAAGATATGATTTTCATGAATTATTTTGAATCAAAATTAAAATCATAAAAAATGCCCTTTAGAATTCTAAGAGATTTCTAGAAATGTAAAAAATTCCAAAAAATTCGCTAATTTGCTCCCAAACTTTTTTTTTTTATGAAAAATCATAAAAAATTCAAATATGCTAAAAAAAATCTGAATTTCAGATTGAACACTCATGATGCTCTCCCCAATCTGAAAAATAAATTTTATGCAAAAATTCCAGGTCGTTTGTGAGATCTGATCAAATCATTGCAAAACCCTAATTTTTAAAGATCTAATTTTTCACAAATGATTTTGCACCTAAATTAAAATCACAAAAACCAGAACCCCTGTAGAATCCTATGAACTTTCCAAAAATGCAAGAAAATCTAAAAAATTATCTAATATCTCCCAAAATTATTTTTTATGAAAAATAATAAAAATTCATAGAAAAATTCAAATATACTCCAAAGAATCTAAATTTCGGGTTGATCACTCCTGATACTGTCCCCAACCTGCAAAAAATGTTTTATGTAGAAATTCTAAGCGGTTTGTGAGATCTGATCAAATCTTTCCAAAATCTTAATCTTGTGTCCAAAACCCTAGCTGCACAAGGTTATTCTCTAAATTGTTTTACAAAACAACACTATAGGGTTAGAAAAACCTACAAAAAAAACATAGATATAACAAAAATCCATGTCCCACTGGGTGTGCCAAAATGTATATGGTGACATGTGTCATGGGTAGAAAAGGCTAATGAATGAATTAATTAAATAAATAGTTTATTTAATTAATAGAGGAAGTGAGATCAATTAAATAAATAAAATATTTATTTAATTTAGGAAAATGACAATTTAAATAAATAAAAGTATTTATTTAAATGAGGAAAGGCTTAGATCATGATTATTGAATTTATTAAATAAATAAAAAATTATTTAATTAATAGAAGACTTATGATAAAATAATTAAATAAATAAAATCATTATTTAATTAAACAAGACAATTTTAGGTGTCTACAAGTGTTATCAAGTGTTGGGCCATTAATGACAAAGGGAGATATTGTTGGAATTATGTGTTGTTGTGGTTGTCATTGATGTCAAACTTGTTGTTCCGGATAGTTGTTGGTTTGGAAACTCTGTGACACAGAGATATATTACTATGTTGGTGTTGCAGTTGTTCTATTGGTTGTTCCAGAAGTGTTCAGATCCTTACAACGTGGTTGATGTTTTTTTTATTGTTATCTTATTTGGATATAGCTTTGGTATCATGGATATGATAGTTTTGTGGTCCAAAACTATTGTTGTGTTCTTTGGATGTTGTGGCATTGTTCACAACTGGTTGTGATACTCTATTCTAGACCTATATTTGGGTCTTGATATGACTTGTGGAAAGTAATTTGATGTGTTATGGGTTTCACTGTAGCATGTGGAGATTCAAATTTGTTATTTGCATTGGAGGATATGTTTTGATCATTAATTGCTTATATGGATGAATATAGTGTTGGTGTGTTGTTAGTTATGTTTTGATGATTGCGGATCAATGATTTTGTCTTTAGAAGATGTGTTTTTGTCTCCTCTTTCTTTTGGAGTGGATCAACATGTGTGTTTTTGGTTTGGAAGGTATATTTTGTTTCAAGCTAACTTGGTTCAAGATTTGATGATCTATCTTGTATATAAGGAATGTGTACATTATTGAGTTGTGTGTGGAAAGTGAGTAGAACTGTGAGAGTGGGAAAATTAGTATAGAGAATGCGAAAGGAAGTGCACGAAATTCAATGAAGAGTAGGGAAGAAGAGTTTTGTTCAAATCATGTGCAAGCTATGTTGATACTATGGCAAAGTTAACACTTGAGGTCTGAGTTGTGTGTGCTGATGTTGGTCACTTGATGAAGAGTTCAAGGATAGCTTCATGACAAGGAAATCCTTCTTTTCAGATCATTTTTGTATCTTGCCTCATTGCAGTTAGCTTTTGGGTTTACAAGTTCCTTTTTGTATCTTGCCCCAAGAGTAGTTAGCCTTGGTTTGCAAGTCCAAAGCAGTGAGCTCTTTTCATTTTAATCTTACATACATAGTGGATATATTTCTGTGGGAAAGTGCTCACTATGGTTTTTTCTTATTTCGATTTTCGACATAGAAAATATCGGGTTCATTTGTTGCATGTGTTGTTGATTACTTGTTTATAGCATTAAATTCTGTTTGGACCGATTCAACCCCCTCTCAATCTTGCCTTAGGCTCAACAATTGGTATTAGAGTAAGGGACCTCTTCAGTAAGCTTAACCATGTGGGTATATCTGGTAAGCATTAATATGAAGACATGGATGAAGAATATGAAGACACGTGGCCCCCTAGTGAACAAAGAACAAATTAGATACACAAAAGTTGATGATGTTAGAGGCAGTTGTCTATCTTTTCAAGGTAAGCATTAATAGAGGATGGAGAATGCATTAATGGTGACCAAGTTGCAAGAAGGTTGAGTGGCTTGAGGAAGGTTTCTAGATCGTTTCAGACACAGGAAGATTACTAAACTTAGTAGTTTAAGTACTGAGAATGATCTAAAGATAGACATGATGCATTTAATTTAGGCAGCCGATCTGAGAACAGATTGAGGACAAACAATATAATCACCTCCAGTAGAGATCTCCAAGATAATTGACTTGAATAAAATATTAAAATCTTGCATTGGAGAAATGTAAGTGTTGCACAAATACGATTGTATTGAGTTGCAGGTGTGATGAGATTTGATATTGGTAGGTGTGGCTGTTGTGACAGAGATAGAAGTGGAAGTAAAAATATCTCAACTTTTTTTTTTATGGATGTAGGGGAGTAAGCATATAGCTACCGAGAGAGTGTAATAATTAGTTGATGAAAGAGTGTAATAATTAGTGATTGAGAGAGTTTAACACTCAGAAACAAAGAGAGAAAAGATAGACATCCACATAAACTAAAATAGAAGAAGAAGAGACAAAGGAAGAAGAAGAAACATAGAAGGAAATTCAGCAGGCAGAGAAAGTCATTCTCAAGATATGAGAAATTTGTAAGTGTTGCAAAACTCATTTGTAACAAGGTTTTGGCATTGATTTCTAAACTTGATCAATCACTGTAAATCTCTAAGTGGGTGCTTAGAGAAGGGTTAGGTTCTCCTTTGAGTAGGTGCTCATAAAATCAGGGGTTGGTGCTTTTTGGATTGGTACCCTAAATTTCAGGGGTTGGTGCCCTAAACATTGTAAAATGCTATTTACTGTGAGGCTAGAGTGGAGCAGTAGACTCCAACAACTATTCTCACTGAGGTTTTTCTCCACTGTGGGTTTTCCTCGTATATTCTTGTGTTATGAATTTTCTCTCTCTATGTATGTGTGTTGATAGTTTTTATATCTCTATTCATAGAATCATGATTATTGTGATTAGAGTTTAGATCTTCTAGAAGTTAAAAGTTTTTTATTACCACTGATTCACCCCCCTCTCAGTGGTCCATTGTGCTCCTTCAATTGGTATCAGTTCCCTATGTTCCCTATTAGATAAGATTCCTCTAGATTGGGTAGATTCTAGTGTGTGAACACAATGGTGATGTATGAGTTAGCTTCTGATAGTGTACCAAAGTTTGATGGCACAAACTATGTCATCTGGAGTTCTAGAATGGAAGTTTATTTGTCCTCCTTGGGGTATGATGTTTGGATGTCTGTTGTAAATGGTTACTCCGATCCTACTTGTCCTACTAATCTTAATGATAAAAGGAAATATGAATGTAATGCTGAAGATAAGAAAGCTATTCTTAGCACGTTGTCAAATACAATGTCTAAAAAAGTCAAGAAATGTAAATCAACAAAGAGCATATGGGATAAACTGAAGAGAGTATATGGTGAAGAGCATACCACTACTAGATTGGATTGTGAGAGGAAGAAGATTAATGGAGCAGATAAATGTAAATATTATAAAAGAAGATCTGTTAGTTGTTGCAACAAAGATGAAGAGGAAATTCATCTACTCATGGCACAAGAGACTCAAAATGAGGAGAAGACATCAAGTTGTGACAATGGATCTCATTCCAACAATCAAAGTTTGTTTGGTAGTGATAATGAAGATGAAGGTGATGTTGAACTTGGCTTTGGAGGAGAAGTGTTATGTATCCTGAAAGAATGGAAATAATTCAAAGAGCATAAGAAGTCAGCCACAAAGGAACATGATCAGTTGAGCAAAAGCCTTAAAGAATCAAATCAGAATATTGCTTCTATGACTGCTAAATTAGAAGAACTCAGAAAGATGAGAAAAGAATATGAAATGTATAAGATTGTTTCTACTAAAGAATAAGATCAATTGAATAAGTTTCTCCATGAGTCAGAGCCAACTATTACTAATTTGAAAGCACGAGTGATGAAGCTGAAAGGATAAATGAAGCAATAAAATCAGATTTAGATGCCAAAAAGAAAAGAAGTGAGGAGTTAGAATTGGAAGTGGAGACTAAAGGAAAAGAGTGTGAAAATCTAAAAGATGAACTAGAAAAGCTAATAATAGAGTTGGAGAAGTTCCAAGATGAGATCAAGATGAGAATCAAATATGGAGGCAACACTGAGGCTTTGGATAAGATATTGAGCAAACAAAAGCACTCCAAGGATATTGAAGGCTTTGGATATGATGTAGGAAAATGTTCTACCAGCAAGGGCTCAACAAATAAGGAGATAAACTTTGTCTCTTCAAGTGATAATGGTAGTAGACAAACTTTCAAAGTTAGGAATGCTCCAAGGAAGAAGATTGATCTGACCACTACAACTAAAAGTTTCAATGCATAGGCTGTTGGCACAAGAAAGAACAATGCTGATTCAAAAGGAAAAGGCAAGTTGAATGGAGATGGCCTCATTGGAGATAAGAAGCCAAGAAGGAGATATAGAAGATCAAACAATATTGTTGTACACAAGACTGAGAACAGGAGGAAATTAGAGCATGTGATTGTTGCAAATAAGCATCATAGGATCAACAACAAAGGAAGGAGGAATGGAGTAAACTAGTCAGCAATATCTCCACATATTTGGCAAAATAAAATTGTGAGTAACAAGCCCTCCTCTGGTTATTGTTTTGCATGTAAAGGTTATGGGCATAGAGAAAGTGAATGTAGGAATTGGTTTATGAGAAATCTAGATGCATATGAGCATAAAATGTCAAATGGTAGATTTTTGCATAGATCAGCTCCAAAGTATGGGAGCAAGAATATTAATATTGTCCCAGGTAATAGAAATGTAAATATCATTTGTTATAGCTGCAATAAAATTTTGTCATAGGAGTCATGAATGTAGAAGAAAATAATTTCAGTCTTATGACAACTCCTACACCTCCTTCCACAACAAAAATCTAATGAATAACTATAACAATCATTATGTAAGACAAGTTTTTGCATGGAACAAAGTAAGAAATGTTCCTAGAATGTCTAGAAATCAATTTGTTCCATCGGCTAGTCACAATGGCATGGTTTGGAGAAGGAGATCAAATCAATTCAACACAAACTCTTCTACTCCTATATTTGGAATGAACATAGTATGCTATAGCTGCAACAATGCTGGCCACACTACAAGATATTGTATGGCAAGAGTTGTCCAACAAAGGAAGACGATGGATGCTACTCCAAAAGTTGCAAATGAGAGACACAAGGAGTTTAAGCAAACCTGGAGGAGAAAATGCAGTCAAGGAAATGAAAATGGCAAGAATGTATTCATGAGCAAGCACTGTGCATTTCATGCACAAGTGACACCTCCTCAAGCTTGGGTAGATACAAGAACTTAGGGGGATCTATATATTGATCACATCCTTTGCCCCCAAATATTGAAAAAGACAGGATGCTGTAGATATGAGAAAAATCAGCTCTAAGAAGAAGACATGGAGGAAGAAGATGAGATGACAAATTTTATAGTTTATGTTAGGTTTAAAATGTTTGTAAATTTTCTCCAGTTTTTTGTGTTGCAAAAGTTTATACCTTGGTTGTATATCAAGACTCAACATTGTTGGCATGAAAGTCATTGTAAATTGTATTTGGTTGTAGCTGCATATCTACACAGATGAGGTTATGTAGAGGTGCCAATGTTGGAAATTATTTGCTGATAGTCCACAGTGTAAAGATGGTTGAGTGGTTGAAGATAATGTATATTTATGTTGAATGGACAATGAACATGGAAAGAAGAGTTTTATGCATGAAACAATTGATACTATGCTATGTTCTTGCAAGGATAAAGGCTGCAAGAGGATTGATTGATGCAACAGGCATGAAGGACAAAGATAACAATATAAAGTGGAAAATATTGAGCTATGTAGATTGGTTAATGGAAATCAAATAAGAATAGCAGTATATGTGAAAACAAAGGAAAAACTTGGTCAAATCCTTGCAAAAAATAAAAGGAAGGAGATGTATGGAGTAGGATAATGCAAATTTAAATAGAGGGAGCTTAGTCATAAGGATGAAAAAATAATAGATATTGTGATAAACCAATACTAGACACACAGTTAGTAGTGAAAAGATAGTGATTAAATCAACACTATGAAGGCTATTGTGACGAGTCATGAGGCTGCGGGAAGAGAAGTCACAAAAATATGGTTGAGATAGAGATACAAAACATACATATCACTTTTTTTCATCCATGCACTTCTTCGGGATCTTCTAGCATGACAGTTGCAACTCTCATGGGGAGATAAGAAATTTTTATAAGCAGTATTGGCACTACTCTTATATTGTAATAATGGTTCATCTAACATGCAGGTAGATACTCAAGCACTGAAAATGAATCAAGGGGGGAGAAGTGTTTTTGTTACACCATGTAGGTTTGTAGCAGAATGTATGGCCTAAAAGGGAAAGAGACATGAGCGGGAAATTGTTTGTTCTTCCCTTTTCCATTGTTGTCAAAGGGGGAGAGCGATGATTGGTGTTGACATCAGTGCCAAAGGGGGAGATTGTTTTCATTGATGTCAACATGTGTATGTGCAATGTTGAGTTGATGAAGTTGTAGAGAGACATACCAAACACCCACTAGAGGAAGATGCAAATGGCATGTAGAGTTGAATGATATCATCAGTTTTTAAAGAAGTTGAAATGGTTACAGTGATGTAGGATGATGAGGTCTCAAAGGAAGATCGGATTGGTTGATATAGTGTTGCACTAGGTTAGCAGAGCTATGCAGGTTGAATGTACATGCGTGGAGTTTGCATAGAGTTGATGGCCACAAATTAGATAGAGAGGACAATGGAGTCTGATATTGCACTTGTCGGTGATTTAAGAACCAAATCCATAGAGCTGTGATGTCATGGGGAAAACATGAATGACCAAGAGCATAAGTGTTGTTGCAGCATTATATAACACACCGTGTTATACACACAAGGAGATATAGGAGGAAAGCATGAAATATGCTATTGGGACAAACATTTGGATGAAGAAGAAAAAGGTCAATGATGTGGTGGAGGCATTGAGCAATCTTTCTTGAATCAGGAAAAGTAAAGTTGTAGTTGTTTATAACATGCAAGTTATCACTATAAAGGTACAAGTTGAGAAATGTTCAAAAATCCTTTGTTTGGCTATTTTTTGGCATGACCGTGTTTCTATCTCAGTGATATCATCTATTTCGGCATGAATTGGTCTATCGATGTGACTAAATTCAAGATATACAATCATTTTTATGCTATGCCGACAGGTTTCCCTTTTCAGCGAGACAAAATGTTTGTCTTGCCGAAACTGTTTTATTTCGATGTGACTGGGAGATGTTTGGGTGACATTGCTTCTATTTTTTGGTATGATGGAATTTGCGTCTCGGCGATATGTGTTCCTCTTCGATGTGATTGAAGGCTTGTGTTGATGATAGGGAGGTCAATAACACGACAGTTATGTGGCCCCCTCTATTCCGCAACATGAATGGTTGAAGATAAGTGACCATGCAAGGTAACACTGCATTGTGGCAGATGGAGTGAATAACATAATGGATTAGTTTCCCCACCATCCCACATCAAGAAACACTTAAGGAAAAACACTTTGTGGGCTAGTCGCAAAACTGTGATGGAGAAATCAATAACAGGACACGTTATGTTTCCCGCAATCTCGTGGTCAATTAGCTTAGTAGAAGACTGCCTTGCAGGATAACATGAAGGTAGAAGCGTGAGGTTATCCCACCATCCCACAATGTTTTATTCACAAGTAATATAACCCTATGGGGTAACACAAGTTAACAAAGGCAAAAAAAGAACCCCTTTATCTTGCACCACGCAAAGTGTGTGCATGGTGTCTGTGCGGGATAATTTCAAGCAGGGCAATGCAAGGTGGAACGAGATATGTATCACGCTATCTCATAGTGATAAGTAATATGAGATGACGGTCACGTGAGGAAACATGATGATAGTGGTAGAAGGTTCCTGCTATCTCGCACCATTCAAGATGGATGGGCGATGGTCGTGCGGGATAAGACAGTGAAGCGAAAGTAGGATCCCGCTATCCCGCAACCTGCAGATGAATGTAAAGAGGAACTTGCATGGTAAGTTAAGGCAAAAAGATGATGCATCCCACTAGCCCACATGAGCAAAATGGGCATATGAAAAATGATGTGGAGCAGGTTAAAAGGAAAAATGGTGTGCATCTTGCCATCCCACACAAACAGAGTTTAAGGTCATTATGACCATTAGAGGTATTTCAGTCGACACGTTGGCAACTCGATAGGCATGATAGTCCATGTGGCATTTGACCATGGTTGAATAGGTGAATTGGATGTCAATTTGATAAAATTTGTGCATGCCGATAAACATAAGGTTTTACATGGTGGTTGACTGACCTTAATCGTATGATTTGGACGAAGAATATGAAGACATGTGTCTCCCTGATGAACAAAGAACAAATCAGATACACATAAGTCGGTGATGTTAGAGGTAGTTGTCAATATTTTCAAAGCAGGTTGATAGAGGATGGAGAATGCATTACTAGCGACTGAGTTGCAGGCAGGCTGTGTGGCTCGAGGAAGGTTTCCAAATCATTTAGGACAGAGGAATATTACTAAACTTATTAATCTAAGTACAAAGAATGATTTGAAGACATACATGATGCATTTAATCTGAGAACAAATTGAGGAAATAGAATAAAATCACCTACAGTAGAGATCTCCAAGATAACTGACTTGAATAAAATATTAAAATCCTGCATTGGAGAAACGTGAGTGTTGCACAGAGATGATTGTATTGAGCAGCAGGTGTGATGAGATTTGACATCGATAGGTGTGGCTGTTGTGACAAAGATATAAGTGGAAGTAAAAATATCTCAACTTTTTTTGTGTGGATGTACGGGGGTAAGTGTGTAGCTGCTAAGAGAGTGTAATAATCAACCACTGAAAGAGTGTAATAATCAACAACCAAGAGAGTGTAACACTCAGAAATAAAGAGAAAATAAAGACATCCACATAAATAAAAAAAGAAAAAGAAGAGATAGAGGAAGAAGAAAAAACAGAGAGAGAAAAGAAAGAAATCCACAGAAACCAAAAAAGAAGAAGAAGAGACAGAGGAAGAAGAAGAAACAGAGAAGGAACTTCAATAGATAGAGAAAGTCATTCTCATGATATGAGAAATTTGTAAGTGTTACAAAACTCATTTGTAACAAGGTTTTGTCATTGCTTTATAAACTTGATCAATCACTATAAATCTCTAAGTGGGTGCTCAGAGCAGGGGTAGGTGCTCCTTTGAGTAGGTGCTCATAAAATCAAGGGTTGGTGCTCCTTGGGTTGGTTCCCTAAAGTTTAGGGGTTGGTGCCCTAAACATTGTAAACTGGTATTTACTGTGAGGTTGGATTGGAGTAGTAGACTCCATCAGCTATTCTCACCAAATTTTTTTCCCACTGTGGGTTTTCCTCATATATTCTTGTGTTATGAATTTTCTCTCTCTGTGTACATGTGTTGATAGTTTTTATATCTCTACTCATAGCATCATGATTATTATGAATAGAGTTTAGATCTTCTAGAAGTTAAAGTTTTTGATTACCACTAATTTACCCCCTCTCAGTGGTCTGTTGTGTTCCTTGAATTTGGGAAATCATTCAGACCAAATATACAACCCCATTGGATGGTCCTCAAACTCTAGATGGCATAAAGCTAAAGGAGACTAATGCGAAGGCTAGAGCTATAATCTTTAGGTGTATAAGTGATTAAGTATTCAAAAGAGTAAAATTATTGAAACAAGCTAAAGTTGTATGGAACAAACTATATTTGGCATATGAAGGAGATCCGAAGACAAAGCAGGCTAGGATGATGAATCTAAAATAGAAGTATGAGTATCTAAGAATGCTTGAAGATGAAGGTGTTGAGAACTATATTCATAGAGTGAATGATCTTGTTGATGGCATTAGAGCTACTGGTGGACATTAAGATGAATGTGATGTTGTTCATAAGATCTTGTTGACTTTGTCTAAATCCTACAAACCAACAAGGTGTGCCATACAAGAAAGCAATGATTTAAGTAAGTATATTATTGACCAACTTATTGGTACTCTAGCAACCTTTGAAATTTCAGAAATGGAGGAAGAGAAAAGAGATGTAGATGAAGCTGAAGCAAACTTTATGAGAAGATTGCAGCGAGGCACTAGAAAGTACAAAGGTAAGTTACCTTTGAAATGTTTTTATTGTGGTAGAATTGAGCATTATGCTTCTAATTGTACTTAAAAATAAGACTATAAGAGACCCGATGATGATGAGAAGAAAAATAAATTTAGGAGATGCAAATTTAACAAAAGAAAAAAGAAGGTCTTATGTTCTATTGAAGAACATACATTTGAGGATGAAGTTGATGATGATTCGAATGAAAATCATTTGTCAATCTTATTCACATATTGTAGTTGATATGTTGAATAAGAAACAGATGAGGGAGTGAATTGGTATTTTTCTTTGGTGGTTCATCAAACTATTTGACTTTAAAAGTTCTTTGAACTTTGTTTCCTTTTTCCACATTCCTCGAGGACATAATAAGGTTGCAAACTATTTGGCAAGTGGGCTTTTGAATAGTTGGGTTTGTGGAGCTTTGGGTACTAGGGACACTTGTCTTTAGGATACTCTAGGATTCTAATGGATTTAGTCATGGAGGACATGAGATATTACTTGGGTGCTTTGGGAGAGCTCTAATTGCTTGGATTTTTTGTTGTTTGGCATACTTTATAGTTTGGTGGCCTTGGTTTTTGTGTAAAGTTCTTGGTTGATTAATAATTTTTTACCCCCTCTTTTCAAAAAGAAAAGAGTATCAAAGGTGTAGCAAAAAAATTACACTCACAATTTTGGCTAAGTTGTAAGAAGCTATGGTAAGGATGGTCAATTCTTTTAGATATTTATGTGTCAACATGTATAATATAATGGGAAATTTTAACCTATTTATGAGTTACAATGGCTACCATAGTAAGGTTTTTAAACTTAGCTATGAGAAAATTTGACACACATGTTTATAACTCCCCTATTTGTGTTTGGCCTGGAGAAATCACCTTGATTTTCTATAAATAGTTCTTGTACAATACCTTGATTTTATAGGTACTATTATTCATTTAATCGGATGTTTAGATATATTGTTTGTTGCATGGTCAAGTTTTCTAGCCTATAGACTATGAAGTGTACATCCTTATTACTACTATTCCCCTTGAATTTCTCAATTAGCCTACATCATTATGGTGATAAGAATTCCATATTGAGACTTTGTATTTTACTATCCTTTACTTGGATTATATTGATATAGTACCATGGCCCATTAAGTGAAACTTTATGCACTTGTCATTTCAGTGGCCACAAGCTTTGTTGAGTTGTTGCATGATTCAAATTTTCAAATACCCATCCATATTTAATCTATTGTATGCTATGTAACATTTTTTGATATATTTGTGTCATTCTAATGATGGATGAAAGTGTGAACCAAAATGTTTCTAAATATTTTTTACACAATTTAAAAGAAAAAAAAAGTATCATTGTTATAACTATGTAAATCTAATCCTTCTAATATTGGACTTTTTGTTAACCAAGTTTCAATTTGTGCATGTAGTTATTCCTTGTGCTAATATTTATGTTAGAGTATGATGTGTACATGCACAATGATTCATGATAAGTGAAATTCATACGAAAGGGCATACAACACTTAAAACATCTAATTTCATGTCTTGTTTTTTCTTAATTTCATTTGTGAATACTAATATTTTATGTCTTTCACAGTTTAATAAATTTATTTTCAAATCACAAAATTTCTAAAACTTATTCATATATTTATTTTTTGCAACATTAAAATATAAAATATAAATTGTAATTAACTTATTCCAGTACAAAATAAATTATGTGTATACATCTAAATACAAGGACAAAAATAGGGAGAAAGATCTAAATGCATGATTGTTTTGAAGCTGATTAATAATATGGATTTGGAGTCTCAATTGGTTATCTTTTTTAATACAATTTGGAGTTGACCATACAAGGATTTTGTTTTCTCTTAATCATTTGAATTTAAGATTTTCTTTCTACATTAAACAAATAAAAGGTATAGCACACGATGAAGAACTATATCCTGACTTGGATGAGATTTATCTAGAGACTTCACTAGATCCACTTGACTGAGGATTAGATTGGATAAATTTATGCTTATAGAGGTGTAATGGTGAAAAATTATGGCTTTTCACCATTAGTGTAATGAAAACCACTAATTTTAAGACTTCAGACCATTACATTCAAAAGAGGATTTCAATCCAATAGATCTAGTCACAAACCAACAAGGATTAGGATTGAGAATTCTGATTGGATTGATTGGGGATCTTTCTTTTATGAGTTGAATTGAATTTTTTGAAATTAGGGTAAAAGTATTGAAAATGAAGGTAAAAATGCGAAAATAGTAAGCTTGAGCCACGAACCTAGATCAACAATATAATTAAATTTAGATCTGTTCCCCGAAAGAGCTCCTAAAAATCCTGAACTATTTCGCCCATGCCCCGGTCCTTCAAAATTTTTACACTCAAAAGGGGGATTGCTTCATCACTATAAATAATGCTTATTCTAAAGATCACATCTTCATACCTATTTCCTGCACATAGAAAGAAAGGGAAATATGTTGGGAATAAGGGTTTGCCTAAGTCAAATCCCGATTTAGGGATTTACCTTGAATGAAATATTGAAAATACTGATATAGATAATGGAAAGGTATGCCTCAGATCTGCAATGACTAATATTGATGCTTTTCTTCTTGAATGTAATCACACATGTTGTATGAAATGGCATGAACATGACAAAACCCAAATACCACACACATGCTTGCATATGAATGATGTAAAGTTGCTTCATAATAGATGAATGAAGAATATGCATCCTTGAAGGTCTCTAGAGATGCTTAACAATGTACACTTCAATGCTTGAATGCTATATTTATTGAATGGAGACCTAATAATTCTCCTGTGATATTTATATCAAAATGAGAGGTATGGACCTCCTTATATACTTACCCATAGAAATATACTTTAATTTTCTAACATAGGCCGACATGGAGATCACATTCCTACCAACTCAAGGTGATTGTTAATGGGGGCCAATTAAGGTCTTAATTGAGATGACCAAGGCACCACACCCTGGTCCTAACCCATTTAAGGGTTAGAAACAAGGAGCTAAGTGATGGGAAAATGGAAAATTTTATTAGAATTAACTGGTATGGGCATAATTAGGTCCTAGTCCAGCTTCAATACACAAATGTTAAGAGGAAGGCCAAAATGTGGACCAAAATTTGAGGGAATAGAATTTTGGATGCTACATTTATCCCCCACTTTAGAGGGAGTATGAGCCTATGAAAATACTCATGGTAAAGTAGACGAAAGAGAGATGAAAAAGAGGAGCCATGAGGAGCATGATCACAAGGAGTCTAAGACATCGCTAATATCAAGGGACTAAGCCCCTAATCTTAGAATCTTAACTCACTCAAACATGTGAAAGGGAACACAAAACAAGACAAAAACAAAAAGACAAACAAAGACAAAAAAACAAACAAAAGGAAAACAAAGCCAAAAGACAAAAGACACACACCACAAAAGCTAAGGACCAAAAAAAAGACCTCAAGTCAACTAGCCAAAGAGAACTCAATATGAAAATGTCTCAATAACTAATATAATTCTTTAAAAATTCCATCTCAAGAACACAAGTGACCACATAAAAGAGAAAAACATGCATCATCCATGAATCATCAATAACAAAGCTATGAGTTTATGAGAAGAAGGAAAGAGAGAGCATAGATACATGCTAGATATGTTTTTCTAGGTGATCAGTGAGAGAAATGATGAGAAAGGACATCAATACTTGCCGCAAGATATGTTTCTAGGTGATCCATGTTGGGGAGGAGAGTAGGAATAGTCTATCCATGTTCTTCTAGTTCCACTCATCCTCGTGCATTTGTGTGAGTGATGTCTGGTTTCAAGTATATAGTACCTAGTATAAGTGTTTATTTCCTATGGTTTCAAGCGTGCATTAACTTGTTTAAGACATATAATGCCAAGGGGTGAATGTATGAATGCTAAGGTGCAAATGTCTTACTTTGGGAAAATATCATTTAAGAGTTTGTTTTCTTTGGTTTTGAGAACGTGCAACCTCGTTTAAGATAGATACAAGCTTGGTTTTGAGGACATCTTGTATAAGAGTTTTTTTTCTCTGGTTTTTATGATGTGCACCCCATCTAAGACATATATCAAATGTTGCATTTGGTTTTGGGCATGAAGAATCTCGTATAAGAGATTGTTTCCTCTGGTTTCGAGAATTGAAACCTCGTTTAAGACATACAAAAATGATATGCAAAAATATGGGATGATATAGTACAAAGAGGGAGGGCGATATGGGTGACCCCCCTTAATATATCAACATAGCCCTATGTTGATGCCTTAAGGAAGCTAGAAACAAGGATTCCAACCTTCAACACCATTGAGATATCCTTTAGGCAACAATGTCATAAATCTAAGCTAAAGAGGGGAAACTCTTCAATCAGGGATAAGAAAGTTGAAAAAGAGATATCTTGCAACAAGTGTACAAAGGATCCTTGGAGGAGAAAATATATTTTCTCAAAATATATCTACCTCCAAGAGGAGTTTCTTGAACAAACATAAAATCTTCTACCAAAAGAAGGGAAGGAGAACAAGAATGCATACCTTCTCCTATTGCTAGGTGAAAGAGATTCCTGATGAAGGACAACACACTTTTGACCCAACGTGAGTTGTAAGGTTTATAATAGATATACATTGCCAAGTGAAGAAGAGGTTGTAGCCAAGGACTTACAACTCTTTTATAAGAGATAATCCTTGAACAAACAACAAATTCACACAAGAAATGATATCAAATCATAAGAAAACACCACCCAACAAAGGAAAAGTAGATCCTTAGAAAGGAGAGAGAGAGAGAGAGAAAAAAAAATCATTGCCCCCGAAGTGTAAGTACAATAAAAAGAATTACACAACCTCTAAGGAGAGATTAAACATAAGAAAATGCACAATGTGCTCATATGAATGAATAGCCAATGCAAGACATGACATTTATATATGTGAAATGCAACTCTAAATAAGAGGTAATCTTCAAGGAAAGAGAGAAGGAAAGAAAGATCACAAACTCCCCCAAGGAGGGATTTATCATAAAATACATACCATTTCATGCAAGAAAGGACATAAAAATATGAAAAATGCAACCCCTAAAGGGAATAGTGATACTTTAGACAGAAATAGAGGAGGATAAGGTTCTTGCTCCCCAAGCATAGAGGCAAGAATGGACCATGTTTCTGCCCCAAGATGTTTGAAATTGAAAAAGCACCATCCATCATGAAAAAGATCCCCCAATTAAGTTAATTACTTATTTATAGGGTGAGGAGAAACATGAAGGGTGAGAAGAAAGCTAAAGCAGTACCTTCTCACCAAGAAAGAGAGCAAGGTCAGTTGAAAGATTTATTTGAGCTTTATCAAATTGTTCTTGAACAAATTCCTTAAATGCTTTACACTTTCCAAGAGAATGAATACCACCACGATGAAAAAGAAAATGCTCACTACCTTCTTTATGCCTTTTTCTAAACTTTACAAAAGGAAAAACAACATTTTTGTCATACTTTAGTTTCCGAAAGATTCTAGTTGCTAACCTTTCTTGACCATTTATAGAATTAGTCTTTGTCTTTTGTAATGTAGGATTAGGATTGCTAGAAGAAGAAGGATTGTCATATATGATTTTAACTATGTCTCTATCAATGAGTCCTTTCATTGCATTATAAAAATTAGGACAATCGTTGGAAGAGTGATCATTAGTTTGGTGATATGAACAAAAAGGAGGTTTTGAAGAAAAAGCCCTTTTAAGGGAATAAATGGTTTGTTGTCTTGCAAGATGATATTTAAAGTCTTGAATCGTAAGGAGGTCATCCATAGGAGATTTAAGATCATTTCCTAGGCCTTCTATGTGAGTTTGTGTAGGATTCTTTATAGGGACTTGAATTCCTTGTTCAAATTTTCCAAGTCCTCATCCTCTAAAACCTTGTTTTTATATTATGTTAAAGCCACTCCTATAAGAATATCTTGATTGAGAAGGCAAATGGACATTTTAATAGATTTATTTGAAATTTTTAGTGTAAGCGTGTTTACAAGGAACAAAGGGACTAGTAGATGAAGAAGGAATATCTGGTGAAGGAAGATTTTCCTTTGTTTCAACATGCATCTCCTCTTTGGTAGATTGGGAAGGAAGATCCTTATAATCTAAGGCCTCATCTTTACTTAATTTTATGTTGGGAGATAGATCATGAATTAAATTCATAATATCATATTCTCTATAAATATTTTGATGACTAAGATAAGCTCTAGGAGAATAAGGAGGATCTAGAGAGATAGAAACACCAATGGTTTGATTTTGCCCCCCTTGCACTAGTGTATGTGTATGAGAAGAAGAATTTTCCATGCTACTCTTAAATGCATGTTCTCCATTAGAGAGATAATTGATAGGACTATTATCTCTTTCTTTACTCACACTAGATATCCTAGGAGAGGTACAAGTATTAGGTTTCCCATTAGCATCACTAGAATTGGGATCTACAAAAGCTTTGAGGTGATCTATATATGAAACACATTTTCCCATAATAAAACAACATTAATTATAAATGAAAGATTTAAGATCAAATTGATTGAAAGGAAGAAATTTTGAAATTCTAAAAACACAATATGCCAAAGTGCTATGGATGAAAAGAAGCAATGTGAAATGAAAGAAGCCATTATATAGCACATTATTATGATAAATGCCAGTGAAAAGCAAGGTGATAATGTGTGAAATAGAAAATAAGTTAGACCTATTAAGTTCCATTATGAATGTTTTAAAATCAAATCTGAAAATTGAAGAGAAAGATTTTGCAACCCACAAAGAAAATTAACCAAAATAAATTAGGGTTTTTTTATGAATTAAACCTCTAAATTTATGTAACTTGATTAAAATGATATCTATGAATTTGAATTTAAATTTTGAAATGTTTCTAAATTAGTTCAATTAAATAATCCACAAGCTCAATTCTATAATTAAAAATTGAGGTTTTTTGTGAATTTAACCTCTAAATTTTTGGAATTCAATTGGAAATTAAACTTGTAAATGTAAATTTGAATTTTAAATTGCATAAACACTCAGATATAAGAACATAAATCAGAACTAATAGTGTAAGGATTTGGGTTCACCAAAATGTAATGGTGTAAAATTTGGGCTTACATAATTAGATGTAGTGAAAATCCCTATTTTTAGGACTTTAGACCATTACATTCAAAAGATGATTTCAATCCAATATATCTAGTCACAAACCAACAAGGCTTAGACTGAGAATTTTGATTGGATTGATTGGGGATCTCTATTTAGTGACTTGAATTGAATTTGCTGAAATCAGGGTAAAAGTGTTGAAAATGAAGGTAAAAATGCGGAAAAAGTAAGATACACCTTCAAATCGAGCTAAGAACTTGGATCTAAGCAATGATATAAGAATATTTTGACCTGTTCCCTGAAATAGCTCCTAAAAATCTAGGACCATTTCACCCACCCCTTGGTCCTCCAAACTTTTTGCACTCAAAAGGGGGATTGATTCGTCATTGTAAATAATGCTTATTCTAAAGATCACAGCTTCGTACATGTTTCGTGCACACAAAAAGAAAGGGAAATAGGTTGGGAATAGGGGTTTGCCTAAGTCAAACCTTGGTTTAGAAATTAAGCTTGAATGAAATATTGCAAATACTGAAATAGATAATGGAAATATATACCTCAAATATGTAATGATTGATAATGATGCTTTGCTTCTTGAATGCAATCACACATGTTGTATGAAATGGCATGAACATGATAAAACCCTAATCACACACATGCTTGCATATGAATAATGTAAAGTTTCTCCACAATAGATGAATAAATAATATGCAACCTTGAAGGTCTCTAGAGATGCTTGATGATGAACACCTCAATGCTTGAATGATAGATTGCTTGAAAGGATGCCTTATAATTATCTTGTTATGTGTGTGTATATCAAAATGAGAGGTATGGACCTCCTTATATACTTGGTCATCGAAAAACACTTTAATTTTTTGACATAGGCCGTCATGGAAATCACATTCCCACCAACTCAAGGTGACCATTAAAGGGGGCCAATTAAGGTCCTAATTGAGAGGACCAAGGTGCCACAAGAGGTAATATCATTCTTTCACTACTAATAACCAAGATTCATAGATTTTCAAGATACACCACAAAATGACATAATGTTGTCAATCTCTTATTATTTATTTATTCACATTTATGGATATAAAGTTGTTCCAATCTCAAGAAACCTAGTCCAACAACATCCAAGCTAGCATCAATCAATCCTCAACAAGTAGTTATGGAAAAATATTTCAATTTTTATAGATCCATTACATTTTATAGAGACCAAAATCTCTCCTCTATAACATTATTAAGGTTTTAAAGTGATAGATTGGTCAAATACTAGCCATAGTGTCCATGTGCAACAAAACTAATGTCATTCAATCTTAAGACCTTGCAATTTTTCCTTCAACATGTTGCTGGATTTTGAAAGAATAATTATAATCCCTTTATCACTAACAATAGAATGGTTATTGATTCTCAATAATTTAACCTTGACACAATTCTATTTAACTATTTTGATAGAATTATTCCCAACCAAGGGACATGATTCTAGATTAAGTTTCAACAAGTTGGGACAATTTAAGGCATTGGGAAAGATCAAGTTTCCCCAAAAGCCTAAAAGAAACTAGTCCCTCATTGTACATTGATCCCACCAGTATAGAATAGCCACATTATTACCAACTAGCATAAGTGCAAAGTCTCTAAGATACACAGTTCATGTTGGAGAAATACAAGGCTAAATCATTTTGGAAACATCAAGCAATTCACTTTATACCTACTATTTTATTTGGTTCTTCTCTTCTAGTTCCATTCTATTAATATCAATGATTTTGGTGCCTCCCCACCCCATTCTATCAATATACAAAATATTTAATGATTGATAAAAAAATACTCTTTTTTTTGCTAGCAGAAGTAATTTTAATTTGGTTTTACATTCATCTCTTGGAAAATATTTATTCTAGCATATGACCTCTGATGTAAAATGATTTGAATTGTGATAAATTTGGCTAAAACTTAAATATATCTTCTACAAAATAATGGAGGATCATATGGTACATTTTGAACAATATTGAAAACTTTAATCTTTGTCTTAAGCATGGTTTTTTTTTTGTTATTTTTAAAAGGTGACTTGGTTAGTGGTGAAATGAAATGACGCACCTTTTCAATCCAAATACTCTTACTAATATTGATTGGCCAACTTTTTTTCCTATCTAGAAACAAATTTGACAAAACCAAAAAATTGTTCTAGATTTTGGTAGGAACTTCGCAACCTTGAAACCCTTGATCATTTATTGACCTAGCTCTTTCCTAAATCTATGCTAGTTTTCTACTTATTTGTTTAGATTTATTTAATTAGATAAGATTTTTTTTCGAAAGCAATTGAAATTTTTACTTTTTTTTGGGATGCCAAAATGCCTACAAGGTGATTTCCCACAATAATGGGTTACAAACTTGGTACATCTTGATTTTTGCTTAAAATCATATGTTCTTTAGAAAATATAATGATTTAAGCCTTGAGAGGTCACATTTGAAGGAATAAATTGAAGAGGGTTAGATCACACATGTGTAAGTCCAATTAGGCATCTAAATTTTTGGGTGAGTACTTCTATAGCTTGGCTATGCCTATTTTTTCTTAATTAAAAATCGAAACTATCTTGATTCCACTTCATTAGGGTTTTTCATCTTTACTTTTGAGGAGTATTTTTATATTCATTGTCTTAAATTATCTACAAATATGCTTGTTTTAATAATTGTAAAATCTCTATGTAATAAAAAACCTAATTCATTTTTGTCATTTCTATAATTATAATCATGTCTAAAAAGTATAAGATAAAAAATTGCATGCTCTATAATTTACTTTGTTTCATTTATATTGATTTTGGTTTATGTTAGAAATTAGGACCTTAGGAGGAAGGGTTGTGTCACTAGTCACACCTTTTTAATAATCTTCATTAATAAATAATTAATAATCTAATAGTTTTTAAAATATAATTATTTCAAATGGGACATGCTGATAAAGCTTATGATAAATGAGGTTTCATAACCTTATATTAGAAAATTATATAAAAATGTTATAGGGGTATGACCCTAATAAAATTATGTTCTAACAATTTATTTTGTTACATGTGTGTTTCAAATATCATTTATTAATAGCTAAGTTTTGCATTGCAATAGTTATATTTCTATTTTATTTTATCTTCTAAATTTTAGATCCTCTCTACCCCTAGTAATCTCTCACCCATCCCAATCCTTTTCCATATATCCCCATTGTCATTTTTTCCATATTTTTCTCTCATCCTCCTCAAGTGTCAAATCAGTGTTCTGCCGGTTAGAGTTTTAGCCTTATTAACAGATACACTTATTAACCGATATACATAAAATAAAGTAACAAGAAGTAATAAAAATGCAACCACAAGAATAAACACCATAACACATAGATTTATATGTGGAAAACCTCAAAGAGGAAAAACCACGGTGGGATTGGTGACCCACAAAATCTACCCACTAGCCAAATGAATAAATATTACATGAGGGGCCTACACATGCAGGAAGGAACACTTCCTAGAGCACACTGCTCATCACAAAAAGGAGCCTCACTGACTACAAACACCAAATATGGAGTTACAAACAAAATTCTGAACTCAGGAAATGCATCTATTATGCTGGATGAGTTCCGGTTTAAGCACTGTCTGTACCGGTTTACACTGTTCCCTTCTTTACTGGTAACCTTACTCGCTACTCAATCTCATTAACCACCAACCAAGATCGAATATAGATTATTACATTCGTAATCTGTTGATCAAGATCGCTCGCATGATATTACACATCTATATATCAAAAATTACCTAGCTAGACTGACTATATACCCTTTACAAACATAAACAAAATTACCTTATGTCGGCTTACAATCATATTTACAAAGTGATTACATGTCGGCCTATACAAAATATAAACATTAATTTATGTGACCGTTACCACCTCCATGTTATGCTTGCCAGATCAATCTCCTATGTCGGCCTTTGTGTATCGGTTCCTAGTTTGTCGGTTACCCTGAATGCCAGTTACATGAATGTTGGTGAGTACCGGTTAAGTATCCAACCAAAAACTGATGTATGTTGCCATCAATGACAACACCATTAACCCAGATGGGTGTCAATTGCCAACATTATGTTTCTATTATTTTGTACATTTCATTCTTTTAGGCCATCCTAGGTCCATTGTTGCTTTAGGAACTCTTAATTTGAATTCTATCTTGAGCGTTATCCAAAAGAAAATAAAAAATTGCACACTATTCACATTTTTGGTGTATTAATCATCTTGTTTACATGGAGGATATTTCTCCTATATATGTACCTCTATCCTATGCATTAATTGCTTATCCAATATCAATCTTTTATTTTGCCTAGAAGTTGATCTCATTCGTTGTTTCTATTTTGCCTAATATTTTTGGCTAATTTATACATGGTATCATAGATTTTTAGGTGCAAATGGAAATGCAAATAATTTTTGAAAAATTTAAACACAGAGAATTGAGGTTAGGGTTGTATATTCAAGCTAAGATTTGTAAATTTAGTAAACATTTTCTCTCTATAAATAATATTTATCATCTTCATGCAAATTTGGAAAAATGTATAAATTTAATGGTAAATTCAAATAATATTTACAATTTTTTTTAATTAGTTATCTATTTTGTAGATTTACAATTCAAAAGTTGATATTAAAGAAATACTTATCAAATATTTGGTCTCTTTCATAAATATATAACAAATATTTGACCATAAGTGAAAATTAAAAACATCTTTGCAAATTTAATCTATCTAAAACTTGTTATGCTACTTCATATCTCAATTTTCTCAAAGGTTATGAGACTGGTCATAAATGTGTACTTACTTCTATTGATTTATTTAAATTGGCTTCATTATTGTCAAATTGAATGTAAATTATGTAGATATTTTTCAAATTAGCTCTATATCTTCTATTTTTAGTTGATGATTGGCAGATTTGTAATTGTTTGGTATATCTCTATAGTCCTTTGGTTCTCAATTTTTGAATTGTTACGTATTAGTGTAATGGTGAAAAATTAGGGTTTTCCCCAATGATTAAGTAAAACCCTTAATTGTTTCTTAGGGAAATTACATTAAAGAGGGATGAACCCAATAGATCTTGCCTCAAATCAGCAAGGATAGGGCTGAGAATTCTTATTGGATTCATTAGATTAGGATTTGATTCCTTCTTTTAAGTTGAATTGTGAAAATGCTGAAATTAGGGCAGATGTGTTGAAATTTAAGCAATTATACATAAAAAATGAGCTACAATCATCTAACAAAGCCACAAACCTAGATCTAAGCAATATGTGAGTGTTCGGATCTATTCCCAGAAGGTCATCCAGAAATATTGAGACCAAAATGCCCGTCGCTTTGGTCCTCCGCACATTTTTCCATCCAAAGGGGAACTTGTTTGTCTCTATGAGTAAATTCAATCCTGAGAATTTGAGCTCTATACCTATTCTTGCACATATTAGAGAAGGGAAAATGGTTGGGAATAGGGGTTTGCCTTAGGTCAAACCCCAATTGTCTAATTAACCATGAAGTAGAAATGAAATGTAATTGAATTGTTGTAATGGAAATGATTTACTTTTAAGGGAAATGTTGAAGAGTCTGAAACACAAAGGATATACCTTTTAATGGAGTTATGTTTGTCTCCATAAGGAATTAGGGTTTCATGTAATCTTCAAAAACATAAAACATGAATGTCAACTCTAATGCTTGAATCTTGACCTTACTTTTGATCCAACGCTTGAAAAAGGACCGATTGCTTTCTCAATTAAATTTGAATGAATGCTTGATTTCTTAATGGATGTGTTAGATGATCTCAAAATGAGAGGGGTAGACCTCCTTTTATACATGCTTGTTGAAAAACAACTTAATTTTTCAACATGAGCTGTCACGAGATCTAGATTCTCGCTCAAATCATGTTATTATCAAGAGGCCTCAAAATGGGCCTTGGACACCCTAGTCCTCACTAATCAGGGACACAAGATGCTGGGGAAGAAACTGTACATGATGAAAAATTTGAGTTTAGTGTATGGTGTGAGCAACACAAGGCTCTGATCAGGCCTCAGGACATGAATGCCATGGCGAGGGCCCAAATAAGAACAAAATTGTAAGGGAGTACAATTTAGGATTCTACAATTATCCCCCACTTTAGTGGGAGTGTGAGACTAAGCATAATCTCAGTAAAGTACAAATGTATACATTGAAAACTTTTATTGAGACATCAAAGAGGAAAGACACACCCAACCCCCGATGGTCTTTAGTATCTTACATATTTAATATCAAGATAAAAGGGAAATCATAAGGGAAATGGAGAAAGAGAATGATTGAGCTAGTCTAGTAACGTTTTCTTACTATGAGTCATGAAAAAGAAAAAAACCAAAATTACAAAGCAAAGGCATAGTTTACAAAGTAACTTGAGTATTAAGACATGTGATCATCTGTGCATAAAGTGAAACGTTGAGTGGAGTGTATGCCCCCATGTTAAAGTGATTGCCTACACCTCACTGGGAGAAATTTCTTTAAGGTATCATGCATCCAAAAGACAAGCACGTTACTAGAATGATATGCCCCCAAGAAAGGACAAATCAAAGGATAATGGTCATAAAACACATAAGGATTATACTAACTCTAGGGTTAGTATGCTCTTATGTATATAATGAATTGACCTCATCCCCCAAAGGAAGTAGAACCACTATGGAAGAAGGACACATGTTTCTTTTGAGTCAGCATGGAAGAGACCAAAAGAGATCTTAATGGTTTGCATCATCCTCAAGTAGACAACACTAGGGACAAAAAATAGAAGAAGTGAGATACAAATAGAAGAATGTTACACACAAGAAAGAGAGGAGAGAGATAATCTATAAAACGAATGAAGCTAATGAAGAAAATCATCCACCTCCCACTCTTGTTGAACATTGTTTTGTGAAGGTGGAAAAGATGCAAGAGGAGAAACTTTGAGCACAATAGATGGAGCTACTACAAGTTCCAAACAAGGACCATGCTCTAATGATGAGTCGGTTTTTCTGTCACGAGGAGCTAGGATTAATGCTTTTGAAAATTATTTTGATTAATCATTGTCAACATCAACACACTCATATTCATCATTAGAATCAACATTGTTAGCATAAACATCATTTTCATGCATTTCTTCATCAAGATTAATAAAAATAGGATCTTTTAATGCATTTTTAATCTTGGATATTTAGGTTGAACTTCCTCCCTAGGGTTAGGGAAAGGTTGGACAAATGGTACCAAGTCAACATTTGGTATCTTCGGGAATAAGATGGGTTGAGAAGCAAGTTCACGGTCCTTAACACGATGTCTCTGTTGACACTCTCGCACAACAATTTCATTTAGTTTTAGCTGAGGATTGTGAAGGTTTAGGATCAATAGACATAGGCTTCTTCTCTTCCTTTAAAGGAGGATGAATGGGCAAAGGTTTACTAGGTTGAAAGATAGGATATGCCAGATGCTTTCCTTTCTAAGATGTAGGAGGCGAGACTGCAACATATAAAGGAGGAATAGAAGATGTAGGAAGAAGACTAGGTCCATCATGAGGAGGAGTAATAGGTCTAGGATATTTAGGATTACTAAAAGATAAGATGATCTCATTCTTCCACTTCTGATAAGATAGAAAAAGACCATCACTATGAGGCTTAAGATGCTCAAATTATTTAGGCCAAAATAATCAAGGTTGGCATCTCCACACCTCATTGTGGGTTGATACATGCTATGATTTTGTCATTATGAGGGAATTTTAATCATTTATGAATAATAGAAGAAATCACTTTCATGGAAGAGAGCCAAGGATTTACAAACTTCACACAAAATTGATTGGATGTAGGAATGATAGTAAGAATGACATCTAATCACTTAGTACCAACCTCAATAGGAAGAGTAATAGAACCAATAGTAGGGCAAGAGAAAGCATCATACACCCTAACAACTACATCAGATTTATCCTATATTAGTTGATGAAATTTTAAAGTATAAATATATTCTTTAGTGATCACATTCACTATACACACTGGATCAATGAGAACCCCTCGTGAGAGTTTCTCTTTGATCTTTGCAGTGATAAATTATGGGCTATTAGGTGCATCAATAGCTTAGCTAGGATCAAAGTTAATGCATAGATCCTTTGGAGGTGTAGGTTCATCAACAAGATCCACCACATTATTAGAATCAAGGCCAAAGTCATTAGGAGAAAAATCAAGATGCTCCGACTCAACCACATTAGTAGAATGGAAAGGCATAGAATTAGTTAAGATTTGAATATTTTGATTAGGAGGAGATATGGATTTGTTTCCTTTGTTAAAGAATAACACTTTTTAGAGTCATGACCAAATTGATGATGATATTGGCAAAAGGCTTTAGGATCACAATAGGGTGGCAAAGGTTTGGAGGTATCAATTGGCTTGATGGGAGGAAGTTTCAACACATTTTTATTTATCAATTATGTCATAATTCTACGCAAAGATTTAGAAAGAGGAGTAGATTCCTTTCTAAAGTATTTGTATAAAGGAGTGACACTTGATGTCATGAATGCCACTTGAGTATTGACGTTGTCATTGAACTTTATATATCTCTTGTTCAGTTTAAACTCCATAAAATATTGTTGAGCACTCTCATTCTTATCAACTAGAACGATTGAAGGTGATGATTCAAATTGACTCATTTGAAGATGATAATTATGAAGCATTGCACACAATTGCATAAAGGAAGTAAACTCAAAAAATAGAAGCTCATCCCTAATGTCTTTTTGCAAATTAGAAATAAAAATTCTTTGAACATCTTGATCAGGCATATGATAAGCAATTTGAGAATATAAATGTTTATATCTACCAATAAAATCAGTGAATTTTTCTTTAACATCTTGCTTACAATGAATCATAATAGTCAAAGTAATCTTAGGACTAATATTATTGTGAAAATATTGAATAAAAGCATTAGCTAATTTCTGAAATGATGTGATGGAATAAGGAGGAAAAGAACAATACCATTGCAAAGCTTTATCCTTAAAAGTTCAAGTAAACAATTTAGGTAAAAGTCTTTGATCATGAGCAAAATCACTACACAAAGTTTGAAATGTTTTCACATGAGTCAAGGGAGCATCTTTTCCATTATAAAGCTCCAATTAAGGGATTTCCATATGTTTAGGAGGGACACCATGAACAATATCATTAGATAATGGGCTCGCTATATCAAATGTGGGCACATTAAACTTGGATTGGGTAATGAAAGATAGTTGTTGTTGTAAGGATGAAATGGTTTGGGATAGGTTATTGATGGTTTCTATGGTGGATGGATTTAAATTGGACATATTGTATTGGGATGAAGGAGTAACACTATTGTATGTAGGTGGAGGTTGAGAGTAAGGAGGTGGAACACTCTGATATGTATGTATAGGAGATGATTGTGTCACAAATGGAAGAGTCATGGAAGGAGGTATACATTATTTTTTATCAACAAATTTGCCCCCTTGACTAACATGTGTAGGATTAACATTTTGTGTGGAAGTAGTCATGATAGAAGATGTGAATGCAAACACACTAAGTAAGGATGTAGCCATATGAATAGAATAGTTGACTTGACTAGGAGCTTGAGTGTATCCAAGGACTTCGACACAAATTTTCATAGGCAAGATATTAGTGTCAACAATATGAGCAAGGCCACACAACAAATCTACACTAATTTAATCACTTTGAACCATCCTCTTTAATCCTTTAATCAATGGGATTGCCTCGCTTTATAGGTATTGTTGACTCATCCATTGTTTAGGATTTTCAAATTCATTGTCAATCTTCTCCAATTGATCAATGGAAACCCTAGTTAGTGATTCATCCACAACATGAGAATTATAAAAAAAGAGAGGATAAATTACATCATTTGTTTGATTAAAGGAATCACCAACATTCTCATGAAATAAGCTATCCAAATTAGGCTTCATATCCTTAGTAATTAAACCTTGGGAAGACTTAATTCTACAACTTCTTCTCACAAGAATATTGTAGGTAGGACTAATGGTAGTAAAACTCATGCACAAGGGAGGTAAATTTGAATTTGAAATTTGAAATTGTGTGATTAAACAATGCAAAATTTTATAAAAATGATTGATCAACCAATTAATTAAGAAATTTGATTTGTGAATTTGAAAAATGAATTCATCTCAATCATAACATAGCATATCATAAAGATCAGTTTTGAATATTGACTTGAAAAATTTATGCAACCCAAAGTAATTTTAAAATTATAAATTAGGGTTTTTGTAAATTAAACCATAAGATTTATGTAATTCAATTGAAAATTAGATCTATGAATGCAAATTTGAATTTTAAATTGCATAATAATCAGATCTGAAATAACTAATCCAAATTAGGCAACCCACAAGCTCAATTTTAGAATTTAAAATTAGGGTTTTTGTAAATTTAACCTCTAAATTTTTTAAATTCAATTGGAAATCAAAATTGTAAATGTATATAAAATTTGTAAATGCATAAACACTCAGATTTTAAAACATAAATTAAAATTAAGGGTGCAAGGAGTCAGGTTCACCAACATGTAATGGTGAAAAATTAGAGTTTCACCCAATGATGAAGTAAAACCATTAATTGTTGCTTAGGGACCACTACATTATAGATGGGTGAACCCAATAGATCTTGCCTCAAATCATCAAGGATAGGGTTGGGAAATCTTATTAGATCCATTGGATTAGGATTTGATTCCTTCTTTCAAGTTGAATTGTGAAAATGCTAAAATTAGGGTAAATATGTTGATATTGAAGCAATAATACGTAAATAGTGAGCTACATTAATCATATAGAGACACAAACCTAGATATGAGCAATATGTGAGTGTTGAGAATTGTAGCTCCGTACCTATTCTTGCGCACGATAGAGAAGGGAAAATGGTTGGGAATAGGGGTTTGCCTTAGGTTGAACCCTGATTTTGAAATTAACCATGAAGTATAAATGAAATGTAATTGAATTGTTGTAGTGTAAATGATTTCCTTTTGAGGGAAATTTTGAAAAGTTTGAAACACAAATGGTATCTTTTTATGGAGTTTTGTTTTTCTCCACAAGTAATTAGGGTTTAATGTAGTCTTCAAAAACATAGAACATGAATATCAACTCCAATACTTGAATCTTGGCCTTACTTATGTTGCAATGCATGAAAGAATACCAATTGATTTCTCACTTGAATTTGAATGAATGCTTGATTTCTTGATGGATGCATTAGATTATCTCAAAATGAGAGGTGCAGACCTCCTTTTATACATGTTTGTCAAAAAACAACTTAATTTTTTGACATGAGTCAACACGAGATCTAGGTTCCCGCTCAAATCATGTTATCATTAAGAGGACACAAATGGGCCCTAATTGGGAGGACCAGAGGGTTGGGCACTTTGGTCCATGAGGACCAACATGCTAGCATCCTGGTCTTGACCAATCAAGGACAAAGGGTGTTGGGGAAGAAACTGTGCATGATGCAAATTTTGAGTTTAGTGCATGGTGTGAGAAAAATCAGGGCTCCAATCATGCCCCAAGACACAAATGCCAAGGTGAGGACCCAAATGAGGACAAAATTGTAAGGGATTATAATTTAGGATGTTGTAATTAGTCACATAAATCCTTATTAGTCTAGGTCAATTTTACATTGTTCTCGTTTAGTTGGTTTCAATTTGTGTGTCTTTGTTTGTCACTCTTCACTATTATGAGATTTTGATAATCTAGTCTAGTGTCTATTTAGCACCTAATTAGCTATTTTATATTTATATTTCAACCATGTATCATTTCATATGACCTTTTCTATCTTTTATTGTGTTTTGACTAATTTTAATCATCTCTAAAGCAACACTTAGTGTTTATATTGTTATCAAGTGTCCAATCATTATTTGTGCTTCAAATTGCTATGATTTTTTCGCATAGATATTCATTTCTTATATGTTATATCAACATTTACATGTGGTTTCCAATCTCCTAGTGTTTGGCTTTAGGATTTTATATTTCATTCTCATTAGGTTTTCAAGTCAAATTTTATTCTAGTTTTATCTTTTATTTCAAATATCCTAGGGTTTAATAAACATTTATTTGCATGTGATTATCATAGTTTGACTAGGTTATTTCCCTACATAATGATATACATCTATCATTTAACCCTCACACCCTTGGATTTATTATTATTATGGCTCTTCTTATGCCATTTTCCTTGATTGATTTGTATTCATACATCTCTAATTTTGACATTTTATTTTCTTTTGTAACAAATCATCCTTTCTTCTTTGATATTCTCATGATGTTTTATGCAATGTATGAGGATACTTTATTTAATTATCCATTAGATTTCTCCCTTATTCATTGAATTAGTTAGTGTGGACACAAAAAATTGTCCTGGTGCTTGAGAATGACTTTTTACTAATTTTCTTCTAAATTAATTAAATAATTTTAATTATTTAAATTAAACTAACTTCATTCTTCTAAATCAAATTTCAAAATAATTTTACCTCCTTTTCTCATAATTATATAATTTTTAATTATCTAATTATTCTAATTTCTCCAACATTGCTTAAATGATTTTTATTATTTAATTAATTTATTTTCTCCACAATAATTGAATAATAATAATAATTTAATTATTTAATTAATTCTTTTCTTCTACTTTCCTATAATTAAATAATTATTTAATTAGCCAAGTCTTCTATGATTAAATAAATTTTTTATTTTATTTATTTATCTCTTTCATGCACACAATAAAATAATATTTAATTATTTAATGTTAATTATTTCATTACTTCGAGTTTAAATGACCAATCAATTTTGTCAGTGAAGTTTGTAACTATCTCAATCAATTCATTTCATCTAATCTCATCACTTGATCTTCAATCCTACTCATCAAATCTCCATCATTGTTCAATATAAAAAATCTATAAAAGCAATCTTCATTCATCATTTTCAACAACCATAGTCTTTAAGCTTTTGTGTGTTCACATTGCTAAAATAGTGCTACACTATAATTATGAGAGCAACACAGTACCAATACTAGAAAGTGAAGAAAAATGGTGGAGATAAACATGGTGCATGACTAAAGGTATAATTTCTTGTTTTCATTTGATTTCTTACATGTCATTCATACATACTTTCATTGTTAATATTTAGATTCAATTTGTTTTTTAGGTTTTTGTTGTTGGCTTAGTGTTGAATCACAATAGTTTATTTCCTGGTCTTATATTTTGGCATGCTTGACGGGACCCACACCCATGATACTAACAAAATATTGAGAAAATTTTGAGTTTTGCAAGTACAAGAATGATGCACTACAACTGTGAGATTATGCGATGCAATTGCAAGTTTTTATGACACAATTCCTAAATTAGTGACGCAATCACCTGTATTCTTTCACACGTGTCAATAATTCTATGACACACTTGTGCTAATTAACACCACAATTGTTCAGTTACTTGAATTGCTTATTTTCAGTATAACAATTGCTTTTTTTCAATGTCTATAGTTTATATTTGAGATTTTTTAATCTTTGGTAGTGAAAATTGATTTTCTAGGCATAGTCATGTTTTTATTTTAGTTTTTATTTATTATAGGAATTATGTACTATACCTATTTGATTTTGTAACACATTTGTAAACTTTTGCATCATAATTGCTCAATTTAATGATGTAGTTGCAATGTTTAGCATCACAACTGCATTTTCTACATTCCAACTATTGATTTATGTGTTGCATCTTGAAAAAATAGTGACGCAACTATTTGGTAAATAAAAAAGGTATAATTATTTGGGGGTTCAATCATTTCAAGCATTTCCATTTTCATAGACTGAATATTTTCATATTCCTAATTTGATTTGTGTAGCTCCTTGGTGAACATTAGGACAAGATACAAATCCAAAACTACTAACAAATCTTCTTTTAGTTGTGTGTTTGCAACTTCTAGAATAGCTCACATTTCAATTTAATAAGGGAAAGAACCTCTATTTTCAGTGTGGTTGCACATTTGCATTATCCCAAAGGTGTGTGTGTGTGTGTATCCACTCCTCTCATGTGCCCGTCTGAACTTGGGTGCAAGAGAAACACACACATCTTTCCATTTTTATTTTCAATGTGAAGCTTGCTTGAGGATTTCATCACCCTAGGTTTCAACCTCAACCATATTTCCCTACGAGGTATATAAATGAGGGAGAGAAAAATTTGTACCTCAAGGAGTGCCCAACATTTTTCAAAGTCAATCCACAAGACCCTCAGTTTGATAATACTTGTTGGGTGAGGAGAGTACCTCCCTATCTTAGGTTATCATAGACAATCTCTCTATTCACAATTGTCCCCCACTTCAAATCTTTGTTAATTAGAATCCTAGGAGACATCGACCATTGTTTAGTGTGGTTTAGAAGATGTAGATCATACCCCAATGTTACTCAGGATGTACTCCCTTGATTTGAGATATAAATTCTTGGGTTTGGCTTCTCTAGCCTCCTAGAGAGAGAGGAAAGGTGAGCCGTTGAGCTGTTGCACTTCTAGCTATCCACTCTAAAAAAAGAGGTGTCTCACATAGATCTTGGGTTATTAGTGTTTTTATTGTATATCTACATTAAGTATACACACCTACTTGATTAATTAGGTTGTACATGTTTACGAGTGTCTTGAATGTGTTATACCATTGACACCATTGGCCTTTTTTAGGCCTTAGCCTTATCACTATGAGGTCAAGAGTAAAATAGCCATTTTTTTTTCATTATTTTTTATCTATTCTTGCAAAATATGAAATAATCAACATTCACACAAAATGAAAAAACTACTATAGGATTCATCATTCCAAAATCAAACCAGAGTTAAAATTCTACAACATTCTATCATGCAACTATTTTGGATAATTTATGGACACACAAAGTCACACAATTATAAAATTTTGTGATGTAATTACAACATCCTATCACACAGACGCACATATAATACATTTTATATTGCAGTTTATGATGTCACTAATGTAACTAAGATATTTCATATCGTAATTATTTTAACCTACCACACAATTAAGACATCCTCAACCATAGTCGTCATAATCAACCACACATATGAGACTTTTTGTAATGTATCTAAGACAATCTGCATCACAACTATGATCTTTCCTGATACATCTCCTATAGAATTGATAAATTATGGTTTACTTTGGGATTCTAAGTTTCGTATCATTACGCTTGTGCACATGCACCAAACACAAGCACTAAAGACTTGATATTTCATCCCAACTCAGTGTCATACATCTTGCATATCCTTGCATACATTTAGCCTAGATACACATTATTAGGCTAAATATGCGCTTGAGAATTCATCCAATGTCATAATCCACAAACACAACATATTAAAATTAATCATCATATCAAAATTTGATTATAACTTAGTTGCCCATTGATTATCTTGACCTCACATTATTTTTTCATCTTACCAATAGTTGGGCTTAAAACTCACCATGCTAGTTTAGGTTTGACTTTATCAACCAACATCTTGATATTTGTCCTTCTTGAGGTCTTGACATTCCTTGTTCACTTTGGAAAAGATAGCATCAAACATCCAAAAATCATAAAAAATTCAAAAATAAGAATTTAGCATAATCTCACATCCATAACATCTTCAATATCCATTAGCATAAATTTACATCAGACACCCCAAATGGGACTTACGTTATGACCATCTAATGACGAATTTTTCACGACTAATGTTAAGAAACATATGACCTAGGAGAAAATTGATGATGCATCCCTAGATTCATAAATTCTCATAATCATGGATGCACCCTTGTCTGCTGACCCTAATAAGTACCTTTTGTTGCTACCAAATAATGGACCTAAGATTCTTGTTGATTTTAATGTATTTATTGTGAAAGAACCTACACTTAACACAATGTCTCAAAACATAGATCCTCACACTTACCATCCCCACCAGATAAACTCATGTCTCAATAGCTAAACATGACCATGCCTTGGAAAACACTTTAAATGACATGAACTAGATGAATATACCCACACTTCACACATTTGTCTTATAATTAAACAACCCATTTTTCAACACACCTCCTTTGGACCAAATGACCCAAACCAAAACAACATGAACATAAACCATACCGATCCAAATCTAAACCACAATAACCAAAACATGAGCTACAACAATCCAAACCAAATCATTCAAAACCAATAAAATAACATCCCATATCCCATATCCTAGACAAACACCACTAACCCCTCATAATAGACAAGCACAAATGTCATGCCACATGCACACAAAACACTTTTGCTAAACAATTTGACAAACAACCAATACTTATGTGACTCCACCTCAACCAAACTTTAAACCAACAATAAATACATCCACCATCATAACAAAACATCATTCCCATGAACATATACAACCAAAACCCACACATCATGCCTAATTTTCCCAACACAATATATCAACCAACCCACAATCTACATACATACCTCTACCTAATCCAACATTTTCATCCAATTTTAACCAAACCACTCAACTCATGACTCACCAAAACACATTTAACCAAAACTTGTGTCACTTATTCCAAAACAAACATACATCCAACCAATCCCTGATCTACCATAATGCAATCCCCTTCATGGACCCTAACCAAAACCAGACCTATCATCCCAATACAATCAAAATTTACATTCCACCATCTCCAATAGAGATCCTAGTGAAAAAAATATAAAATTTACAACCACAGATGATGAACATGCATGTTAGTAGACCAAAAAATACATACACAATGAAGGGCATGTGTCCTTACCCATTTGATAGAACATTGCACATGCTACCTTTCCCACACAACTTTGAAATTCCTAAATCTACAAATACACAGGGAAAGGAGATTTGAGATAATATGAGATAATTTTACATTTCTTGTCTCGAGGTAGCGTATAATGACACATATGTCATGCGCCTCTTTCCACACATTTTGGGAGGGCAAGCTATGTAATGGTTTTCTTACATACCTCATGGTATATAGACTTGGACTGAACTGGCAGAAAAATTCATTGCACACTTCTCCTACAACATTGAATATGAGGTAATAGTAACAAGCCTTTGTAATGATAAACAAAATGATAGAGAATATTTTGCCTCATTCTTGCAAATATGGAGGAACCTTGCAAGTAAATGTACATGTCATGTACTAGGGAAACAATTGGTGCAAGTTTTCATACAAAACCTAAACCAAGAGATGATGTTTCATCTCCAAGTCCCTATGTTTGAACACATTCAATGAAGTTATTCAGAAGGGTATCTCCATTGAAAAGATCCTAATCACGAGAGGACATAAATATTTTCAAATAGACCAACAATAGTTATCCTAGCACATCAAATGATAGATCAAAGTTTTGGTCATGAAACAAAAAAGTTACAAATGATGGTGTCATTGATGGTAATGTGGTAAACAAGGCTCAACCTATTATTATCCTTAAAGGACCTTCAACTCCAAATATGCAAACAACATTAGTCACATAATAATGATCAATCAACAAATGTGACTCAAACTAGTTCACAATGTGGTCCTCCTATTTACAACAACAATACTCCAATAAAAAATACATGCCCCTAGGGGAACATATTGAATCAACTTTGAAGAAGCTAATCCAATCTAACATTATTACACTTCCAAAAGTGAAACACTATGAACCAAGACACTTCAAATCACTGTGGTGGAACAACAATGACTTTTGCGAATACCACATGACAAAGGAACATAAGACTTTTGGTTACTACAAACTCAAGAATTTCATCCAAGACCTCATAGATGAGGGGGATGTAGTAATTGAATCTCCATAAATATCCTCAAAGACACATCGTCCTATATTTAAGGATCCCCTACAAAATCACAAAAAAGATAAAGCCTCCATTTCAGGGACCAATCATGACAATAATGCCAATTATACTAATGTCACCTACAAGTATAAAGTCAATCACATCCAACAGGCTAACAATAATCTTGACCATTACTATAAAGAATAAAAATATCGATTGCATTGTCACAATGCATTGATCTACAAGGAGCCACTTTAAAATCAAAACTTGCAATCTGATATAATCTTTTAGAGCACCAAGGAAAGGTGCCTACACAAATATCCATCCTTGAGATAATGAAACATATCCCCAATCATAAGGCGATCTTGGATAAATAGTTATAGAATTATTTCATTCCCACCAACATAAACATTGATTATTTTTAGGCCATGGTAGTAAATCTTGCTAGTACACACCAGTTTATGTTTATTGAACATGATGTTACTTCACATAATCCATTCCACAATTATCCTCTCCATCTCCAAGTCTTTGTTGATAAACATAAAACCAAAGGAGTTTTGATATATGGAGGAGATGGCCTAAATATTTGCACCTTAAAATTGGTTAAAACATTGGGATTCCCTGAGGGGTGCATGGATATATCAAAGAGAATTTTTATTAGAGAATATGATGATGTAGATCACCCTGCCAATGGTATCATAACTCTCTCTGTCAGAGTTGGACCCGCAATTTAGGATACACTATGCTAAGTCTTGGACCTTGATCTCCCATATAACCTTCTCCTCAGTTGACCAAGAATTCATGCCATGAAGATTGTCCCCTATAGATACCATTAGTATATAAAATTCTCCTACAATGTAGCAACAATTACTATATTAGGTTTTCTGGAATCCAAGAACACTGAGAGTGGGGGGTGAATCGGTGTTTTGCCGGTTAAGTAATTTTTAGCCTTATTAACAAATCCACTTATTAACCAGTATGCATAAAATAAAGTAACAACAAGTAATAACAATGAAACCGCAAGAATAAACACCATAATACATAGATTTATACGTGGAAAAACTCAAAGAGGAAAAACCACAGTGGGATTGGTGACCCACAATATCTATCCACTGGTCAAATGAATAAATATTACAAGAGGGGCTTGCACATGTAGCAAGGCACACTGCCTAGATCACACTTCTTAGAGAACTCTTCTCATCACAAAAGGATCCTCACTGACTACAGATACCAAATATGGAGTTACAAACAAAATTCTGAACTTAGAGTATGCATTTGCTATACTAGATGAGTTCCGGTTTAAGCACTCCATGTACCGATTAACATCATTCCCTTCTTTACCAGTAACCTTATTCACTACTCAATCTTCTTAACCACCAACCAAGACCGACTATAGATCATTACATTCACAATCTGTCAATCAAGATCTCCCACATGATATTACACATCTATATATCAAAAATTACCTAACCGAACTGACTATATACCCTTTACAAACATAAACATAAATGCCTTATTTTCGCTTACAATCATTTTTACAAAGTGATCACATGTCGGCCCATACAAAATATAAACATTAATTTATGTGACCATCGCTGCCTCCACATTATGCTTGTCGGATCAATCTCCTATGTCGGCCTTTGTGTACCGATTCCTAGTTTGCCGATTACCCTGAGTGTTGGTTACATGAATGTCGTTTATTGAACCATGAATATCGGTGAGTACCGGTTAAGTATCCAACCAAAAAATGATATGTTTTTCCATCAATGACAACACCATTAACCTGGATGACTGCCAATTGCCAAAAATCTCCCCCTTTGGCATTGATGGCAACACTGATGTGAAAAATGGATCAATGAAGTGTTGTTCTAGTTCCCTACCAAAAATAATGTTTCTCCCCCTGAGCTATACATTATTATATCCCTAATCATTTTTCACATCAACCTCTCCCACTTTGACAACAATGCCAAAGCGGGGGTAAATGAAAGAATGAAAGAATTAAGTCAAAATTTGTGTTTATTGGAGCTGAATGTGCTTGAAAATGTCTGGATAAGAACTCTTCAAAAATGTCAAGTAAGCATCCCAACCTGATTTTAAGGTTCTCAAAATTGATATCAGGCCATTCAGGATGTAAGCATGAATTTCTACCTTTGTTAGATCTGTCGGTGTGGGCTTACCCATATGTTCTATACACTCTCTCTTATGAAGCAACAAAGTATTAAGAAGTGGACTAACTAATCCTCTTTACTCTCTTGCCTGCCGGATCGCCCTATCCTTATCCTTCTCCAAGGCTGAAATCTCAGATTCAAGAAGAAAAAATTGACCATCAATGGAGTTGGTCAATGATTATGTACCAACAAAAATGACTAGAAACTGTTCAATTCTATCCTTATCCGCCTTTATCCTATTATCCGGGTTTGCGGTTAAATTTGTTGCCGGGTTTGCGGTTAAATTTGTTGTGTTAGTGCAAGACCGGTATACATGACTGTATTGATGAAGAGCTTCATTAATCCTTATTAATTCCTCTATCAAATTAGTCTTTTCAGATGCAATCATATTGTTACAGGTGACCAATCTAGCCGCATTGTACCTTTCAACTAGTTGTCGGTTTGATACTTGATGCAAAGTTTTATACTCTTTGGCAATATGTTCTGTCAAACTTCTCAACTTATCAGATGGACTCCCAATCTGATCTATCTTACATTTCGATGCAAGTTGCTGCAAAACTGGGATTTCTTGCTCAATGACTTGTTTATCTTCAGACCCTTCCTTCATTAATTTCTGAGTTGCAATAAACATGAGGTCAAAACTGCTCAGTTGTTCAATGTTCTTCTTCTCAAAATCTGCTTGACCAGATGAGTCAAGTGCCAATAATGAATGACTATCCAAAATTTTAACGGAGGATTCAACCTTATGACTTGCACCAGTGGCTTCGCCACTTGGTGTAGTAACCTGCTCAACCTTGACCTCTTCCATATGTACATTTGTTACCAGAGGTTCAATATGCTCAACCTGTTTATTAATAACCTCTACATCCAGAGTGATCTATTCTGGTGTGACCTGCTTAACCTGTTCAACATCAATTTCCGATAAATTAGCCTTAACATCTTGTACAAGTGGTTCAACCAGACAAATATCCTCAGTTATTTTTTGTTCCAAAATTGGTGGATCAATACCTAATATACCCTTCACCTTGCCATCAACTGAGATGTATTGAATACCAGACTTAGGAGGGAATACCGGTGGAGTAAATAATTTTAACCATTCCTCGTGGGTCTCCTTAACTATTTCATTTACTCTACCTACCATGAGACTCACATGCCAGTGTCTTCTCTATAAATTTGCATATTCCAGACACTATTGCATCTCATCATCTGTGATAGCTCCACAAACAGGTAACAATTCCCATATTTTTATATGTTTATCCTCTTCAACAACAGATAATCTCCTAGCATCCAATTTGTTATATAATTCTGTTGGTATTTGTTTTTCTATCTCTATAAGTTCTTTCTTATATATGTCTAAATATAACAAAATTGATTTCTCAGTCTCCATTTGTTCCTTATCATCCATATGCACATAATAATGTTGTATATTACTCAAAATTCTATCTTTAGTTATTTGATCAATCAATTCAACAACTGAGAGAGGAGGAATGACTTTAATACTCTTACCGGATTCGAGAGCTACATCCAAATTTGATTTCTTCTTCTTACTAGGAGTAGAAGTAGACTCCTTAACTGGTTTCCTCTTCTCTTTAGGTTTCCTCTCCTTCAAAATTTTCTTTGAGGTTGCTAGAGGGATGACCTTGACTTTCTGTTGCTTTCCTTCCTCAGGTTTCTTCCTCTAAATCCATATGTAAGTCTTGGGAATATTTGGGGGCTCATCTTCAGTATCAAAACCGGATGCTACAGGGGCAATATAAGTCTCTTGTTTCTTCCTCTTCACTACACCCTTAATGATTGTTACTATCGGTGAGGCCTGAATTGTTTCTGGAGAAGATCCTTCTGCTAAACCAATGATCTGCTTGATTTTAGAAGACATCTTCTAAACAACTTCTCCAACCTTCTTGATTTGTCCTTCCCTCTTCTTCTTGCTGAAACCTATCTGAAATTTAGATTCCTTTTGCTTTGCTGTCCCAAAGGTTTTCTCCTTCTCATCTACTTGAGCATCAATAAGCATCTTGGCATATAATTCCAAGATCTATTCATAAAATTCATACCCCATTTCAGACCCAGATAGTTTTGGGCTGCACTGCCTCCATCAAAGTTTCATCTTTTTTCACCATAATACATATGTCGGAAGAGTACTTATCAACTATATGTTTAGGGATTCTTACTCTCTGCTTCAATGTCTTTTGAAATGATTTGAAATATCCCCACATAACGAAGTCTCTATTCTGACCTAAATTCCTCGAACCATCCTTAATTTTCTTTCCTACCGGTATATCAAAGACCCACTATCTCTTACCGGATCCCGATAACTCATTCAAAATGAAAAGCATTAAACATACAATAATATTTCCATACCAGAATGCACCTTTCTTTTCTCTCTTAATCTTTCCCAAATTTAGAATTAACTCATTGTGCATCCACTGACAAAGATCATATTTCTCACTCTCCTTGACCATTTTATATGCTTAGTAGATATAAGAGCTAGCAACAGAGTTTAACCGGTTGGATTGGGTTACCTTGTACCTGATGATCATGCTGGCAAATTGAATGTCTTTGTCCCTGATAGTGATAATCTGCATTGAACAGTTATCAAAGGTGACACCAGTTAACTTGTTCACCTCATTATTGGAGATCTTCTTTCGCAGTGTTTGACCTGCCTGGGGCAAACCGGTGATCGCATGAATAGCCTCCTTGGCGATTTTGTGGGGCCGGTCTAGCCATATGAATTCACCATGGACTCGACTCAGCACATACTAGATTATCTCATCCTCAAACTCGAGCATCTCCAGAATATCGGTGAAACCTCGATTCTACAGAATTTGAAATTCTGGTTTCATCAACCCATCCTTGTTCAACAAGGCAGTCATGTACATTGTCTTGATCTTCGACTAACCCAGATCCTCCAATGTGAAATGAATATAAGCTCTTACATCCTCCACATAATTAACTCCATCTGGAACCCTAGAAAATGTGTCGATTGAGTCATCAACCTTTTCAATCCAAGGACATTTCTTGAATTCTGGACGTGGATGATCCTTAATGTCCACCACAACAAGAGTAGCTAAATCTATTGGAGTGGGAGAAGATCCAGATGCCATTTTGATTGCATAAAGATAGCTTGAAAATAAAGAAAATACCTCGCAACCTTCACTAGTGAAAACCCTAAAAAAATCTACTTTTATATCACTGGAAATCGCTTGAAAGAAAACTTTTAATCACCTAGATCGCCTTAGACTCGCTCTGGTTTTCTCTGAATGCTGTGTGATAAAAAATGAAACAATTTTCTCTTATATTCTGCAAAACCCTAATTTTTCATTGACATTAATGCATACCAACATATCATACCGGATCCAAAATCCATTATCTCAGTGCCGACAAACCTTCAAATTCACTTCACCAAAGTCTAAAAAATGTTTTCAGACCACTACTAGTGGCAATGCAAGATATGTCAATAATTTGCCTCCCCCTAAGGCTAATGCCTTAGTTATCGGATGAGTTTCCTGCTGGTGCAGGGATATTTTTCTCTCTCGGTTGAATAAGTGTATTAGCTTCTGTCGGTTGATGTTCAGATTTGTAACCCGTTTCCTCTCATGCTCCTTCTAGATACTATCAACCTTTTTCTTTCCCTTCTCATCATTTCCTACTGGATTGTTCTTGCTTCTGCAATATTTAGCAATGTGTCCTATTTCGTTGCATGCATAGAAAGTTACATTGTTCTTCTGAATTGCCTTGTTGTATGCTTGATTATTCCTTGACCTACATTGATTAGCCATATGTCCAAACTTTCCACATGCATGACATTTCACATTCATTCTACAATCTTCTATTCTATGACCATACTTTTTACAATTGGAACACTGACTGGGAACTAAATCATTATCCCGATTTGCTCTATTCCTGCATTAACTTTCCCTATGACCAAATTTATTGCAAACAAGACATCTACCATTGAATTTATGTGCATTGGGTTGCCTTACCGGTGTTTTCTGATTCCAGTTGACAGGTGGATTTTCCTAATTGTTCTTCTAACTGGTTGCTTTATCTTCATTTGTAGTACAACAGCTTTCTCCATGCTCAAATCCAAGACCTCTAGTGTCTCCCTTGCACCTTTGATCCTTCAATAATTCATCAAGATTTGCAGAATTGGCCTTAAACTTGTCTTTATACTCATTTGCAGTATCTAGATCTCCACTTAGGATTGTCACCATCCTTTCCAACTCTTGCTCATTGTTATATGATTGCACTAATTCAGTTTTCAACATATCATTCTCATGTGCCAACCTAATGCATTCTTTAGATCTGTCTTTCAGAGATTTGGCAAGATTTTCTTCATTCTTCTTCTGGTCTTCAATCTCCTTGGACATCCTCATAGTTAGGGCTTGCATTTCATTCTTCATGACACCATTCTCCTGATTCAACTTTTGGCATAATTCCTTAAGGATATTCTTCTCTTCATCATCTAGATTCTATAAAAGTTCCTTCCTTTTGGCTTGGGCTGATGACAAGCTTTCTTGCAGGGTAAGAATTAATTCCTTTGCGGAGTTTAACTCATCTTGTAACTTCGGTTTCTTTATTCTTTCAACATCATAGTCTTCAAGTACTACCTCAAGTTCTTTCTCTATGCTCATCATGGATTCAGGATCTTCCTCAAGTTGTTAAACTTACTCCAAGGTACAAAGCTCTGATACCAATTGTTGGAATCCAAGAACACTGAGAGGGGGGGGGAGGTGAATCAGTGTTCTATCGGTTAAGTAATTTTTAGCCTTATTAACAAATCCACTTATTAACCGGTATGCATAAAATAAAGTAACAACAAGTAATAACAATACAACCACAAGAATAAACACCATAACACAAAGATTTATATGTGGAAAACCTCAAAGAGGAAAAAACACAGTGGGATTGGTGACCCACAATATCTATCCATTGGCCAAATAAATAAATATTACAAGAGGGGCATGTACATGAAAGAAGGCACACTGCCTAGAGCACACTGCTCATCACAAAAGGAGGCTCCCTGACTATAGATACCAAATATGGAGTTACAAACAAAATTATAAACTCAGAGTATGCATCTGTTATGCTGGATGAGTTCTAGTTTAAGCACTGCTTGTACCGGTTAACATTGTTCCCTTCTTTACCAGTAACTTTATTCGCTACTCAATATTCTGAACCACCAACCAAGACCGACTACAAATCATTACATTCACAATCTGTCGATCAACATCGATTGCATGATATTTCACATCTATATATCAAAAATGACCTAACCGGATTGACTATATACCCTTTACAAACATAAACATAAATGCCTTATGTTGGCTTACAATCATATTTACAAAGTGATTATGTAATGCCCCGCCAAGAACCCTAAAAGAAAACAACACAACTAGGCAACTAAAGGGTGAAATAATTTTTTTTTTGTTAAAGACTAAGTGCACTAACTAAAACCATTGCACGTTTAACAACACAATGGAAGTCTACCATATGTTTCCTAAGGGTAACCAATGAAAATTAACTTTGTAGATTATATTAACACCACAGTTAATCCATTTAATTAGATAAATTGAAAACTTAAGTTTAAAACTACACATACATCCAAATTTCATAATAGAGAAATAAAAGTATTCCAATGTATCCAATTTCCATAAACCATTTAAACATAAGATCAAAACAATAACATTCATTTCACTGACATAATAATATTACAATATCCATAAATACATGGCTTCCAATAATAACACTGGTTACAAAGATACAATATCAAGGTTACATAAAAGTCTGATACAATGACCACAAGGTCTCAATTGAACAATGATCTCGAACAAGAGCTGGTACATAAACCACGAACCAAGAAACACCAGCGAAGCCTTTCCTCGCCTAAAGATACAATCCAGAACATCCGATGGGAAGTGGCACTACCACCCGACCATGTGATCCCGAAATGGAACCACCCCACCGTGCTAGGAGATAGTAGAAAACCCTCAAGCAAGCAAAGTAAGACAAGTACGAAAGGACTACAAGACTCTGCAAACATCCATGTGACTCAACTCACAAAACACTAGTGACTCTAAGAAGAGAGTGTCATCGCATAGCTTGATGGTTACCATGGTACAACCTCCATAGGTCCTGGCCCCCATCCTCGGGTTTCTCCTGGTAACCTCTCCCGAGCCTCCGGTTCCAACTAAGTCTCATGCGGACCCTACCAATCCTTTCATGAAGACAAGGTGGTAAGTTTGCCATTCTGGGCCTTCTCATAACATTATGAGCCCTGTACAAGCACTCACCTATGCACGAGGTACACTTATCTTAAAAAATATTTATTTCACTCCCCCCCAATATATTATTATGTTATCACTTTTTAACCAACTTTCAACAGGTTATCCTGTCATCCACTTTGGACACGGCCCCCGCTCGAAAGCCACTCTCTCTCCTAGGATACTATTAGGAAATGTTTCTCTCTACGAGAACTCTATGGCGAAATAGACAACCATAAACAATCCTGACAAGCACAGGTGAAGGATACACAAATACCAACCCAGGATTGACCATTTGGACAAAAACACATAATGGCTCATATCAAATAGGTTATACAACATCACCTGGTCTAGGAGAAATAATAACATAGGACACAACGACAAATCAACCAAAAGTGCAATGAAATTAAGCTTGATTGAGAACACAATATATGCAAGATCCTATTACAAGCAATCTTTCCTTAAAAACAGCCAAAAGCATAAATAACATGCAATTTAAGAATTTCCAGATAATAAGAATTTACAACTATTTAATACATAAACTTGTCATTTGTCCAATAAAGTTAAATAAATTCACATATGAATTAATCTCCTAATGCATTTCCAACATGAATATCAAATTTAAAATTATAAACTTTTTTTTCTCTAAAATTACTAAATTCTAAATTCTTTATTCATAGGGTTTAGGGTTTACACACAGACACACACACACACACACACACACACACACACACACACACACACACACACACATATGTGTGTGTGTATATGTATATGTATATGTATATATATTTAAATATACATATATATATTAACACATTATAATTATTTAAATATTATTTATTTTTATTTTTATTTTTTAAAACTAAATAACAAATAAAATAATAAATAAAATTTAAAAAATTAAAATTAAATTAAACTTTTAAAAACACACACAAACAAACTAACTACCCAAAGGTAGCGGTGCCACCATATGGCAGCTAACACTACCCTTGGGTAGCGCTGCTGCCCTATGGCAGCAACTGCTACCTTTGGGTAGTGCTGCTGCCCTAAGGCAACAACCGCTACCTTTGGTAGTTGCTGCATGGGTAGAGGCATAGCCTCCCCACATTTTTTTAGTATTATTTTTTTTTATATTTTTATATTTTATTTTTTATTTTTTAATATTTATTTTTTAATATTATTTTTTTTATATTATTTTTTTTAATATTATTTTTTTAAAATATATATTTTTTTTTAATATTTTTTTTGAAAACCTTAAAAATAAACTCCCCATTTACTAGAAATTTTTGATAGCAAAAACATAAATTTCCCTATATCAATAAAATTCATTTCACAAAATTTTATTCTAATTATATATTTTTTTTAAATTTTAGATAATCCAATAAATTTAATTCTCAATTAAATTTATTTCTAAAGTAATCATATAATTTCACAGAGATGACATTATTTAAAAGACTATTTAAACAAGAGAGAATAATTTCCTAGTAAATACTATTTCTCTCAACTTTTGCAATTTTTCACGCAATCATGAGGATCTTGACTATTTTTTTTCATAATAATTTTTCCTAATTTTCTCCAAATTAAATCCTTTCCACAAACTAGAAATACACATCAGGCATGAATTCTAAAACAAAAACTCGAATTCACCAGAAGAGGGTTTTGGATTTGACAATTATTTTACACACATCAAGCAAAGAAAAATAGAAATATTTACTAAAAACACACAACTAAGAAATCATCCAACCTGGTATAGCTTTCCTGGAAGAAATCTATAGAAGAGCCCTAATCCTTTCAATAAACTTCCAATAAATTTCTTCACCTAAAATTCTTGACCTGTTCCTGTGTGTAACTAAAATAAAGACCTATTCCCCTATTTAAACTAAAATTCTAGGTTCAATTGCTTTTTCTCAAAAACCTAAATTTAGAATAAAAGTAATTTTATTTTCTTTTCTAATTTTATAACAAAAGATAAGCTAACATGCAATAATTAAAAATCATTATTCTTTCTTTTCTTTTCTCATGCAGATTAATTAATTTTCTAAATAAAGAATTAAAGCAATACTTTAATTCTAATTAATTCTTTTATTCATTTATTCTATTATTCTTTTGTTCTTTTATTTATTTAAAATTCTAGGAAATAATAAACACAATTAATTTAATTTATTTTTCCACAAAAACTTTAATAAAAATATATTTCTAATATCATGCAGCTTGCAACTTAATTTAATAATTTTTTTTAATTGACTAAATTTATAATCTCAATGCATAAACAATTCAACTATGAGACAATTCCATAAACTTAATTAATTAATTAATTAAATCTACTAAAACACTCAAACTAAACAAATCTCAAGCAAATACTTATAAAAAGATCAAACGACAAAATATGAAGGCCGAACAAACTGACAAGACGACCAACTGACGACACTCATACGAGTGTAATTGAGTAAAATAGGGTCAACTACTATCTCCTCTACTTCCATCGGAATATAAGGCACGCTCAGACCTGTGAAGTCAGGTGGAGACGATACCCCGTACCTACCCGGTACTTGTACCTGCAATATCCTACATCACCGAACCACACATGCATATATATATAGAAAACACGACATACACACCAATGAAGGAGAACCGCGACGTTCCTTGTCTCACCAAAATGAGTGAAGGAAAATCGTCCCCTTGCATCCAATACACTCGCAAACACACAACATATAATTACACATTACATAGATAAAGTAAAATGTCAGTACATAGCAATAATTCGTAAAATGCCATAAATCACAAATATTGAAATACTGCAAATAAATTATACATCTCATCTCTAGATAAAGCATAATGCCATAAAAAACTGAATAATATATCATGGTAATGTATCCACTGAAAACAAACAATAATAAAATATGAGTCTAATGAGTTCAAACAAGTAGGGGTACTACATTCTCCCCCCCAAAACTAGGCTTACTCCTGGAAGCCTAAAACAAATAAGAATACAACTCTCTCATCTTCGTTGCATCCTCCCCTAGCTTTCCTAGCCATGACCTAGCACTGTATAGAGAAAAAGGTTCAGACCTACGACAAGGATAAAACAAGGGAAACACAAACATTAAGACCTAAGCAAAAAGGTCAAATTGGATAGGCTCACTACAAACCTAGAGTACCCAGTGCTGAAACTTGGGCTCTGATACCAAATGTAATGCCCCGCTAGGAACCCTAAAAGAAAACAACACACCTAGGCAACTAAAGGGTGAAATAATTTTTTTTTTTGTTAAAGACTAAGTGCACTAACTAAAACCATTGCATGTTTAACAACACAACAGAAGTCTACCATATGTTTTCCTAAGGGTAACCAACGAAAATTAATTT